>NC_064627.1:877425543-878050543 GCF_023864275.1 Schistocerca cancellata
AGAATCATCCGATTTAGCACGTCTGTTTTTCTGTAACTAACGAACATATACAATGAATTTTGTTTTTTGACGAACGGGAAACTCAATTAGTGTTTTTTCATACCTTTTCATAGGTGTTGAATACGCTCCTCTTGAGAGGCACGGCATTTGTCAATGCGATATTCAAATTGTTCCCACAATGCAGCGAACATGTCTTGACTCATAGCTTCTACAGCTGCTGTTATGCGATGTCTCAGTTCATTCATTGCTGCTGGTAACGGAAGCACATCAACAGAGCCTTTCATAAACCCCGACGACAAATAATGACACACGGTCAGATCCAGTGACCTTGGAGGCCAGTAATGTAAGGCTGAAACATTTGGTACAGTGTGACCGACCTATCGTTGAGTAATCTATTAATTTAAAAATTTCCGCACTTCCAGATGCCAGTGTGGCAAAAGGTAAATGAAGTCGTTTGAATCAGTCCCCAACTGTGGGAAAGAAAGTTCTCTCGAGATATGTGTTTCCTGTAACAGTGTTCTTGGCAAAGAGAAATGGACCATACAGCTTTTCCGGTGAAACTGCACAAAACAGTTGGAGAGTGCCTATCATGTTGTACAACATCATTTGGTTGTTCCGTACACCATATATTATGACGGTTCACCTTTCCATTTAAATGGAATGTTGCCTCATCAGTAAACACTAAGCGTCGAAGAAAACTGTCATCCTCCATTTAGCCAAGAACGAAATTACAGAACTCCACACTTTGTTTTTTGTCACCTTCATGAAGAGCTTGCAGTATCTGAATTTTGTAATGTGTAAACGTCGACGCAACACACGTCAGACGGACATCGGGAGCATGCTAAGCTGTCGAGCTGCACGGCGAACGGATTTCTGTGTTCTCCTTGTGGAACTATGGTGGATACGTTCGACTCCTGTATCAGTCACTCGGGGACGGCCCGGCAATTTGCCTTTACACAAACAACGTGTTTTTGGAATTGTTTATGCTATCGTTTAGTGTTCTGTGCTGTAGGAGGATCCACACTACACCTAGTACGAAAGCCACGCTGAACAGTTAGTTATTACTGAAAGGCACTGCACAAAACCTAGACCGCTAAACGCTTTCTGTTGTCCCGACACTACTTTTGCTATAACTGGAGTGGGCTCACACTGCTGCTACCTAGAGGGAGCCATGTAAAACGTGAGAGTTTGCTCTTTTCATCAGTACTTTGTTCACGCACATATCTCAAATAACATAATACTTCTGATATTTTTAAATCGGATGATTCTTTTTGATACATCCATAATGGAATGACGACAATGATAATTAGTGCCGCTTCGGGGCACATATCCGGATTTCCTCCTTTATGCGAGCGGTCGCCTTAATGCTATTCGAGCCGCCATGCACTGCATGCTGTCACGGGAGAGAAGACATCGTCTCTAATCCACAGGTTGAACAAACAGCCTCTAGAAAGCGGAACACTGACACAGCGTGCCGTCCTGGAAGGTGGAGGGATTTCAAAATCGTCGGTGGGGCAGGCCCACTCGCAGAATGTGATATCAGCGTGAGTATACTGATAAGTCAAATCATTATGACCACCTGCGTATTAGCTTCTTTGTCCGCCTTTGGAACGAAGTAAATCACTGATTCTGCATACCAGGGATCCGAGAGTTCATTGATAGGTTTGTGGAAGTATGCTGCATTAGCTGTCTAAGCACAGGTCGTGTAATAAGCGTAAATAACGTGTATGGGTTCCACAATATGTACATCAGGCGAATTTGATCGCGGCAACGTCAACGTGAGTTGACTATAAGGCTCTTGAAACCAATGTAGGAAGGTTCTGGCACAGAGATACGGATAATATATTTTGATAAAAGACGACATCGCTGTCGGGGAAAACATCAAGCATGAAGGGATGCAGGTGACGTGTAGGTGTCAGCGTGTTTCCTATTACTAACGCAGGTTCCATGCAAGGGCAGGAGAATGTTTCCCATAGCATAATATTGCTACCACCACCCTACGTCCGTGCCGCGCTACCCGGTTTGAGCCACTGTTCACCTCGATGGCGGTGTTTGTGGAGACGACCATAGAGGTAGTTTAGCAAAAATGTGGTTGACCCGAAGAGCCGACCCGTTTACATTGATCGACGTTCGAATCCGGGGGGTCCCGTGTCCTCTGTGGTCGTAGCTGACGATGTGGTTGGGTCAACATGTGAACACGGAGGACTGGTCTGCTACGAACCGGAGCTCCATGTTCAACCATTTAGGATGAACAGTGTGCTCCGAAACATTTGTGCGTACACCAGCATTGTGCTCTTTCCCGATCCGGGAAGTCTGGCCGCCGAGTACAGGTCTTATTGGAGTTGAAGACACATTGGGCGACTTGTTCTCCGGTGATGAAGATGAAAGGATGATGAGGACAACACTACACCCAATCTACGAGGGGAAAAAATCTCCCAATCGAACTTGGGCCCTCTGCGCGGGAAGCAAGCAAGTTACTACCCAGCTAAGCACGCGGACATTTTCGACAGAGATGCCACGGATCACCATCTATCCTATTTCAAAAAGGAGACAAGACTCCAAACTACATGTTTCGTGAGGAGACGTGGACGTGAAATCATTTAGCTCCTATGGTAGTTTCACTGTCCCTCTACCACATTCCATAGGTGCTAGCGACAGTAGCTCGCGGACATTCGATCAGCTTCGCCGTTTTCGAGATTTTTACAGGCTCTGCTTTATAATAATCTACCCTTTGTCTAAGTCGTTGCAGTCAGTATCTTTGCTAGGGTTATCCCACGTCCGTGTCTGCTCCGCTTACATACTTTTGTTACCGCATCACGTGCCCGCAACGCCACCAGTCGCAGTGGGCTGTTGTCGTAATGTTTAGGCTTATCAGTGTATAGTATAAACTGGGGCGGCGCAGCAACATTACTAAACAGAAGGAACGGGAGGAAGACAGCGTGCCTCACTGAGCGAGAAGTTACTGTACCCGGTGATGATGTTGTTGATCACAACATGGTCTGAGGACAATATTTCGATGACTTCGCGAGGGGGAGAATGATAGGGGAACTGGAAAGAATGAAGAAACGTATCCAGTGTAGACCAGAAGTTTGCTATTGCTCGCGGCATTGTTTCACGGCCATGGGAAGCGTTCGGAGCCACAGGCAGAACGAAGGAGAGGTGATGGTCAGCTCCTTTTCATCTACAGCCGTAGATGATAGCTAAATTGTGCAGTAGGCAAGAAGGGACCCACGTCAAGCAGCGTGTGTAATTGGAACCAAGTTTAACAGCAGTGGAAGGCAAGCAATGTCACGCTCCACAGACGCATGGAGACTTCATGGAGGTCCTCTCTTTGCCCCATGACCAGTAAGGTGTGTTCCGTTGTCACCACACAGCGGCGGCTACGAGCGCGATGGTGCCAAGAGCACAGCGACGGGACGACAAGGACAGGAGTCGCGTGCTCTGTCGGATGAGAGCAGATCCAGAACGTGGTACACTCACTGGTCAACGCTGTAGTTTCGCTCTACTTCTCCCCACGTGTCTCTTTTCAGAAGTTCTTTCGGCCCTGATTGCCTTTTTATGAATAACCAACAGTGACTTCATGTAACAGCCCAGGTGGAGGAGCTCTTGGAAAGGGATGCTTTTCGGCGAATTGGCGGACCTGTCCATTCCACAGACTTAAATCCCATCGAGCACGTCTGGGGTGCGTTGCAAAGATCAACTGAAGGACGTCCTCATCCAGCATTGTTAACAGCGCTGATGGAGGAACCGGACGCCCTACCACAAGAGATCCTTATCGACCGTGTGGCCTCCGTGGGAGCACATCAGAGAGCAAGCAGTGCTGTTCGTTGTGATCTCGCACCCAATTAAGATACACTTTCCTCCTTTTTTAATGTCCAGTGGACCACGATAAATGGCGGTGGCGGCAGTGTAATTATTGTCTTTAAATAAAAGATTAATTTTGGTTCTTATCCCTCCATATTTGCCTCAGTTTCTCTATGTACTCTAGCAGTTCCTTCTGTGTATGATCCAAGTTTCCTTGAGCTGCTCTACTGGGCAATGATACATCATGAGAAACTTAATTATGTCTTTATGTTGCACATTAGTGTAGAGATAATAGTAACTAAAACAATCCATAAAATAGTGATACACGTCCTGCTGTAAACAAATTTTGCAGCACCAGCATAATTATTCAGGTGTGTTTTCTTGGACTCAAAGTAAGAAGGAAATTATGAAATATAAGTACTTTACTGTAAAAGATAAGAAACATGATCAAAATTAAGATACTATGGTGAAGTTACATTTGTTTCCAAATACACGGAATGAAAAGTGGCTGCTGGCTAATCTTCAGTGCCGTGCTGCTACATCACGTGCATTGTGGCATGCTTGGCGGCCCCTTGGCTTGCCACAAACGAAGTGAGTCAACTTTTCTGCTCAAGCCTATTGTAAGATAAGAAGAGGGTAACAATTCGTAAGATGCGTGCTGGGTGCTGTTTGGCGCTGTTCCTCGAATGAGGGATTCGTACTTACGGTTAGAGAAAGCTGAAGCTTTGGGCTGGCATATTCGAGCTGCAACGAGGTATTTTTTTTTTCCTTTTATTATTTTTTTTTCAGAAAGACCCGTTACATAACGGGTCATTCCTGCCTTGCCCTCCGTCCTTTATAGGACGTTTTGAACGGAGAGAACAGTCGTGGGACCGAGCGAGGTGGTGCAGTGGCTAGCAAACTTGACTCGCATTCGGGAGGACGGCTGTTCAATCCCGCGTCCGGCCATCCAGATTTAGGTTTTCCGTGATTTCCCTAAATCGCTCCAGGCAAATGCCGGGATAGGTGCTTTGAAAGGGCACGGCCGACTTCCTTCCCCGTCCTACCCTAATCCGGTGAGACCGAAGACTTCGCTGTCTCGTCTCCTCCCCCAAATAACCCAACCCAACAGTCGTGAGAGAAGACTCAGGCGTGAAATAGCAAGCTCTAAATTAAAAATTATTAGCCGAATCTATGATCTTAATCAATGAGGTCAGAAGAAGGATTCTATTCAAATGAAGCTGCACATAGAAAATGAAGAATATTTTATGATAAGTAGGAGAACTCCGGGCGGAACGAAATGCATTAAAGGCGCTGCAGTCTGGAACCGCAAGACCGCTACGGTCGCAGGTTCGAATCCTGCCTCGGGCATGGATGTTTGTGATGTCCTTAGGTTAGTTAGGTTTAACTAGTTCTAAGTTCTAGGGGACTAATGACCTCAGCAGTTGAGTCCCATAGTGCTCAGAGCCATTTGAACCATTTTTTCGAAATGCATTAAGTTTAACAATTTTTTTAAAGTAAAGGTGCACGAGAAAACTGTAAAGGTGTAAAAAATCCTCCTGTAGGGTATCCTAACGAACCTTATTTGAAAATCACTTAAGACTGTATATTACGTAATTTTTACATTTTTCAATGAAATTCTTGCGTATTTCCCGTTCTGCCATATCCTAGAGGCACAATGGGATTTATGAGACTTTTATGAAATTATTTCATAAACATAGCGATTACTTGGAATATCTTCCTAAAAATAAGACATAATTTCGTTTTATGAGCAATTTGGGCTAATGAATATGGAATCGTTAATAAATCGTTAACAATAAGAAAATATTAAATGTCATTTTGGGAAAAGTACAATTATCTTTAGAGCTTAATACCAAGTTACTGTTACTCTTACTTCATTGAATCTCGTCTGTCGTGAAGCAGACGTATTTTGTGGCCCTGAATGGCTAGTCAAGTGTGGTTAACCATTTCTTTCTGGTAGCTAATATGCTGATAAGCTGCCAGTGAATTGTTTCATCGTTCCAATAAGAAGTCTGCTCTCTGTTCACTTCAGCTGTGCTACCAGCTAGTCTTGTTTGTCTGCAGTGGACACATTTTTAAGTTTCCATCTGATTTGTCAAATGGTTCAATGACTCTGAGCACTATGGGACTTAACATCTGAGGTCATCACTCTACTAGACTTAGACCCTTAGAATTACTTAAACCTAAGGACATCACACACATCCATGCCCGAGGCAGGATTCGAACCTGCGACCGTAGCAGCAGCACGGTGCCGGACTGAAGTGCCTAGAACCGCTCGGCTACACCTGCCGGACTCTGATTTGTCAGCTCTGTAGTTGGGGTTAGCTTTACGAATGTATCTTATCAGAGTTGAGTTTGGTATTTTAAATTCCTTACACTCTTTTAAAAACCACATTTCAGAAGATAGACCGGCTCAGATTGCCACTTCCATTGATTTGATATCCAGTTGGTGACTTCCTAATGCAAGTTCACAACAAATGGGAAGCAAGGGAAAGAAAAAGGAAACAGGTTGAAATCTGTTTGTCTAAAGGATGATGCGGCAGAACGGACACTATCCCATCCTGCCTCATCGCATGCCGCACCAAAAGCACGCTTCGGACTAAATATTCTAATGGACCATAACAACTGACGGATTTAAACCCACTACATGACTAATGTATAGTGAATTCCATGCACCGTAAGATTGCATGTACAATTAAGTATTAACGGCTTGTCTCGCGTTAAACTTAACCACAAGTTATAAACGCACAACTAGAAACGTGAAAGACAACCATTCGCTCACAAGCTTGACAGGTATGGTCTATGACCGAAATTCTATCACTGTGCAAAGTAAAAGACAGTTGAAAGCTTTCACCATGATTTTCAGTGATTATTTAGCAGCTGATTCTATCCACCTATACGCATACATAAGTCCACTAAAAGTCACACCCCAGACCAACTCATAATGGCTGTCGTACCTTTCTTTCCGTTCAGAGCCATAGATACACGTTACTACAAAAGGTTTAAGTAGGAAAATAGCACAATCCGTTGTTTCTCGCTAACCCGTTCTGCACCAAGTTCCATTACGTACTTTGCAACGAGGGGAACTAGACTGACGTGCATTGAGAGACGTTGGTGACTCATGTTGACACAATTGAACATCTAGTAGTTGAGTAAAATGCAGATGCCAGCCTGCTAAAGCCACTCAGCAAGAACTCACTCTTGGCTACTATCTGACAGAGAAGGACGTGGCCTAGGTGCTATACGAGGCTGACTGGGGGCAAATGGTTCAAATGGCTCTGAGCACTATGGGACTTAACATACACTCCTGGAAATGGAAAAAAGAACACATTGACATCGGTGTGTCAGACCCACCATACTTGCTCCAGACACTGCGAGAGGGCTGTACAAGCAATGATCACACGCACGGCACAGCGGACACACCAGGAACCGCGGTGTTGGCCGTCGAATGGCGCTAGCTGCCCAGCATTTGTGCACCGCCGCCGTCAGTGTCAGCCAGTTTGCCGTCGCATACGGAGCTCCATCGCAGTCTTTAACACTGGTAGCATGCCGCGACAGCGTGGACGTGAACCGTATGTGCAGTTGACGGACTTTGAGCGAGGGCGTATAGTGGGCATGCGGGAGGCCGGGTGGACGTACCGCCGAATTGCTGAACACGTGGGGCGTGAGGTCTCCACAGTACATCGATGTTGTCGCCAGTGGTCGGCGGAAGGTGCACGTGCCCGTCGACCTGGGACCGGACCGCAGCGACGCACGGATGTACGCCAAGACCGTAGGATCCTGCGCAGTGTCGTAGGGGACCGCACCGCCACTTCCCAGCAAATTAGGGACACTGTTGCTCCTGGGGTATCGGCGAGGACCATTCGCAACCGTCTCCATGAAGCTGGGCCACGGTCCCGCACACCGTCAGGCCGTCTTCCGCTCACGCCCCAACATCGTGCAGCCCGCCTCCAGTGGTGTCGCGACAGGCGTGAATGGAGGGACGAATGGAGACGTGCTGCGAAAGGTGGATATACACTGTACTAGTGCCGACATTGTGCATGCTCTGTTGCCTGTGTCTATGTGCCTGTGGTTCTGTCAGTGTGATCATGTGATGTATCTGACCCCAGAAATGTGTCAATAAAGTTTCCCCTTCCTGGGACAATGAATTCACGGTGTTCTTATTTCAATTTCCAGGAGTGTATGTGCCCGCATCTCGTGGTCGTGCGGTAGCGTTCTCGCTTCCCACGCCCTGGTTCCCGGGTTCGATTCCCGGCGGGGTCGGGGATTTTCTCTGCCTCGTGATGGCTGGGTGTTGTGTGCTGTTCTTAGGTTAGTTAGGTTTAAGTAGTTCTAAGTTCTAGGGGACTGATGACCATAGATGTTAAGTCCCATAGTGCTCAGAGCCATTTGAACCATTTTGAACTTAACATCATATGAGGTCATAAGTGGCCAAGAACTTAGAACTACTTAAACCTAACTAACCTAAGGACATCACACACATGCATGCCCGAGGCAGGATTGGAACCGGTTCCGGATTCAAGAACCGCTCGGCCACAGCGGCCTGCTGACTGAGTGCAGATGAGGATGTAGTACAGCAACAGATACAGAGAATACCTAGCCGTAGAAAGATGCACAAATAGATTGCTTTAATATTTTTATACGCGCAATATGTAGAAGTTTTTATTTCAGTGCATGTAGTAAACATTTATAATCTAGGTGATCGTGAAACTAGTACAATAGCCTTAGAAAGAAATTTTTGATTGGTCTTTTGCTGTCTGAGAGTGTTACTTGGAAAACAACGTGTTCCAGTGTGCTTAATGTGATGGATTTCTTCAAACTGAATGACAACGAATGCTTTAGTGTTGTTCAAGGTACGAAAACATTATCATGACGTGCCAGTAAGTGTACTGAACTCCCTCCAGTTGGGAGTATATTCTGTTAGGATAGCTGACTCACTGCTATGACTTACACTCCTGGAAATTGAAATAAGAACACCGTGAATTCATTGTCCCAGGAAGGGGAAACTTTATTGACACATTCCCGGGGTCAGATACATCACATGATCACACTGACAGAACCACAGGCACATAGACACAGGCAACAGAGCATGCACAATGTCGGCACTAGTACAGTGTATATCCACATTTCGCAACAATGCAGGCTGCTATTCTCCCATGGAGACGATCGTAGAGATGCTGGATGTAGTCCTGTGGAACGGCTTGCCATGCCATTTCCACCTGGCGCCTCAGTTGGACCAGCGTTCGTGCTGGACGTGCAGACCGCGTGAGACGACGCTTCATCCAGTCCCAAACATGCTCAATGGGGGACAGATCCGGAGATCTTGCTGGCCAGGGTAGTTGACTTACACCTTCTAGAGCACGCTGGGTGGCACGGGATACATGCGGACGTGCATTGTCCTGTTGGAAGAGCAAGTTCCCTTGCCGGTCTAGGAATGCTAGAACGATGGGTTCGATGACGGTTTGGATGTACCGTGCACTATTCAGTGACCCCTCGACGATCACCAGTGGTGTACGGCCAGTGTAGGAGATCGCTTCCCATACCATGATGCCGGGTGTTGGCCCTGTGTGCCTCGGTCGTATGCAGTCCTGATTGTGGCGCTCACCTGCACGGCGCCAAACACGCATACGACCATCATTGGCACCAAGGCAGAAGCGACTCTCATCGCTGAAGACGACACGTCTCCATTCGTCCCTCCATTCACGCCTGTCGCGGCACCACTGGAGGCGGGCTGCACAATGTTGGGGCGTGAGCGGAAGACGGCCTAACGGTGTGCGGGACCGTAGCCCAGCTTCATGGAGACGGTTGCGAATGGTCCTCGCCGATACCCCAGGAGCAACAGTGTCCCTAATTTGCTGGGAAGTGGCGGTGCGGTCCCCTACGGCACTGCGTAGGATCCTACGGTCTTGGCGTGCATCCGTGCGTCGCTGCGGTCCGGTCCCAGGTCGACGGGCACGTGCACCTTCCGCCGACCACTGGCGACAACATCGACGTACTGTGGAGACCTCACGCCCCACGTGTTGAGCAATTCGGCGGTACGTCCACCCGGCCTCCCGCATGCCCACTATACGCCCTCGCTCAAAGTCCGTCAACTGCACATACGGTTCACGTCCACGCTGTCGCGGCATGCTACCAGTGTTAAAGACTGCGATGGAGCTCCGTATGCGACGGCAAACTGGCTGACACTGACGGCGGCGGTGCACAAATGCTGGGCAGCTAGCGCCATTCGACGGCCAACACCGCGGTTCCTGGTGTGTCCGCTGTGCCGTGCGTGTGATCATTGCTTGTACAGCCCTCTCGCAGTGTCCGGAGCAAGTATGGTGGGTCTGACACACCGGTGTCAATGTGTTCTTTTTTCCATTTCCAGGAGTGTAGATATGAAACACAGCAGAACTTACTTCTTTCTCTTCCAGGTAGTAAAAGCCTATTGGACAATCTCTTACAATATTTAGTTTCCTTATGTCGTTTTCCAGAGATACTGCAGGGCATTATTTAATCCAAAATAGTGGGACCATGTGGAAAGTAAATGAATGTGCAAGGCTAATAAAGCAGATGATACTCAGAAACCCAGTGCTTAATCAATCAACACCTTCAAATAACTCCATGCTGCTCCTCGACGAAAGTCATACCGTGTTAGAGCGGAGCACCTACGACCATGCACAGGAAATTTCAACTGGACTGAGGATTGCTCAATGGGTTTTATATTAGCAGATACTGCAGGTCCTTGCATGTGCTGATCGTTGCCTCCTGGAGGAAGGTGTTTCCGCAAACAGTCTTCCTTTCGTCTCAGATGGTATTTCCTTCATTATGTCACCTACAGCGGTTGGGAAAAACAGTTGTGAACACCAAAAAGCCGGCCGGGGTGGCCGAACGGTTCTAGGCGCTACAGTCTGGAACCGCGCGCCCTCTACGGTCGCAGGTTCGAATCCTGCTTCGGGCATGGATGTGTGTGATGTCCTTAGGTTAGTTAGGTTTTAGTAGTTCTAATTTCTAGGGAACTGATGACTGATGACCTCAGAAGTTAAGTCCCATAGTGCTCAGAGCTATTTGAATTTTGAACATCAAAAACACAGCACATTACCATGCTTAATGTGGTGTAGAAAATCGGTTGAGTTTCAAATCAGCTTCTACTCGTCTCGAAAAGGATACATACAGATCCTGTAATATGTTAAAGAGAGTCCTCTGCATTTACCCTTGGAAAATAGTGGAAAGTTTAAGTAAAGATGGAGGAAGTGGACAGCAACCATCATATAGCTTTGTCTCAAAATTAGATCACAAAGGCTCAATAACACAGAGATCTGGTGACTGTGGAGGCCAGGGCAGCGCTGACAACTCGTCCTCGAGCTCACTGTGGCGAACGGGGGAGATACCACAATTCATCCTGGTGCTCACAAAAATCCTCCTGGATGACGTGAGCTGTGTGAAGAGGGTTCCTGTTCTCTTGGAACACAGCATCACCATTGGGAACAAATATTGTATCACAGTATCGACCTGATCCGCCAAAGTGGTCACATAATCCTGTAGGAATGAGACCTTGCAGAGAAACCAGGGGGCCGATGGAAGCCCTCGATATGTCTGCCAAAATCTGAAATCTCGTCACGTTTCATTCTTGGTTACAAGCAGTCTACATCGTAAGCTTGAGACATCGTAAGCGAGATGCTAACTCGACAGAAAGTTGGAAACAGTGTGAACAAGACTCATCCGACCAAATTCATTCTTCCATTACTCCATAGGATTTATGGCTCTGGAAACATCATTTTCCTTTACGGATATTTGCATCACTGATGAGTGGTTTTGGAATTCCAGCTCGTCCTGCAGTTCCACGCTTATGGAGTTCCCTTCGCGTTGGTTTGCTGCTGACAAGGTTCGCGCGTCTCTTGCTCACCCGTGTAATGTCGCCTGCATGGTGTTCCAGTAGTGGGTGTGGTTACCCGTATTGTGGTTAACAGCCTGTTATAATCCCGGAAATTAATATGTAAATGGCGATCATATCTGTACCTGGATAGAGGTGAAGAAGAAACGTGAAGTCTCAAAACCGATCAGGTAATAAAGTAGACAACATTCCATTAGAACTACTGACAGCCTTGAGAGAGCCGGGCCCAACAAAACTCTACCATCTAGTGAGCAAGATGTATGAGACAGGCGAAATACCCTCAGACTTCAAGAAGAATATAATAATTCCAATCCCAAAGAAAGCAGGTGTTGACAGATGTGAAAATTACCAACCCATCAGTTTAATAAGTCACAGCTGCAAAATACTAACACGAATTCTTTACAGACGAATGGAAAAACTGGTAGAAGCTGACCTCGGGGATGATCAGTTTGGATTCCGTAGAAATATTGGAACACGTGAGGCAATAGTGACCTTACGACTTACCTTAGAAGAAAGATTAAGGAAGGGCAAACCTACGTCTCTACCATTTGTAGACTTAGAAAAAGCTTTTGACAATGTTGACTGGAATACTCTCTTTTAAATTCTAAAGGTGGCAGGGGTAAAATACAGGGAGTGAAAGGCTATTTACAATTTGTACAGAAACCAGATGGCAGTTATAAGAGTCGAGGGGCATGAAAGGGAACCAGTGGTTGGGAAGGGAGTGAGACAGGGTTGTAGCATGTCCCCGATGTTATTCAATCTGTATATTGAGCAAGCAGTAAAGGAAACAAAAGAAAAATTACGAGTAGGAATTAAAATCCATGGTGAAGAAATAATAACTTTGAGATTCGCCGATGACATTGTAATGGACAGTGTCTTGAAAGGAGGGTATATGATGAACATCAACAGAAGCAAAACGAGGATAATGGAATGTAGTCGAATTAAATCGGGTGATGCTGCGGAAATTAGATTAGGAAATGAGGGGCTTAAAGTAGTAAATGAGATTTGCTATTTGGGGAGCAAAATAACTGATGATGGTCGAAGTGGATATAAAATGTAAACTGGCAATGGCAAGGAAATCGTTTCTGAAGAAGAAAAATTTGTTAACATCGAGTATATATTCAAGTGTCAGGAAGTCGTTTCTGAGAGTATTTGTATGGAGTGTAGCAATGTATGGAAGTGAAATATGGATGATAAATCGTTCGGACAAGAAGAGTGTAGAAGCTTTCGAAATGTGGTGCTACAGAATAATGATGAAGATATGATGGGTAGAACACATAACTAATGGGGAGATATTGAATAGAATTGGAGAGAAGAGAAATTTGTGGCACATCTTGATTAGAAGAAGGGTTCGGTTGGTAGGACTTGTTCTGAGGCTTCAAGGGATCACCAAATTAGTACTGGAGGGCAGCTTGGAGGGTAAAAATCGTAGAGTGACACCAATAGATGAATACACTAAACAGATTCAGAAGGATGTAGGCTGCATTAGGTACTGGGAGGTGAAGAAGTTTGCACAGGATGGAGTAGCATGGAGAGCTGCATCAAACCAGTCTCTGGACTGAAGTCCATGACAAGAACAACAATAAAATTTGTAACATAAATGCATCCCGGAGCTGTTTTATTTAGTGTTCGCTACATGAATACTCGGCGTTGCTCCAGTAGGTATTTATTACAATTTTCCAGTAGACCATCCCCTCCTCCTCCTTCTATTCCATTTCCTCCTCCCCTTGTCAGTCTCATCCTTAACGCTCTGTCCATCTCCTCCTCCCTTCTCTCTCTGTCCATCTATTCTTCTATCTCCTCCCCATCCCTTTCTCTGCCCATTTCCTACACCCTCTCTGTCTTTTCCTCTCTTTCCTTCCTCTTAGCTTATCGTTTCCTTCTCTCTCTCATTCCATCGCCTCCTTCGTTTCTTTGCTCATCTCCTCTACTCCCCTCTCTCTGTCCATTTCCCCCTCTCCTATCACTGTCCACATCGTCCTCCTCCTCCTGTCTGTCTCTACCTCTTCCTCCCCTTTCGCCGTCTGCCATCTCTCTCCAATTGCCATATCGTAACTAAATATATACCAAATTTGATTGAAATCGTTCTAGGGGTTTAGGATGAGCTCTTCACCAGTGGGTTTGCAGCGGTGCACATTTCAAACACATTTCACGCGTATTTGCACATATCATCTGTACCTCTAGCGAAATTCGCCTCTCACGAGGCTCAATGTTTATGACTTCAAATCTCCGAACTATGCGTGATACAATGACATAGTTTTGTAGATACATTCAAACTGAAATGTCATGCAAAATGCGGCAGCATTTCACGCATCTCCATTTATGACATCAGATGTCCTGAACTAAATTATATATTTTTGTACGTACGTTCAGTGGTATATCTGTATATTGTCTGTGGATTGTGTTCCTGATAGAATTAGTGACAGAGAAGTAATAAATTAAAAGGTCATGCATGATGCGGCATTTTTTTCTTGCATCTCAGTATTTGAATTACGGGTCATACAGTGATAGATTGCATGTACGTAGATCCTGTCTGAGAGAAATGTTGCGAATGTTGCGAATAGAGTTGCCAGCAACGGAGTTATAAATTAACACGTAATACCTGTTGTAGTTTTTACGCATCTCTGTGTTTATGAGGTCGTATCTCCTGAACTAAATTTCGTGCAATGATGTAACGTTTCTGGTAAATTCAGTGTTGTATACATGTGGATACTGTCTGAAAAATGTATCACGAATACAGATAGTAGTGAAAACATAATTAATTAAAACGTCATTCTTCATTTGGCAGTTTTACCTCACGAACAGAAAAGTGTAATAAGCGGTAAACTTTTTTACCTTCATTTTTGTGCAAGTTCATCAGCCAGAAAAAGTTTCTTACAGGTTTGAAACTATGTGTAAAATATATTGCGGGTCTCCACGTGCTCTCATTCCCTAATACTAGATGACTAACCAGTTTCATACGTATGTAATTCTTACCCACACAGTGATTCTTTCGAGGCAGTAAATGATATGTATACCAAGTTCGTTGAAATCGATCCACTGGTTTAACAGGTGTGGAATATACAAACATACATACGTACACAGATAGACATACATACATACATACGTTCATTCATTTTTATAATTTGTTTGGTTGGATCGTTCAGAGCCGCTCTAAACACAGGAGGTCTCAGATTCCCTCTCATATAAAAGTCTTGTGGAACTACGTCCAGAGTAAATGAAGGCTAGACAAGTGTTCCATCTCTTCCTATCGCATTTGCCACCAAATCTTTTACACGGAAGCAGGCAGCGCTGTATTCAGAAGTAGCTCTATCGTATCTGAAGGATACGTTTCGTTGCACTGATAAAGGCACATCCTCAGCTGATCTGTTTTCCTCTTCGTTTAAAGTTAGTTCTCAGAGGCTGTGTGTTAGTGTGAACAGTAGTAGAAAATACGCTAATTGCAGTTAAAACGTTTCAGGACCCATACCCATAGGATATACTTTTGCCTTCTATATATCCAGAAAGTCTCAGGAAAGAATAGTGCTGGTTGTGGTGGTGGTGTTAGCAGCCTTATTGGGGACGAACATTTTTAAATTTCTGAAATTATGTACAGAAAGGTAAGAGATGAAGTAACATCCTCAGTAACATTGCTCCATTCCCATTCACTGACACCAAGGTCAGGCAAGACAAAGAACCTTAAAACTGTTACAAGCAATTAGTCGATACTTCGATATTGGATTGGGGTATCGAGCAAATTTTAATTCGCACTGAAGACAGAATTTAAGTTTGTAGCATTTCCGTAAATTGTTATAGAAATAACTTGCTACCCTTGTCACTTCTAATGTTTCGCAATATGCAATAAAATTCGAGTTGCTGTGTCTACCTGTCCTGTAGTTTGTTTAAAGCTTATTCTGACTTTACCCCAACACGACTGGCTGGCACTGTCGATGGATGACTTTTAGTTCCCACCAGCAGTGCAGTATTATAATTGAAAAGCATTAGTTTTCTTATGTTGGTGAGAATGGAGGGTGCCTCTCGTCGTGCAGAATTTTAGAAAAATTGTTAAAAAAAGCCGGCCGAAGTGGCCGCGCGGTTCTGGCGCTGCAGTCTGGAACCGCGAGACCGCTACGGTCGCAGGTTCGAATCCTGCCTCGGGCATGGATGTGTGTGATGTCCTTAGGTTAGTTAGGTTTAACTAGTTCTAAGTTCTAGGGGACTAATGACCTCAGCAGTTGAGTCCCATAGTGCTCAGAGCCATTTGAACCATTTGTTAAAAAAACGTTGGCCAAAACTCCGAGACGAAATTCAACAGGAAATATATCAGAATTAATTCCAGTTCCTCCAACAAGTCCAATTTTTTAGCTTTACTCACCGTATAACTTTGAGATCTTTTGCCTACAAATGGATGATTTTGTGATGTTGATGGTAGTGTGACAGCCACGACCTGAAGATGAAAACGCTTTAGTTTTAGTACGACCAGTTTTTAACGTGATTAACACTACCAATGTGTTTTAGGCGAATTATTGTTTTAAATACGAGACATGTTCAGAAAGTAACTACTATGAGCGTAAAGAGCTGTAATTTTTTGTTTTCTGGGGGTTGGCTACATTGGGTGCTGGAGGGAGATCTCTTGACCAGAGCGATCATCGAAGGAACACGGTAGTACGTCAGTTCATGCTGTAATGTCAGTTGCTTGTAAGTTGTCGGTAAGAGAGCCTGCCAAGTGCAAGCCACGTCCAGTGATAACACCCACCGAAATTTTATCGCGAATCAAAACGGTTTATGGCGAAGGTGTTATGAGTGTAAGCTCTTCAGAACTCTAATACAAGAGACATCCAGAGAAGCGCGGGGATGCTGGAACTGTGTGCAAAATTGGTCCCAAAATACCTGACAGAGCAGTACAAGAAAAATTTTGTCATTAGCTCCAGCGAGTTTCTTGAGTGACTTCAATTGGAAGGTGAGGATTTTTCTCTCTATTGTGACTGAGGAAGAAACCTGGGAGGCTCATGACGTACGCGAGCCAAAAGATCGTCATACAGTGGCGTCAAACGAATTCCTCATGTGCCAAAAAAAATAAGAAACCCAGTTTTTGGCAAAAACATATGATGGCCTCATTGCTTTGGGACTAAAACTGCATTATTTTGGGCGAATTTTTGCCGCAGGGAAAGACCATCAATGCAAAATGGCTCGGAGCACTATGGGACTTAACATCTGTGGTCATCAGTCCCCTAGAACTTAGAATTACTTAAACCTAACTAACCTAAGGACATCACACAACACCCAGTCATCACAAGGCAGAGAAAATCCCTGACCCCGCCGGGAATCGAACCCGGGAACCCGGGCGTGGGAAGCGAGAACGCTGCCGCACGACCACGAGCTGCGGACCCCATCAATGCAATAAGATAATGTGATACGCTAAAAAAATGAAGGAGGGGAACACTGACGAGAGAAATGTACTTGTTGATGGGCAATGCCCATCTTCACACAGCCACCAAAGCGCTCTCATAATCATTTGGTTGGAATGTTTTGAACCAGCTTCCATATTTGACTGACTTGACACTTCAGAGTATCAGCTGTTTATCTCGATGAAAGCAAGTGTGAGTGGCATTAAATTTTCAACTGATGAGCAGGTGCGGAAGGAGGTTTTGCAGTGGGAAAGGAGCTGACAGGAGAGCTGCTAGAAGACGGTATAGGGAACTCGTTCCACAGCTCACCACATGCATTGAATGCTGTGGCGATTATATGGAAAAATAGAACTGTATCAGTTGTTGTGTATGACTTCATACACAACGGTAAGGAAAGGTGGGCTACGTACTGGTACCGGCACGGTAACTGTCGTTGTAGGAAAGCTGGACAGAAGCATAAATGATTAGCGAACAACTTAACAGAACTAAAAAAAGATTTACTTGTATTTTTTCAATACAAATAATGCGCAGGAAACAGAGTCCATCAATCACAGTGTCAGCTAGGATGAGAGTCTCTGTAGTAAGGCACGAACGATAGAGTCGGCGATGCGACTAGGTGGCTCCGAGTGCGATTGGACTGAGTGGCTGCTGCCGGTTGTCCTATAGTGCGGCAGCAGAGGGTGCTCGTAATACAGAGCCGATAGAGATATAGCTCAGCGGACACGCACTGTTTGGTCCATTAGTTCCCTCATGACCACTATCATCGTTAGATAGGAATCTGCCATTCTGTTATGAAACTTGATATAACGTGGGCTGGTATCGATATGTAATACTACATCAGCAATATCCTGTAAATTTTTCATGTGCATTTTTTCTAAAAGAAAAAGTAAAAATCTGGTACAGTTGCTTTCTGAACATGCCTTGTTAAATTACTAACGCGACCTTGCTCCATGTGTCTGTGGATCAACAAGGCGAGTAGGACGCCAAACGGGCCGACTTGGAGCAGGAGAGGCACCACAGGACATTTTAATTTCCACTGTCTATACTTTTACAAGTAAATTCATAAAACTTTGTCAGCATGACCAGGAAGGATTCAGGATTCACACTCGTAGCAGCAGTAGTTCAAAAACATAACAAAATAATTTTTTTACATGTGAAATTTCATCATTTTTTCACTTACTATTGGCTGCATTTGTTGCTATAGGTACACTTTTCTTCATAAGTGAGAGAGACTGTTCGATGAATTCTGCACAGCATACAAACCATAATTACAGGTGTCTGAAATTCTAGAATCTATTTAATTTACGAAAAAATGAATGAGCTGTTACAATTTAAACTTTATGTTTAGAAAAAAATCAAATTTTCTAGTTAATTATCTCAATTTTTACCACAGTTTTTATTATATTTGGAAAATTCTAGAGTTTCATACACCTGTAAATATGGTTTGTATGCTGTGCAAAATTCATCAAAGAATCTCTCTTACTTGTGAAGAAAAATGTACCTATAGCAACAAATGCAGCCAACAGTAAGTGCAAAAATGATGAAATTTCATATTTAAAATGTATTTTGTTATGTTTTTGCACTTCCACTGCTATGAGTGTGAATCCTGTATCCGTCCTGGTCATGCTGACAAAGTTTTATGAATTTATTTGTAAAAGTATAGACAGTAGAAAATAAAATGTCCTGTGGTGCCTCTCCTGCTGCAAGTCGGCCCGTTTGACGTCCTACCCCCCTTAAAAAACCGATTTTCCCTCTGGTGCGAGGAGGATTAGGCGAGCTCCGAAGGATGCTTGGATGTTCCTAAGCAAGTGCGTCGTGTGCCAACGACAGACTGTATGATACAGGTTTAACGCAGCGCGCTGGCGCACCGCTCGGAAGAGCGCGACAGTTTATTGGAATCCCGGTGTTGGCGACAATAATTTAGCGCGCGACAGACGGTCTGCCCTCCAGTGGGGTGACAGTGAGGGCGGACCGTCCTCTGCCCGAACACAGCGGGACGCGACGGCCAGTGATTGGCCGTGACGAAGATAAAACGTCTGAGGAGCGGCCGTTTATAATTAGAGGCGCCGCCGCCAGGTGGCTCTAATAAACGCGCGCTAACAAATGGAGGTCGTCGCCGGAGCGGACAGCCGGCGGATGAACACGTGCGCGCGCGTCCATTACTCTACCGCCGACGCGACGGGAAAATAGCACCTCCCCCCCCCTCCCCACACATCTCGTCTCGTCGCCTCAGCATCGACCAGCGGCCCCTAACACTGGGTGAGAAATGTCCGCGGTGTGGTGCAAGCGTAGTTCTTCTCGAGCTGGCTCCAATTTATTGAAAATCTATCCCGTACCACTTCAAACCTAGCTTTCGGATATGTCGTAAATTTGTAAGGGGTGCCGCATACTTTGGTGAGTCTCTCATCTCGGTCTGTCGTTACTGAAACCCTATCCGTATTATTCTTTACATAACAAGGGCTATACCAAACAGGCGCTGTCTAGGTTTTATTCTTTAGATACCGTATCCGTAGAGAACTGTTGCCGCATCTAGCAAGATTAGATGATGTCGATAGAGTTATTTATTTATTTGCATTATTTCGTTACTCCACAGGATCAACAGACACTGTCATTCCATCATCAAGCTATTACGAGGACGTTCAATAAGTACCTTAGCACAACACGTTTTCTTTCTCCGCCAATTTCTGTTGTAAAAACGCGGAATTTGCTGTGTGTCATCGAGGAATATTTCCGTATCCGTCACTATAGTTCGCTTCAGCGTTTTTGTCGCCACAAACATGCAGACGAACATCTCCTTCTCCAAGACAACGAGTAGCCTCGCACTCGTCTGTGCACCGCTACAAGAGCACAAAACTTCACTGGGCTGTTGTCCTTCATCCACCCTACAACTCGGATATCGCACCTTTCGACTTGCGTCTCTGTGGCCTAAAGAAGGATACGCTCCGCAGGAAGCAGTACGTGGATGATGGGGAGGTTATTGATGCAGCTAAACGTTCGGTCATACATTGATCATTAGAGTGGTTCCATTCGGGAATACAGGCCCTCTCAATAGGCTGGTGTATGGCCGTATCACTGAACGGAGATTATGTTGAAAAATAGGGTTCTGTAGCCAGAAGAGTGAGGAATTATATAATATATTGGAATCCTGTATAAAACCAACCTGCTTTCAGAAAAAATGATCAGAAGGAAGTGTCATAGGATAGCCCTTATTTCGTAATACATAAATTATCGGTCGATCGGGGAGCAGCAATCTGCGACCATGTGTTGAATTACTTATTGAATGACCCTTGAAAATTAATTAGCATTAAACCCTTTGATAGGGTAACAGTGGAACAAAATACATCATTTTCAATCTGAAATTACTAGTCATACGTCGTCCACCTCAAAAGCCGAATGGTTAATGCGACAGATCCTCACGGTGAGCGTGTGGGGGGGGGGGGGGGAGGGGGCGGCTAGATCCTGGTTCGATTCCCTGTAGTTCTAGGGATTTTTCCTTGGTGAGAGGACTGGATTCGGGTGCATTCAGCCTCATAATGCCAAATGAAGAGTTGCCTGGTTGAGAGGTAGCGGCTACAAGGTCGAAACGTCGACAACGGCCGGGAGTGCAATGTCCCTCCATACCGCATCCCGTGATGAATGACTGAGGATGACATGGCGGTCGGTCGACATGCCCGATCACGGGGTGTCCTTCAATCTTAACTCTACTGATTCTTATCCCAACTCGGTTCTGTAGAGTCATACTCTAGCATTAGCCCCTTACGTAGATTGGTTTCATCGGAAATATCTTCCTAACTAACAGCCCCGAGCGACGTAGGGAACCTCAGGTGATCCTCATATATAAGACGAGTAAAGGAAGTGTCCCACAAAATTGCAGACTAATAACTTTAACGTCCTCTCCTGCAGGATGGTTTATGATATTCTAAATTCCAAAAAAGTTAATTTTCTTGAGATTGAAACCCTATCCACAAATCTACACAGATATAAAAAGGCATTGCTTTGGCGGAACTCAACCTGAAATTTTGTCGAACGGTATCCTATGACACATGGATGAAGGGCAACAAGAGGACACCATTTTCATAGATTTCCAGAAAGAGTTTGACACAGTGCCACATTGCAGATTGTCCACGTAGATCGGAGCTTATGGAATAGGTTCTCAAATACGTTAGTAACGGAACACTTTCTCAAATATGTAAGTAACGGAATACAGTTAGTTGTCCCGGACGTGTTTGGTTTTCAGAAAAAAAAAAGATGCGGGGAGTGCCACAAGGAAATATCATAGAATAGCCCTTGTTTCGTAACACATAAATTATCGTTCGATAGGGAGAGCAGCAATCTGTGATCATGTGCTGAAGAAGCTGCAGTGTACGGGATAATGTAGCTGCCCAATGACTGTAGGAGTTTTACAAAATGATTTGAATAATTTTATATTTGCTATGACCAAAGCGAGCTTGTTCTAAATATCGTAAACATAGAAATGTAGATTAAACAGGGACAAAAGGTGGCCCACTTTGGTTTATTGCATAATTCTATGAAAGTGTAGCTCTTTTGTAAGAACACTATACATTGACGTGACAAGAGTCTTGCGATACATCCTAACATTGTGTCGGACCCCCTTTTACACGTGTAGTGCAGCAAGTCGACTTGGCTTGGACACAACAAGAAATACTGGGCCTTGCTGCCTCTGTAGCCGTCCATAAATGCGAAAGAATTGGCGGTGCAGCATGTCGTACATGAATTGACTTCTCGATTATGTCCGATCAGTACTCAATGGCATTCATGTTGAGCGATCTGGGTGGCTATACCAATCGCTCGAAATATCCAGAATGATGTTCAAATCAACAGCGAACAGTTATCGTCCATAAAAATTCCATCGTCTTTGCGATGGTCTCTATGTAGCCGAACGTCCAGAAGACCCATCCAGTTTCTTGTAAACACAGCCTACACCATTATGGAGCCCCGAAGAGGCGTTGCAAGCGATGTCGTGCTGTCAGCAAAGGCTCTCGGGTCGGTCGTTTGCTGCCACAGCCCAGTAACGCCAGATATTGCCGCATTGTCCTAACGGATACGTTCGTCGAAGGTCTGACATTGATGTCTCTCATTATTTCACGCGTTGTTGCTGGTCTGTCAGCACTGACCACTCTACGTAAACGTCGCAGCTTTTCGTCGTTAAGTGAAAGCCGTTGTCTTCTGTGTTGTCCATGGTGAGAGGTAACACCTGAAATCTGTTAATCTCGACACACTTTTGAACTGTATACTTCTGAGTATTGAATTTCCTAACGATTTCGGAAATGGAATGTCCCATGCGTCTACCTCCAAGTACCATTCGGCGTTCAAAGTCTGCTAATTACCGTTGCGCGATCATAATCACTCCGGAAACCTTTTGATATGAACCATCTGAGTACAAATGATAGGTCTACCAATGAAATGCTCATTTATACCTTGTGTACGCGATACTACCACCATCTGTATGTTAATACATATCGCGATCACCACAAGTTTCGTAACCTCATTGTATGTGAGGCATTTATTACTGTTAGAGTGTTTATCATCTCCTGCGATTCGATTATAGGGAGAGATAGAAGTTGTTTAAAGGCATCAGTTACATTTGTTACCTGTAGGTTGCTTCAACACGCTATTGTTACGGAAATACTTTGCGAATTCAAATGAGAATCCATGAAAGGAAGAAGATGCTTCTTACTGCGAACCTCCACTGAGGAAGTATGTAGAATCGGTTTTAGCGACGGACTGCAAATAAATACTACTGCCACCAACTAAATCGCGTAAATACTATGAAGGCAAGACAAGAGAATGTTAGGTGGTACTAATGTTTCTTAATCATCGATAGTTAACACATCCGAAATCATCGATAATACTTTTAGAAGCTATTCGATGTATCGATGAACTATCTATTGCTTTGGGCAGGTATTTCAAATGAAAAATAGCTTTCTACCAATTTTATTGCTTAAAATACAACGCTGCAAGATATGCAAATATTGTTTTGTAAGAAGAGGTAATTAAATTCTTATCCTTTAGTCTGTTGTTTAAAATCCAATATTAAAAGATATACGTAAGGTGTTTAAATTCTTCTCCTGTAGCCTGTTGCGTTTTTAAGTAATTATTTATGTTGCCTTGGAGAAAACCCTCTCTGCAGGAACTGAAGTCGCTGGACACCACAAAATGTTACTGGCCATTACAAGCAACATACTATTAGATTTTGAACAATTTTCTAATACAAAAGAATGCTTGTCTGTTACAGATTTTTCAAAACATTGTTGTAGGTCAATTATGGAATCACTGACCGATTTAACGACATCGACATTACGCTGTTGTTAATTGGGCAAAAAATGTGGATCATCCGTTTTCAAACTGTTAGACGTATCAACAGACGTACTGGCACTGCTCACGGATACTTCTGCTTCAGGTATTATTCTTGTAGTTGATGCGATGATAGCAGCATACACCTTCTGAAGTACTTGTGCAGCGTTATCTGCCTCTTGAAATGTCCTGAAAGAAGTTCTTTAAACCTAGGATCTAATAATGTCACAAGCGTACTAACAGTCAATCTATTAAATTGTTTCACTTTTTCATTGGCTGATTTAATCAAGCAATGCAGGACACTTCACCCTTCATTAGGTGTTAAGGTGCTTTACAAGACTGGAAACATTGCAGCATTACCTCGCATAAAAGATATAATCACGGAGGCAGTGATGTATGACTCCTCTGAGAGTGTTGTTGTTGCTACTTCAAAAGGTTCAAGAAGATCTGTTATCTCTAGTAATGCTAATTAATTTTTGGTGTGAGGGTAGGCAGTGCATTTGAACTTTCATTGATCAAAATCACAAGCTCACTTCGTACTTCTAAAATTCTCTTGAGCGTGTGGCTTGAGCTGTTCCATCGAGTCGGCACCTCTGGTGTCACTCTCGGTTCTTCTTTGTTTGCTATTTTTTGAACATTGCGCAGTTTGTCACTGGTTAGTGTAGAGCTATGAAGGAAAGTCACCATGGCCTTTGATTTCAATAAAATTTTGGAAAATGTTTATGCTTTGAAACAATCTTGTACTATTAAGTTGATGCAATGGGCAAAACAGGAAGAATGTCGAATCCTTAAGATTTAGGTAGCTTTTTCGTAACTGCAGCGTTGTCCGTAACCACTACCACTGTCTTATCACTGATATTATATTCTAGGAAGATTTGATTGATGACTTGAAAAAACAATTGATGTTAAAGTAACCTGCCATTATGTCCGAAATTTTGCATAATATTGTCAATTTTGCTTCAACGTATTATTATCCGAAAAATTTCTTTCCTATATAAAAAATAACTCTCGTAAAATTTGGGCCAATATATTACTTGCCGATGTTAGGTTCAGCTTCAGCATCTTACAGGTACGGGGAAAGCAGGAAGAGGAAGCAGAAGAAGAGGAAGGTCATCACAAGGAATAACCATGCGAGAGGGGAAGTGGTCTGCCACACAATGTTGCTGCATTACGTGTGCATGCGTGCTGATGAACTACAGTACGCACGGTATAAACTGTACATGGGAATAACAAGATTGTAACTGCGTCGAAGAGATCAAGGGTGGATTCTTCATTCATTATGTTTTTCTCAGCTGATTTGACACTCAGTGCAAAACAAAAGGACCATCACTCCACTGCAGTGCTATAGCTGCTACAGCGCTGAGATCGGCAGCATTTGTGATCTAAGTGCAGTCGAAAAAGTGTGTAGCTTGTAGAAATTTTATTGGGTGTTTGGCCTTTCGTCGGGGGAAGCGCACAGAGCAGTATAAAGAGCAGAATCCGATGTTAACGAAGGACAAGGAAAGGTGTGGCGAGAGACAGCAGTGCTGGCACCTTCACCCATCGCAACGATCCCCATAATATACCCGCTCCGTTCAAAGTCTTCACTTAGCAGAACCTGATAGACAGCGTTTCGTCGGCTTCCCTGTAGCGTGTGATGCCATGACTAATAACGAGACACAATTTTTCCTTCCTTTTACTACCTCGTACTTCATAGATAAAGTTCTGATGACGTTTAATAATTTTATTTGGTTATATAGTGTATAACATGAAATGTGACTGTGTTTATTTTGCTGTTTCCTATACGAGGCCGGCCGGTGTGGCCGTGCGGTTCTAGGCGCTTCAGTCTGGAACCGCGTGACAGCTACGGTCGCAGGTTCGAATCCTGCCTCGGGCGTGAATGTGTGTGATGTCCTTAGGTTAGTTAGGTTTAAGTAGTTTTAAGTTCTAGGGGACTGATGACCTAAGATGTTAAGTCCCATAGTGCTCAGAGCCATTTGAACCATTTGATTTCCTATACAAGTTTCTTACGTAAAGCCTTAGATTTTTATCTGATGATCTTTCAAATAGTTTTATTAATTGTGTTGTGTGAAACGGAATGCAATAGGCAGAAGTGTAAGAACTGTGGAGTGAGAGAGGTATCGATAGTTGTCGGGTGGGACAGTGTGTGACAGATAGTTGCGGATGGCGCGTGAACGTGTCGTTACGGAAGCAAGTGCTGTATGTAGTAATTCTGTGCTTTTAACGTGATATTAATACCGGACTTTCGAGTGTTAGATACATTTTTAAAACTGACTGTATGGTGAACATTCTAAATGGACGCTGTATTACGCGGACGCTGTTCGTTTTTCCAGAATAATGCTTATGGCAGTGACAATGAACTAGTGAACCGACAGTATTGTCGATGTTGAATTGAACTGCTTTACATAAACTGTGAATTTGATATTGCTCGTTTTTCTTGATAACGAAATATGACTATGCTGAAACGCTAACCGTCAATATGGAAGCTGTGAACTGTGTTGCTACGTAAGTGACTGTTTTCGCGGGAACAGTGTTATCGTGAACCATCAGTATTAACATCTGATGGACTGTCTAACTTCGCAATTGGAAAATTATGGCAAATGGAATGTTAATTTAAACACGTTGTGTGGACTATGCTAAACTATCGTGTATGAATGTTGCAGTTGAACTAATACGACCTTCAAGTGCTGGATAAGCAGTTCCTTTGCTCCAGCCTACGACAATTGGATACTACACAACTTATTACCACCGCCAGCTGAAACAGGGTGTAGGGAATGGTGATATATTACTGCCAAGGACACGACTGGATGAACTTATAAGATCCATATCAGCAAATTCAAACTGCATCTACCGCCGTCGCCTCATCACGCCGACCCAGAACAGAAAAGACTTAAACAATTCACACCTTCCAGAAATTCACATTTGTGACCAATTTAATTTCTTTGTGTTTTGTAACAGACTATCTCTTAATGTTTCTCTCCGTGAATAAAAGTAGTGTATTGTAAAGACTGTTCACCTTTAGAGATTGTTGACCCCAACTGCTAACAGTACTTACTGCTATCATTTTATTTTTATTTTTTTGCTTTTAAATGTATTTGTGCTAGTCGTTGCACGCACTGTGTGTGTCTTTTGGTCGTGTGTGCTTCGACGTGTATGTACAGTCGTTTAGGCAGGAGAATTTATGTTTTGTAGTGTGAAATGTGACCAGACGTTTAGGCAGAGGCAACCGTCATTATTTACACCGACCAATTATAAAGACGTAGCTCACTCGCCATTGGTTCAAGCTAACGTATTAGAGGGAACTTTGAATCTGACATCTGTCAAAGTAGACGATCTTTGTTTATATGCCACTTAACGTCACATTTCCATTCATTCATGTTTATATGCAGCTTCATCTGGGTTTAACAGTTACTGGTAAGCAAAATTACAGTAAACTGTGTCCTTATTTATCAACTTAGCTTCAGAGTGTTTTTACTGTTTTCACTATCAAAGGATTTTATTAACAGAATATTAATAGGGTTGCGAAACTTCTCATATAGAGGTTTGCTTTTGGAGTTTCCTGGAGTAAAACAGGTTCTTGGGGTTTATACAATGTCAGTTTACTTCATGCACTTTTTCTTTAATTATTTTCTGATTACACATTCACGGTTACAGTAAATCTCAGGGTACCGTTTTCTTTACAAGAGGCGATAAAGCAGCTTCCATCACTTCGGAATCAAATCATAGTCACAAGTACTTAAGTCTGGGGAGTATGGTGGATGGTACAGTACTTCCCAGTCCCATCGACAGAGCACAGCTGCCACAGCTTGCGCTGAATGCGCCAGCGCATTGTCGTGCAAAATGATGAGTGGGTTGCGCATATGTGGGTAAGGAAAGGATATGTTACACCTGTTGATAGTATTGTGTTTACGACAGTTAATGATAAATGGATAAGAGGAAAAGTAAATAGTAGTAAATTGAAAAGGTTTTTCAAGACAGTTTCCGGAGTTCCCCCACAGGCCTTGAAACCAGTTTTTTCGAATTTCAGACACTCCGTAGTGAGACATATCTTTCTATGCGAAAGTAACTCGAAATCGGAAAGCTGTACAGCGAGCAATGTAGGTATGAATGTTGTGTATTTCTAACAGAGTGAGAAAAACATCTTGATCAGGGAAGAGAATGTAGTGGAAGGGAAAGTGAAATCAAACGGGAAGTGCGCAGAACATTTAAAAGACGAATGGATGTTACACAGTCCAATCAGATAAGAAAACACCTACGTAACAATGTTATGGAACTTTAGTAGATAACGTTAAGAAATGTTCAGGAACAACATGGTCCGCAAATGATGCAGTGCATTGAAACATCTAGAGGAGATTTTAAAGCAGCAATAGATTTGTGCCAATGATGATGGTGTCACTTTTTTTGTTGTATCCCCTCAGACTTATCATACCTGTCGTCGATAAACTTAACATGATCTCGAAACTCAAACTCACTTGGGCACAATCGATAAGGAAAGAAATTGAAAATTCGTAGTAATTTCCTATGGGATCAGACTGCTAAGGGTATCGGACCCTAGGCTTACACACTACGTTAATGTAACTTACAGTAACTTACGCTAAGGACAACGCTCATACCCATGCTCGAGGGAGGACTCGAACCTCCGTCGGGAGGAGCCGCGCGAAACGTGGCAAGACGCCCTGGACCGCGCAGCTACACAGCGCGGCCAATCGATAAGGACACAAACAGTAATGTGCTGTCTAAGAACATCATAAATTTATATCCTACACTGCTTTTCTCTCCCTGTGAAAGCTAATACAGGATTCTGATACAATCTTCACTAACAGACTGATTCACTAGAAATGTTTATGTATACAGGGTGAGTAACTATTGCCACCAAGAATAACTCGGAAAGTATGATAGGAGTTGAAAAGTTTGTGGGACAAACATCACATCGGATAAAGGGAGCCATAATATGACGTTCGTTTTTTGTTGCTAGGTGAGATTTCTTCAGAGATATGAAGGTCAACTTTGGTTGTTTTTTTTTTTTTAATGGGATACTGTAGTTTGGTTCCTGTTTTCTGATAGCGGCTATCGAGACGAATCCAATGATGTGTAACAGTAAGGTCTTTGAAGGTCAACGAAGGTAAAAAAATTGGCATGAACGTCCATTTACAGAAGGTGTTCGAAGTAATGACCATTGGTATCAATGCAGCGCTCCAGTCTTCTTATCACGGATTAACTAGTATTCCTTATCATATCGGCACCTATCGAAGCACATCATGTGACAATTCTCTCTCACATATCTTCAGGTGTAGTTGGAACGTCTTTATAAACAATTCCTCTGATGAATCCACACAAGAAAAAATGTAGAGGTCTCAGGTCTGGCGAACGAGCCGGCCACAACACATCTCCAGGCGTCCAATCCAACGATTTGGGAATTGTCTGTGAAGCTCACTTCTAGCCATCAGCGAAAAATTTGTCGGACACCCATCGTGTTGATACCACATTCTGTTCCTTGTTCCTAACGGTATTTCTTTCAATAACAGACCTAATGTTTCTTGCAGGAATGTGGTGTACTTCCTACAATTAATATATCCTTCGAAGAAATAATGGACTATAATTCTGTTCTCCAGAATCCCACACCACACATTCACCTACCACGGTGTTTGGTGTGCAACTTGCAGAAGCCAACATTGATTTTCAGTTGCCCAATAGTGCATTCTCTGGAAATTAACATTTCGATGGTTCGAGAATGCAGCCTCGTCAGTAAATAAAATCAAATTAATAAATGTGTCATCTCTCTGAATCTGTAGTTCAGCCCATCGGCAGTATTCATTACGATGTACACAATCCGTACCAGTTAATTCTTGGTCGAGACTGATATGGCAAGGATGATATTTATGGCGATGCAGAACACGCTAGATTCCCTTGCGATTCGACGCGAACTAACACAATGACAAGAGTAACGAATTCCGTTTTCTTGTTAGTAACTTTCCTTAGCCGGATATGTTTCCGATGCGTTAAAGATCCAGTTCTCAATTTATCATACACATATTTAAATGTACGACGTGTAGGGGGAGTACGTTGAGGATATCTTTCAGCGTATAAGTCTCTAGCTCTCACTCAATTTCGTTGTCATTCTCCGTAAATGAGAAGCACATCGAAGGAATACATCATTCACATTCGCTTGATTCGGCGATAATAGTCTTTCTGATCCTATTAGTGTTTTATTGCGAAACCGTCGAATGGTGTTTACATGTAAGTGGCACGTTAAATGGATACGCAGGATTCGGCGAAATTTACTGTTTGCACGATATACGGGAGAAAATTGTCAGAGCAAGTGCTTCGATAAGTGCCGAAGTGATAAGGAATACCACTCAATCCATGATGAGAAGATTGCAGCACTGCATCGATACCAATGGTCACCACTCCGAACACCTTCTGTAAAATGACATTCATGCCACCTTTTTTACCTTCGTTGACCTTCAAAGACCTTACCCTTACATATCACTGGATTCGTCTCGATAGCTCCTATCAGAAAATAAGTACCAAACTACAGTATCCCGTTTAAAAAGCAAAGTTGACCGTCATATTTCTGACTCGTCCCTACCTAGCAACAAATAACGAACGTCATATTATGGCCCCCATTATCCCATGCAACATTTGTCCCACAAACTTTTCAGCTACTATCATACTTTCGGAGTTATTCTAGGTGGCAATAGTTAGTGACTCACTTTGTATATCTTTTAATTATAGTAGTGATGACTATGTAATTTACGTGTAGTTGTTTGTTCCATATTTAATACGCTTCTGGACTGAAACCTCATGGATGTAATGAGCTACGAGGTGATCAGCTACAGGGAAGGGGGTATCTGGTGGGAAAAGCAGTAAAATAAATAGCCACCGCATCTCCAAAGAGTATCGAAGGCTGAACGGGATCAATATCTGTATCTACCTCTACGTAATATAAACTGAAGTTCCCTGCCACTTTTTTCTCTTTCGGTGTGAAGGTTATATCGGAAAGTACCGTAGGAGGATATAGAGAGTAGCGAGGCCTAAACTAAATTTATATAAGGATGATTCAGCTGCTCCTACCGATAGGTTTTATGCAAGCTGGAGAGGCTTAGAAAGCCAGGCGTAAGATTTTCTTTCTAGCTATGTGCAAGCTGTTAGGCAGGTTTTTTTTTTTTTTTGTAGAAAATGTAATGTTAAATTTCATCATGGAATATGTTTTCGCTGCAGGTCACGGTTTTAGATTTTCGCGCTATTCACGGAAAACTCTTTCCGGTGTCACTTCTGTATATTTTCTTTAATAATTCGAAAGCTGCGACCTCTAGCGAAAGCGAGTCCAAGAACCAAATTTAACTACATTGAATTTCGTACAAAATGGTGCTGTTCAGTTTCCTTTTAGCGCAAATAGTTTGCATGTAGCAAGCAGACAATATGAAAATCTTGAACAAGGTATTTAAAGACATTGTGGGTTGCTAAAACCCATGGATAGGGGGAGATGAGCCACCATGTATATTTATCCATACACTGGTGTACAAAACCAAAGGAATTAAGTAACTTCTGCATGCTGTATCACTGTCCAGTAACATAGTTCGATGAAAGTTGCACCATACATAGAAAGAGCTGCTACAGTACAGTACTCATCTGAAATAAATACATAATGAGGAATACAGAAGTGACATTTTAAGGAAAGAACATGACTATAGTGTACTCACCGATTTTCATGATGGTGACCACATGCTTATCTGAGTGGTCGTGTGTTTGCTTACTATTCGACTGGCTTGAGTTCCATTCCAGGCGAGGTTCGAGATTTTTTCCACTAATGGACTGGGTATTGGCTCGTCCTCAGCATTACCGACGTGCACGTCACCCAGTGTGGCGTCACCTGAAATAAAGCATGCACCTGTCCGCCGGAATCCCCTGGATGGGGTCTCGCCCCATGAGTGCCACGCGATCACTTCATTATGTTTCATGACAGTCCCACAGACATTACAATTGGTGGGACACGGTTCTTAATACAGTGTGAGTGATCACCATGGATGGCAGTGAATGCAAGTTTGTAAGTGCCTCACTCCTCTATCAGCATGGTGGCTGGTTGATTTGAACGTCTGTAGTGCGTCTACCCTGCGCATCACACACATGCCCGATCGGGTTCAGGTCGGGGAAACGGTCAGGCATCTCAGTTGCCGAGAATCCTCTCGCTCCAAGATCTCTCCCACCTGCACTGTTCAATGCGGTCACGCATTGTAACCCGTAGAAATGAAATCAAGGTCGAACCCACTTCCGAAAAGACGCACATGGAGAAGAAGCGTAGAGACAGAATAATGTAGGCAGTTGAGAGTACCGCCTTCGAAAATCTGGAGATCAGTATGCGAGTATAATATTATGCCTCTCTTGATCATAGCTCCTAGACCACCAAAACGATTGTGTTCGACAAGATTGGACGTACTCTCTCACGGTGGGGAAAACGTAATGCATCTAGCCACATTATCTAACCTGATCGTTTTATCAGTCTAGGTGCTATGGAATGGGGACGTTGCATGGAGCTACTGACCTCCAAACCTTTGAACAGCGTACACACACAAATCAGCCTTATTGTGGCACTGTATTTCAGCCCCACGGGTGTCTCTCAGGGGTGTATTCAGCGCTAGCTTCTTTTTTATGGACTGCAATGTGCGATCGTATCGAACAGAAAAGGTGGAGCAGCCACTGCAACAATAGAATATCTGGACAATGGAACGGTCTTAAATTCTATCGAGCACTTGTGTGATGCGTTGGGGACACACTGCACAACGTCTTCATGCACCTACTGACATCCAGCAGTTTTCAACCCCACTGTTAGAGGAATGGGAAGCCCTATCACAATAATTCCTTGAGAAACGTGAAATGACCATGGTGATCGCACACCCAATTAAGAACCACGTCCCACCATTTTCAGTGTGTAGGACACCGTCATGAATCGCTTTTTCACCACCGAACTTATCTTTGGATAAGAGTTTCATCCCTGTTCCTCTCATTGAGTATCCGTTCAGTTTCCTTCTAGTGTACACTGAGTGAGAAAGAATAGAAATAAAATGGGTTGGCTGGTTCAAATGGCTCTGATCACTATGGGACTCAACACCTTAGGTCATAAGTCCCCTAGAACTTAGAACTACTTAAACCTTACTAACCTAAGGACATCACACACACCCATGCCCGAGGCAGGATTCGAACCTGCGACCGTAGCAGTCCCGCGGTTCCGGACTGCGGCGCCAGAACCGCTAGACCACCGCGGCCGGCTAAATAAAATGGGTCACGCATACAGAATGATGTTACGAAGTCATTGGAAAGCGATACGCACATATACAGATGGCGACAGTGCCACGTACACAAGGCATTAAACACTAGTGCACTGGTGGAGCTCTCATTTGTACTCAAGTGATGCATTTGAAACAGTTTCCGACGTGATTGGGACCGCTCGACAGGACAAACTTTAAATGCGGAATGGTGTCGCTAGGCAAAGTACCTTAGTTACTGTTAATCTGTATAAAAGTGATTGACAGTACTGTGGCGGTTCTGTCGAGGTACGACCGTTACTGGGGGCACGGGGAGTCCAGATGGTATTGATTCTCCCTCTACACAGCTTCGACGACACAGATGAAGGAGGCGAACCTTCCAGCAAGATACCTGCGACTGCAGAGAAATTTCGCAATGCATTGCCTAAATGCCCACTTCAGTAATGCAGGTACAGTCAGGTGTCGATGTCCAGTTTATTTGAGGAGGGGCCACGGGCAATGGGACATGGTTGTGACACAGTGTGGTGGCGCAGTGAAGAAGAAGCAGCTAGATGCTGCTCGGCTCGGTTGGCACTGACAGGTAGCGTTCGCAGTTCTAAAGAGCATCAAGATGCTGAGGCCCCAGAGGCCTGTACCTCGGAACACAATTGGTGGGCTGACGACAGCTTTCCAGATGACGCTAGAGATTCTTCTTCAGTTTTCGTCACGTGACGGTCACTGAATCGAACATGCCTGGTGACTGAGTTACGGTATATAAATCGCACCTTGGCGACCGCTGCTCCCGATAATAGCGTCACATAGTGAAGGGATGCAACGCTGACTTGACTCTACCATTCGCACTGTACTCCTGACAGGACGTTGCGTTGCGAAAACCAGCTGGTACGGCGAGGTCGTTAACAAAGAATGACTCTTCAGACAATACTACAGAGTACTGGTAGCAGATCAGACAATAGCGGCACAGGCGAAGACAGACAATCGTAGAACGACTAAACGTACCGTCACTGGAGTGTCATGAAAGTAAGTGGCCATAAGACAGTAATACAAGACTGTAGAGGTAGAGGACAGCACATACTGCCATTTAGAGTAACCCCCCCCCCCGGTCTCTGGGCTTGTAATACGTCAGATCGACCAAAAGTAACGGGTAGGGAGAGACGGGTGACTCACGTCGAAGGTTGCAGAGGTACACCGACATGTGTGTCGTTGACTTTATTGCATCGAAGATACACAGCCGGCCCTTCGCTGACCCCGGTGAAGGTGCCGTGCGACATGCGTGCGTACGTGGGTCAGCGCCAGCGCCAATACCGGTTTCTGCAGCGTCGGCGTCTAGCCGCCCAGCCTTGCCGACGTAGCGCTTCTACTCACGCCTCCGCTAAGTTGCTGCCGCGTGCGTTGGCTGCGCCGGTGGCATGACAGCTCCCATAGGCGCAACTCGAGGGCCTCTTATCAGTTGCTGAGGTCTTCATTTTCACATGGCATCAGACCGGTTCCTAATCGGGTTGGTAATTTTGTGTTTTAATTTGCGTACAGATCTCCATTTGTACATTTAATTTTCGTTGTTGCTCTCTTGTCACTACTCTACTGGCACTATTGTACATACCGCTGGTCGTATTTTGTTTGTTACTTTGGATTTTTCTTTTACTTTAAGTACGTCTGTCTGTATGCTACATTTCTCATATTGTTACGTATTGTACTTTGCATTTTTCTTATTCAGCTATTGCTGCACTTATTGGGTGTTGCACGGTGTTTGCCATTTCATGTTTTGTCTTTTACTATAAGAGCATACGCATGTTTGTCATAATGTTGCTGTATACTGCTGTTTGTAATTCTGCTCAAATGTCTTTGTCATCATTGCCGCCGGCTGTCTAGTGTTTGCCACTTGCGCTTTTACTTTACTTTAAGAGTGTGCTTGTACGATGTCTTCGTTATTTTGTGCTGTTTCGCCTTTTTGCGATGATATTTCTTTGGCACTTTATAAGGATTGTTGGCAGTATAGCCCTTGTAACTCAAAGTCAAAACAAAGAAGTTAAAAACAAGTTGAAATCTCGTGAACCCCATGTAGATCGTCGAAGGGAAACAGCCATCCGCCGTCGTTGTAGTGAGCCTTAGCGGCTTAAAACAGCGGCTGCGGAAAGGTCTGCCCCCGAGAGGACGCGATATCGAACCCTGCTCCTCCCCTGCGGACGGCATCTTGCAGTCCGCTGGAGGCCAGCAGCCCTTTTGTTCCTCTCGCTGGTGCAGCTCCAAGGTGCGGACCGCCCCTCCAAAGCTATGGATCGTCCGTGCAGCGCAGGTCAGAGGCAGTTTCAGCGGGCCGCTTGGCCGCCGATGTCCACCACCAAAGGACGTCTTGGTTGGTCTGTAACTTAAACAATCGTCATTCTCTCCGGTTCTAGTCGCGGAAAGAATGGCGACCGGCGACGCGACTCCCTGATTTGAACCTCCAGGCTCACTTGTTTACACATCTTTTCCTACACCTGTGATGTAGTTCCTCTGGAGAGGACAAGTGGAGTGCTCTTTAATAATTACCACGTCAGCTTTTTCCTCAGCCCACTGGGTTCTTCAGAGCAGGTCAGTGCCCTGTGCTGCCCTGATTACTTTACACCGCCGAAGTATGCCCTCTCACCTGCGAGCGGTAGCGCAAACTGCCTCGCAGAACCGCCTACAAAATACAACGTTGGTCGTGCCTCCCATCTGATGTGCCAATCGGAACTTTAAGTACTACATTCCAGTCATAGCTGCGTGAAATTTACAAGAATTCCCCAAATTCACGTCTGTAATTATTCGTGGTGCAGCAATATTATCTAAACGTGACCTGTCCTAGCGATTAAGTGTCGCGTCGTTATTAGATTGCAGCATATGTAATAGTAAATAAAAATAAAATTTCGAACTGTAACTATAGTGTGACTCTATGTCTGTGCTAGTCAGGAGGATTTCCACTTTATCGGAGGACGGTAGCATTAGCCATATCGTGAATTTAACCGATGTACAACGCTGGAATAACTAATGATTATAAAGTGCTCTGTTTGCTCCATTCAGATACAGCAACATCTTGCTATTACATCTACATACATTCTCCGCAATCCACCTCCCTGTTCCACTCCCAAAGAGAATGAGGGAAAAATGACTGCCTATATGCCTCTGTACGAGCCCTAATCTCTCTTATCTTATCTTTGTGGTGTTTCCGCGAAATATAAGTTGGCGGCAGTAAAATTGTACTCCAGTCAGCCTCAAATGCTGGTTCACTAAATTTCGTCAGTAGCGATTCACGAAAAGAACGCCTCCTTTCCTCCAGAGACTCCCACCCGAGTTCCTGAAGCATTTCCGTAACACTCGCGTGATGATCAAACCTACCAGTAACAAATCTAGCAGCCCGTCTCTGAATTGCTTATATGTCCTCCCTCAATCCGACCTGATAGCGATCCCAAACGCTCGAGCAGTACTCAAGAATAGGTCGTATTAGTGTTTTATAAGCGGTCTCCTTTACAGATGAACCACATCTTCCCAAAATTCTACCAATGAACCGAAGACGACTATCCGCCTTCCCCACAACTGCCGTTATATGTTTGTGCCACTTCATATCGCTCTGCAATGTTACGCCCAAATATTTAATCGACGTGACTGTGTCAAGCACTACACTACTAATGGAGTATTCAATCATTTCAGGATTCTTTTTCCTATTCATCTGCATTAATTTACATTTATCTACATTTAGAATTAGCTGCCATTCTTTACACCAATCACAAATCCAGTCCAAGTCATCTTGTATCCTCCTACAGTCACTCAACGACGACACCTTCCCGTACACCACAGCATCATCAGCAAACAGCCGCACATTGCTATCCACCCTACCCAAAAGATCATTTATGTAGATAGAAAACAACAGTGGACCTACCACACTTGCCTGGGGCACTCCAGATGATACCCTCACCTCCGATGAACACTCACCATCGAGGACAACGTACTGAGTTCTATTACTCAAGAAGTCTTCGAGCCACTCACATATTTGGGAACCAATCCCATATGGTCGTACCTTAGTTAAGAGTCTGCAGTGGGGCACCGAGTAAAACGCTTTCCGGAAGTCTAGGAATATGGCATCAGTCTGATACCCTTCATCCATGGCTCGTAAGATATCATGTGAAAAAACGGCGAGTTGCGTTTCGCAGGAGCGATGCTCTCTAAAGCCATGCTGATGCATGGACAGCAACTTCTCTGCCTCAAGGAAATTCATTATATTTCAACTGAGAATATGTTCGAGAATCCTGCAACAAACCGATGTTAAGGATATGGGCCTTTAATTTTGAGGATCCGTCCTTCTACCCTTCTTATATACAGGCGTCACCTGCGCTTTTTTCCAGTAGCTCGGGACTTTACGTTAGGCAAGAGATTCGCAATGAATGCAAGCTAAGTAAGGAGCCAATGCAATAGGGTACTCTCTGTAAAACCGAATTTTCTCTTCGAGATCGACGATAAATGTACGGAATGATTACAATTAAAGTTACGCTTTCAAAGTGCTGCAGAAAAAAGAAGCGATGATCAAATTGATGTCAAATTTGAACGGAATATTACCAAAGAAGGAGGTAAAGTTACAGAAACAAATTAAAAAAAAAAAACCAAAATTTCCAGACTAGATGGCGTTGTAAGCGTCCTAACATAAAAGGGCTTGGCTGCAAATGAGAGATGACTAGTAATAAGACAGCTTTGGCATGAGTTCCACATTAAACCAATCGTACTGTGCAAAGTGCATGACCACACAAGTTTTGCATTCAGCAGTTGCGGCACTGTTCGTTAGGTAAACCCGTTCACCACGGCAAGGTCTTACCACACTGGATACGATAAATCTGATTTTAATCGTCCTGAGACCAACATCCGCAGAAAAGGAATAATTAAGTTGGTTTTAATTGTCCTAAGGCCAAAAGCTACATAAAAGCCACACTGAAATCAGTGTTTAATTGTCTTGAGGCCAAAAACAGCATAAAATACAGGAATGGAATCAAATTTTTACTGTAGTGAGACTGGCTCAAAATACGTTCAGTACGCTGGCCATGTTTTCCTGAAGTAAGTGGAAATAAAGGAACAGTGTATTCCAAAACAAATTGAGGCTTCTAAGTGTCACGTGTAGAATACTTTGCGCATTTTTTTCCATGAGTTAAGTTACGTTTGTAATAGGAACCATGAATACAGCATCTTTCAGAAAACCTCAGAGGCAGAAGTCCGATGTAGGGAAATGAAGGCAGATAATTCTAGCATCTCCAAAATGACTCGGTAGCAACAGCTTCACTGGCTGCACCATCTTCACACAAATGATCCTACCCACAATCCAGCTGAAGGGTAGTTGGCGCGCAAAAGACGCTTAGAGCATTTACCAGTGAAGGTACAGGTAACAGGACACCATGGACCCAAGTTTCTCGAAAACATTAGGCACTGTGGTAAACGATGCTGTCAACCTGCACCTCACAGTTAATTTTGCAGAATTAAGCGATACCGGTTGGTGTGCAAGCAGACTTTCGTTGCCCAATTCTGCAGTTCTGTATCTTGAGATGGAAATGGGCTTCGTCTGTACACAGAAAGTGACATCGCCGTTCATTTTCGAGGTGAGCTGGAAATGCTAGGGCAAATTTTTGTCTTACCGGTAGGTCAGCATGCAACAACTCCCGAACATAGGTAATGTCGTATGTATAGCATTTCTCAGAGGTTTATGCTCTGTGTTCACTGGCATGTCCAATGTTCCGGCAGTTACACATGCACTGCGTAGTTGCACACCATCGTTCGACCCCTCCTGCAATGGCATGGTTTATCGTATAAATTGTTTTCTTTCGTTTGCCACGCTGAACCTCAAAAAAGCCTGTCATTTCGAATTTCGTAATCATGTACTGCAGACCCCACAGGAACATCGACCCAACGCCTTTTTCCACACTCTTGAGTGTCCGGAACCTCTGCAGAGCTACTGGCACATAATCATCGTTCTTGAAGGCAGTCCTGAAATGAGACAGTTATAGCGTGCATCTCAGAAGAAGAATGAGGAACAGCAGTGTATCCAGCATCTTTCTTCTTTGTATATTCTGTCGTTTACAACGCCATCTAGTGGTAATTTTTTCCATAGCTTTTCCCTCCTCCTCCATAATATTCCATTCAAATTTCACATCATTCTGAAGAGCAGTCCTTAAAAAAATTAAAAAAAAGTAGCTGAAACTTCCTTTATAATCACTCTGTGTATCGTAATGTAACGATGCGATGTGTCGTTCGCTTCAAAAAAAATTACAGGCGTAAGCACATTAACAACAATCATAACTATCTGCTGTTCTGCATATCCGATGACTCGTAGCTATTCCATAGTGGGCTTTTCTTTTGTAATTAGTGGATATGTACGGGCCAGATTATTGCAGCAGTCATTAAATAAACTTTTCGCCGTCCCGATCGTAAAACAGTATCCTAGTGTACAGTTTCAATTACACACATCGTTCATCCGATTATTGAGCTAAGCAAATGCCATTATTGCATCATCGTATAACGTTACACATCGGAACTCATGTTTGAATTTCACTTAATGTAGCGTGTTGTGTTCATCATTACTGATCGCTGACCGTTCCAATGAGTGTTGCACAGCAGCATTACCATGTGATTATTATTTTCAACTCAAGCCGATAAGTTAGGTACTGTTCGCAAAGAGAACTGAAAAATGAAACTTTTGTCCGATTTTCATAGTAGTCCATTCCATATCTGAAATAGTTTTCCAGGAGCAGCTACACCTTTTTACACTGAAGCGCCAAAGGCACTGGTATAGGATTGCGTATTCAAATACAGAGACATGTAAACAAGGAGAGTATAGCATTACGGTCATCTCTTATATAAGGCAGCAAGTGTCTGGCACAGTTGTTAGATCGGTTACTGCTGCTACAATGGCAGGTTATTAAGATTTAAGCGAGTTTGAACATTGCAGGCTTTCAAACGACTACGCACCCTCCGACTCAGCGTTGCAATGTTACTAGTTTTAGCTGGTTTCGTTGTCTAGGGGCTGGGATACGTAGTTGACGCATTACAGGCCGAATACTGCTGAGTCTACAGTACACAATATACACATGAATCGAATGGTCGAAGGTTCCTATCACAATTGCGAATTTAGAACGTAATAAAGACCTTTATAAATGGAAGTTTGCAATTAAATAATATCTGCAGGTACTTTGTTAACGAATTTAAATGATGATTACGACAGTATAAATACTCTTGAGAATGCGGTATATTTCAACAAAACATTTGGATTGGTGTCGATGGTCCAGAAATTAAACAAAATACAAGTCGAATAAGAGGGTAACAATAGATTCCTACTGCACATAATTATTTATGAACAACAACATAACTCGCGAGATACTCACTTCTAAACGCACACTCACTGTATAAACCTCGGAAATCTCACGGGTTCACAAGTCCGCACTCCGAAGTATTTCCCTCTTTCGCGACCACACGCCAACCGCTCCACTCTCCAAGTCCTTTGGTCGACTCCCGCGCCGTCCAGGACCTCCCGTGTCCCGTGCCGTACTCCCGTGTCCTCTCCGGAAACGATGCTCCCATCCAGTCTCCCCTTTCACGAGCGCTGTGATGGCTAGAGCGCTCGCGCCGTGTCTTCAAACCAACGCACCCACACACATATTTAAGCACATACGAAATACTAGATTTACATTTAAATACTTGAAATTAAATAAATATTCCTACGGCTGAACCACAAACACGCTCTAACACACATTATTAAATACATAAACAGTTAATTAAAATATATCAAAAGAAAAGAAGCAAAAGGTAGGCCATGAGCCTAATGTCTCTGTGCTTTCTAAAACACAGTAAATAATTGACCAGTTTCTTCATGAATAGCATATATCGGATATTAACAAAGACATAGATGACTCGATATATTTATAAGCATGATGCTACCATTTTTTCGTGTAACTGTGGAGTACTTACGGCCTGACGCGATCGATAGTAATCGGCCACTTTGATCTCCAATAACTCATGCACTATTCAAGTTATATGCCTGTAATTTATACCAATTTAGGTTTACACTAAGAGCTTTCTAGAGACACGTTGGTCGACGAAATCGGTTGAAGCGTTTATATTTTGGAAATTAGTTGCTGAGTGTTTCTTGTCTAATTTACAGTCTGATACTAAACTTTAAACTAGATACTGAAAATCTGATTACACCATCAGAATCGTCGTGCAGATAATGGTAATGTACATGCTTCTTTTTGAGGTATCCTGATTTCTCTGGCTATTATTAATTTCTTTATGAACTGCGAAATGTCTGCCATTATGGTTTCACGAAGTCCGCCATCTTTGGTGCTCTCGGCATACAGCGTCACCAAGGAATTCGCAGCCACGCGGCTGGACCGGCCGTTGTGCGGCGGCGCGCGGTTGATACGCTAGCGTCCGAAACCACGTGGTCGCCGCCGAGCGGCCCATGCGGCCACTGCTTCCACAGAACTTACAATATTTTCAGGTCGCGACGACTCGCCCGTTACCTCATAACATGATGTTATAGTCAGCGCACGAGCTATGCGACACAGCATCTCCGAGGTAGCGATGAAGTGGGGATATTCCCGTATCAACATTCCACTAGTGTATCGTGAATATCTGGAATCCGGTAAAACATCAAATCTCCGACATCGTTGCGGTCGGAATAAGATACTGCAAGAACGGGACCGACGGCGACTGAAGAGAATCTTTCACTGTGACAGAAGTGCTGCCCTTAAGCCAATTGCTGCAGATTTCAGTGCTGGGCCATGAACAAGTGTCAGCGTGCGAATCATTCAACGAAACAGTATCGATATGGGCTTCCGGAGCCGAAGCCCCATTCGTGTACCCTTGATGACTGCCCGACACAAAGTTTTACGCCTCGCCTTGGCCCGTCAATACCGACATTCGACTGTTGATGACTTCAAACATGTTGCCTGGTCGGAAAAGTCTCGTTGCAAATTGTTGCGAGCGAATGGAAGTTTACGGGTATGGAGACAACCAAATGAATCCATGGACCCTGAATGTCAGCAGGGGACTATTCAAGCGGGTGGAGGCTCTGTAATGATGTGGGGCACGCCAGTTGGAGTGATATGGGACCCCTGAGGCGTCTAGATACGAGTCTGATACGTACGTAAGCATCCTGTATGACACATTCATCCATTCGTATCCAATGTGCATTTCGACGGACTTGGGCAATTCCAGCAGGACAATGCGATACCCCACACGTCCAAAATTGCTGCAGAGTGGCTTTAGCAACACTCCTCTGAGTCCAAATATTTCCGCTGCCCAATGAACTCCCCAGACATGAACGTTATTGAGCATATATGGATGCCTTGTAGCGTTTTGTTGTGCTGTTCAGAAAAGATCTTCACCCCCTCGTACTGTTACGGATTTATGAACAGCCCTACAGGTTTCATGGTATCAATTCCTTCCAGCACTACTTCAAACATTATTGGAGTACATGGCACGTTGTACTGTGGCGCTTCCGCGTGCACGTGGAGCTCTACAAGATATTAGGTAGGTGTACTAGTTTCTTTGGGTCTACAGTGTAGTTAGAAAGTTTGTCATAATCTCATATATATCGTGTCCTTGGGGAATCTAGACCACAACTATCGTCACAGGTTGTAGCCTCCCAAGAGTTAAAAATATGTAATTATATCATTCACATTCAGTGTAACCTAGCAACACAAACAATAGATATAACATTCACATTCAGTGTAACCTACCAACAGATAAATTCCGTAACCTACCAATAATAAAATGTGACTAACCTCCTAATTAAAAAATGTGAGTCACTTATAACCTTTCAATAATTGACTGTGAATTTAAACTGGTAAATTTTAGACGTCAGCAGTGCTGCGTCATGGCCCTGAAAGATCATTCTGAATAAACTAAAAATTCTTACCTTAATGAAGTCACCGGATAACGCGTATATACCTGCTCCTATAAGAAATTTTTCTGGTACAGCCCAATGCAATGTTGGCCGATAGATTTGTCATGCATAAAAAGAACAACTGATTTTTTCCTTACAATAATCGGGATAACTATGGATAGGAGAAATTAATAAGTTCCTTAAATTGAGATGAATGATTGCCGAAAGTTAATTTTTATATGAATTATTATTAAGAGATTATTTTAAAACATTTACATGGGACTTGATATAACAATATTACATATGCGCGAGGCTTGTACTGCATCGCTCAGGCACAGCCATCGCTCTCCACGACCGACCCAGCCAACTCATTACACACGACTGCTGGCTACTACTTACTCCTACTGCCACACAGTTCCTACTGCAGCTAAAACTGCTCTCTGGTCTGAGATTCTCATACAGCTTACATATCGCAGGCAGCGCGTGAGCAATCGGTCGAAATTACATCTGCTCGAGTGCGCTAGCAATAAATTCCTTAATCATGGACCTCTTACAAGGTCCTTAATATACTGGATGGCCGCAAGAGTACCGCAACATGACGCCGACGTCTCATACAGACACGTCCGAAGCGTGGACCATCACTGTCCTGTTGAGGGAAGGCATCATGTGTGAAGTCTCAGCTGCGCATTTAGCATACCCCTGAGATGTTACAATGAATCCAGTGACCTATAAAGCTAACAGATCACACCTCATGAGATCGTGTGAAATTAAAAAGCAAGGTTAGGCAAGCATTAAATAATTAAATATTTTTATAAAACAGGGATGGTACAATTAAACATGAAATATTGGTACCATAGCTGACATATATATAATGATAAAGGTTTCCTCCACACTACCAAATGGAATTAATGGTCACTATAAGAAACCGATTTGTGCTAGATGCATTGATGTGATTTTAGCCGTTGAATAAGCAATAGAAATAATTACGAATTAGTGCATGTGTACTAAAACACGTATAGGAGACACTGCCAATGGTTAGATTTGGAAATATACTATAAGTACGACCACGAAAATCCCCAGTGACCGTTGAATAAGTTGATAGCCTAAGGAAGAGAACTATAAGAGTTCGTACAAGCACCATTTCTCTCGCCTAGCACATACTGAATATAGCTAGCACGCTTTATGAATTAATTCAGAAAAGCAAAACTTTCACTTGAAACAAATAACTTCGCGCTCTCCTCGTTATTACATACGCCAATGCTGGTGATATTCAGGTACAGCGGAAGACTTCAGTAGTAGCTGAGAATTGTAAGTTCAGCCCCGCCATTTGTGATCAGCTCTAAAACAGTACTAAAGTGGAGTTGCCGCTCCATGAAGATCTAAGATGAAGTTATGTACTGTATCATGCTCTGAGCCGAAGTGTCTTTCTCCTCTCCTCCACAAAATCTGTCTAGATCTGCCACGGCCAGAATATTGGTAGCTAATATCGGTATGCTGTCTGAGTTCTGACAAATGAAAAGTTTACAACAATTGCAATTCTTTAACGAATCTGGATGATCAACCAATATGGTTCAGTTATCTGCTGGAGTGGGTCAATAGACCGAAATTTCTTCCACTATATGAGTCTTTTCACATTTTGAAACAACAGAAGAAGCTGGAAGTCAGCCTTTTCACGTCTCTGATACAGCTAGGATATGAACTGTTATGAGACAAGCATGGGACTCCGTACTAAATTAAAATATGCACACCTGTTTGCTCCTCCAACCCCAAATTCCTATCTGGAATACTGATTTCATCGTGTTTTTCTCTCTCCTTCGCACAGCCTTTTTTTCTAAAAGGCATTCTTTAAGCGCCTCGCACAATGAAAATTTACCTGTGTGATACTCTTGGTCTGCCACTCCATGGAGACGGCCTGGCTCCCTCACATCTATCAAAAAACAGTGCTTGTTTCACAGTGATTTCCAGTTTCAGTCCTGGCTTTCAGCAGAAGCATTTTTATGAACTGCATGCCACACTCCTCTTGGAGCTCTTGCGGTTCCTCACAGCTAGCTAGCCATCCCAAATTCGATAAAATCACTGCAACTGTCCATCACCACACAGATTTAAGGGAATCAGTACTGCTTAGGAGACGAATTACTGGCAGCAGTAAAGCTGTAATGACGGGGAGTGAGTCGTGCTTGGATAGGTCAGACGGTAGAGCACTTGCCCGCAAAAGGCAAAGGTCCCGAGTTCGAGTCTCTGTCTGGCACACATTTTTAATCTGCCAGGAAGTTTCAGAACTGCTTAGATTTGGAGTCAGTGATATTAGATTTCATTCTGTGTACACATTTATAAAGCATTAGTAATTTAAATGGATTGGGTATCCTCATCTGAATAACGATTTATTCATAAAGTTACTGAGCAGTTAAGGTTAAACATATGATACTTTCGCATGGCCCTTGCCGTTGGTGGGGAGGGTGGCGTGCCTCAGCGATACAGATGGCCATACCGTAGGTGCAACCACAACGGAGGGGTATCTGTTGAGAGGCCAGACAAACGTGTGGTTCCTGAAGAGGGGGAGCAGCCTTTTCAGTAGTTGCATGGGCAACAGTATGGATGATTGACTGATCTGGCCTTGTAACACTAACCGAAACGGCCTTGCTGTTTTGGTACTGCGAACGGCTGCAAGCAAGGGGAAACTACAGTCGTAATTTTTCCCGAGGGCATGCAGCTTTACTGTATGGTTAAATGATGATGGCGTCCTCTTGGGTAAAATATTCCGTAGGTAAAATAGTCCCCCATTCGGATCTCCGGGCGGGAACTACTCAAGATGACGTCGTTATCAGGAGAAAGAAAACTGGCGTCCTAAGAATCGGAGCGTGGAACGTCAGATCCTTTAACCGGGCAGGTAGATTAGAAAATTTAAAAAGGGAAATGAATAGGTTCAAGTTAGATATAGTGGGAATTAGTGAAGTTCGATGGCAGGAGGAACACGACTTTTGGTCAGGTGAATACAGTGTTATAAATACAAAATCAAATAGGGGTAATGCAGGAGTAGGTATAATAATGAATAATAAAATAGGAGTGCGGGTAAGCTGCTACAAACAGCATAGATTATTGTGGCCAAGGTAGACACGAAGCCCATGCCTACTACAGTAGTACAAGTTTATATGCCAACTAGCTCTGCAGATGATGAAGAAATTGGTGACATGTATGATGAGATAAAAGAAATTATTCAGGTAGTGAAGGGAGACGAAAATTTAAGAGTCATGGGTGACTGGAATTCGAGGGTAGAAAAAGAGAGAGAAGGAAACATAGTGGCTGAATATGGATTGAGGGAGGGAAATGAAAGAGGAAGCCGCCTGGTAGAATTTTGCACAGAGCATAACTTAATCATAGCTAACACTTGGTTCAAGAATCATAAAAGAAGGTTGTATACATGGAAGAATCCTGGAGATACTAGAAGGTGATGATGGTGATGATGAGTCCCATACTCCATTACAGAGCGTAGGGGAGCGACGCGGGAGAACCGCGCCGCCTTACTAGGCAACATCCTAGTGGAGGTGGTTTGCCATTGCCTTCCTCCGACCGTAATGGGGATGAATGATGATGATGAAGACGATACAACAACACCCAGTCATCTCGGGGCAGGAAAAATCCCTGACCCCGCCGGGAATCGAACCCGGGACCCCGTGCTCGGGAAGCAAGAACGCTACCGCGAGAAGGTATCAGATAGATTATATAATGGTAAGACAGAGATTTATGAACCAGGTTTTAAATTGTATGACATTTCCAGGGGCAGATGTGGACTCTGATCACAATCTATTGGTTATGAACCGTAGGTTAAAACTGAAGAAACTTCAAAGAGGTGGGAATTTAAGGAGATGGGACCTGGATAAACTGAAAGAACCAGAGATTGTACAGAGTTTCAGGGAGAGCATAAGGGAACAATTGACAGGAATGGGGGAAAGAAATACAGTAGAAGAATAATGAGTAGCTCTGAGGGATGAAGTAGTGAAGGCAGCAGATGATCAAGTAGGTAAAAAGACGAGGGCTAGTAGAAATCCTTGGGTAACAGAAGAAATACTGAATTTAATTGATAAAAGGAGAAAATATAAAAACGTAGTAAATGAAACAGGCAAAAAGGAATACAAACGTCTCAAAAATGAGTTCGACAGGAAGTGCAAAAAGGCTAAGCAGGGACGGCTAGAGGACAAATGTAAGGATGTAGAGGCTTATCTCACTAGGGGTAAGATAGATACTGCCTACAGGAAAATTAAAGAGACCTTTGGATAAAAGAGAGCCACTTGTATGAATATCAAGAGCTCAGATGGAAACCCAGTTCTAAGCAAAGAAGGGAAAGCAGGAAGGTGGAAGGAGTATATAGAGGGTTTATACAAGGGCGATGTACTTGAGGACAATATTATGGAAATGGAAGAGGATGTAGATGAAGATGAAATGGGAGATACGATACTGCGTGAAGAGTTTGACAGAGCTCTGAAAGACCTGAGTCGAAACAAGGCCCCGGGAGTAGACAACAATCCATTGGAACTACTGACGGCCTTGGGAGAGCCAGTCCTGACAAAACTCTACCATCTGGTGAGCAAGATGGATGAGACAGGCGAAATACCCTCAGACTTCAAGAGTAATATAATAATTCCAAGCCGGCCGGTGTGGCCGTGCGGTTAAAGGCACTTCAGTCTGGAACCCCGTGACCGCTACGGTCGCAGGTTCGAATCCTGCCTCGGGCATGGATGTGTGTGATGTCCTTAGGTTAGTTAGGTTTAATTAGTTCTAAGTTCTAGGCGACTGATGACCTCAGAAGTTAAGTCGCATAGTTCTCTGAGCCATTTGAACCATTTGAAGCGAATAATTCCAATCCCAAAGAAAGCAGGTGTTGGCAGATGTGGAAATTACCGAACTATCAGTTTAATAAGTCACAGCTGCAAAATACTAACACGAATTCTTTACAGGCGAATGGAAAAACTGGTAGAAGCTGACCTCGGCGAAGATCAGCGAGGATTCCGCAGAAATGTTGGAACACGTGAGGCAATACTGACCCTACGACTTATCTTAGAAAATAGATTAAGGAAAGGCAAACCTACATTTCTAGCATTTGTAGACTTTTGAAAGTGTTTACTGGAATACACTCTTTCAAATTCTGTAGGTGGCAGGGGTAAAATGCAGGGAGCGAAAGGCTATTTATAATTTGTACAGAAACCAGATGGCAGTTATAAGAGCCGAGGGGCATGAAAGGGAAGCAGCAGTTGGGAAGGGAGTGAGACAGGGTTGTAGCCTGTCCCCGATGTTATTCAATCTGTATATTGAGCAAGCAGTAAAGGAAACAAAAGAAAATTCGGAGTAGGTATTAATGTCCATGGAGAAGAAATAAAAACGTTGAGGTTCGCCGACGACATTGTAGTTCTGTCAGAGGCAGCAAAGGACTTGGAGGAGCAGTTGAACGGAATGGACAGTGTCTTGAAAGGAGGATATAAGATGAACATCAACAAAAGCAAAACGAGGATAATGGAATGTAGTCGAATGAAGTCTGGTGATGCTGAGGGTATTAAATAAGGAAATGAGACACTTAAAGTAGTAAAGGAGTTTTGCTATTTGGGGAGCAAAATAACTGATGATGGTCGAAGTAGAGAGTATATAATATGTAGAGTGGCAATGGCAAGGAAAGCGTTTCTGAAGAAGAGAAATTTGTTAACATCGAGTATAAATTTAAGTGTCAGGATGTCATTTCTGAAAGTATTTGTATGGAGTGTAGCCATGTATGCAAGAGAAACGTGGACGATAAGTAGTTTGGACAAGAAGAGAATAGAAGCTTTTGAAATGTGATACTACAGAAGAATGCTGAACATTAGATGGGTAGATCACATAACTAATGAGGAGGTATTCAATAGAATTGGGGAGAAGAGGAGTTTGTGGCACAACTTGACAAGAAGAAGGGACCGGTTGGTAGGACATGTTCTGAGGCATCAAGGAATCACCAATTTAGTACTAGAGGGCATCGTGGAGGGTAAAAATCGTAGAGGGAGACCAAGAGATGAATACACTAAGCAGATTCAGAAGGATGTAGGTTGCACTAAGTACTGGGAGATGAAGAAGCTTGCACAGGATATAGTAGCATGGAGAGCTGCATCAAACCAGTCTCAGGACTGAAGACAACAACAACAACTACTTTCACATTGGAATCAACACATAAGACCCAGGATTTTAGCACTGTACCGTTGCACCAACAGAATTTCCTCAATGACTACTCACTATGCGTTAAGTCATACCCGATGGCCTTTCAACACCATGATACCAGGAATAACACTATGATGCCTTTCCAGAACATTAAAAGAATGTGATGTCTCTCCATGTCGCCAGTGAGTCACCAACGATGTCTACCCAGATAGTACAGACCTGCTGTAATCCTTCTTTGAACAGAAGTCGATGCAAATTTGTCAGCCGTATATTTTTTCAACTCACAATATCATTCCTGATGCACCCATTAGTCTTGAGGTGTTAATAACAACCTACACATGAGACAGTAAATCCGTACTGCTGCTCATTATAGCGTCTGAACAATGATGTGGTGTGATGTAGAGGGTTGGAAGAAGTCCATTGCTTGGTCTCGAATATCATGCGAAGATGTATTTGGTAAAATTAAGGCAGTCTTCCCTCGTGGTTGTCAGACGTGGTTAACCAGGCTCTTGAGAACTAGTATGTAAGCCCTCATGTTTCTGTTCAGTCCAATGTCAGATCACTGTCAAACCTGAATGCTTCATACATCTGGCTTTGCACCATTTGATCAGTTAGCTAAATGGAGATCCAACAAAGAGGTCCCTTTCAAACACCGTTAGGTGCTGATAGGGCTGTCTGGCTCAAGTAGGCGAGTTCTCTGTGTGGGCACTTCCGATCTGACGCTGTTCACTCCCATCAGATATCCACAAGACCTACACGAAACACCAACAATACTAATGCTCTGTGGCGGCCATTCTACACTAATGCTCACAAATTAAGGATAATGCTGATACATAGTGACACCACGCCCTGGTGGGAGGTTTGCGGGTTTAAATCCCCTCGGGGTATGACCATGCGGCGCATTTGACCTACGGTCGGCGCAAGTTGGCGCTGGCAGCAGTCCACATACGTAGCGGTGTGTTGGTGCATATCAGAACACGGTGCTGCGAGTAAGTGTGCAGACTTTTTTAGGCGTGCTATTGGTGACTGTGTGTTGAAAATGGCTCAAAGAATACATATTGATGACGTTATGAGGGGTAGAATACTAGGGCGACTGGAGGCCTGTCAAACACAGCAGGTCGTAGCACGGGCCCTCCGTGTGCCACAAAGTGTGATCCCAAGATTATGGCAACGATTCCAGCAGACAGGAAACGTGTCCAGGCGCTACAGTACGGGACGTACATAGTGTACAACACCACAAGAAGACCGATATCTCACCATCAGCGCCCGCAGACGGACACGGAGTACTGCAGGTAGCCTTGTTCTGTACCGCAGCCACTGGAACAGTTGCTTCCAGACATACAGTCTGAACAGACATGGTTTTTTCGCCCAAAGACCTGCAAGGTGCATTCCACTGTCTCCTGATCACAGGAGAGCCCGTAAAGCCTGGTGTCAAGAACATTGTACATGGCCATTGGAACGGTGGTCAGTGGTCCCAGGTTAAGTTCTCGGACGAGTCCAGGTATTGTCTGAACAGTGATTCTCGACGGGTTTTCGTTTGGCGTGAACCAGGAACCAGATACCAACCCCTTAGGGTCCTTGAAATGGACCTGTATGGAGGTCGTGGTTTGATGGAGTGGGGTGGAATTATGATTGGTACACGTACACCCCTGCATGTCGTTGACAGGTGTATCGGGACGTCATTTCGCACCAGTATGTCCGCCTTTTCAGGGGTTCAGTGTGTCTCATCTTCCTCCTGATGGACGATAATGCACGGCCCCACCTAGCTGCCATCGTGGAGGAGTACCTTGAAACAGAAGTTTTCAGGCGAATGGAATGGCGAGCCTGTTCTCCAGACCTAAACCCCATCGAGCGCGTCTGGGATGCTCTCGGTCGACGTGTCGCTGCAAGTCTTCAAACCCGTACGATACTTCAGGAGCTACCACAGACACTGGTGCAACAATGGGAGGCTATACCCCAGCAGCTGCTCGACCACCTGATCCAGAGTATGCCAACCCGTTGTGCGGCCTGTGTATGTGTGCATGGTGACCATATCCCATATTGATGTCGCGGTATATGTGCAGGAAACAGTGGCGTTTTGTAGCACATGTGTTTCGGGACGGTTTTCTCAACTTGGAATTACATACCTGTGTCGTGTGTGTTCCCTACGTACCTACGCTATTAGCGCCAGTTTTGTGTAGTGCCACGTTTCTGCAATTATTCTTAATTTTCTGCAATTATTCTTAATTTCTGCAATTGTTCTTAATACTGCAATTATTCTTAATTTATGAGCATGAGTGTAGTCACAGAGAACTACAACTCTAATTATTTATCTACCCGTCGATGGTGTGTACATGTACAATTCCATGTCTATTGAGTACTTCACCTTTTTTGTCAGGCAGTGTATTGCCGAGAGACTGGACCCCACCACCACGACCACCTGCTGGACAATACAACGAAGTCTGGAACAGAGTTGAAATAGCACGGAATAACGTACGCGAATAACGTCTCCCAAGCTTAGTTCGAACTCGATACACATCCTGATTAGTTCAGAAAGGAGTAATTCACGAAATGACTTACAAGGGGAGGCCACGACGTTTGGAACGCGGATTTACTTCAAACTTCGCACACTCGTAGTACTCCATGACGACAAAAAAATGTGTAAGCAGTAGCGCGTACTTCTAAAGCGTTATTGAGAAAATCGCAACTTAATTTCGGTCGTCAAATGTATAACTATGCGTTGCCATTATTACCATGAAGCGGTGGCAGCCGAGTGGTTAGCGTTAAAGCTACGTAATCGCTGCATCGAGGCCCGTTCGTCAGTTTTTTTTATTTCTGACACAGTCACTTTCCTTGTATTACAATTGATATAATGGGAAAAATACGTGTAATCGGATGGACGTTTATTAAATTTGCAATGTTATTTGGCAATCTACAAATTTTTCTTATCACAAATAATATAATATTCATAACTATCGACAAGTAAACGACCAAATGCATAAACTGATACTGAAAATATATGCTTGTCCGTGATTTGAGTAATCCCTTATACCTGGAAGGAGCCCGAAACTACTTGTTGTATGCAAGTTTTCACCGGCACAGATGCCTTTCGAAAGATGTACAATTAGTCGTCGCTTTCGACATTACGATTACAAGTTGCAGAATGGTATTATTTGTACAAACATGGAAAACATAAAATTACACGGCACCAGCTGTATTGAATAAATGCTATGTTTCCGCATACGCAAGGTCTTTTGAGGTTTTCCGTGGAAAAACAAACCTTGTTAACAATTTCAAAAACCTCTCTGTCAGCCGATAATTTGCAAGCAATGAATAACTCAGCATTTCCTTAAATATCGGCGCTGATAATTGGTCATAGAGTATCGAGTGTATTTTAATAGCGTCTTGACAAGAAGCAATTTCTCGTACTCTTTCGATTAAATTCGAACAGTTTTGAAGACACAGGCAAGCATACATTTTTAGTGTCATTTTATGCGTTTGGTCGTTTACTAGTCGATAGTTATGAATATTATATTATTTGTGACAGTAAAAATTTGTAGACTGCCAAATACCATTGTAAATTTAATAAAAGTCCATCCGAATACACGTATTTTTCCCATTATATCAATTGTAATATAAATAGTAAAGAAAGTGACTGTGTTAAAAAAAAGAAAAGAAAAGAACTGACGAACGGGACTCGACCCATCGATCCAGCGATTACGGATCTTGAACCCTAACAATACTTTTTTTTAAACCTCATTGTGTTCCACCGAGCGAGGTGGCGCAGTGGTTAGCACACTGGACTCGCATTCGGGAGGACGACGGTTCAATCCCGTCTCCGGCCATCCTGATTTAGGTTTTCCGTGATTTCCCTAAACCGTTTCAGGCAAATGCCGGGATGGTTCCTTTGAAAGGGCACGGCCGATTTCCTTCCCAATCCTTCCCTAACCCGAGCTTGCGCTCCGTCTCTAATGACCTCGTTGTCGATGGGACGTTAAACACTAACCACCACCACCACCTCATTGTGTTCCCTTTTGTTCATTGCATCTGCTCGGGGCTGACGTTGTAAGACATCCTTTTGGGTTCGTTGTTGATCGATTAACTCAGTTTTTTTTATTACAGAGGGCAGCTAACACTCTGACCGAACATGCTGCGCTACGGTGCCGGCGTCCACACGGATGACACTGCTTCAGCGTTAAAATGGACACGGACAGTTATACATTTGACGACGGAAATTATCTTGCGATTTTCTCAATAACGCTTTAGAAGTACGCGCTAGAGGTTACACATTTTGTTGTCCTCATGGAGTACTACGAGTCTGCAGTAAATCCACGTTCCAAACGTCGTGGCCTCCCCTTGTTAGTTTCGTACATTACGTGTACACAGGTGAGCCGCCTGATTGACTGTTGCAGATGGGAACGTATTGTATGAAAGATGGACAGTTTTCCATTACAGCACCATTACGATATTCTCTTCATCTCATACATGACATTACTGAACGGTAAGTCGAACTCGGTGTGGCTATTCTGCAGCCGGAATCAGTTTCTGTGCAGTCGCCTCGCCGGCGGTGTCCCCGCCACACCGCAGCCGTCCGCGCCGCCCGTATTTTAATATCGGAGGCCAGTAATGTCAACAGCAGACCAGCGTACTGGCGGCGCAGCGTACAGTGCCTGCCAGCGCCTCCCGTCCGTGTCTGCTACATCCCAAAGTTAATTAACTTTTTTCTTCTCCCTTTGGCGTCACCGGCTAATAGCTGGCCAGAGACGGGCCCTGCAGAGGTCGGCGCCGGCGCCGTTGCCACCGACAGGGCTCGAATAACACGAGGCCGCCACTCTGGCAGCTTCCGCTACGACCCACGGCACACCCGTGTTCGTGAAACGTGTTCTTTGCAAACTTCTGTTGGATGCTGTAGTAGTGTATACTTCTGAAACTGTCACAGTAGGCCTAAATGTGCACCAGGGTCAATGACCCTCAATTATTTTCTGGAGAAATTGCCTGAAAATAGAAAATTTTATAATTAAATTGGTCTGTCATGTACTAAACTCATTTTATTTCATCTCTCTCACGTAATTTTTCAATCAATCGATATTAGTATTAATGCATCCAAAATTCGACTTCTCAGTAGGTCTGGCAAAAACCACTTATTCTCACAAAAATAAAGAGTGCTATGGACTGGGGACTTCAAATTGATTCCAGATTTTTATACTTCCAGAAGGCTTTTGACAGCATTCCTCGCTTGCGACTTCTAATTGAACTGCGTGCCTCTAGAGTACAGTCTCAGCTGTGTGATGGGATTCGTGATTTCTAATCACAAATGACGGAAACTCATCGAGTAAAACAGATATAATATCTGGCGTTCCCGAAGGAAATTTTATAGGCCCTCTGCTGTACCTCCTCTATATAAAGTACTTATAGCAACATCCGAGCAGCCTTCTTAGATTGTTTGCAGATGTCGTCTTGTAAAGGCATCAGATGATGAAAACAAGTTGCAGTATGATTTAAAATGCTGCAAAAAGTGGCAGTTAAGTCTAAATATTGAAAAATGTGAAGTCATGCACATGAGTGAAGTATCCGATAAACTTCATTTACACGATAAATAACACAATTCTAGCAAAAGCGAGCAATGAGATAGGCAGCCAAGAATTGCATTCACTTCACAAGATGGTAACTCAGACTAGTGTCAACCTAACGAATGACTAATGATAATTTTGCTGAGGCTACCTGACGTCCAATAAACCAAATGCAAAGATGTAAAAATACTCCAAAGCCGGAACGGTGGTCTGGACTCCACCCACAGAATACTGTGCTTAGAGCTCCCAGAACGAGAAAGGAATCCCTTCCACCAGAGTAGAAGAATCGCCAACCAACCTACAATCAAGAAAGCTGTCAAAAATACACGCCTCTCCGGACAGCAGCGGCAAGTCGAGGAAACGTACACTGCTGTTACATACACTAACCCCCAGGGCAGGTAGCTGGGGCGTTAGCGGCCACGAGGCAGGACAAATACCGCTGGTTGAACTTAGTAAATAGTAACAAACTGAATGAAATAAACAGTAATTAGAAGCTTAGGAAAACTAATCAGATCCGCCTTCCCCAAGCACACTACTCGCTGCTCTTCGCCTCGGCAACACTGCGATCAACAACACGAACCCAAGTCACTGGAGAATCGAAAGATCTCACAATGGTGGAGGTTTCTCTACTTGAATCCAAATGCACTCAAAGCTTGCAGAATCCGGTTTACAACGAGGTCGCGCACCCTCGTGACCACAGGCCTTCGATCCGGCAGTCCATGCGTGCCACCAGCGGTCCCAGGATGTTCTCACACTGAGAGGACCTGGCTCCTCCTGAGCCCCAACCGAACTGCCTACTGACTCCACCTGGAAGAACCACGACGTCGCCCCAAAGATAGGGTCACAGTTACTACATATCGACAACATCCGCTGCTGCCACTGGCGCCAGTCAGCACGGAAAGTAGACAAACAACCGCAACCATGTCAACTAAACGATACGGTATGGCCTCCAGCAGAGGACGGAAACCTACAAACATCACCAACGAGAGCCGCAGCATGGCTCAGTGCCCACACGCTACTCACGAAATATGGCCCCATACCTTAGGCCGGTATTACACTATCAAATTTCTTTGTCAAAGATTTGATCAAAGATGTGAGCCAATATTCCATCCAATATATTGGACAAAGATCTTTGACGTAGCGCTAGAAGGGGTATTACACTGTCATCAAAGTTTTCGTCAAAGTTCAAGATGGCTGACAACAACTTGTTATTAACCGCAGCAGTTGTACGTACCCCAATTGCATTGTGTGCACATGCGGAAAAGAAGTGGGGGAAAAATGGAACCATACATACGAGGTTGACAGTCTTAAAGTCCTGGGATTACAACTTGATAATAAATTCAGTTGGGAGGAGCACACCACAGAACTGCAGAAACGCCTTAACAAATCTGTATTTGCAATTCGAGTGTTAGCAGACATAGGCAACATAAAAATGAAAAAGCTTGCATACTTTGCCTACTTTCATTCCATAATGTCATATGGGATATTATTTTGGGGTAAATCTTGAAGTGAAACAAAAGTTTTCAGAGTCCAAAAGCGTGTAATACGTATTATTTGTGGAGTAAATTCACGGACGTCCTACAGAAACCTCTTCAAAGAACTGGATATACTAACTACTGCCTCTCAGTATATTTACTTCTTAATGAAATTTGTCGAAAATAATATATCTCTTTTTCCAACAAACAACTCAGTTCAAACATGATCTGCACAAGGACTTAAAAGCACTTACTATAGTTCAAAAAGGGGTCCACTACTCAGGAACACTCATCTTCAATAATATGCCAGGAAACATAAAAAATTTAGTTAGAAATAAAGATCAGTTTAAAAGGAGCCTGAAAAACTTACTACTAGCCAACTCTTTCTAATCCATTGGCGAAATTTTTAATAGAAACAAATGCTGTATTGTATTTATTCATACTATTAGTATTGTTATTTCAGCTTAAAAAAATCGACATGTTCCACATCCACGAGGATCTCCTCAGCACGGATCTATGGAACGAAAAACTAATCTAATCTGGGTGAAGCCGTGGGTTTTACGGCGACACGATAAAAGCATTCAACAAAACTTGTTACGTGAGCTTACAGTGGAAGACGTCAAGTCATACATCAATTACTTAAGAATGGATGAGCATACATTTCTGTATGTGCTCAATGAAGTGTATCCTCATATCACAAAGCACAATATTCACTTAAGAACTGCTACATCTTCAGAAGACAGGCTCGCTGTAACACTCCGATTCCTTGCTACAGGAGAAGGTTATGTTATGTTAGGTTAGGTTAGGTTAGGTCAGGTCAGGTCAGGTCAGTTCTGGTCAGGTCTCCAATCTTCTTAATCTATTTTTGTATTCAGGGTGCCTCACGTTGTAAAGCGCCTCATCAGCTTCAGACATCTTTATTAATTTTGTAGTTGTCGGCACACACCAATTGTATTTACCGGCAATGGTTATAAAAACACTACAGACGACAGAACGCTGCAGCGATGCTAGAGCTCCATATGGTAACATGTCACATTACAGTGAACAGAAGACAAGCGGTTTCTTTGATCAAATATACAGCGAGGCCCTAGATTTGATCAAATATTGGACGACATTTGTCAAAGATCCCTATTACACTATCAAAAATCTTTGACAAAGATATTGGACAAAGATATTGGACAAAGAAATTTGATAGTGTAATACCGGCCTTAACGCCAGCTCCTCCATACTGCACTGTTAGTACTACGCATAATACCAGATAATCCTCTCTAGGAGTTCGTCAAACTCGAACCCTTTCATCGAATGGCCATAAAGTATGGCAAATTTTTTATCATACTCAATCACTGTCTTTACACTTCTACTAATTTTTACACTGTTCACTCACAGTAATGTGAACAACTGTCAAAAGCCTGAATAAACCTCTTTTGTAGCACGCACTGCGGCGAGACATACAGGAAGAGAGCGAGGTTCTGGAAGGTACCGACAGGTATTTGGGGCCAGTGTTGTGGTCAGCTGCGGTAGGTTTCACGGTTGTGGATCCACGGTGCGATCAGTCCGATCGAGGTGGTTTCGCGGATTCTTGGTTGGGTTTCAATCCAGGGTGTTTGTTGGTTAGGGAATTACGAAAAACTCATCCGGGTGCTCTTTGGAAAAAGCACGTGTGCTGAGAGCAGTGTGACACGTTGCATTGCTGGTAGATGCCATCGTGCTAAGGAAAAATAATCTGTATATTCATCATAGATGCTTACGTTTGTTGACCCCTTGTGCTTCCAAGAAGGACGAGGTCGTACTGGGAGTGCCACTAAAATATTCCCATCATAGCTTGTGCAGGGTGTTTGTTTTCAGACGTTTTACGCGATACATGCCAACGGGCATGATTCATCTGAAAAATGCTACCTTTCGCCACACAGTGGACGTCCAGTTGTGGCAACGCCATGCAAAGTCCAGACCTCATCGTCGTTGAAGTCAGCAAGGGTGCATGAACTGGGTGCCTGCTATGGAGGCTACACGCGCAACATTTGCTGAATGGTCGTTGAGGAGACACTGTTCGTAGCCCGTTGGTCCATGCTCATAATTAATATTACACATTTAATATTCCTGAGGCCCGTTGAGTCTCATCTTATCTACAATATTGATGTAGGCCAAAACAACGAATTAAAATTTGCACCAGCCCCCGGATACTGCTACTGTCACACCTGCAGGGGAAATGCAATGGACTGAGGCGTGATCTGGAATGTCTGTCGAGGGGGGAGACGCAGTGGGGCAGTTCGTGCAGCCGTCATCGTTGCAGTGCCAGTGTGGTGTAACGGCTAGCGCATCTGCCTAGAAAGAAGAAGACCCGGATTAGATTCCGGACGCTGGTACAAATTTGAATCCAATGTTTTGGCCTACATCATTATTGTACTTGTTCAACACTTGCACTTCTAATACCACGTACATATCCCAGCTGCCGTTGTTAACCCCTGTCGTATATGGACCGTGGTGGACTATAGTTCCCTCGTCGCCGGCTTTGGATACCGGCATTTTGCTATGCACGGTATACTTCGACCACGGCAGTACGCAACAGTTCATAAACCCACACGTTTGAGATATGCTCCCACCCTTGGCCCAAAATTCAATGATCATGACCTTTCGGAAATAAGATAATATGCTCTATATCCACATTAAGACAATGACAGCACTGTTTCCGTATCCCTACCTACACGCGTTATACGTTCTTCTCTGACAGCGCTGCCACGTGCCATCTGTGAATGGTCATTGCACGGTGTTCACATTAATGTGACAGGACCGAGTATAATTATGAATGTTTCATAGTTAATTCAAAATTAAGTTTCGTGTAATGATAGAGATAATGAGAAATAAATGTACATAATGGTAACTCACAGAAAACAAGTACATCAATTTCACTTTTGAGACTTGGTTTAGTTTCCATATTCATGATCCTTGTCCATAAGCGTTATTCGGAGTTTTCGACTCCGTGTATTGGGATGCCTCGTTCATCCGGCTGCTGTAGTTTCTTCCCAGGTCTTTAAGTGCTGTATTGGAGCGTCCTGATGTTGACAGGACCCCATCGGTTTAATGGTATTGCTGACAATTTTTTGTCCATCCTGGTTGCTAAAATTCGTCATAGTTTAAAGACTTCGTCTAATGTTAATATTAGGATGTTCATGAAGAATTTCTTCATGCCTTCATGTTTTCTTGGTGCCACAGATAAGAGAGAAACTGTAATTTCTCACTGTATTGCGGGTGGATGATGGCGTGCGCTGTGTGGGCGATTATTCATCCAGTGGCTGACAATCTAAATAGAGGAAATATCTTAATAACTGGTTCCTTGTTTATTATTGCGACAAAATGTCACTCTGCAGTTCATCTGTTCAGGCTGAGTATGTGTTTAATATTGAAACGGCTGCGATCGTTGGACGCAAAATTCTGTGCTCAGGGTGTCTAGTTTGCTGTACGTGTCGCATATGTCCGTCTAAGTCATGTGCACGCGTATGTCTGTAGTTTTTTATTGATGTAGCGTCCACTTTACAAACTTTGCACAGTGTACTGCGGACTTAACAGTTGAAGAAAAACTGCTGAGACAATTTTCCCTCACGATGTTCCATTGGTAAAGTGGGAATATCAGCTAAAATGAATCCTTGAGTGGAAATAATCATTAACTTCAGTCTATAGTCGTAATTTTTGTATTGTCTACTGGCTAACAATTTCGATGCCAAGTACCATCATGAGTGTAGTGACTCTCGCTTTCCAAGCATGTGTGTCTTGGTTGGGTTGCCTCTGACAAGTCGTATAGTTCTTCGTAGTTTTCCCTCTGGAAATGAGGGCGCTTCCTCTTATTTAACTCTCCTGTATTTAGTATTTTCGAATTTAGCCGAATATAGAAGGAATCTTTGTGCAGTTCGTGCACGATGGTGTAGAATCTAGCCTGCATTTGTCGAAAACGCCGCTGTCGGACTGGCCGGGTTGTGTGGAGGGATTTTCGATGTCCTGTGTAACTTGTCCGAAGCCAGTTCAATCCGGCTCACGTCAACAATTACGGATCAGGCGATCCCATTCCGATGATTACCGCGTTCTGGAAGTGGTTGTTTACGAGATATGTTCTTGATTTGTTCGCTCATCGAAATTATGTCAGAAGATTCCAGGACTCTGTTGGAATACTGTACAGCACAAAAAATTATCCTAAATATCCATGAGATGTATCTGAGAGCCACACCCGATATCAGCCTCCAATATGACAACCGTTCATGTTGTAACGCGCTTGGATTCTCCGAAGGAAGACTCGTCATGGTGCATAACACGCTCATGCAGGAGCCCGTGTTTGTCGCACTTCTCGGCAGGTGCTCTATTGCAGTTTTTCATACTTGAAACGTTCATTGCTATCTGGACGTCTCCACACGACGATCATCAGCCGTTTGACACATTCTATATTCGTAGGTGACGAGAACCCGCAATCTCTATTTATTTTCCGTTCCAGGTGTTTCGATGTGAACTTTCTGTAATCTCCCCTTTTCTAGGGGCAGGAACGAGGTAACCTAGAAGCCAGGCTGACTGTATGGCGAATGTTGCGTATTGTCTACTTCGACATAATTCTTACAGTTGCCTGTATGCGGGCATTTCTGATGTTTTCTCCCGAAATGACGTACTAAACATAACAGCCACCATAAGTTGAGGGTAGTGGTCATCAGCTAAAGTTTAAGTCAGTAGGCGATAACTAGGAGTAAAGGCTTTAATATTTCGTTTCTCACGATATCGGTTAACTCTTGGAATGACGTAACATTAGCGAACACAGATTCGGTCAACAATTTCACGCGCTGACGATAAGCGCACGGCATAATTTTGAAATTACCTTTCAACGTATCCTGACTGATTGAACACCGTACACAAGTCTTGTGTGCATTTTAACCCACTGGAGACAAAGCTCACGCTATTTGGCTGTACTGGTACGATAAATGTAACGATGACGCTAATTTCCGCATAATGTGTCATTGCCAATAACATAACTGGAAGAAACTTGCACCATACAAAGAAACAACTGGTATAGTACAGTATTTTTCAGAGCAGAAGTTTACTGAAAGACGTAATGAGAAGAATGGAAATTACATTTGTTGCTGGGTGTATTACGTGTTCCCACCAATCACCATGACCGTTTTGGTGGTTCAAGTGTAATGCTGTGGGGAGGTATAATGTTACATGGACCCATGCCTGAGGGAGGACCACCAGCGGGAGGGACCGCGCAATCCATGACGTGGCGCCTCTAACCTTGCGGCGACTCCGCGCGGGTTTACTGAGAATGGCAATTGTGAGATTGTAGTTTCAGTTACTGTAATTGTGTGTTAAGATGTCAACAACGGTGAAGCGTGGTAAATTGATTTTGGAGGCGTTGTCGGTCTCATCAAAAATGTTGTGGCTGAGCGAACCATTTTCGGAATGCGCAGAAGAAGAGTCATGCGAGCAAAAAGCCGAGGTAACTGTCCAGTTGTACGGAGATGTCGAATGTACTGGGTTCTTCAGTCTGACACTAGGAAATGCTGCGTCCTATCCTTTTCGCCTTATGTGCGTTTTGGAAATACTTGTAAGAAAGAATTAAATTTATGTTGCCTGGAAGTAATACAGTATTTACAGTGGTTTTAATTGCCATCTGTTCGAAAGTACATAGAAATAATTTCGCTGAATGTGAATAACTTGGCATCAGCTGTATCGCTCGATATAAGCGAGAAATCCTGGTTCAGTTCCTGTGGGGCACAAATTTTCATACGTCACTAACAGACACAAGCATTGTACCAAATAGAGCTGACGTCAAGTTATTCACATTCAGCGACTTTATTTCGGTCTGAACCATTTCTGTCCAGGATAAATTTACAATTTTGCATCTTCGGTTGTTTTTTCGTAGTGTGTGCGACAAATATCGTCAAAATTTGAAAGATTATATTAATCTTCTCTGTAATATGAATTACATCTGAAAGACTTATCGATTCGAGTCAACTCGTCGGGTCTCGGGATCTTTCTGAAAGTAATTACATCACTATGGTTCACTTACTTGTGGTTAAAGAGAACTGAGAATTTTAATCATGTCTCATGCTTCAAAATGAGACTGGCTGCCATTATTTAGATTTGTTTTAACAATGTAGTATTGCAAAAAATTATTTTTGATGGGCCAGTATACGTTACCGAGGAAATCTGCATAGTAGAAGTGTCCATCGATTCGGGTAGCGCTAGTGAGTAGAATTTCGAGCGGCGTCACAGAAGGTGAAAGGAACGTTCCAAACAAAGCACAGTCTACATGGATAATTTGCAGACCACACATACGTACCTGGCAGAAGGTTCATCGAACCACCTTCGCAATAATTCTGTATCATTCCACTCTCGAATAGCTCACGGAAAAATCGAACACCTATATCTTCCCGCGCGGGCTATGATTTTATTATGATGATAGTTTCTCCCTAGGCAGATCGGGCTCAACAAAATATTTTAGCATTCGGAGGAGAAAGTTTGTGATTGAAATTTCGTGAGAAGATCCAGCCACTGCGACAAATACCTTTGTTTTAAAGATGTCCACCCCAAATCCTGTATCATGTCCATGACACTCTCTCCCCTATTTCTCGATGATACAAAATGTGCTGCCATTCTTTGAACTCTTCCTGTGTACACCGTTAATCCTATCTTATAAGGATCTGACACCGCGCAGCAATATTCCAAAAGAGGACGGACGAGCGCTGTGTAGGCAGTCTCTTTAGTAGATCTGTTGCGTCTTCGCATCGCACTACTCTTTAGTGATCGTGCATTACCTCTACTTGGGAAATTTTTAGTTTTTCGGCATGTACTGCTAAATACGAACAGCAGAAGTGAAGTTAATGCCAGCTTTTTTTTAAATGCTTCTGTATAGCGTCAATAACTGTAAATCAAAACCTTGGCCATTAACGAGTTGCCTATACAGCAGCGAAGTGCCAGTAACGTAAAAGAATCGCCCACCAGAGTAACAAAAATGTGTAGTAAACTTTTAATACCTCTATCGGTGGAGTTCCCAATTACTGTTCCTGTTGTAAGTCGAGGCATACCGAACGACGATTCGTTGGTGTTTGTTATTCGAGACCGCTTCCAGCTGCTATGGAAGCACTGTACGCTTTATGGGTCGTAAGGCCTTCAAGTAAATCAGCGATAACGGCATAGTTTATTTGAATTATGATCGAAGAGATTTAGGGCCCGGCTTCGCCCAAGCAAAACGCGCACACCGAGCGAAAACTTCCGTGACTACGGAACGAGCGTCTTACGTCGATAGAAGGGAAATAAATACTTTAATCACTGACCTACTTCCAGCGAAAATCAATTGTCGCGCAGCCGGGTTCTATGTTGTAGGCTAATGTTCTGACATTACTGAGCTCGAATTTATCCTTTGCACCTACCAAAACTACTACATTTATAAGTGAGCTTGGGCATAGTTTACAACTTCTTTGATGCTACTTTATCAACGTCTGGGGGGGGGGGGAGGCAGGTATTAAAGAGAAAGAGGTATATTAAGCAAACGATAATAGGAAAAAACTTCCCCCCATGAACCATGGACCTTGCCGTTGGTGGGGAGGCTTGCGTGCCTCAGCGATACAGATGGCCGTACCTTAGGTGCAACCACAACGGAGGGGTATCTGTTGAGAGGCCAGACAAACATGTGGTTCCTGAACAGGGGCAGCAGCCTTTTCAGTAGTTGCAGGGGCAACAGTCTGGATGATTGACTGATCTGGCATTGTAACATTAACCAAAACAGCCTTGCTGTGCTGGTACTGCGAACGGCTGAAAGCAAGGGGAAACTACAGCCGTAATTTTTCCCGAGGACATGCAGCTTTACTGTATGATTAAATGATGATGGCGTCCTCTTGGGTAAAATATTCCGGAGGTAAAATAGTCCCCCATTCGGATCTCCGGGCAGGGACTACTCAGGAGGACGTCGTTATCAGGAGAAAGAAAACTGGCGTTCTACGGATCGGAGCGTGGAATGTGAGATCCCTTAATAGGGCAGGTAGGTTAGAAAATTTTAAAGGGAAATGGATAGGTTAAAGTTAGATATAGTGGGAATTAGTGAAGTTCGGTGGCAGGAGGAACACGACTTTTGGTCAGGTGAATACAGGGTTATAAATACAAAATCAAATAGGAGTAATGCAGGAGTAGGTATAATAATGAATAAAAAAATAGGAGTGTGGGTTAGCTTCTACAAACAGCATAGTGAACGCATTATTGTGGCCAAGATAGACACAAAGCCCATGCCTACTACAGTAGTACAAGTTTATATGCCAACTACCTCTGCAGATGATGAAGAAATAAATGAAATGTATGACGAGATAAAAGAAATTATTCAGGTAGTGAAGGGAGACGAAAATTTAATAGTCATGGCTGACTGGAATTCGTCAGTAGGAAAAGGGAGAGAAGGAAACATAGTAGGTGAATATGGATTGGGGGGAAGGAATGAAAGAGGAAGCCGCCTTGTAGAATTTTGCACAGAGCATAACTTAATCATAGCCAACACTTGGTTCAAGAATCATAAAAGAAGGTTGTATACCTGGAAGAATCCTGGAGATACTAAAAGGTATCAGATAGATTATATAATGGTAAGACAGAGATTTAGGAACCAGGTTTTAAATTGTAAGACATTTCCTGGGGCAGATGTGGATTCTGACCACAATCTATTGGTTATGAACTGCAGATTGAAATTGAAGAAACTGCAAAAAGGTGGGAATTTAAGGAGATGGGACCTGGATAAACTGAAAGAACCAGAGGTTGTAGACAGTTTCAGGGAGAGCATAAGGGAACAATTGACAGGAATGGGGGAAAGAAATACACTAGAAGAAGAATGGGTAGCTCTGAGGGATGAAGTAGTGAAGGCAGCAGAGGATCGAGTAGGTAAAAAGACGAGGGCTAGTAGAAATCCTTGGGTAACAGAAGAAATATTGAATTTAATTGATGAAAGGAGAAAATATAAAAATGCAGTAAATGAAGCAGGCAAAAAGGAATACAAACGTCTCAAAAATGATATCGACAAGAATTGCAAAATGGCTAAGCAGGGATGGCTAGAGGACAAATGTAAGGATATAGAGGCTTGTCTCACTAGGGGTAAGATAGATACTGCCTACAGGAAAATTAAAGAGACCTTTGGAGAGAAGAGAACCACTTGTATGAATATCAAGAGCTCAGATGGCAACCCAGTTTCAAGCAAAGAAGGGAAGGCACAAAGGTGGAAGGACTATATAGAGGGTTTATACAAGGGCGATGTACTTGAGGACAATATTATGGAAATGGAAGAGGATGTAGATGAAGACGAAATGGGAGATAGGATACTGCGTGAAGAGTTTGACAGAGCACTGAAAGACCTGAGTCGAAACATGGCCCCGGGAGTAGACAACTATCCATTTGAACTACTGATGGCCTCGGGAGAGCCAGTCATGACAAAACTCTACTATCTGGTGAGCACGATGTATGAGACAGGCGAAATACCCTCAGACTTCAAGAAGAATATAATAATTCCAATCCCAAAGAAAGCAGGTGTTGACAGATGTGAAAATTACCGAACTATCAGTTTAATAAGTTGGTTCAAATGGCTCTGAGCACTATGGGACTCAACATCTTAGGTCATAAGTCCCCTAGAACTTAGAACTACTTAAACCTAACTAACCTAAGGACATCACACACACCCATGCCCGAGGCAGGATTCGAACCTGCGACCGTAGCAGTCCCGCGGTTCCGGACTGCAGCGCCAGAACCGCTAGACCACCGCGGCCAGCAGTTTAATAAGTCACAGCTGCAAAATACTAACGCGAATTCTTTACAGACGAATGGAAAAACTGGTAGAAGCCGACCTCGGGGAAGATGAGTTTGGATTCCGTAGAAATGTTGGAACACGTGAGGCAATACTGACCTTACGACTTATCTTAGAAGAAAGATTAAGAAAAGGCAAACCTACGTTTCTAGCATTTGTAGACTTAGAGAAAGCTTTTGACAATGTTAACTGGAATACTCTCTTTCAAATTCTGAAGGTGGCAGGGGTAAAATACAGGGAGCGAAAGGCTATTTACAGTTTGTACAGAAACCAGATGGCAGTTATAAGAGTCGAGGGGCATGAAAAGGAAGCAGTGGTTGGGAAAGGAGTAAGACAGGGTTGTAGACTCTCCGCGATGTTATTCAATCTGTATATTGAGCAAGCAGTAAAGGAAACAAAAGAAATATTCGGAGTAGGTATTAAAATTCATGGAGAAGAGGTAAAAACTTTGAGGTTCGCCGATGACATTGTAATTCTGTCAGAGACAGCAAAGGACTTGGAAGAGCAATTGAACGGAATGGACAGTGTCTTGAAAGGAAGATATAAGATGAACATCAACAGAAGCAAAACGAGGATAATGGAATGTAGTCAAATTAAGTCGGGTGATGCTGAGGGTATTAGATTAGGAAATGAGACACTTAAAGTTGTAAAGGAGTTTTGCTATTTAGGGAGTAAAATAACTGATGATGGTCGAAGTAGAGAGGATATAAAATGTAGACTGGCAATGGCAAGGAAAGCGTTTCTCAAGAAGAGGAATTTGTTAACATCGAGTATAGATTTAAGTGTCAGGAAGTCGTTTCTGAAAGTATTTGTATGGAGTGTAGCCAGGTATGGAAGTGAAACATGGACGATAACTAGTTTGGATAAGAAGAGAATAGAAGCTTTCGAAATGTGGTGCTACAGAAGAATGCTGAAGATAAGGTGGGTAGATCACGTAACTAATGAGGAGGTATTGAATAGGATTGGGGAGAAGAGAAGTTTGTGGCACAACTTGACTAGAAGAAGGGATCGGTGGTAGGACATGTTTTGAGGCATCAAGGGATCACAAAATTTAGCATTGGAGGGCAGTGTGGAGGCTAAAAATCGTAGAGGGAGACCAAGAGATGAATACACTAAGCAGATTCAGAAGGATGTAGGTTGCAGTAGATACTGGGAGATGAAGAAGCTTGCACAGGATAGAGTAGCATGGAGAGCTGCATCAAACCAGTTTCAGGACTGAAGACCACAACAACAACAATAGGAAATCGTGAAATTAAATGAAATTATATTCATATATCTATTAGAGGATATGAGAAGATACAATAAAAATTCACGGACGTTACAATGCGAGCTAAAAGTAAACATTCATGGAGGTGCAGTGCTAAAAGAAGGCATCCCATTGCAGGGTAGACAACAAGGTCAAATCATAATTTTTGGTTCTGGAAAACGAATTTCAACTTTACGTTTGTAACGGATTTGTTTTAACCCTCATTTGGTATTCTTGTCATAGTGACACTATAAGTCGACATCTCGTAGGGAGCAACATAAAACTGTTTACATTTTATTTTCTTTCTTTTGACTGCTTTCAGTTGTCTTATGGTTTTCTATACTAAGTTTCCTTTTATTAACATCTGTGGTCACAAACGTTTTGTTATCGGATTACCGGTTTCGGTCTTTAATGACCATCATCAAATCTGTTTCATAAAAACAAAGTCCTAATGTACTGCAGTCATAGTGGAATTATGGTTGCCACTATGGTTGCAGTACTTTGTTTTTATGAAACAGATTTGATGATGGTCATTAAAGACCGAAACTGGTAATCTGTTAACAAAAAGTTTGTGACCATAGACGTAAAGTAAAGGAAACTTATTACATATACGGGTCACTGTTTTTTCGCGACGATGTCGCAGCTTGTTTTCTGTACTATCATGTAATGAGAGAGTGTTACTTAATTTGTTACTATTATTTTGTGTAGTAATATTATTCGCAATATATTTTGTCTGTTTATATCTGGAAGCTTAGGCCTAATGGGAAAAAATTTTATATGTGTAAAAGGTTAACAGACGGAGCGGAGACAACTGAGGAGCGAGCTGGTTGAAGGCGAGACTGCATTAAATATTTTGTAAGACGAGTAACTGCGAATTTGTAACAATTTTGAGAAACGTCTGTTAGTTTGTGAAAAGAGGACGTATTTTAGTAGTGTGGTAATAAGCGACAGTTTGAAGAGCAGTATTTCATCGTAATTTACACTGATCAGCCACCGAGCTTCGTTTTCATGATGTACAAGGCGTAAACGGTGAGCTAGAGGCTGTTATCTTTGTTGTTTCGCGTTGGTAAGGAGGGGAAATTTTTCTGAAGGCGTTATGAACACTGAAATAGCATTTGTTTCTTATAACACTGTGTTAGAAGTGTGAGGAGCGAGCTTCCACCCTTTGGTTTTGAGTGCAATATTAATCAGACGGCTAGATACTTGAATGCATAATTAAGCTTCTGTCATTGTTAAAGTGCAATAGCTGTGTATCAGTTTCTAACCCGATTAGATCAGTTCCAACGCTCTGTTTGAATATCGATTCAAGTTTATTTCTTCTGTCATTTTTGCCACTAGTCGATGCGACGTGGCAGCCGTAAATTTCGTTTCAGATTTGGTCACTACTTTAGTTACTATCGATCACCGCCTTCTTCGGCACATCGGCGATATTTGAAAACAACGAAGCGTCGGATCTAGAGTACATCCTTCGCGTCAGAGGAGACACAGACTAGACAAGCGAATACATCTGTGACTTCAAACACGACCCTTAATTTTATGTCATGCAACAGCAGAATCAATATCTTAATAACAGGTAAAGTATTGTGTAGACAGTGATACCGATTATTTTAAGAAATAATTAACAGTGTTAATCCGAAAGTCAGTTACTTTAGCACCATATACGTTTCTCTCGCAGTGAGAACTTTACAGTCAGATGATATATTTGGTGTCTACCTAAAAGCTTGCCCGTTCCACGGTACAGGACTGTAAGTCCCACCGCCACACTTTCACCTACACATGTTAGGCAATAAATTCTGCCTGACTCATGTAGTACTATCACCGTCAGAGGGTGGTACGGGACAACGAGTCCCACCGCCACACCTCCAAAGTGAATTGCAGTGACGCAGTCACTGCACAGTGGAAATTTACTGGCTCACCAACGCAGTTAGACCGCAATAGACCGGTGATGCTGTACCTATCACCCCGGACTACAAGTCCATTTAATAAAAAAAAAAGCTTGCCATTAGTATCTCGTCACGCCATCCATTAGTATCTCGTCACGCCATCTCGTTTCTGTTGCGCGCCTATCTCGTCACGCCATCCATTAGTATCTCGTCACGCCATCTCGTTTCTGTTGCGCGCCTAAGGGCTAGCAGGCTCCGAAGTGGGTGAGAGTACTAACAACAGTTTTGTACAGACGTTGACTTTAACATGGAGCTTACAGTAGGGTGCGTATGTAATTCCAATAATCGACAATTACTAAGAAAACGTCATCAAATATGTGATTCTTCACTTTTCTAAGTACCATGAGAGTTTATTCGCGGTTCTCTTGTAACGCAAATGCTACTAAAAACAGCCTAAAACCGAAATTGAGCAATAGCGCACAATTAAACTAAAATTGAAGTTGGCATGGTATCATCTAAGTATTTTATGGCAACTGTGGACCAGACTTAAAATAAAATCAATGGCTCTAGTAAATTCATAGGTGTTACACGCGTTCCCCTAACTATCAAACTTGAAAAATCTACTTTTTTAAAGCTACTTTTGCATGGCAGCACCAGTTATTCTGAGTCTATCGCAAAATGAAAACTTACTAACATTCAGTGTTGTTAGAAGTGTATGTAAAACTTCACAGAATTAATATCGAGATAGGTGGCACCAGAAATAAAGTGTACTTGACCCGCACAATGGGGTGAGCTTCAGCATTCACTGTTCACATATGCAAAGTTTATCGTACACCAGTGTTAATGACAAGCACTAGAGGTACATCTTGTTTCGAAAAACAAAATTACTTTCCTGCACAGAGACACACAAATTAGCTTTGTTAGCGTGTAGACTGAACTACTCTACCCATCTTATGATCTAAAGAAGACCGATCACGGTCGAAAACGATAATTTATTATTATGTAACCGTGTCGGAAAATGAGCGTTTAAGCAATTACGTATGTTTCCATTACAGCTAGAATGTTGTTCTTGCCAAAACTAGAAGAAAGTGCCCTAATTAGGAAGTGTCTTCATATTCCCAGTACCCATCCGCTTTGTCTCCGTCGAGATGAAGCTTTACGGTCAATTCTGCTCTGTACAGCTATGTAGGCATGCGTTACCCGCGACTGTTGTTGTTTAGCAGACCACCATTAATTGGTTTTCTTGTAAAAAGTTATCCAAGTTCAGAACGTGTTTTCTGGTCATTACTGAATATTGACAGGTAGCTCTGTTTCCTTAAACTGTAAAACTGAAGACTGTTTTTATTATGTATCTTTTTTTAAATCTTTGGTAAAAAATTTATCAGATCCAATTTTTTTTTTCAAAAAGGGAAATTTCATTTTGTATTGTTAAACTATCTGCATTCTTAAACTAGGAAATTTATTGCAGTTTCCAAGAGAATACTATGGAGAAAAGTTATCAATGGAAAAAACTGAGTCCGCATCTCGTGGTCGTGCGGTAGCGTTCTCGCTTCCCACGCCCGGGTTCCCGGGTTCGATTCCCGGCGGGGTCAGGGATTTTCTCTGCCTCGTGATGGCTGGGTGTTGTGTGATGTCCTTAGGTTAGTTAGGTTTAAGTAGTTCTAAGTTCTAGGGGACTGATGACCATAGATGTTAAGTCCCATAGTGCTCAGAGCCATTTTTTGAAAAAACTGACACTCCGAAAGAAATAAGAGGAAGGTTAGAGAGTTCAATAAACAGTTCCATGTACCGAAAACGACGGCTATGGTTTTTCCTATGATTAAGTACCGATTATCTGAGAAAGCGGCGAAAACAAATAGAGGCGGGTGGATAGTTTTGGGTAGCGATAGTGAAAATGATCTGTTTCGGCAGTACGTTAATATGGGAGGATGTACTCGGGCTGCCTTACGAAGCACAGTCATAACAGCCATATCGCTCACAGGTAGATACAATACTGCACATCGTTTCAACGAAAAAATTGATGAAAAAAGGAATTACTCTTTCCTTACAAAACCGCAGAATCAAAATGCTGGGAAGGAAGCATACTAGAGCATTCTGCATAAGAGCATTTGGGTTTAGGCAGGAAGAAACGCTTCGTTTTTATAAAGCCTAATATTCTACAACTTTTTTCCTTGTTTAATAATTCTTCAAACGTTTGTAGAATTTTTTTCCTGTTTTTAATTGGTGTTAGAGAGCCAGTTCACGAAAGCTTTTGAAAGTAACTAATTTTTTTTTCGTTAAAATACATGTAGTGAGTAAAACTATAAACTGAACGCGACGTGCATTAAAAGAAGGTTTCTAACAATTTTGAAAGTAAAGAAAAACAAATGATCATAATTTTCGCACTGTTTTTGCTAAAAAGTGTAGTTTGTCTAGCTTACATAATAATTAATAGTGTGATTCTTTAACGAATTGAGCCACTGATGCAGATCATCATCAAATATTGAAGTAATGATGATGCCTGGTATTATCTGCCGCATATAGATAACTGCACTACTGTATTCATACTTTGCGGAGGAAGCTGCTTTTCTTCTATGCAGTTTAGCTATAGTTTTGATCGCAAGGCTCGAACGATCTGGTTTTAATTGCTAGGCCACAGGGAGCCTAATGAAGTATGTGGTTAACAATTTGGATGTTGACTGTCGGTCTCCAAGCGCCTCGCTCGCAAGACTTTAACGTCATCATGCAGCTCGTGGTCACATAGCAGCGTTGTACTACATCCACTTACTAGCCACACAGTCATGCTCTAACATGCACTAGTTACCTCCGCGTATACTGATGGCAGTTATGCAGCATCTCTCTCTCTCTCTCTCTCTCTCTCTATCTATCTCTCTCTCTCTCTCTCTCTGTCTCTCTCACACACACACACACACACACACACACACACACACACGCGCGAACAAGTGAGTGAAAACATTTAATTACTTTAATCTCCCAAAGAGTATTTGCACGACGTAACGATATGTATCAAAATTACGTGGATGAGCCTGTTTACAGACCTCGTCGATACGATTTGTGTGTGCAGCTGCACACTGGTCATTTACAGATTACTGTATAAAAAAGTGGCTTAAGTTCAAATAGAAAGGAGTGCGGAAAGACGAGCCTATTACACCTTTCAAAATTACAGCGAAACACACTAAAATCCAGCATAAAGCGAAACCTGATATACAGTATACTACTCATGCTAATGGTTTGTAACTATACATACAGTAGATTTTACGACTTGAGATTAATTTTATGGTAATGGAAAAATAAGCTGAGTTTCATGTGGTCGTATACAGAACTCCGCTCTGATCCACAGGCATGTGACGTAATGAGTTATTGTGTAGTTACACCTCTAGCATATGACATGTGTATCCTTGATGATGATGGTGATTCTATTAGAGCCCTTAATCACTCAAAAGAGGGAGCGACAATAAATGATATTCTCAGTGCTCCCTTCTGTGCAATAACTGTCTTGGTTTTGTATAGTGGTGTACTTCAGATTTGTATGTCATTGGTGTGATGTTAATATATCGATTTCTTTTCTGTTTAGGATCTGACAGAGAATCGATGGGAACCTGGAACTTAGCTCAACTTCAACAATTTCAGTTATTTTTCAACGACTTTGATATTAACGCCTATTTCACTCATGTATGCTATGGTACGGTAGTTAAACTGAGATATTCCTTCTGGGTTTTCCGTTTTAAAGAAACATTTGGAACGGAGTTAAGCATTCTTTCTTTAGCTTTTCTATTCTTAATTTCATTTCCGGTTTCGTCTATGAGTGTCTGCAAGGTCACACTTCCACGGCCAAAACTCTTTTAATTTTAATGTTATTGTCAGTATGAGTTTCTAGTAAAGTGAACAATGGTTAACTTTTTTATTGTATATCCCTGCGACAGGACGTTGTCTGCATATGAAAATACTTTTGAAAACATGCGAAGTATTACAGGGATACACGAAGCCCTTTGTGTCTGAACCTGGAACAGAAGTTGAGCTGATTGATATGGCTCTTGGTGGATGTTTCTGTGGAAAACGCACTATAGGAGCTCTTGAAGAAGACGTGGCAAATTTTTTTGCCTGCTGTAATGCTTTCATTGAAACAGGTGATCCTCGCTTTGAATAGCTGCTATGCTTAAGTTGTTGCTACAACATGTGAGCTGACTGCCAGTAAAAAACTAATCTTCATTATCTCTATGGCCTCAGTTTAGGACAGAACCGAACATTCTCTGCAACATAAAACGGCTAAACAATACACCCCGTAACACGGACATGGCCCGCTTCATTTTCCTCCTTTACTTACTACCATTTAGGACAGACGTCTCGCAATTGGCTTAATTTTCCACTGTTATTCCTCTCAGGACTACAGTGCACCGCAACAATATATTTTAAATAGAAGGTCGAGTAAATCTTATCATGAAGGAGCGCCGCTTTCCTTTACGTCACAATCTTTGCTACCCGTTAACGTTGGAGATCTTAAGTACTGAAAAACAGAAATCATTCTTTTTAAAGTGTCTCTGAATAGCTAGAAGGAAGTGGAGACAAAGGGGAATATCTTTCCGAGAGGACGAATAACTGGCAACAGCTCTTTTTGATGTTCAGCACGGCGGAGGACCCGCTCCATCCGTGGTGCCTTTCTTAGTGGCACTAGCCAAGCCTCCACCTGTTTTAGTTTTTCTGTATCGTCAGTAGACCTGTGTCATTCGTTCTTTTTGGCGGCTACGATTTCTGCAATGACCAGCTTGGACTCAATTTCCGAACGTGGTGAGGGTTGGCATGTAATTTGTGGATACTAACGACCATAGTGCCTTCCTTCGTCATCTGAGTGGGCTGAACAGTAACATCAGGTGAGCGGGAGCAGAAGGTGCAAGAGTTACAGTTCACCTGATTTTTTTTGTTCTAACCCTCTACCACAATACCGAACGCAGGCTCTTCCATTTTGTTGGTAGGCACTTTTAAATAAATATAACATTCAGACTGTGAACCATTTCATGTGAAACTCTGCCTAACTAAATTTGTACGAAGGTTCTCCGCCGTGAACCTCAAGACTTCAGTAAGTTAGTCAATACACAAGTATAAAGAAAACAATCAGGCTGAAAACTCTAGTTAAACTAATAAGATTTACTCTAGTTATCGGAGGTGAACGTAGGAGGCTCGTTATGGGTGTTTATGACTGACTAGGTACCTGTGAAACCATAAATATGCATCTACATCTATAACCGAAAACCACTCGAAGTGCAGGGCAGAACGTATTCCCATTGTATCCCGTTGCGTTTGCATATGGGGCGAAGTTGTTGAACTACCTGTGTGTAAACTGTAACTCATCTTGTACTGTCACACATTAGATATCCAAAGCAGACATACCGAAGTTGTTGTTGTTGTTGTCTTGAGTCTGGGGACCGTCTTCATCCAACTATGCATCCACCCTCTCCACTCACCCGCCCAAGTTTATCGTGGCAGACCTCTTCATTCCTGAATAACTATTGTAATTTTTCTCCATTTAATTTTCCTACCTGTAAACAAAAGCCTTAGTCTCCGAATACAATTTTTCTTTCTCCGGAAAAACATACATACATACACACACAAACACACACACACACACACACACACACACACACACACACACACACACACACAGAAAGAGAGAGACAAATACCTCCATTACCAAATGTATTTACCAGTTTTAGTTACAAAATTTTAATTGTTGTTGTGGTCTTCAGTCCGAAGACTGCTTTGATACAGCTCGCCACGCTCCCCTATTCTGTCGCAAGCTTCTCAGTCTCTGAATAACTACTGCAACCTACTTCCTTCTGAATCTACTTACTGTATTATTCTCTTGCCTTCCCCTCTACGATTTTTAACCCCCATAGTTCCCTCCACTACTAAATTGGTTATCCCCTGATGTCTCAGAATGTGGTCAATCAACCGATTCCTTCTTCAACTCCATTTTGTGTCACAAATTTCTTTTCTCCCCAGTTCTATTCAGTATTTCATTAGTTTTGCGATCTACCCATCCAATCTTCAGCATTCTTCTGTAGTACCACATTTCAAAAGCTGCTGCTCTCTTCTTGCCGTAACTGTTTATCGTTCTTGTTGCACTTCCGAACACAGCTACACTCTATAAAGACACCTTTAGGAAAAGTCTTAAATCTAAATGCGTGGTTAACAAACTTCTGCCCATCGTAAACGCTTTTCTTGCAAATGCCTCCCTAACTTTTTATATCTTCTCTACTTCGGCCATTATCAGTTATTTTGCTGCAGAAACAGAAAAACTCGTCTACTAATTCAACTGTCTGTTTTCAGCTTACATTATCCTTTCAGGACAATGTCCATACAGTTCAACTGCTCCTCCAAGTCCATTGCTGTCCGACACAATTACAGTGTGATCGGAAAACCTCAAAGCTGCTGCTCAATGTACGTATTGAATGTAGTTTGAACGTACATATTGAATAACGCCGGGATAAGCTACAAACCTGTCTCACTCGCTTCTCAGTCATTGCTTCCCTTTCATGACCCTCGATTCTTATAACTGGCGTATGGTTCCTGTACAGTTCGTAAAAAGCCTTCTGCTCCCTGTATAATAGCCGTGCAACCTTCAGAATTCCAAAGAGAGTATTTCAGTCAAGATTGTCAGAACCTTTCTCCAAGACTGCAAATGCAGTAAACGTAGAATTACCTTTCCTTACGCTATCTTGCAATATAAGCCATAGGGTCAGTATGGCCTCGCGTGTCCCTGCATTTCTCAAGAATCCAAACATATTCACGCCGAGTTCGCGTAAGGAGTGGGCAGGACGTGGTAAGGCACTAGGTCGAAATTAAATGACTCACTTCGACAAAGATTTTATTATACTGACAATTAAGAGATAATAAAGAAATTATGATAACTGATGAGATGACACCTTTGAACATTTGCATGAAATGATTAAAGACATTATTTAGATCAATTGATCTGGATATTAAAGTAATTTTACGTACAAAGTAAAACTTTAGTACTCTGTTCTGAAATAGGCTAAGTTTTAAGATTGTAAATAATAATAGTAGCAATAATAATAATAAACAATTTAATGTGGCCAACCACAGAGTGGAACTTAAAGCCACAACAAGAGAAAACAATCAACCATCAGTAAAACTAGAAATTCACATAAGAATTATGTTTCTATAAAGCCACTCTAACTGTGGTTATGTAAAATCCCTAGATTTTTACAGCTTTTAAATATAATAATGAATTAGTAATAAAACAAGAAAGTGCTGTTCAATTGTACCAAATTTCAGTTAAAACACTTGGCTTAAAGCTCATTAACATATTCTTAGAGTAACTTTTACAGACTGAATCAAATGTCTGCTTCTCGAAGCTTAATCTCAATACTTAAAGGTAATATCAAGACTTCAACTTGCAGCAGACACAAAAAGTTGTTGTTGTTGTTGTTGTGGTCTTCAGAGACTGGTTTGATGCAGCTCTCCATGCTATTCTGTCATGTGCAAGCCTCTTCATCTCTGCAACCTACAGCCTTCTGAATCTGCTTAGTGCATTCATCCCTCGGTTTCGCTCTACGATTTTTACCCTCCACGCTTCCCTCCAGTACGAAATTGGTGATCCCTTTTGCCTCAGAACGTGTCCTACCAACCGATCCCTTCTTCTAGTCAAGCTGAGCCACAAACTATTTTTCTCCCCAATTCTATCAGTACCCGCTCATCATTTACATTATCTACCCATCTAATCTTCGGCATTCTTTTATAGCACCACATTTCGAAAGCATATATTCTCTTCTTGTCTAAACTATTTATCATCCATGTTTCACTTCCATACGTAGCTACACTCCATACAAATACTTTCAGAAACGACTTCCTGACACTTAAATCTATACTCGATGTTAACAAATTTCTCTTCTTCAAAAATGCTTTCGTTGCCATTGCCAGTCTACATTTTATATCCTCTCTTCTTCGACCGTCATCAGTTCTTTAGCTCCCAAAATAGCAAAACTCATCAACTACTTTAAGTGTCTCATTTCCTAATCTAATTACCTCAGCATCACCTGATTTAATTCGACTATATTCCATTACACTTGTTTTACCTTTGTTTATGTTCATCATATATCTTCCTTTAAAGACACTGTCCATTCCGTTCAATTGCTCTTCCAGGTCCTTTTCCATTTTCTTAAATTCCCGCCTTCTTACAATTTCTTCGGTTTCAGTCTATAGTTCACAACCAATAAATTGTAGTCAGAGTCCACATCTGCCTCTGGGAATGTCTTACAATATAAAATCTGCTTCCTAAAGCTCGGTCTTCCGATTGTATAATCTATCTGAAACATTCCAGTGTCTCTAGGCCTCTTCCACGTATACAGCCTTCTTTCATGATTCTTAAACCAAGTGTTAGCTATGATTAACTTATGCTCTGTGCAAAATTCTACCAGGCGGCTTCCTCTTTCATTCCTTACCCCCATTCCGTATTCACCTGCTACTTTTACTTCTCTTCCTTATCCTACTATCGAATTCCAGTCCACCATGACTATTAAATTTTCATCTCCCTTCGTTATCTGAATAATTTCTTTAGTCTCATCATACATTTCTTCGATCTCTTCGTCATCTGCCGAGCTAGTTGACACATAAACTTGTATTACTGTGGTAGGCGTGGGATTTGTGTATATCCTGGCTGCAATAATGCGTTCACTATGCTGTTCGTAGCAGATTACCCGCGTCCTACTTTTGTTATTCATTTTTAAACCTACTTTTGCGTTGATCTTATTTGATTTTGTATTCACAACACCGTATTCACCTGACCAGAGGTCTTGTTCCTCCTGCCAGCGAACTTCACTAATTGTCACTATATCTAACTTTAACTAATCCTTTCCCGTTTTTAAATGTTCTAACCTACCTGCCCGATTAAGGGATTTGACATTCCACACTCCGATCCGTAGAACGCCAGTTTTCTTTCTCCTGATAACGACGTCTTCCTGAGTAGTCCCTACCCGTAGATCCGAATGGGGGACTATTTTATCTCCTGAATATTTTATCCAGGAGGACGCCATCGTCATTTAACCATACACTAAAGCTGCATGCCCTCGGGAAAAATTACGGATGTAGTTGCCCCTTGCTTTCAGCCGTTCGCAGTACCAGGTCAGCCAGGCCGTTTTGGTTATTGTTACAAAGCAAGATCAGTCAATCATTCAGATTGTTGCCCCTGCAGCTACGGAAAAGGCTGCTGCTCCTCTTCAGGAAACACAGGTTTGTCTGGTCTCTCAACAGATAACCCTCCGTTGTGGTTGCCACTACGGTACTGCTATCTGTATCGCTGAGGCACGCAAACCTCCCCACCAACCGCAAGGTCCATGGTTCATGGGCTGGGGGGTGGGGAGATAAAATAGATTGCGATTATAGTTACATAAGCAAAAGTGAGGCAACTCTCAAACAAAGTACGTAACTTTAACAACAAATCAGGCACCTTTGCAGATGATGCGTATTCACCATTAATAGTACGAGTCCCTCTGTGAATATGGCTATCGTTACACAAGATTGCCAATTCTCATAGCTCATTACATATATTAAATGTATTCGCAGTTGCGAAAAAGGACAATCATCAGCTGTAGAATTGAATGACGACAATGAACATTTGTGCAGGGATTCATCGCTTTTGAGAGCGGTAGCCTTACCTTTCGGCTATACGCGCACGACCCACGGTCAGATGCTAACTTCCATATGCAGTCAACCATGATTCTACAATCTGTACTCGCACATCCATGATGTATATTCCCGTACAGATCAGACATTGTACCTGGAAGTCGCTAGCCTGGTATCGGCAGAGAGATATGATAATACACTGGCTGTGTTAGTCTGATTATGATGCAAAGTTCTTTGGACATGCATGCACGTCAGAAGGAACACTGAATAATAATCAGACTAACACATGCACTGCAATATCGTTTATCTTATACCTCTTGCTGAATTTGCAAAATTTTGAACAGAGCGAAACAAGTACATAACAAAAACTGTAATATACAACGATTACTACTAGCAACTAACGGAACGCAAAAAAAAGTGCTTCAAATGGAATCTTTAGCTATCCGTAAATCTGGATTAACAGAAGTTCAGTTCATAGTAGAACCGCAAATAACGTTACCGGCAGTCATGTCACTTCAAGGGAAGCACTACTTAGAACATTGCAAGTTACTTAAGTACTTAATGAGCCTTTCTGAGGTTTCATATGCATTTTAACCAGAGTGCTAAGAACTCGCGTAACGGTGTAGAACAGTTTCTCACCACCTTTTGGTGGACCCGAATATTCCGGAATACGGTTTGAATATTACAGTTTCCTCTGACTAAGAATAACAACATAGTGTCGACAGACTACCGGAGTCATGAAGTACGACCACGACTCCTGTGATTAGCTTGTCACAGTGCTGAGAACGTGCCACAGTACTGGTGATAACTGAGCTCTGATGTGTATTCCTGATTGGTGGCTGATCGGCACGAACACGTCCCACTGCTTTGACAGGTCAAGAGCCACCCATATCTCGCACGAGTGAAGGCTGCCCTCGCTGCCACAACTGATACGCTCAGGCAACCTAAGTAGCACACTTCTCTGTTCTCGCTGCCCTCTGTAGAGAAAACTGAAGACCACGGTCGATCAAACCAGAGGTAACAAGGAGCAGCAAGATCGACAAGGACCACTGGAGGCACAGATTACTGGAACACTGCTCATTAGTACCCTACAACCGTGACTTACTAACTTCATAGTTCGGGCATATTCACACCTGTCAGTACCTGTCTTCTATGAAATCGGCATTATTAAATTTTCCTTTATGTCAGAGAATATTCCATCTGTTTCATAAATTGTACACACCAGCTGGAATAGTTAATCACTGCTGGCTCTTTCAAAGCTATCGGCAATACTGACGTAATATCGTCTACTTCTGGGACCTTGTTTCGACTTAAGTCACCCAGTGTTATGTCAAATTCTTCTAATACTATTATATCTTCCATCTCTTCTTCATTTGCCCCTGCTTGTCTTCCCTTCATCTCCCTTGTATAGGCCCTCTGTATCTTCATTCCACCTTTCAGGTTTCCCTTTTTTGCTTAGCACTCGTTTCCCATACTTGCTCTTGATATTCGTACAGCTCCTAGCGATGTATGCTTATAAATCCTTAAATTAGTCATCTAGCCGTTTCTGTTCAACCATTTCGCACTTCCTATCAGTCTCATTTTATTTTCTACAATTTTATATTTTATCCTTTCGTCAGTTACATTCAATATCTCCTGTGTTATCCAGTTTTAATTATCGTCCACATAATAAAGTTTATGTATTTCTTCCTCCGATGTCCCATTCAAATTACAAACTGGAATACTGTTTGGTGACTCGTTTTCTGCGTTTGAAAGATAACAACGATGCAGCAACCTCTCCTGCGTTTGTGGAAGAGTATGGTATCAATGAACCATCATGAACCACCATATAAGACAATGGTAAGATAATGCTTACGACCCCAACGTGGATAACATCTCTGAATGACGGAAACAAAGAGGCAGGCCATATCTATGTGATGAATCGAGAACCCAGAGAGAACCCAGAGAGCAGAAGAAGCCGTGGATATGCTTAATTCAGGCTTCGCCAGGATTTATGCTAAGAGCACAGCCAAGTCTGTTCAGTGCTCCACCTTCCCCCACCACTGCTCTATTCTGAGCAGGTGTTTATGCCGAAGGCTACGCGTGAGTGATGGAAAGGCATGTTTGCAAAGCAGTGCGCCTAGTTCTAAGGAACGAATATTGCAGCATAGTTTTATAAGGAAGGTTGTATCACTAATGTTGATTTTCAACTTTCTGTTTTTACAGCAAAGGCAAATCTTTACTACTTAATTCAATTCAATAAGTACACTGGACATGTTAATAAGGCGTGCAGAACTACACAAAACTTTACTTTCAGGCATTTAACATGAAAATGCGATATTCATGAATTTAAACTCATTCCGGTTCCAGAATATGAAATACACTCCTGGAAATGGAAAAAAGAACACATTGACACCGGTGTGTCAGACCCACCATACTTGCTCCGGACACTGCGAGAGGGCTGTACAAGCAATGATCACACGCACGGCACAGCGGACACACCAGGAACCGCAGTGTTGGCCGTCGAATGGCGCTAGCTGCGCAGCATTTGTGCACCGCCGCCGTCAGTGTCAGCCAGTTTGCCGTGGCATACGGAGCTCCATCGCAGTCTTTAACACTGGTAGCATGCCGCGACAGCGTGGACGTGAACCGTATGTGCAGTTGACGGACTTTGAGCGAGGGCGTATAGTGGGCATGCGGGAGGCCGGGTGGACGTGCCGCCGAATTGCTCAACACGTGGGGCGTGAGGTCTCCACAGTACATCGATGTTGTCGCCAGTGGTCGGCGGAAGGTGCACGTGCCCGTCGATCTGGGACCGGACCGCAGCGACGCACGGATGCACGCCAAGACCGTAGGATCCTACGCAGTGCCGTAGGGGACCGTACCGCCACTTCCCAGCAAATTAGGGACACTGTTGCTCCTGGGGTATCGGCGAGGACCATTCGCAACCGTCTCCATGAAGCTGGGCTACGGTCCCGCACACCGTTAGGCCGTCTTCCGCTCACGCCCCAACATCGTGCAGCCCGCCTCCAGTGGTGTCGCGACAGGCGTGAATGGAGGGACGAATGGAGACGTGTCGTCTTCAGCGATGAGAGTCGCTTCTGCCTTGGTGCCAATGATGGTCGTATGCGTGTTTGGCGCCGTGCAGGTGAGCGCAACAATGAGGACTGCATACGACCGAGGAACACAGGGCCAACACCCGGCATCATGGTGTGGGGAGCGATCTCCTACACTGGCCGTACACCACTGGTGATCGTCGAGGGGACACTGAATAGTGCACGGTACATCCAAACCGTCATCGAATCCATCGTTCTACCATTCCTAGACCGGCAAGGGAACTTGCTGTTCCAACAGGACAATGCACGTCCGCATGTATCCCGTGCCACCCAACGTGCTCTAGAAGGTGTAAGTCAACTACCCTGGCCAGCAAGATCTCCGGATCTGTCCCCCATTGAGCATGTTTGGGACTGGATGAAGCGTCGTCTCACGCGGTCTGCACGTCCAGCACGAACGCTGGTTCAACTGAGGAGCCAGGTGGAAATGGCATGGCAAGCCGTTCCACAGGACTACATGCAGCATCTCTACGATCGTCTCCATGGGAGAATAGCAGGCTGCATTGCTGCGAAAGGTGATATACACTGTACTAGTGCCGACATTGTGCATGCTCTGTTGCCTGTGTCTATGTGCCTGTGGTTCTGTCAGTGTGATCATGTGATCTATCTGACCCCAGGAATGTGTCAATAAAGTTTCCCCTTCCTGGGACAATGAATTCACGGTGTTCTTATTTCAATTTCCAGGAGTGTATATCTGGAACTGTGGTTCGTGATACAATCACATGATGTCACGTACTTTAAAATCTATTAAACCAGAACTTAGCGGGACTTCATCAGTTACATTACAGAAAAAAACCGGTCACACACACACACACACACACACACACACACACACACACACACACACACACACTCACACGTTGAGCCAAACATTGAAATAACTTCAGTGACTTGTCTATGCAAACATGTATATTGTTCTTGGGGTAACAGTTTTTGGACTGGACAAACAGATCAGCGAGCCAGGTGCTAAGTTGTATGTCTATAAAATCAAGTTGGGAGTAATGAGGTATATCAGCAGCCATAAGCGAGAAGGGCCAACAAATGGATAAAAAATCTTTAATCTGCAAAATATTGGCGTGTCTTTAAGAACTCATTATGAAATATTTCAGTTATAAAAACGCACTCAGTGACGTCAAGTTCACAACTGACTACGTATCTTGAGCTCTGGGAAATATTCCATGACATGAACTTCAAGATGATTTTTTCCAAAGGATTAATTTTTCTTTGCTAGCATCAGTCTCGTCCGCCATATCTGCTACGAGTGCTTCTCCCCTTGCACTCAAAGACTTCATAAAATCAAGTAAATGGTGATGTTTTTGCGTAAGTGCTTTGTTACTCTTAAATCACTATTCCCGTAACGGCCACCGTGAGGTTAGCCATGCAGTCCGAGGCCGCTTGCGACGGTTTGCGGGGTTCCCCACCGTCAGAGGTTCGGGTCCTCCCTCGGGAATTGGTGTGTGTGCTGTCTTATTGTAAGATAGTCTGAGTTAAATTAAGGGGCTCCGGAAAGGCTCAAAATCATGAAAAGTTCAATTTTTACTTCTTTGCGTTTTCTGAATCTGCAGACTATTACCTTTTAATAGATATATAATTTATTCAATTTCGAAGACTACAACTATTTTTAAATTTTTTTTGAAATGTGTTCTACATGGGCGTGACCCACTGTGGCGCTGTTAAACTGCTGTCAAATGGTGTTATTATTCATCAGGTACATTTTACTGATGTGAGATAAAGTATGTGTTGTGGCTAACCTATTTTCAGAGACTTAGCAGCACCTGAGCTGTTGAAAAATTGTATTCACAGAAAAACTCAAAACCCCAATGAAAGTGTAAATAGTGTTATATGGTCGAGAATCCCCAAGACTGTATTTGTTGGAATAGAAACACTTCACTTTGGTGTGTATGATGCTGTTGCGACTTTCAATGATGGCAACATTGTAAGTTGCAAGGTATTTAGAAATAAGGGAATGAAGATAGGTTCTAACATGGTACGAACGATGCTTGCATTAGACAAGGAACGCCTTCGGGCTGCAGACAGGGCTGTAAAGAGTCTAGAAATACAAGCAAGAGTAAACAGGAGGAGGAACAAGAGGAAGCTGGAGGAGGAGTTTGCAGAGGATGAAGATAATCCATCCTATGGACCTGGAATGCACTAAAAAGTTAATCCAATCTTTGTCGCTCGATTCCCAAAACTTTTATTTTCTCATACTAATTGCATGTTTCCTAAGGATCTTCCAAACATATTTGTTTCAAACGTTCAGTAAATGTTAGACAGTACCTTCTGCATAATTTAACACAGCCTTTTTCCAAAAAACTGTATATTTTTTTATATATAAATAAAAAATTGCAAAAAAAATGTTGTGAATTTTCATTACAATTGAAAAAAATCATCTTTAATAACTGAACTAAATTTTTGTAAACTCCCTGTGTTAAGTTGTAGCCCATATTCCAATAAATAATCTGTAAAAAGTTCAACTTCCTACCTCAAATACTTTGTGAGGAAAGATGTAATTTACAAGCGTTATTTTAACATTGCAAGTATAGGGTGTTCCGGAGCCCCTTAAGTAGTGTGTGACACTAGGGACCGATGACCTCAGCAGTTTGGTCCCATAGTAACTTACAACAAATTTCGAAAATTTCCGTAACGGCCGGCTTAAGTTGAGCCAACATTCACTCTCGTTCATAAGAAGACAAGTCCATCATATCATCTTCGTCGCTGGTTCAAAGAATGAATGCTTTACCAGCTGATAATAATGTGATGGCGTATTCAACTCTTTGCATGGCCTTCAAACTATACTTTTTTTTTACAAGTGCGCAGACGCCATGGTATTTGTAATGCATAACGTAAATGTAACTTATCGGCGTTGTTAGCAAACTGTGACAAGGCGGCTGCCCCACTCCAGTGGCGTCCGACTGCAAACTTTTCCTGTTCCTCTTCGCTCCTCAGCCCCAACCACCGTTGCTCTCGGAACACTTGGCAGCAGAGCGGCCGGAAAGCTGGCGCCCGCAGATCGCTGTTTGGCCAGGCGTGACCTACATTCGCGGCCGCCGAAAACAGCGAATGCCTGAAAATCGTTTAGTGAAATAATGATAGGCGTTTTTAGGGTCTGTCACGATTTTGTGTTAACAGATTGTGCTGGAACAAACCCGAATTTTCGTGGTGATGTTTGAGGAAGTCGTCAGGACCAAGTGTCACGGGAAGCTGTCATCTGAGATTGTTCTGATCCACTACAATGACTTCTCATTCTTCGCAGTGCACAGTCACTGTTCATATTCCCTGGGCGTCGCAACCACAAACGTCTTGCTCTTTACTCGCGTGAGGACAGCACTGCGTGGCTGGTATTTCCAGAAAAGCGACGATGTCAGCAGTGCGTGGCTGGTATTTCCAGAAAAGCGACGATCTGATTTCTGAGTTGGAAAGGTGTCTGATTAAGCAAAATACAGAAATCTACGACCAGAGTTTCCAAGTCACCAACTGTTGGAATAAAGCGGTACTGTCACCCACATGAAGAGCCTTGCTTCCATGCTTTCGGAGTGATAACTGAAACTAAACTGAAGTGCGAAAGAAACTGGTATAGACATGCGTATTCAAACAGAGAGATATGTAGACAGGCAGAATACGGGGCAGCGGTCGGCAACGCCTATATACACGACAAGTGTCTCTCGCAGTTGTTAGATAGGCTACTGCTGCTACAATGGCAGGTTATTAAGATGTATGTGAGTTTGAACGTGATGTTATAGTCCGTGCATGAGCAACAGGACACAACGTCTCCAAAGTAGCGATGAAGTTGTGATTTTCCCAAACTACCATTTCACGAGTGTATCCTGAATATCAGGAATCCGGTAAAGCATCAAATCTCACACATCGCTGACACCGGAAGAAGATCCTGCAAGAACACGACCAACGACGACTGAAGAGAATCGTTCAACGTGACAGAACTGCAGCCCTTCCGCAAATTGCTGCAGGTTTCTATGCTGGGCGATCAAAAAGTGACATTGTGCAAACATCATCGATATGGACTTTCGGAGCCGAAGGCCCGCTCGTGTACCCTTGATGACTGCACGACGCAAGTTTTTACACCTCGCCTGGGCTCGTCAGTACCGACATTGGACTATTGATGACTGGAAACATGTTGCCTGGTCGGAAGAGTCTCGTTTCAAATTGTATCGAGCTAATGGACCTGTACGGATATGTAGACAACCTCATGAATCCAGGAACCTTTCATGTCTGGTGGAGGCTCTATAACGGCGTGAGGCGTGTGCAGTTGGAGTGATATATAACTCGCGGTACGTCTAGATAAGGCGCTGACTGGTGACACATACGTAAGCATCGTGTCTGATAACCTGCATCCATTGATGTACATTGTGCATTCCGACGGAGTTGGGCAATTCCAGCGGGACAATGCGACACTCCACACGTCCAGAATTGCTACGGAGTGGCTCCAGGAACACTCTTCTGAGTTTAAACACTTCCAGTGGCCTCCAAACACCAAAGACATCAGCATTATTGACCATATCTGGGATGCCTTGGAACGTGCTGTTCAGAAAAGATCTCCATCTCGTGTACCCTTGATGACTGCACGACGCAAGTTTTTACACCTCGCCTGGGCCCGTCAGTACTGTCATTGGACTGTTGATGACTGGAAACATGTTGCCTGGTCGGAAGAGTCTCGTTTCAAATTGTATCGAGCTAATGGACCTGTACGGGTATGTAGACAACCTCATGTATCCAGGAACCCTTCATGTCTGGTGGAGGCTCTATAATGGCGTGAGGCGTGTGCAGTTGGAGTGATATATAACTCGCGGTACGTCTAGATAAGACGCTGACTGGTGACACATACGTAAGCATCCTGTGTGATAACCTACATCCATTCATGTACATTGTGCATTCCGACGGAGTTGGGCAATTCCAGCGGGACAATGCGACACTCCACACGTCCAGAATTGCTACGGAGTGGCTCCAGGAACACTCTTCTGAGTTTAAACACTTCCAGTGGCCTCCAAACACCAAAGACATCAGCATTATTGACCATATCTGGGATGCCTTGGAACGTGCTGTTCAGAAAAGATCTTCCTCCCCCTTCCCCCCCCCCCCCCACCAATACTCTAACAGATTTATGGACATCCCTGCAGGATTCATGGTGTCATTCCCTGTATCACTACTTAAGACATTATTCGAGTCCATGACACGTCGTGCTGCAGCACTTCTGCATGATCACGGGGGCCCTGCCCGATATTAGGCAGGTGACCAGTTTCTTTGGCTCAGCGCATATCACTACTCCTCGTATGTTATTAAACGATATCTGTTCAATATAGGTAGTACCTCCTCCAATATGGTAGTATCTAGGACAATGGTGTGGTGCCGAAAACAACCAACATAGTAACTGCCACTGAATTTATCGACTTTGATGGAACTTGTCTCAACGTGTGGACACAGTTCAGAGACGAAAGCTGTTGTGCACTAGTACGATCTGCCAATTAATTTCTTAATAACACCGACATCTACATATGTACTCTGTAAGCCACCTTACGGTGTGTGTCGGAGGATAGTTTGTGTACCACTGTCACTTCCCCTTGGTCCACATCCATTTCCGTATGGCTCTCGGGAAGGACGATCGCTGAGAAGCCTCTGTATGAACTTCGATCTCTCTAATCCTATCTGCATAGTCTTTTCGCGAGATATATATAGGAGTAGGCAATGTATTGATTGACTCTATAACGTGCACACTCTGAATTTTTACATTGTTTTGTTGTTGTGGTCATCAGTCCTGAGACTAGTTTGACGCAGCTCTCCATGCTACTCTATCCCGTGCAAGCTTCTTCATCTCCCAGCACCTACTGCAACCTACATCCTTCTGAATCTGCTTAGTGTATTCATCTCTTGGTCTCCCCCTACGATTTTTACCCTCCACGCTGCCCTACAATACTAAATTGGTGATCCCTTGATGCCTCAGAACATGTCCTACCAACCGATCTCTTCTTCTGGTCAAGTTGTGCCACTAACTTCTCTTCTCCCCAATCCTATTCAATACTTCCTCATTAGTTATGTGATCTACCCATCTAATCTTCAGCATTCTTCTGTAGCACCACATTTCGAAAGCTTCTATTCTCTTCTTGTCCAAACTATTTACCGTCCATGTTTCGCTTCCATACATAGCTACACTCCATACAAATACTTTCAGAAATGACTTTCTGACACTTAAATCTATACTCGATGTTAACAAATTTCTCTTCTTCAGAAACGCTTTCCTTGCCATTGCCAGTCTACATTTTATATCCTCTCTACTTCGAGCATCATCAGTTATTTTGCTCCCCAAATAGCAAAACTCCTTTACTACTTTAAGTGTCTCATTTCCTAATCTAATACCCTCAACATCACCCGACTTAATTCGACTACATTCCATTATCCTCGTTTTGCTTTTGTTGATGTTCATCTTATATCCTCTTTTCAAGACACTGTCCATTCCGTTCAACTGCTCTTCCAAGTCCTTTGCTGTCTCTGACAGAATTACAATGTCATCGGCGAACCTCAAAGTTTTTATTTCTTCTCCATGGATTTTAATACCTACTCCGAATTTTTCTTTTTTTTCCTTTACTGCTTGCTCAATATACAGATTGAATAACATCGGGGAGAGGCCACAACCCTGTCTTACTCCCTTCCCAACCACTGCTTCCCTTTCATGTCCCTCGACTCTTTATAACTGCCATCTGGTTTCTGTACAAATTGTAAATAGCCTTTCGCTCCCTGAATTTTACCCCTGCCACCTTTAGAATTTGAAAGAGAATATTCCAGTCAACATTGTCAAAAGCTTTCTCTAAGTCTACAAATGTTATTTTAACATTAGGCTACACAATAGTAAAAGAACGCCTCTTTGCCACTGGAATTGACTGTGCGTCTCCGTGATACTTCTGCGCTTATTAAAAGAATCTGTACTGAAACGTGCAGTTCATCTGAGCCGTGGCGGCTGGCGCTAGGGTGTTCTACTTGCATCGCTGATATCGATATCCGCTGTCTTTCTGTCTCTGACTGCTCTCCGGTCGTCGTTCATCGAGCCAACTTGTGTTGAAAACAAGTCCGTGTCCCTGACCGTGGTGCATGGGCCTCGCCGTGCTCGCCGCCATTGTCTTTGGTCGCTCCGGATGTATGGTGCCAATCATTGGGCGCCTTGACGTGCAAAATTGTGGTGGCTTCGTCGTCTCACGCTGAACAGCTTCCCAGCTCGTAATTTCCAAGCTCCAAGTTATTTTCTGTTTAACTAAGAAGGTTGTTGAAACTTATTGTGGCATGGGTAGCTGCCGGAGGTGGTTCTTAACTTCCACAGTGCATATTCTACGCAGGCTGATGTTGCTCATTTCGTTTCTCATCATTTGTGGAGTGTGTGTTTTAAGTGGTTTTCATGCAAGTTCTAATTTATTTTAGGACATATTGACCGCTTGGGGACTGGTTGCGGTTGTGTACGCGCCCGGCAGCCGTAGAATGAATGGTTTAATCATTCGTCACGGCAGGATTTGGTATGTTTATTTAATGTTGAAAGTGCCGTAAGGCAACTGCAAGTGATCTTTAAGTTTCCTGCTAATTTACTGGGTGACGGGTAATGTTAGAGTATGGCTCCACAAGAATTTGTGGGCGTGCTTATTATACATTCCAGTGTGGCTGTGATTTGACCTTGTTTTCATTAAAATGTATTTGTGCTGCAGGCCATTTGTTATGTCTGCTCGTTTCCTGGCCTCGGTGCGGTTATGGATTCTTGTCAGGACCGCGCATTGCGAGGCTGGTCGGACTATATATAAATATATACCGCCTCCTTGTGAGCCTGTGCACAAGCCGTTTGGAGTGAACGCTCATATTGTCTGCCGGCAGTAGCGTTATTGCTTCCAAATAGTGCTATGGGCCTTAACGCTGTTCTCTAAAGTTAAGTGAGGCCACTTTGTTAATATTAGCGTTTCTGCAAGTTATTTTACTGGTTATTACTAGCCATTCTTAGTCAGCACTTATGTTAATCATTTGTGTATCTTTAATGAATATGTAACCTGTTATTTTTCCTGTGTGCCAGTTTTGCGACCTTGGTTGGTCCACCTTGCATTTTTAGTATAAGCATGTTTGGCTGTGGACCTTTATGAGGGCAGTTCAGTTTTATTAACCTTTAAGATCTTTGCTTTTTTAACGAAGTTATGGTATTATGTGGATGTGTAACTTTGGGTTGGAAGTGTATAGTGTTACTAGCCTTTTGAGATATGGTTAAACAAGATCGATTGTTTATGAATAATTATTCACCGTGCCTGCTATCTATGTTTTTGGTTGCAGATGCTAAATATGATTCTTATTCGTGTTTATGTAATTCAATTAAATTATTTGTATATTGCATCAGTAAGAGGCCCATTGTCCGAATTGAAGTTTATAATAAAGTCTGTTTGAGTCAATTTGAAACTGTAAAACAATCACAAGCTTGTCCATCACCAGTGATCCCGGGATTCCTATTTTCTTTAAACAACTGTGGTGAGATTGTAATTTTGATTTTCTAAAGAATGGAGCAGTACCACGGTTCACATCTTCAGATCTTCTCTGTTTCCTCAATAAATCGTGGCTGGTGCAGGTCTCAGACTGACTATGAAATGTTTTGTAAGCTATTTCCCTTGTTGATGGACTACATTTCCTGAGGATTCTTCAAATGAATCTCAGTCTGACCTCTTCCTCACCCGCGATTTTTTCCTTGTAATCGTATTACATCAAATCGTTTCGCACACATATACTACGGGAGTAACTATTTCGAGAGATCGTTCGCAATCGTATTGTTGTACAATGAAAGATCTCTACCTATTCGCAATTTTTACATCTGTTTATCTTGACGGTCAACTGCCGCTCCCTGCATCAAGCGTCGATCCTCTGCAGGTCTTCTTGGGATTTGCTACAACTTTCTGGCGTTGAAACTGGTCCAACAGCATCTTCTGAGAAAAACCTCTTGAAGCTTCCAACTATATCCACTAGGTCATTTACACTTGTCAAATAAAACCTTTTCATGTCTAAAATATATAAGATGTATATACGTAGACTGAAGCAAGGGATGGAAATTGTAACTACACGAGGATTCTAACCCAGGTCTCCTGCTCACTTGGCAGATGCGCTAACGACTAAGGCACAATGGCAGAGCACCAATGTATAATTGTACAGACTATCCTAGTACGCATCCCCCCTCAATCTAAATATACAAAAAGGCTGACAGAGAAATCCGAGATAACTATAGACCAATATCAATTGTCCCTATAATCGCCAAAATCATAGAGAGCTGCTCGCACACCCAGATTTACATGTATTTTGAGAGCAATAAATTACTTAACGACAACCAGTTTGGGTTTAGAACTAATGAGTCAACCATCAAAGCTATTGAAAGCCTGATAACTGAAATCGACAACGACTTTGAAAGGAAACTGACCACGTGTGCAACACTCATAGACTTAAGCAAAGCATTTGTTTCAGTATCACATGAGATAATAGTTAAACAATTAAAATATTATAATATTGCAGACAAACCACTTGATTTGATTAAGTCATAACTAAATAACAGACAACAGTCAGTGTACGTGAACAATGAAAGGTCAGATTTAATGAATATTAAGAGAGGAATTCCACAGAGCTATGTTCTTGGACACATCCTCTTTATTATCTATGTTAATGATTTCTCAAACTATATAGCCTGCAAAATGTTTTATATGCTGATGATATGACCATGATCTCCACAGGTGAGAGTATGCAAGAGGTGATAAACAAAAGTAATGAACTTCTTGAAAAATGTAGGGTGTGGTGCATTGCTAACGAGTTATGTATAATCAACACAAAAAACAGAGGAAATTTATTTTAATCTGAAGGTACGGAAAACAGAGAATCACAGTGTAAAACTACTAGGACTAAAAATAGACCAAGGCTCTCATGGAATGACCATATAAGCTATCTGACAGGCAACCTTTCACGCTTAATATTCCTGCTGTATAAACTAAGAGATTCTGTCAGTAAAATTTATTGAAGCTTTGGTACTATGCATTCAAATGGTTCAAATGACTCAGAACTCTAAGGGACTTAACTTCTGTGGTCATCGGTTCCCTAGAACTTAGAACTACTTAAACCTAACTAACCTAAGGACAACACAAACACCCATGCCCAAGGCAGCATTCGAACCTGCGACCGTAGCGGTCGCGCGGTACCAGACTGCAGTGCGTAGAGCCGCTTGGCCACTCCACTATGCATTCTTTCAGTTACAGCTGCAATATAGGATTCTGTTATGGGGTAATTCACCAGGCACAAACTGTGTATTCAAATGGCATAAAAAAGCAATTAGATGTTAACAAGGATTGGGTCCAAGAGAAAGCTGTAAGGAGCACTTCAGTATATTATGCATAATGACACTCCCAAGTCTCTATATGTATAACTGCTAAACATACGTAAAAGAAAATATACAACAAAATACCCAGAGAAAGAATTTACATTTTCACAGCATTCAAAACAACTGCATGCTTGATAAACCGTATTCTAGCCTATCACTGACACACAACAGTCACAGACATCTAAGTCTAAAGTTTTATAATAAACTGCCACAATCCGTCAAAACCCTCACCCACTTTAAATTTAAGGAGGTATTAGACACATGGCTAAAAAATAAAGCATATTAATCAATTGAAGAATATCTTGGAAGTAATTTGAAAGGAATTTATAAACAACGAAATAATGTAACTATCATTAACTAAATGCATAAAACCATATAATTAACTGTTGAACGTAAACTGTTTAATGCCGGACATGTGGCCGAGCGGCTCTAGGTGCTTTAGTCTGGAACTATGCGACTTCTACAGTCGCAGGTTGGAATCCTGCCTCGGGCATGCATGTGTGTGATGTCCTTAGTTAGGTTTAAGTAGTACTAAGTTCTAGGGGACTGTAGACCTCAGATGTTAAGTCCTATAGTGCTCAGAGCCATTTGAACCATTTGAAACTGTATAATCATTATTGCTGAAATTGTCTGATTAGTAAGAAGTTTATGTATTTATATGTATTTATGTACATGTAAAATGATGTTGTGAGTAAAATGTACAAATTACTGACAACAAAAAGATGTATGTATATGTATGCATCATGTTCAAATGGTTCAAATGGCTCTGAACGTTGTGGGACTTAACTTCTGAGGTCATCAGTCCCCAAGAACTTAGAGCTAGTTAAACCTAACTAACCTAAGGACATCACACACATCCATGCCCGAAGCAGGATTCGAACCTGTGACCGTAGCGGTCGCGCGGTTCCAGACTGTAGCGCCTAGAACCGCTCGGTATGAAATATGTAAAATGTGTTCTGATGAAGCCAACTGCGTAGTAAACATGTTGAACGGCTAATAAATAAACATATGAAACATATAACTTCCCATTCACGCCTCAGCCCACTTGGGCTTCTGTCTGCATATGTACATCGTAAATGTTTGAGACTTGAAAATGTCACTGTAATCATACAGTTTCATTTGATTGAAGGACCTATGCGTGGGATTCAGGCAGGCTCCGCCTTTTCATTTGGTGCTGAAGTGCTTTTCCAAAACCGGTACAGTTGGAGAGACTCTGCAATACGAGTTTAGACGGAATACCAGTGGGCTGAGTTGTAAATGGGATGTTGAATTGAGGAGGGAAGCGAGCTAGGGAGCCCGTGTAGTTGTGCAAAACCACTGTCCCAGGGTGGCGTAATGGTTAGCGCATCTGCGTAATGAGCAGCGGGAGACCCGAAAAAAAAATGTTCAAATGGCTCTGAGCACTATTGGACTTAACATCTGAGGTCATCAGTCCCCTAGAACTTAGAACTAAGTAAACGTAACTAACCTAAGGACATCTCACACATCCATGCCCGAGGCAGGATTCGAACCTGCGACCGTAGCGGTCGCACGTTTCCAGGCTGAAGCGCCTAGAACCGCATGGCCACTGCGGCCGGCCGGGACACCCAGGAACAAATCCTGAACCTATTCTCTCTCTCTCTCTCTCTCTCTCTCTCTCTCTCTCTCTCTCTCGAAAATTAAAGGTCCTATAACAGTCCCCTGGGCCACGCCCTAAATTTGTTTTACATATGAAGTCTTCTCACCTCTCACATTGACATGCTGCTTTCTTATTGCTAGAAACTCTTCATCCAATGATACATTTTGTTTGGTATTCCATGTGCTCGGATACTGTTTGTTAGGCAGCAGAGCGGATGGGTATCAAACACATTCTGGAAGTCAATGAGCACGCCATCTGTTACAGCTTCCATCACGAAAGGAGTAGACGATGTCTTCGAGGCGGGAGCTATCGAGATGGCGGGAAACATTTTTGCACAGTAATGGCCAGATACCTACTCCCGTCTGACATGTGGGAAGGAGAGCCACTTGGGAAAAAAGTGTTTGAGCCGTCCGCCACACGTGCTACTGGCCTGCCGGAGGCTACGGGCCTTTGTGTAGAGGGGGAGGGGAGGGTAGAGTAGGGTAGGGTGCAGCCGGCCGTGGGACGGACGCCAGGCGTCGCGGCGCTGAATATGCATTAGCGGACACAGAAATCCGGGCCGCGATATGTCAATACGCGCGGCGGGCGGGCATTTCCATAGGCATGCTAAGTGCCCGCGCGAGTGGCGCTCGGCCCCTGCCGCCTCTCCGTGCAATTTAGGGGCTCGACGGAGATGGCCGGCGACGCGAGGCGACGCGAGGCGGCGCGCGCGCCCTGCGCCCTTCCACCTCCGGCCGACACCCCCAGCCTGCGTCGCTCGCTCTGTGCTCTCTCTCTTCTTCTGACAGTTTCGTTCAGCCGCAGTTAAAACGGCACTCAAGAGCAGGCTTTATTGAGCTCTCACGAATGAAATTACCATATTTCACTTGTCGATAAGAACTCTCGCCGGGATCCTCTGTCATCTCTCAAAAGCTTGCAGCAGGAAGAATTCCGCCTTTAAACGCTATTTGAAGAGGCATTCTCTTTTCCTACTCCGCCTGAAGAAAAGCAAGCCTCTTAACGGAGGACACTCTTAGTTTATGTTGATATAAACAATACGTTTATTAAAATGTTTACTGTGCAACGACAGGTTTTCATTGACCTCTGACGCAGGTAGGGAAGCAGCCTACTCACGCCACATAGAATTCATATGCTTCCCATTGTGTGCTAGCCTTGTGCACTGTAGCTAGCTATGACGTCACGAATGTTGCGCAATACCTTAAAAGTAAAGTAAATAATCTGTAAAGTTAATAGCGTGTCAGGAATGATGCTAAACTGATAATGTGTTAAGTTTCAGTTTAGCAACTTTAACAGTTTTCGAAATTTGGACGTTTTACGTAAAAATCATCGGCGCAACAGGAAGGAGCTAGAAACTTCAAATTTACATTCGTATTCCTTTTTCATTGTAATTTAATGGAAACAGCACGCTGGATCTCACAAAGTACGAGGGCAGTTCAATAAGTAATGCAACACATTTTTTTCTCGGCCAATTTTGGTTGAAAAAACCGGAAATTTCTTGTGGAATATTTTCAAACATTCCCGCTTCGTCTCGTATAGTGTCATTGACTTCCGACAGGTGGCAGCGCTGTACGGAGCTGTTAAAATGGCGTCTGTAACGGATGTGCGTTGCAAACAACAGGCAGTGATCGAGTTTCTTTTGGCGGAAAACCAGGGCATCTCAGATATTCATAGGCGCTTGCAGAATGTCTACGGTGATCTGGCAGTGGACAAAAGCACGGTGAGTCGTTGGGCAAAGCGTGTGTCATCATCGCCGCAAGGTCAAGCAAGACTGTCTGATCTCCCGCGTGCGGGCCGGCCGTGCACAGCTGTGACTTCTGCAATTGCGGAGCGTGCGAAGACACTCGTTCGAGATGATCGACGGATCACCATCAAACAACTCAGTGCTCAACTTGACATCTCTGTTGGTAGTGCTGTCACAATTGTTCACCAGTTGGGATATTCACAGGTTTGTTCCCGCTGAGACCCTCGTTGTCTAACCGAACACCATAAAGAGCAAAGGAGAACCATCTGTGCGGAATTCCTTGCTCGTCATGTGGCTGAGGGTGACAATTTCTCGTCAAAGATTGTTACAGGCGATGAAACATGGGTTCATCACTTCGAACCTGAAACAAAACGGCAATCAATGGAGTGGTGCCACACCCAACCCCCTTACCAAGAAAAAGTTTAAAGCCATACCCTCAGCCGGTAAAGTCATGGTTACAGTCTTCTGGGACGCTGAAGGGGTTATTCTGTTCGATGTCCTTCCCCATGGTCAAACGATCAACTCTGAAGTGTATTGTGCTACTCTTCAGAAATTGAAGAAACGACTTCAGCGTGTTCGTAGGCACAAAAATCTGAACGAACTTCTCCTTCTTCATGACAACGCAAGACCTCACACAAGTCTTCGCACCCGAGAGGAGCTCACAAAACTTCAGTGGACTGTTCTTCCTCATGCACCCTACAGCCCCGATCTCGCACCGTCGGATTTCCATATGTTTGGCCCAATGAAGGACGCAATCCGTGGGAGGCACTACGCGGATGATGAAGAAGTTATTGATGCAGTACGACGTTGGCTCCGACATAAACCAGTGGAATGGTACCGTGCAGGCATACAGGCCCTCATTTCAAGGTGGCGTAAGGCCGTAGCATTGAATGGAGATTACGTTGAAAAATAGTGTTGTGTAGCTAAAAGATTGGGGAATAACCTGGTGTATTTCAATGCTGAGTAAAACAACCCCTGTTTCAGAAAAAAATGTGTTGCATTACTTATTGAACTGCCCTCGTAATATTCTGGTTGAAATTCATGATTTTCTGTTTTTGCATCCTAAAAGTACGGAAGCAAGATAGATTAAGTAAGTGATTATATAAAGCTAGGATGTTTATATTCATGTAGAATTGAGATACACTATAATAACAAAGATGTGAGAAGTTCCCAAAAGCTAGCTATAAAACTATAGCTGTAGTGTCTCTCTAAAGGGCAATTTCAGAGCTCATCTGTTGCATGCAGTGCGACTAAAATAATTCTCTCGGCAAAATTATTTAGCCTAGCCACATCAGAATTTTATTACAGATACTTACCTGTGTGCTGATAGCACAATTAAATTGAGAGCTTCATTGGCCTTCAGCGTATGAAGCAATTAATTATTTAGTAACTTGAAGTGGAGCTCTACTATCCCCAAGTGCTAGTCAAGAAGGCAAATGTTGTCAGCTACACCTTCGGCAGTCCGCACCACGGCTATATAAATGAGAGCGCTGCGAGCTAGAGTCAGGCCCAGTTCTCTTCTAGATTCGTATCAGCGCGCACTCCGTGTCGGAAGCCGCGTCGCGTTTGTACAGTTGCAAGGGACAGTCTTGGGTGCCGTATTATGTAACTCGGTATGCACAAAACAATGAGTTCGCATTGTGCTAAAGTGTTAATTGCAAACAACTTCAGTGATTTATTCTCAGTTAGCGTATATCGTATTTTCACGTGTCGCCGCAGGACAGACCTTCTATCATTACTTGCGTCGCGTTTGATGAGTATTAACATCAAATTTTGGCGACGAGCATTCACTTTGAACACTTACATCGATAACGATTATTGAACAGTTTCGGTATCTAGGGATAATAGGATCCGTGCAATAGACTCTGAACAACTCTGATAGTACAAGAGTTGATACGGTAAACTTTTGTCTGGAACTTTAAACTTTATAGTTTTCAGAATATAGTGAAACTTATTATAGTAAACAGCATTTTCTATGAAACCCAGACATCATTCTAAATCCTCAGTGTAATGAACTTCAATGATCAATAACCTTATTTCTCCATCAGAGTGGGTACAGTGAATTTTAATTACAGGCATCACGTGTTTGATAATCACTTTGTGGTTGCAAACATTGTAGTTAGAGAGCCTGTGTTGAGAACGGCTACACAACAATAGAAAATATATAAATTTTCCACCCACCGTACCACACTCAGTCATCGAAATTGACCGTTAGTTCGTTTAAAAATCTATGTTATTGCTACCAGTTTCGATTTTAATCATTATCAGGCCACATGCAATGTCAGTTAAATATCGGCACGGATGCTCGAATTTTTGACATCATTAAGGTATAAAAGGGATCGTACTTAATATTTTAATGCCGGCCGCGGTGGTCTAGCGGTTCTGGCGCTGCAGTCCGGAACCGCGGGACTGCTACGGTCGCAGGTTCGAATCCTGCCTCGGGCATGGGTGTGTGTGATGTCCTTAGGTTAGTTAGGTTTAAGTAGTTCTAAGTTCTAGGGGACTTATGACCTAAGATGTTGAGTCCCATAGTGGTCAGAGCCATTTTTTTAAATATTTTAATAAAAGTCAGTCCACATCGCAGTAAACTTTCTAATTACGGTTTCGGTGTATAAGGTCAACTGCAGATCAGAGATACTGTTCACGTGACGAGCCAGTGGACCTGGCACTAACTGCAGTTAGTGGCGAGAGAGAAGTGTAGCAGCACTAACTCTCATATGGTGTGTCCCATTCGTCTCGTTCCCACCAAACAACGATCACAATTTTTTTAAATTTGTATGATGGATTGAAAAACTATAAAGTCTAGATTTCGCATGAAATATTCTTTTCTTGATTGATTACTAGTTTCGGTTAACAGTTTAGCCATCTTGAGATCATTAAAAATTCATGATTAGTGTTGGTCCTATGACGGCTTCACACTACACTGAAATCTTCCTTTAAATGGCAATATTCACACATGACATAATTAAATACAGTTTTTTATCGTTCGTCGCCAGTATAATTGAACGACAGTCATCAAAGAAAGGCGTTATGCTGATACAGCTTATTAGCTGACACAATCAGTATTTACATCATTTCGTAACAAAGATCATTACTGACTGTGTCATCTACTGTGTTGTAACGGTATTGTCATCTACTCTGTTGTAATGACATAATGCCTTTATTTTTTGACCATCATTCGATTACACTGGCCAGGAACGATCGAAAGCTGTTTTTAATTACGTCATGTGGGGATGTTGCCAGTTTAAGAAAGATTTTAACACTAACCAAGAATATTTCATGATCTGAAGATGGATAGACTATTAGCCAAAACTAATAATCGGTCGAAATTTAGTAGATTATATGTGCTATCTTGACATCATGGTTACTCAACCAATAATGTAAACAAAAAAATTTACAACAGATTTCTTGTCTCCTGGTTACCGATGCCAACGAACTTGATCACGATCACATACATTGATATCGTTTGTACTGCCAAACTTGCGCTCGAGTCTCGGCCGGATTCCGGTACAGTGCTGATCACAACCAATTCTTAGGACACGCTAAGGTATTCAATCCGCCTTAATGCTTTTCCTATACAGCAGCTACCGCTGGTTATCATTTACACCTTTATACTTCATCTGACTACTTAATTGGAAGTACCACGTAATTCCACGAAACCAACAGATAGTTTCGGTGGAAACTAATAATCGAGTCATCAGAGTAAACTGAATACGTTTTGCTGGAATAATTCTCTGAAATTAGCCACACAGGAGAGAACCGTTCTACAGCTTGTCAGTTTTTCTCCCTTTCCAATCCAAACACCACACAGGCTGCACTGCTAACTTGGGGCAGGTTATTTTCTCAAAAGGGAAATGCCTTTCTGTTCAAAAGATTGCTGTTAAGGAGCTCCGTCCAAAAATTGTTCATCAAGTTAATTTGTATTCCAATTATTTATCAAATTATTCGGTAGGCCTGTTGGCAAAGAGAATAATTGTCATGCTGTAAATTCAAACAGACGTATTCAACCAACAGCCTTTCATAGGTTGTTTCTACTTCTTCTTCCCCCCTAGTAATTTGTATGACTCGTCCGAGAGTTAATATCGATATCTGTCACTTATCAAACTACTCTGTACTCTGTATCTTAGTGAAGGGTTCGCTACTGTCCGCCGATGGTGTTTAACCACACACTCATTCTCTCCTGATCTCAGCGTGTGCTTGCTGTTCCACATGGAAATTAGGGTTGTTCACCGAGGGCTGAGGTCTGGTTCGTTATGTTAAAGATGGTGATTCTTAACTATAAAATGACAGTAGAAGAATTACTGCTTCCTGCTACCTAGTAGACGAGGTTCGGATCTACAGATCCGGCACGTTTCTCATTCCACTAATTCCGTTTGTGGATGACAGATAGCATTATTTATTATGCAGCCAACGCTAGACGTAGAAAGAAAATGCTGAGCGTCTGTTGTTACGTGTGACTAGAATACTGGCTCTGATCCACGGAAACTTTGTTGTTTCAGTGAGGCTTGTTATGGAAATTTAATTTTAGTTCTCACTTATAAAGCTTCCTATCTTTCATTAGTGCTGTTACATTAATCTTAGTCCTCAGTGTAGTTCCCAGAACATGTCCGAATTCATAAGCGCACCGGTAAAAAGCAGTAACCTTCCGAACTGGAACTCTTTTTCTATCTAATCTAGGGGAGGATGTGCATTAAAAATTAAACATTTTTAAACTGTGTTTTCCCTTTTGGAAGCCCATGTATTAAAATTTTTATCAAAGAATAAGCTTTCATATTTTTAAACACTCCTTTGTTAAACTGGCACAATTATTTTCAAGATCAGTGAGCTGAGTATAAAAACTTACAATGTTCAGAGCTGAAGCCTGCAAGCATTTTATGCGATCTTGAGGTGTGCTATCTCTGATTCAGGGAGAGAGTCAGTGTTCTCCGGAAGTTAGCGAGAAGGATGTGAACCCGTGCCGAGTCCAGTGTCGTGGCCAACTGCCCTAACTTTCTTGGCTGAGGATCCATGGCGCGAACAGCCCGATCAAGGTGGTCCGACAAGTTCTCGACTGGCCAGTGGAGTAAGCCATAATCAAGCTGGTGTTCTTCGAACCACATACGTACACTGCGAGCTGTGTGACACGTTGCGTTGCCCTGCTGGTAGATCCCATCGTGCCGACGAAAACCAAACTGCATGTAGGGGTGGACATTGTCTGCAAGGGTAGTTACATTCTTATGTTGGAAGGACCCGAGAACGTTCCCCAGACAATAACGCTCTCTCCCCTGGGCTTGACCCTTCCGACGTTTTTTGCAGGACTTTTGATTTCAGACATTTCGTGCCATACACGCCTCCGGCCATCTCACTGATGGAGCATAAAACGTGATCCACCTGAAAAGACGACCTGTCGCTAGTCAGTGGATGTTCAGTTCCGTTCGTCGCCGATGAACTCCTGTCAGCGTGGCCTGCTGGCTGCCGCTGTGGAGGCCAAGACGCAGCAACGTTCGCTGAATATTCGTTAAGGAGACACGATCGGCATCGCCGTGGTTCAACCAGGGGGTCAATTTCTCAACAGTTGCACGTACATTCACCAGCAAAAATTTCCACAGACGTTCACCCTGTCATCTACAGCCTGTGGTTCACAACAGTTGACTCGGCTTTAGTTTTGGACATCGCCATTTTCCTAAGCACGGTATACTTGAACTACGGGGGCACGCGAACTGTTTCCAAACTTAGCCGTTCCGGAAATACTTCCACCCTTGGGCCGAAAGCCAATAATCAAGTCCTTTTGAACATCAGATAAATCGCCCCGTTTTCACATTACGACAACGACTGCGTTCTCTTCTGCTTCTTCCCCAACACGATTTATATCCCATCCACTTCTAGCGCCACCACCTTCCTTATGTGAGTGGTTATGGCACATTGCGTTGAACACAGGCAGTGAACAAATTAACGAGACTGAACCACTTTCGATATGCCACATAGCTCCAGTGGACACCCACCTTATGCAAACCAAAATTGTCGTTTACGGGACCTAAAGAGAGATTTCACATCATACTTCCGCAAAATACAACTAGTCGTGTTGTAAATGCTCCCCGCATAAGGCAGAGAGGCTGTAGACTACGGTGTCCCTTCGGTATTATCATCACTCACCCGGTGCACAGTGGGTCAATAGCGCAACGCACGTCTGACCTTCCTTTCACTACAACCATTCTGAATAAAGTGATCTCAAGATTTTCTAATTTATCTGATAAACTCTCAGTGTCTGAGATGACGTGAGACCTGTGAACCAAGGTACGAAGTACACCTTCACGCTGAGCCAGATGGTGACGACAGTCAGACTGTAGATACAAGTCAGTGTGAGTAGGCGTCCTATAAACAGAATGCCCCAGTCTACCATTAACCTTCCTTCCGACCTCCACATCAAGGAAGGGAAGGCATCCATCCTTTTCCACCTTCATCGTGAAACGATTATTCGGGTGGGATGATTTCACTTGTTCTAAAATATTGATCAAATTCTTACTGCCATGAGACTGAGTAACAAAGGTATCGTATACATATCTGAAGAAACACATAGGTTTCAAATAGTCGATTTGAAGGCACGTTTCTCCAAGTATTCCACAAATAAATTGGCAGTAACATGTGACAACGGGCTTGCTATCGCAACTCCATCTGTCTGCTCATACCACTAGCCTGCGAATAAAAAATAAGCGAAAGTCAACTCAAGTGTAAACAGGTTCGTTTAATGCAAGAGTAAACTTAACCTCAGTTAACGAACCAGACACAGGAACACGAGTGAAGAGAGAGGCCACGTCAGAACTTACTAGAATATCATAGTAATTCAGAAGTATTCCCTCTAATGGACGTAAGAAATCCGTCGAGCTGAGATGCTTACACCGACCTACTACAATGCTCGAAATAGTGTTTTGATACACGTTATGTCGGAGCATTTGAGATGTGGCGCTGCAGACGAGTGTTGAAAATTAGGCGGACTGATAAGGTAATGAATGAGGAGGTTCTGCGCAGAATCGGAGCGGAAAGGAATATGTGGAAAGCACTGACAAGAAGAAAGGACAAGATAATAGGACATCTCCTAAGACACCAGGGAATGACTTCCATGGTATCAGAAGAAGCTGTAGAGGGAAAAAACTGTAGAGGGAGACATAGAGTGGAACACATCCAACAAATAATAGAGGACGTAGCTTGCTACTCTGAGATAAAGAGGTTGACAAAGGAAAGGTATTCGTGGCGGGCCGCATCGTACCAATCAGAAGACTGATGACACAAAAAAAAGTCGGAGCTCCAATGTTAATCCCAATCGGCTCAAGAGGGTCTCCTTCCTTGTGGACCGGAAGGCTATATAATTAGGGGGGAAGATCACAGTAGGAGTTAAAACACTCTTCACAAGAAACTTTTATTGAGGAGTCTGTTAGTCTTTTCCTCAACACTTTTTGTGGGGTCAGTGCCGATCCTACGATACTCTGACTCATACAGCAGCCACTCACATTTGAACGTAATCATGCTTGGCCAAAACAACTGTAGCATTTTCCTTGTCCGCTGGTAAAATAATAATAATCGGATCAAGTCTACGGGAAAGAAAGGAAAGCCTCACCTGCAGTTATCTTACCCTTTGGTGGACGTGCCCCAGTCAAAACACTATATGCCTCCTTCATAGACTCCTCTGTAACATCAGGAGGTAGATTCAAAACATCCCACACAACAGAAGTAATAAAATAACCACTGTAGAACACTTGGGCATCAGTGTACAATTTAAACCTATCCTTAGCACCATTAGAGCTGGGTCGTTGAAAGCTTTCTCCGTGAGATTTATCACAGAACTTCGAGGTAGAGTATTATACTCAGAAGCCAAGGAAACGTTTGAACTACGCCAACTGCCAGGCAATTACAGAATGAAATTCCCAGTCAGTCTGTGACCACTAAGTATCGTCCAGCCAGTCCCAAGGAAATCCGAAATTTTTGAAGAAATCGTTAAATTATTCCGAAACAATTACTTGGAAACAAAATCAAAATTTTCTGAAGTTAAAATTTTCTGGGTTGTTAGGCCTCGTCATATTTCTTCTAAACGATGAACGGTCCGACCGCTCTGCTGGGTTCTTCTTCAGGATCTTGCGGTGTCCACTGTTGATTGAACTTTTCTCCTGACTTACGTAAAATTAAACTATTTACAAGTGTAATGGATCTGTCCATGAACAAGAGTTCGGCCAGCGCGTTGCTTGAGGCGACAGGCGGCAGGAAACTTTATTATATAGAATGGCTAACGCCATATTATATTTCATTCTACATAAATTTTACTTCCTCTTTTTCATCTTTAAATTATTTTCACCGCTCTAGCGAAGACAAATTTACTCTGTCCATAAGCTCTGTATGCATACAGATTCTCCATCTTAACACCTTCTAACGTTAACGTCTATTAAATTTATGTTTGTGATGCTTATGTGAAGTTGAGCTATGTTTTGTAAGTTGGGCGTATGTGCTGACACAAAATGTAGGTCGTGGTGTGCTCAACAAGTTTCCCGAGAATTGCATAGTACTCACACTGTGCACGTGACAACAAGTGGTAATTTTAATATATATGACGCAAACAGACGACGATTTAATTGCGCAGTGGTACGTTTTATTAAGTTTAAGAATATTTCAAGTATGTTTCTGTGAGGGTAAAATTGGAAAAAGTGTATCTCCTACATTCAGCTAATTTTGAACGAAAAAGTTTTTGTTTAGTTTAGTGCTTAGAACAAATGAAGACTAAAAATTGAGACCCACGAAGGAAAACAAGAAATTCCTTAACATCTATCTGCAGAAGGACTTGCAATAAATTCGAATCCGATAATGGGTTAAATAAAATTTTTAAACCATGCTACATCATGTAGAAGCTGTGCTTTGCACACTGCACTGAAACCGTTCTCCCCACCGGGCGTGAGCTCACCGCAGGCACCCTTACTCACCGACTACGTCTAACACCTCCTTATCCTCTACTTTAGCGGACCACTTTATTTTTAACGCAGTGAGGGGACAAAACCCGGATCAGAGCGCTGACCGCCCAGGCAGCTGGAGCTCGCGGTGCTTCTAGATAATGCGATGCCGGCCCTATCACACGTCTCGTCTGCCTCAGCCGCAGCGAGCTATATACGACGTGTAATATCCTGGCGCGGAAGTGCGGCCGCGGCGAGCGGCGCCATCTGTGAAATGGAGCTCGCGAGTAATGTGGCCGTTAGTGGGGGAGCCCCGCAGCCGGGCTGGCAGCGGGACACTCCGCAGGCGCCCAGTACCTGCCGAGGCGCGCGCAGGGCAACCGCTAGCACGCAGGTCGCACAGTACCAACACACTTGATGCGTCGCGGACACACTACGTTAGAGTGCGAGGGAACATTCGAGGTAGCTGTGAGCCTTGAAATAATGAAGTACAGTGCCACTATCAAATAAAATAATGTCATAGTTCTTAACTATATATCGCAATGGATGATTGGATTGCTGCCGTATACTATTAGCAATAGAGTGTTTCACCATTCATGCTACATACTTGTAGCTGTTGTAGAGGGTAATAGTAGATCAAGTTTTGCTTTGGAGCTCCGGCCGGGGAACGCCATTCAAAGACGCTACAGAGCGCCAAAGTTACGGAAGCCAGCGCATGTAAGTGTGACACTGTGATGGTGTTACAAACTTTCTAGGATGATGGTGAAGGATAAATGTACCAATTTGCAGCAGGGGTCTCTGTACCTGAGACGAATGACTCAGAAGTTATAAGCGAAAACCGTTTTGGTACATCTCACAGTGGAATGCATTTACTGTTGTTGCTAAGATTGTAGAATAGCCAACTTTCAGAGGTGATAGCATTGACCAAACCGAGAAAAAAAGTCTAGTAAACCTGGATTCTAAAGTGCATAACTTCTACATCTCCATCTACATCCATACTCCGCAAGCCACCTGACGGTGTGTTGCGGAGGATACCTTGAGTACCTCTATCGGTTCTCCCTTCTATTCCAGTCTCGTATTATTCGTGGAAAGAAAGATTGTCGGTATGCCTCTCTGTGAGCTCTAATCTCTCTGATTTTATCCTCATGGTCTCTTCGCGAGATATTCGTAGGAGCGAGCAATATACTGCTTGACTTCTCGGTGAAGGTATGTTCCCGAAACTTCAACAAATGCCCGTACCGAGCCACTGAGCGTCTCTCCTGCAGAGTCTTCCACTGGAGTTTATCTATCATCTCCGTAACGCTTTCGCGATTACTAATTGATCCTGTAACGAAGCGCGCTGCTCTCCGTTGGATCTTCTCTACCCCTTCTATCAACCATATCTGGTACGGATCCCACGCTGCTCAGCAATATTCAAGCAGTGGGCGAACAAGTGTACTGTAACCTACTTCCTTTTGTTCTCGGATTGCATTTCCTTAGGATTCTTCCAATGAATCTCAGTCTGGCATCTGCCTTACCGACGATCAACTTTATATGATCATTCCGTTTTAAATCACTCCTAATGCCCACTCCCAGATAATTTATGGAATTAACTCCTTCCAGTTGCTGACCTGCTATACTGTAGCTAAATGATAAAGCATCTTTCTTTCTGTGTATTCGCAGCACATTACACTTGTCTACATTGAGATTCAATTGCCATTCCCTGCACAATGCGTCAATTAGTTGCAGATCCTCCTGCATTTCAGTACAGTTTTCCGTTGTTACAACCTCTCGATATACCACAGCATCATCCACAAAAAGCCTCAGTGAACTTCCGATGTTATCCACAAGGTCATTTGTGTATATTGTGAATAGCAACGGTCTTACGACACTCCCCTGCGGCACACCCGATATCACTCGTACTTCAGAAGACTTCTCTCCATTGACAATGACATGCTGCGTTCTGTTATCTAGGAACACTTGAATCCAATCACACAATTGATCTGATAGTCTATGCGCTCTTACTTTATTCATTAAACGACTGTAGGGAACTGTATCGAAAGCCTTGCCGAAGTCAAGAAACACGGCATCTACCCGGGAACGCGTGTCTATGGCCCTCTGAGTCTCTTGGACGAATAGTACGAGCTGGGTTTCACACGATCGTCTTTTTCGAAACCCATGCTGATTCCTACAGAGTAGATTTCTAGTCTCCAGAAAAGTCATTATACTCGAACATAATACGTGCACATGTTCAGTACAGAAGGTGTGTTGCACACTAGCAAACATCAACATGTGCTCCTAAGTCTGGCATTTTACTAGATTTTATTAGATATTTTTTCTTTGTTTGGTCCATACTACCACCTCAGAAAGTTGCATACTGTACATTCTTAGCAAAGACAGTACTGCTACATGTATTCCACTGTCAGAGGTATCACAATGATATTTCCTTGTAACTTTCGTCTCGTTCGTTTCCGAACCAACGACCCTCACCTCAACCTGATACATTCATCCGTCTGCATCAAGCTTGAAATTATGTAACATCATCACGGAATTACTCTGTATGCACATACATTTACAGGCTGTGGCGCCTATAACTTAGACGCTCTGACGCGTCGTTGGATGACATTTCCGAACATGGGTTCCTATGTACCGTAAAACTTGATCTACTTAGCACCCTCTACAATCTCGATAAATGTCCAACGTGAATTGTGCAGCATCCTGTAAATGAAATGACCTCTGGCTGCAAAGATGGGTTTGACAAGACGGTGTGGTCGCCATTATACGGATAAAATTACAACACGGCATCTCACGCGTGTAATGTAACGGCCACTTTCTGACTCACAGGTAGGGTCGTCCAGCTTTAGCCAGACGTGTCCGGTTTTCTACTATAGTGCCCGGCCAATATACGAAAGTCCGTCTTGTCTGGTTTTAGTTCGGCTTTTAGCGATGAACTCCAGAACGCACAACTAAAGCCCGTTCCAAGCTTATGAGGTAAGCGCGAGAGATACTTGTAAGGAAGAATAGTTAGATATGCCACAAGGTAGACATACCAATCAATCCAGTTTTCCTACCTGTGAACTATGTTATTCTTAGTAGGCTGAACAAGCCTAACATAATCACTTTAAGCACAGAGCGGGCAAGGGTGGGTACAGTAAAGTGTGTCGACAAACCGATGCCAGCCAGTCCCACCCCGCTACGCTCCAACGTGGCTCTTACACGTGCTGAGACACGCAAACGCCAAGCACAGTGTGTCGGCGCTGTTTTTACGTAATTCCATTGTTATTTCTTTAGAGGTAGAATTGAAATGACCAGAGATACTGAATACCTTTCCGCTTTCAGTTCCAGAACAAGAGACAATCGTTCATTTTGTTTAATGAAGAACTTTTAGTTTATTATGATACAATATTGTATTAGGAATAAGACTGAGGAGCTAAGAAGACTAAACACTTAGTTGCTACCAAACTTTCCAAATTATAACGCTGCTTTCGATGTAATCAGATGAAAAGTTCATCTCGCGAAAACTGATTGTAACTGATTATCAATAAAAGGTCCAAAACACCCAACTGACTATTTCTATGTAAAATAGGTAGCCCGCCTTTCAGGGTAAAATGTCCGATAATTATAGGGCTACGTCCGGCGTTTATATTTCTGGACTTGGCAACCGTGTCACACCGAACGAGGCAGCGCAGTGGTTACCAGACTGGACTCGGATTATGGAGGACGAGGGTTCAAGCCTGCGACGGGCCATCCTGATTTAAGTTCTCCGTGATTTCCCTACATTACTTCGGGCAAATACTGAGATGTTTCTTTTGAAAGAGCACGGCCGACATCCTTCCCCATCCCTCCCTAATGCTATGGGATTGATGATCTCGCTGTGTGGTCACCTCCCACCATCCAACTACCAAACCTACTCTTTTGATGTTCTCAAAAGTACAGAATGACTCAAAAGAGCAGGAAATCTTTGAAGGTTAATGAATGAGCACAGTTATTTTACACATATTTGTTTGTATCAGTAACGCTAAAGAGTATGCCATTACTGGATGCTCCTCGGCTTAGTCTGATAGGAACGTCATGCATGCCTCGATCTAACATTTCAACAAGAATCCTGGAGATTTCATCGGTGGTGACAGGTCGAGTACGGTAAACCCCGCCCTGAAGGTGGCCCCACGAGAAAAAATCGCACGTTGTCAGGTCAGGCGATCTTAGGACCCACGCATTGTAACCGCGTCTAGGGATGACACAGTTACAAAACAGTTGTTGCACACCTCCCATTGATATCCGTGCCGTATGTTCAGTTGCTCCGTCATGTTGAAACCAACTGTGGCAGCTCATGCGCAACAAAACTTTCCATCATGGCAACAAACCGAAATGACGTTATAGTGGTTGCGCACCGGTCACCAAGTTAAAAAAAAACAACAACAGGGGCCTGTAATGTCACTCGATGACACAACGCACCATTCAATAATCTTGCTCCTGCGCAGTGGACGTTCGTGTAGCTGATGTGGATTTTGATTAGACCAGCAGCGAAATTTCCGTGTATTGATAAAGCCACTGAGGTGGAAGTGAGCTTCGTACGACATCCACAGGATGTTACTGAAATTGTAGTAGTGGCAGACCTTTTGCTAACAAACTTTCAGCAAATTGTGTACGCATTACTGGATGGTCAGTTTGAAATTTCTAAACGAGCTGCAGCTTGTACCTTTTAAACCACTGTCATTATTTATTGAATACTCGAATGGTACAATTGTAGAGACTCTGTGTGACGTCGAACAGAGTGCTGTGGGCTTCTTAGGAAAGCAGTACGCACAGTCTCGGTATTGCCTCTCGTACGAGCGGTTCAGGGTCTCCCAGCAGGTTGCTTCTTCAGTGAAGAACGCGTTGCTTCAAAATTGCGGATCCATGCACTGACGGCGTGCGCTGAGGGGATACGACCAGACTGCCCGATTTTGAAACTCTAGCTGTGCGGCTTCCACACTGCTGTTCTGTTTTGCCGCAAAAGCATGCTGCACACTGTTCCGTTGGTCCATGGTTACTCTTTACTAGATTGCAAGAGAATGCGAACAATATTCTGTATGTCATTCGGCGCTACCTACGTTCCTCGCACCGTTGCCACCCAAGTTTCAAAGCGAGCGAAGTGGCGCAGTGGTTAGCACACGGGACTCGCATTCGGGAGGATGACAGTTCAAATCCGCGTCCGGCCATCCTGATTTAGGTTTTCCGTGATTTCCCGAAATCGCATCAGGCAAATACCGGAATATTTCGTTTGAAAGAGCACGGCCGATTCGCTTCCCCATCCTTCTCTAATCCGTCTCTAATGACCTCGATGTCGACGGGACATTAAACGCTAATATCCTCCAAGTTAGAAAATTTTCCATTATTTTGAGTTAGACTGTACATATCTTTTAGCCTACGACTACGTGTCCAAAGGAATACAGAACAGTGTTTTATTGCCTCGGTACCTTTCCAGAATAATGTTCACTTCCCAATTTCTCGTAATGGTTATTGTGTCCATTTCAGTTGCAGGCCTTTGGTATTGCATTGCCACACTCACCCTGTCGACGCGTAATACTGCCCAACATTTACTTCGACTGATGAGAATTTTTTTTTTTTTTTTAGTTTGGTGTGGAGCAACAGTCATATAAAACTGGCTGATTAGACACAGTGTAGCGAAGCTTCAACTTCTGATTTGGTCATCTATTTCTCTCCAAAACCGTATGAAGCTGATACGTCATGCTAATTGCCATTAAATTAACCCATTACAAAAATGTTTTCACATTCAGTTTCGACAAAAAGACAACATGCATAATTTGGTGATGACTAATGTTTTTTATACTTGAAAATGGCATAAGGTCGAAATCTAGATTGAGGAATAAAACCTGTTGTGCAGTCAAATCGTGGTTATATCTTTTATGTAAATGATTGGCATAAGTTTATTCTCTTAATGCTTTACAAGACGCTCGCTCAATGTTGGACTTATCTTGGCTGACACATGTTTCCATTCTCCAGGCTACCAGTTATTCTAAAACATGTCAAGATACAGTGCATTCAGCTCACTTAACACTTGCCAGGCCGACACTTACCATGCATATGCGTTAACCTAGTAACTATAATTCAGCTTTTAACATTCTCACTATCAGACACACTAAGCTTCCCAGGTTCACAGAATAGCATTTTATTGTTTCTCACTGTACTTCCAGAAAAATCTTCACTCAGATTTATCGTAATGGATTTCAGCTACACAATGGGTTTATGTTTTTAGAGCAGCAGTTTCCCATTTATTTGAAATGGAAAGTTAATTGCCAACATTACATTGTCTTTCTTAAGACCTACGGTATTTGATATTGTGTTAACATCGTTTTCCGTGACTATGAATAGTTACACCATGAGTCAAGCAAGATAATTCTAAAAGCCTCTTCTATTTGAAGGGCTTATTTCAATAGTGGTACAAGTCTATTACCTCCACTCTTCTGTCTATAATGCTTCTGATATTAATGGTCCAAACAAACAGAAAGAAAGGTACATCTCTAGCAAGAAGACATATGCTTGAATAGTTCTGGTATCTCAACTGCACATTTTTCAGTGCTCATTTAACTTTAGGACTCTGTATCTCAGAATGAACAGAAGTAGACTTGTACTTCTATTGAAATAAGCCCTTCATTTTATCGTAAGATGTTCTTACAGACGAGAATTCAGCTAATTTTACGCTCTGACAGCATTGCCAAGGGGGTATAAAACAGTACTCTCTTATGCCTATGTCCTTTAAGACATATATCCATGCGTGTCCTGTGGAGAGATTTGTTGGAAACACATTAAACGTTAATTGTTTACAGAAAGTAGTTACACTCTCCCGGTTATTCTGATTTTAATTCAGCTGTAAAGTGGTTACCAACGACGTATAATTACTTTAGCATACAAAAGGTAGAAAATATTATTGGCTTTATATTACACTACAGTCGACATAATCGTCTTAAGAGATTCTGCGACTGTATATATATATTTAAAATGACACTCATTTATTGTTCCGTTTCAGATGCACATTTTTAATTAGATTCCATGTTTTTGTCAGTCTAGATCATGCTCATACCTAAGTATCTGAGCCAGCAAGCCGTCTTGTCTTCTCAGAACCACATATGAGAGTACTGTAACAGTACTCCGATATGTGGTTGTTATTAGACAAGACGCGTTGCTTTCGCCACTGCTTCGATCTTGAGGTGATAAAGAGTGGCCAAAATATGTAATCTAATTAAAGATAGGCCGGCCGCGGTGGTCTAGCGGTTCTAGGCGCTCAGTCCGGAGCCGCGCGACTGCTACGGTCGCAGGTTCGAATCCTGTCTCGGGCATGGATGTGTGTGATGTCCTTAGGTTCGTTAGGTTTAAGTAGTTCTAAGTTATAGGGGACTGATGACCATAGATGTTAAGTCCCATAGTGCTCAGAGCCATTTTGAATTAAAGATATGCACCTCGGACCGATCAATAAATGAAAATTATATTAAATTAGACTTTATGTTTGATTCTAGCTATGTGTTAGAATAATTTCATGTACAGTCAAACACAAGCAAAAGTATTTTAACCTGATCTGATGACTTGAAGCCTTGACCATTTGTTACACATATTATAAGAGAAATACTATTATGATGTATTTGAAGTGATGCGATTTAACATTTGGAAAATTTTTCTGTGTGGATAAGTGCATGTAAGGATGGGACTAGCAATACTGAAGTCGATCTTGGGATAAAATTTTATAACACCAGCTTTGCAGCCAGATGTCATTTCGTTTATAATTTCTGTGGAAGTTGTCGCGTTTCCGTTACATGCGGACGGGAGTGACATCGAAAGGGTTGCAGGATCGTCATTTGCAATGTCAACAGAATGAGGAGGAGGAAAACTCCTGGATTGTTTAAGGACAAGTTAGTGGAAAGGAGTAGGTTGCCAGGTGCAGGAGAAGTGCTATAGTAGCATGAAGTTTCTAAGGTGTAATCAGTAATAGATACAGTCTGAATGACTTTTTTTCTTCTACAGAAAATGCCTTAAATTGTTTTCTCATTATGGAGACAGAGGCAGCTCAGATTTGTTCTGCCCTTCCCACTGTTTTATGTGGTCATTCCACTTAAGCTCGCGTCGCTCTCGATACTTACGCCTAGATATTGTACGACAGACGCTGTCTCCAGCTGTTTGTCATCAATAGTGTAGCTGTACAGTAGTGGATTTCTTTTCCTATATATGCGCAACATGTTACATTTATGTACGTTCAGGGTCAATTGCCAGAGCTGCACCAAATATCAGTTCTCTGCAGGTCGTTCTACAAGTTCTTACTATATTCTTGCGTTGCTTCGACAGCTGTATCATCTGCGAATAGCCTTAAAGAGCATCCGACACTTCTACTAGATTATATATATATTGTAAAAAAACAACAACGGTCGTATCACATTTCCCTATGGTACTGCAGATATTACCTTTACATCTGCCGGTTTTGTTCTGTTAAGAGCGACGTGTTGAGTTCTATCCACAAGAAAGTCTTGAATACAATCGTAAGTCTGCTCCAATAATACGAAAGCTCGTATTTTTTTCATTAAACGGCAATGCGGGACGGTGTCAGATGCCTTACTGAAATCAAGGAACACGGCATCAATCCGAGGACCATTGTCCACTGCGCTGTGGATCTCATGGAGGAACAGTGCGAGCTGAATTTCGTACGATCTCTGTTGGCGGAATCCATGTTGATTTTTATAGAGGAGATGTTCATTTTCCAAAGACGTCATAATTCTTGAACATAAAACATGTTCCATAATTCCGCAACAGATTGACGTCAACGATATAGGACTGTAATTGTGTGGATCTGTCTTACAGCCTTTCTTTAAAACGGGAATGACCTGCGCTTTGTCCAGTCGTTAGGTACCTTTCGTTGCTCAAGCGATCTACGATAAATTAGTGCTAGAAGGGGAGCAAGTTCTTTCGCATAATCTTCACAGAATTTTATAGGTATCTCATCTGGTCCTGACGCCTTTCCACTATTAAATGATTATAGAAGCTTTTATATTCCGCGATTGGTTATCTCATAATCTGCAATTTCGACGGACGCACGACGATTGAAAGGAGGGACAGTGTTACGATCTTCCGCGGTGACACAACTTCGAAAGACGGAATTGAGTATTTCGGCTTTCTCTCTATTATCTTCTACATCTACATCTACATCTATACTCCGCGAGCCACCTTACGGTGTGTGGCGGAGGGTACTTATTGTACCACTATCTGATCCCCCCTTCCCTGTTCCATTCACGAATTGTGCGTGGGAAGAACGACTGCTTGTAAGTCTCCGTATTTGCTCTAATTTCTCGGATCTTTTCGTTGTGATCATTACGCGAGATATATGTGGGCGGTAGTAATATGTTGCCCATCTCTTCCCGGAATGTGCTCTCTCGTAATTTCGATAACAAACCTCTCCGTATTGCGTAACGCCTTTCTTGAAGTGTCCGCCACTGGAGCTTGTTCAGCATCTCCGTAACGCTCTCGCGCTGACTAAATGTCCCCATGACGAATCGCGCTGCTTTTCGCTGGATCATGTCTATCTCTTCTATTAATCCAACCTGGTAAGGGTCCCATACTGATGAGCAATACTCAAGAATCGGACGAACAATCGTTTTGTAAGCTACTTCTTTCGTCGATGAGTCACATTTTCTTAGAATTCTTCCTATGAATCTCAACCTGGCGCCTGCTTTTCCCACTATTTGTTTTATGTGATCATTCCACTTCAGATCGCTCCGGATAGTAACTCCTAAGCATTTTACGGTCGTTACCGCTTCCAATGATTTACCACCTATGGCATAATCGTACTGGAATGGATTTCTGCCCCTATGTATGCGCATTATATTACATTTATCTACGTTTAGGGAAAGCTGCCAGCTGTCGCACCATGCATTAATCCTCTGCAGGTCTTCCTGGAGTACGTACGAGTCTTCTGATGTTGCTACTTTCTTGTAGACAACCGTGTCATCTGCAAATAGCCTCACGGAGCTACCGATGTTGTCAACTAAGTCATTTATGTATATTGTAAACAATAAAGGTCCTATCACGCTTCCTTGCGGTACTCCCGAAATTACCTCTACATCTGCAGATTTTGAACCGTTAAGAATGACATGTTGTGTTCTTTCTTCTAGGAAATCCTGAATCCAATCACAAACCTGGTCCGATATTCCGTAAGCTCGTATTTTTTTCACTAAACGTAAGTGCGGAACCGTATCAAATGCCTTCCTGAAGTCCAGGAATACGGCATCAATCTGCTCGCCAGTGTCTACGGCACTGTGAATTTCTTGGGCAAATAGGGCGAGCTGAGTTTCACATGATCTCTGTTTGCGGAATCCATGTTGGTTATGATGAAGGAGATTTGTGTTATCTAAGAACGTCATAATACGAGAACACAAAACATGTTCCATTATTCTACAACAGATTGACGTAAGCGAAATAGGCCTATAATTATTCGCATCTGATTTATGACCCTTCTTGAAAATGGGAACGACCTGCGCTTTCTTCCAGTCGCTAGGTACTTTACGTTCTTCCAGCGATCTACGATAAATTGCTGATAGAGGGGGGGCAAGTTCTTTAGCATAATCACTGTAGAATCTTAAGGATATCTCGTCTGGTCCGGATGCTTTTCCGCTACTAAGTGATAGCAGTTGTTTTTCAATTCCGATATCGTTTATTTCAATATTTTCCATTTTGGCGTCCGTGCGACGGCTGAAGTCAGGGACCGTGTTACGATTTTCCGCAGTGAAACAGTTTCGGAACACTGAATTCAGTATTTCTGCCTTTCTTCGGTCGTCCTCTGTTTCGGTGCCATCGTGGTCAACGAGTGACTGAATAGGGGATTTAGATCCGCTTACCGATTTTACATATGACCAAAACTTTTTAGGGTTCTTGTTTAGATTGTTTGCCAATGTTTTATGTTCGAATTCGTTGAATGCTTCTCTCATTGCTCTCTTTACGCTCTTTTTCGCTTCGTTCAGCTTTTCCTTATCAGCTATGATTCGACTACTCTTAAACCTATGATGAAGCTTTCTTTGTTTCCGTAGTACCTTTCGTACATGATTGTTATACCACGGTGGATCTTTCCCCTCGCTTTGGACCTTAGTCGGTACGAACTTATCTAAGGCGTACTGGACGATGTTTCTGAATTTTTTCCATTTTTGTTCCACATCCTCTTCCTCAGAAATGAACGTTTGATGGTGGTCACTCAGATATTCTGCGATTTGTGCCCTATCACTCTTGTTAAGCAAATATATTTTCCTTCCTTTCTTGGCATTTCTTATTACACTTGTAGTCATTGATGCAACCACTGACTTATGATCACTGATACCCTCTTCTACATTCGCGGAGTCGAAAAGTTCCGGTCTATTTGTTGCTATGAGGTCTAAAACGTTAGCTTCACGAGTTGGTTCTCTAACTATCTGCTCGAAGTAATTCTCGGACAAGGCAGTCAGGATAATGTCACAAGAGTCTCTGTCCCTGGCTCCAGTTCTGATTGTGTGACTATCCCATTCTATACCTGGTAGATTGAAGTCTCCCCCTATTACAATAGTATGATCACGAAACTTCTTCACGACGTTCTGCAGGTTCTCTCTGAGGCGCTCAACTACTACGGTTGCTGATGCAGGTGGTCTATAGAAGCATCCGACTATCATATCTGACCCACCTTTGATACTTAGCTTAACCCAGATTATTTCACATTCGCATTCGCTAATAACTTCACTGGATATTATTGAATTCTTTACTGCTATAAATACTCCTCCACCATTGGCGTTTATCCTATCCTTGCGGTATATATTCCATTCCGCCTCGTTGCCGGCGTGGTCGCTGAGAGAATGAGCAGATGATTTTGACCCACTTACTGACTTTACATACAACCAAAATCTCTTAGAGTTTTTTACTCAGGTCGGGTGGCAACGTCTTTGCACGCTTTTCTCATTGCTCTCCTTTCGCTCATTTCGCTTCGTTTAGTTTTTGTTTGTCAGCTAGGGTTTTACTTCTCTTGAGTTTGAGATGAAGTGCTCTTTGTTTACGTAGCGCTTTTCTAACATTGCTATTAAACCATGTTGGATCCATCCCGTCCCTTAAAACCTTACTCGGAACATACTTTTCTTGGACATGTTGAACGATGCCTTTGAATTTTTTCCATTTCTTCTCCACAACTTCGTCCTCATCACCGAATATTTTATGCTGACTGCTGAGGTATTCTCGCTGAGCAAATATATCTTCCTCCCTTTTTTAACATTCCTTAGAATATTTTCGAAGGGAAGTGTTTTATCACCCACCATTTAGCCTTGACTTGGCTGATTCTGTTTTTCATCTCTTCGCTTACATGAACCGTTGGCTTCAGGACAGAGTTGTGGCACAATCAACGAGCTGCAGAATAACGCAGAGAAATGGCGGAATGCAAAGACGGGTGCTTTCTATAACGAAGGTATTGGAAAGTTAGCCCAACTCTATGACAAATGTCTAAGTCGGAGCACGACTATGTGAAAGTGTAGCTAACTGTTGCGAATAAAACTCTTCTGATTTTCACTGCGGCTTCTACTTCGCGAATAGTCTGACTTTAAGAAAAATAGGCCTCACACATTATATACACTTAATAGGCAGGTTCTTGCGTGATAATTTGTATCGATGTTCTGGTGTCTCCCCATTTAGGTAGTTTAACATTTCCATGAGGCTCTGAGTAAGTAGCGATTGTATAGACAGACAGATGGTTATACTAGGTTCGGTATCAAACTCTTTGCATACGGTGCGGCTATCTATGAAGTAGGCTTATACTATAAAAACTGTCCCCACGACGGAGGTTCGAGTCCTCCCTCGGGCATGGATGTGTGTGTCGTCCGTAGCGTAAGTTAGTTTAAGTTAGATTAAGTAGTGTGTAGGCTAAGGGACCGATGACCTCAGCAGTTTGGTCCCGTAAGACCTTATCACAAATCTCCAATAAAAACTGTAATAATACCAATTTTGCTCTTCACAAATTCAACTAAATGCAATGACTTACAACCATAAATTATTATAGACAAACTGGAATCTATTCGCTTCACGAAACGAAGCAGCGTGGTAACAAATAACATATCGATCACTGATTCAAAAATCGCCATTCACTGCTTAAAAATATCCGACAGAAACATTATGTTGTGAGATGAAATGGAACAATCACATTAGCTCAGCTACGCAGAAAACTAATAGCATGTTTCGATTTTTTAGTTGGATTCTCTTTTCTCTGTGAGGTACTGGATGCGTAAACAAAAGGTTATGAACGCTTGGCATATTTTTTTATTTAACTAAGGCATTTGATTGTGGTGATCACAAAATATTGCTCCAGAAGTTGGACCATTACGGAATACGGGGAGTAGCTCACAATTGGTTCACCTCTTACTTTACCAACAGACAGCAAAAAGTCTTTATTCACTATTTTGAAAACGGCTGTGATGTGGGGTCTGAGTGGGGTACTGTCAAGTGGGGGTGGGGGGTGGAGGAGGGGGGTGCCCCAAGGATGTTGGGGCCACTCCTGTTCCTTATTTATATAAATGATATGCCCTCTGGTATTACGAGTAACTCTAAAATATTTCTGTCTGCTGATGGCACGAGCTTGGACGTAAAGGATGTTGTGTGCAACATTGGCTCGGTTTCAAATAGTACAGTACATGACCTCAGTTTATGGCTTGTAGAAAGTAAACTAACGCTAAATCACAGTAAGACTCAGTTTTTAAGGTTTCTAACACGCAATTCAACAAAATGTTTTAATTTCACAGAATGGGCATATGACTAGTAAAACTGAACAGTTCAAATTTCTAGGTGTTCTGACAGATAGTAAGCTGTCGTGGAAAGCCCACGTTCAGGATCTTGTTCAAAGACATAGTACGGCCATTTTTACTATTCGAACGGTATCAGAAGTGACTGATCGTTCGACACGAAATTAGTCTACTTTGCTTATTTTCATTCGCTATTGCCGTATGGTATTATATTTTGGGGTAACTCTTCTCATTCTAAAAGGATATTTTTGACTCATAAATGGGCGGTTCGGGCAATAAGTGGTATTAGTTCACAAACCTCTTGTCGACCTCTGTTCACGAGTCTGGGTATTTTGACATTGGCTTCTCAATAATTATATCACTTATTGTCGTTTCTTGTTACCAATATTAGTGTATTCCGAAGAATAAGCAGCTTTCACTCGGTTAATACTCGGCAGAAATGATACCTGCATTTGGATCGGAATTCTTTAACTCTTGTGCAAAAAGGTGTGCGGTATACTGCTGCATCCATTTTCAATAAGCTGCCACTCGAATTTAAAAATTCTTAGCAGTAATCCACGCGCTTTCAAATCGAAACTGAAGAGTTTCCTCATGGGTCACTCCTTCCATTACGTCGAGGATTTCCTTGTAAAATTAAGCTGATTTATATTGTATTGCTGACAGCGTTTACTTAAACTTATGAACTGACATTTTTTTAAGGTTCATTAACATTTATTTTTATCTTTTATTACGTTTACGTTGTAATTTTATGTACTGACGCGTTCCATGACCTTAGAGATTTGCTCCTCACTTTGGTCCTATGGAACTTGACGAGTAAATATATATATATATACTGGAAGGCTGTGATTCGTCTTCGATATTTGTCGTCGCTTGTACGACCCCTTTTACAATATTTACGAAGTGTGTGCGATCAATATCTGAGCTTCAGCCTGCTGGGAGGGGGTTCGTGAGTCGTGTCTAGGAAGCTCTCTTAGTAAGATAAATGTCCGCGGAAAACGAGGTTCTGGCTCGAGTCGTGGTCGAACACACAACTCTAATATGCTCACAAGTTTCGAAACAGTGGGCATTCTGCTGCAGAGTGAAATAGTCATTCAGGGATAGTGCCGCTAATTGTCACACACCTGCCTTCTTTAGTTGAGAAAGGAACAGAAACACGAAAGCAATTCTGTGTTGTAGATTCTCAAAGAAAGACGCTCTATATATCTCACGAAAAGTTTGGCGGTAAGTTCCTAGACTCTGCTTCCAGGAAACAAACAAAAAATGTTCTACATCTACATTTATAACTACATCTGCGCTAAGTAAGCCTTCTTGTGTTGTGTGGAGGAGGGCACTTTGTGTACTACTGTCATTTCCCCGTGCCTGTTCTAGTCCAGAACAGTTCGCGGGAAGAACAATTGACGGTACACCTCCATGTGGGGTCGAATCTCTCTGATTTTAAATTAGGAGGAACAGTCTAGATCGCAATAATTTTCGTTTATTAACTGGCTTCGGTACGATTGTGGTATCACGATTCCCACGCCCGGGTTCCCGGGTTTGATTCCCGGCGGGGTCAGGGATTTTCTCTGCTTCGTGATGGCTGGGTGTTGTGTGCTGTCCTTAGGTTAGTTAGGTTTAAGTAGTTCTAAGTTCTAGGGGACTTACGACCACAGCAGTTAAGTCCCATAGTGCTCAGAGCCATTTTTTTTGGTATCACGAGACAACCGAGGAGCCGCCAACACCAGCCATGTGGGTTGAAAAATTCAGAAGATGGCTTTCACATAAGCGAAAACCTGTTGATAAACAAATATTCTTGACTGTTCATTCTAACTTAAATATAGTATCAGATCGCTGTTCTCCATAGACTATGCTGTCTAAGAAACGTCCTGGCAGATTAAAACTGTGTGCCGGGCCCAAACTCGAACTCGGGAACTTTGCCTTTCACGGGCAAGTGCTCTACCAAGCAGGGCATTTGCCGCGAAAGGCAAAGTTCCCGAGTTCGAGTCTCGACCCGGCACACAGTTTTAATCTGCCAGGAAGTTTCATATCAGCGCACACTCCACTGCAGAGTGAAAATATCATTCTGGAATATGCTGTCTAAATTTATGTCTCTGATATTTCCTTTACGGTCTCTTCGCGAGATATACGTGGGAGGTAGCAATATGTTAGTTGACTCCTGCAGAAGCTCTCGTAACCCTAAAATAAGCAACACCGTGATGCAGAATGCCTTCCTTGCAGCGTCTGCCACTTTGGTTCGTTGATCATTTCCGCCACGCTTTCGTGCTTACTAATGAGCCTAATAATAAATCCTCTGCTCTTCTTCCGATCCTCTCTGCTTCCTCAATCTGTCCTATCAAATATGCATCCCAGACTTACGAGTAATATTCAAGTGTGTTATGTAAGCTATTTCCTTTGTTGGTGGACTACGGTTCCTCAGAATTATTCCAATGAATCTCAGTCTGCTGTCTGCCTTACTAGAGGTTAAGTTTAGTTTTCCTCCTTCTAGGTATCGATACCATGGAAAATAATAACAACACACATAGAGGAATATAAGGAATCGCTCTCTCCATGTTTCGATAGTAGATGTGAAACCTCCACTCAATCCATTAATAAGTTTAACGTTAGTGCTCCCTCTTTAAAATAGTCTGGTGGCACTTAGAAATAAAAACCAGGCTTACTTTCGTATCATTTCATATACGGTGAAAAATGTTAGGAGCATTAATGACACTACAAAATACCCATTCATACGCTTACTGTTACTTTCCGAAATTGTTGGTATGAGTCGTTTATAAAACGAATGAGGTATCTGTGTCACGTACGGCAACTTGCGTGATGAGTCGATCACTCTGAAGTCAACATATCATACTACCACAATTTTAGATCTTTTTCAGCTGTGTTTTGTATGTGAATTCTACTCATATCGTACTACTGGCAGAGCCGCCGATGAGGGCCTGCCTGCCACTCCACACTGTACAGGAAAGCTTCGCAGGTACCACAAGCTATTTAAGCGGTTCATCCGAGCGAGTTTAACGGGGATTTCACGGCAATTAAAAAAGAAAGGTGAAAGCGGCCGCGTAGAAAGCAATTAAAACTTTGCATGATCTGTTCCCAATTCTCCCCGCCGGCGCTCCTAGCAGAAACGACACGGCGGAAACAGGCGGACAGGCACCCGAGGACACCGCGCTGGAGCCGAAACGCCGACGACGGTGGGTGGCAGTTAGTTCAATTAAAACTTTTCGGCGACGCGAATGAGCGAATTTGGGATTCAGACGCGGGTCTGCTGGCGCGACATTGGAAAGAGAGCTTGTGTTTCGCAGGACATTAAACCTGCGACTGGGGGTGGAGCGGGAGCGCACTAGATGGATTTAACTGGGCCATGAAACCGCGTCGCCGCTACTAATAAAGCAGCACACTTACTAGAGAGTTTGTCTGAAACAGGCGGCAGGTCTCAAGTTGTTCCGTTTTACGGCAACGAGGTGGTGTTACCAGCGAGTTGCGATATGAATTAAAACTTTTTTTTAAAATCTCGTCAAGTATACTAGGCTTAAAACTTTCAAAAGACCACAACTTTACTATCACAACCATGCGAACAGAGGTTTGCTACTGCTATTCAAGGAGGTCTGATAGATCCACTATATACATAAATGATTTGGTGGGCATGATGGCAGCAATATGCGGTTTTCTGTTGATGATGATGTATGTAGGGTAAGGTATCGAAGTTGAGTGACTGTAAGAAGATAAAAGACGACTTAGACAAATTTTTATTTGGTGTGATGAATGGCAGCTAGCTCTAAATGAGGAAAAATGTAAATTAATGCGGGTGAATAGCAAGAATAAAACTCTAATTTTACGAACGGGCCACGGTGGCCGAGCGGTTCTAGACGCTTCAGTCCGGAACCGCTCGACTGCTACGGTCGCAGGTCCGAATCCTTCCTCGGGCATGGATGTGTGTGTTGTCCTTAGGTTAGTTAGGTTTAAGTAGTTCTAAGTTATAGGGGACTGGTGACCTCAGAAGTTAAGTCCCATAGTGCTCAGAGCCATTTGAACCATTTTTGTAATTTTCGATTGTAGTATTAGTAGTGCTTTCCGTGACACACTGAAGTCGTCTGAATGTCTGGCCGTAACGTTGCAAAGCAATGAGCTTGTGAGAGCTGTTGTAGGGTAGTGAATGGTCGACTTTTGTTTATTTGGAGAATTTTATGAAAGAGTGGTTCACCTGTAAGGGAGACCGCATACAGGACGCTGGTGCAACCTATTCTTGGTTACAGCGAGTGTTTAGGATCAGTATCACGTCGGATTGAAGGACGACATCCAAGCAATTAACGGGCGGAATGCTAGATTTCTTACCGTTAGGTTCGAGCAACACGTCATTGTTACGGAGGTGTCTCAGGAACTCAAATATGAATCCCTAGAAGGAAGGCGACCTTCTTTTAGAGAAACACTATTGAAAAAATTGAGAGCTGGCGTTTCAAGCTGAACGCCGAACGATTCCACTGCCGCCGGCCTACACAACATTGCATTTAAGGACAACGAAGATATGATTCTAGAAATGTGGGCTCATACGGAAGCAAGTAGACAGCTGTCCCTCCTTCGCTCTATCTGCGAGTGGAACAGGAAAGGAAATGGTTAGTACTGGTACAAGATACCCTCCGCCACGCACCGAACCGTAGCTTGCACAGTATCTATGAAGATACAGACGTAGAAGTTCTGCAAATAATACAGATTTTAACAAGTAATTAATTAATTGTTTTGTTATCGACAGGATGATAGAATAGTTTTCCTTACAGGATGCTAATAAGCCAAATGATAGCGAAAACTGCGTCATCTGCTGTGTCACCAAAACAAAAAAATTCCCAGAAAAGAAAGAAAACTGAAACTTGGTGGAGCATATAAATAAGACAGTAATGCGTCGTTCAGAGTAAGAGACAAACCAAGTTGTAGAAGTCTGGAATATCCCTGATACGTTGGAGATTAGTGCTAGTTTAAGACAATGTTAATTAAATGAAGATGGTGTCTGTTCTCGAAAGAACAGATACCATTGATGACCGTGCAGCTTCTCTACAATGCAATGATGATTAAATCGAAACCCTTAGCTGCCGACAGGTGTTGTTCATGTACATCAATGGGAACATCTCAAAATGTGTGCCCTGACCGGGACACGAACCCGGGCTCTCCTACTTACATGGCAGACGCCCTAACCATCTGAGCCACGGAGGGCAGAGAGGATATAGCGATTGCAGGGACTTATCCAATGCACGCTTCCCGCGAGACCCACATTCCCAACTGTCCACAACCTACATTCGTAGTACTCCTAATAGATATTGGTCCATTCACTCATTACTCGCGCCAGACTAAGCTGACGAATCCCGTAAGAGTTCGGCTCCAGACTGTAGCGCCTAGAACCGCACGGCCACTCCGGCCGGCCATCATTTTCAGGTGCCCCTATTGATGTACATGAACAACACCTGTCGGCAGCTAAGGGTTTTGATTTAATTATCATTTCACTGTTAATTAATTTAACTTACCTTATAACCAGTTGTACTAAAGCCCGGAAGTACATCTGCGGATAGTGTTGAACTAACCGTAGGGGATGAGGTTTCAAGCACGTTTACGTACAAATATTAATTGCGAACAATAATGGGAGAGACTAGAAACCTTTCGTCAGGTTTGAGCGGTGTGCCGCACCGCGATAGAAACTGGCACCTCTGTGTCTGTAGTACCGACTGAGGTATCCAGGCGAGACACGCGGCCCGCCCCGCCTTTACTTCTCCATTACTTCCTCAGATGATGGAGTATTTTCCCACAGGAGGCAAGATTCGAGCTTCGATTCCCCGTCCGTCACACTTTAGCTCCACAACGAATGATAGCTTTCAAATGCATAAAAGAAGTGAATCATCAGTTGAGACGGTATACAGTGAAACTCGACTCAGTTGTGCTAGCTATCCCAGCAAATCCTAACAAACACAAACAAGTGCAAGCACATACCTCAAACATCGCACGTTATCTGCATAAATCCGAAATCCCAATGCATCATAAACCAACAAAAGTTTCTCACCAAATCTGTCCAGAGATATTTTTGGATGCTACTGCTGCGCAGGACTCTGGAAACGTCATTCACGAATTCTAAGTGTTGAACTCTTCAACATATTTTGTTTTTGTTGCTCTGGTCATTGGTGCGAAGAATAATTTTATGCAGCTCACTCCATTAGGCTACTCTGAGAGTCTTCTTATCTCTGAATAACTGCCGTAGACTACATCAAATTCACTCCTCCGTATTGTTGGTAACTCCATATCCCTCTCTGTCTCCAGACGTTTATTCAAAGAAAATAATCACACAGAAGCCACCGCGATTCATGATAGTCACCTGGAACCTGGAAATTACAAATGGTGGGACGTGATTCTTAACATGGTATGTGTTCACCACGCACGGTAGTGCATGTTCTGCAACACGCTCCCACGCTGGCTATGTTCCTAGGTCGATCGCATGTTCTCACCTCTCGCCGTATGAGGGTACGTCCAGCATTGTCGAATATGATCGATTTGGTGGTCCAGCTATTATGCTGTGGGTACACACAGTGTTGTGTGGACGTACTGACCTCCAAATCTTTGAACACCTAGACTCACCGGTCAACATTATTGTAATACTGTATTCCTGCCCCATGTCCTCAACATTATTGTGACACTCTACCGCTTCCTCATATGCGTCTTTTCAGGGGTTCTTTCGGCCCACAGGTCATCTTTATGGACAACAATGCGCGACTGCATTGAACAGCGCAAGTGAAGAACTTCTTGGAACGAGAGGATACTCGGGGAATGGATTAGTATTGCAGCATTTCCACTGGCATTTGTCAACCACACTGGTGGAAGAATGGAACGGCCCACCTCAAGAACCTCTTACCAACCTTTTGGCCAGCATGACAGCACGTTGCAGATTATGCACTGCCAACCGTTGTGATCACACACGCTATTAGAAACCACCTCTCGCCGTTTTTTATGTCCATGGGGCCATTATGATTGCCGGTGACTTCAGAGCAATTATTGGCATAAAGAAATGTGTCGTTTCTGTTCCCGTTCACTTACTTTCTGCACTATATTGTAGCTCGTTCTATATATGGTCCAAGTTTCCCCGAACTTTGTTTCTTGGCAACGATACATCATCCGAAACTAGCTTTTGTCTTTACGTTTTGTACACCAGTGTAATTTTCTTAGTATCCCTCGAATCAATTAGACTAAACTCCATTATTTTTGTTATAATGCTGTTGATGTCCACTTAACAAACTGTTTTCAAAAGACAGTTCCTTCCATTCGGAAAATCTTCGAAGTCCTTTTCCTTTTAGTCCGCATTTCAAGTAAGACGGAAAGAATGTGTCTGGATTCTTACGGACTACTCAAGATGCTTCGTATATAGCGACCTGCTGTTGCAGCCAAGTGCTTAAATACGCTGCTGGCCACTAAAACACAACAAGGGAACGAACCTTTATCAGATATGGAAATCGTACTTACTACGCATGTACACTACAGTAGGAACAACATGGGACAATACTTGCAGGTGATTTAGGGGTAGATTATGTAAACAGACCCAATACTTCAGCGGTTACAATTGGGTCTAACATTCTTTTTTACTTAACTTCAGTGACAGATACGGGTATGTTATTACTTGCCTTGAACTCTGTGATGGAGTTCATCGATAGTAGTTGCTAGTCAGTGGCAGCATGCGCATCTCCCACCAACTCAAGCGTTTATTTTTTCCATAGGTGAAGAATGTAGAAGAAGTGCCGGCCAGGGCCATACTTGATCATCCTTTGTATCGACCTTGCGTATCTGAATCGGCCTACATTTTCCTTTCCGCAAAGAAAACATGACCATTAATCATTACGAAATTTACTCTCTGTTTGCCACTGGCAGAACTGCTTATTCAGCAAAATACCCCTTCAATGAAACGGGTCACTTTAAAAAATTCCAGTGACTTCTCTACACTCCCTCTATCTGATCCAGCCTCATGAAGTAACACGTATTTTACCAATCGGTTTTTTGACGTCAAACAACTAGCGAAACCTACCAGGTCCTCAGAAAGTTAAGGAACTGTACTTAACGCTAGCCGCTAATTCTGTGGCATCTTCATGTTTCTTTGAAAAGTTGAAGGTTCTTATCTGCGGAAAGCACTATTCTTAGCACGTACAGTGTGCCTGCGTCCTGCTGATATATTTTTCCCATTCCTCAGCTCTCTGCTGAGCTGGCTAGGGTGGAAGCGTACCACAGAACCAAACAATAGCTGCGGTCCACAGGGACCCAAACGGCGACACAGTTTTCAGGCAGACAACGGTTCTCTCTCTACCTGCAATACGGCCCAGCTCTGCATCTGCAAATGCCTGTGTGACAGCGGCATACGAAGGATAGTTTCTTTCTTCCAGACCATGCATTCCACATCCTGAGTCAACTGTGCGTCGACTCCCAACATCGCTCAGAAAAGCAAGTTACAATCTCAGCGCCAGGTTCAATACGAATACGCTAAAAATTATCACAAGTCACTGCTGTCATATTTACTCTTCAGCTTTATTATTGTTAGATTCCGCCTCCACATTTTGGGTTGAATTAATTACTATATTGAATGAAAAGAGACACGCCAAATGGCTTTCAGCTTTTCAGAGTAATGTCACAGACACCTCAAAGATATGGCATTGGTCTTTAAAGTTCAGAAATGAAACGGCTGCTGTCCAGATTACCGCCATTGCGAACCAGACGTGATTGTATTTTGCACTTAATGGCACCTCATACCAACCATCAGGTACTCATATAACGATGACGATTTGAATCTAGCTACATTAATTATCCTGAACCACAGCTTATAGAAACGTCTGTCATGATGGTGTAGGCAGAATCAGGAAGCGTTGTAAAGTCGACTTGATGCCACTCCCGTGTCCCGGATTGCACAGGAGTTGTCATTCGGCGCACCACTACCGCTCTCTGCCCGCCCGGTTGGCCGTGCGGTCTAACGCACGGCTTTCCGGGCGGGAAGAAGCGCCTGGTCCCCGGCACGAATCCCCCCGGCGGATTTGTGTGGAGGGTCGGTGAACCGGCCAGTCTGTGGATGGTTTTTAGGCGGTTTTCCTTCTGCCTCGGCGAATGTGGGCTGGTTCCCCTTATTCTGCCTCAGTTACACTATGTCGGCGATTGCTGCGCAAACAAGTTCTCAACGTACGCGTACACCACCATTACTTTACCACGCAAACATAGGGGTTACACTCGCCTGGTATGAGACATTCCCTTGGGGGTACACCGGGGACTGAACCGCACAATAACCCTGGGTTCGATGTGGGGCGGCGGAGGGGTGAAGTGGACTGCGGTGAGGTTGTGGACTGCGGCGGGGACGGAGCCTCTCCGTCGTTTCCAGGTCCCCGATTAACATACAATACTACCTCTCTCTGCTACCGCAACAATGGAAGTCATAACGAAGCTTGTTTTCTGGTTCAAGGTATGTGACTTGGCTGTATGATACTATACGGAAGTGCCAATGATATCTGGGTGAATAAACATATTGTTACTGTGATACTACATATTCTCCGTCCGAATAGGCCTCGGAAGGCCCAACAATATATACCGACCACCGTGTCATCCCCTCCCTACAGGCGTCATTGGATGCAGATATGAAGGGGCGTGTGATAAGCACACCGCTCTTCCGGCCGTTGTTAGTTTTCGTGACCGGAGCTGGTATCTCTGTCACGTAGCTCATCAATTGGCCTCACAAGCGTCGACTGCACCCCTCTGCCAACAGGTCACCAACCCAAGCGCTAGCCAATCCCGACAGTGCTTAAATTCTGTGATATGACGGGAACTTGTCTTACAATTGCGGCAAGGCCGTTTACAAATCCTACAGTTTAGCGATACATTAAATGAATGAAGCGATGTTTTCATCATTTCAGTAAAATGCTTGAGCCATTGTACTACTCCTTGCACATCCCTTTGTCGCCTCCGGTACTCAAGCCGTTGCTGGGAAACTGAGAGACGAGGACGATACGTTCTCCTCTACTGGTAGTAGAGACGACGCATTAAAGCGAAAGGAACTCTGGTGGAGCGACAGCCGAGAACTTACCGCTGCGGTCTGCACAGTCTCCCTCGGAAGGCGCCTCTGCTCGCAGCTCCGGCCCTAATTCTAAGAAAGCACCGCGAAAACTCCGCGGCTGGTGCGAAGCCAGCGGGGCAGCGCAGGGCAGGGCAGGGCTGCGCGGCGGGGGTAACAAACGACTGTCGCAGTTACTCGCAGTTTGCGGCGTCGGGGCTCAGAGGTCGCTGTCTCGGCGGCGAGGAAGTAATGCGGAGCTACGGGGGCCGCACGGCTCCGCTCTGGCGTGCGCAGCGCGCCACATATGTACTGGGCGCTGCGGCCTGTCCGCAGCCACTGCGCGTGGAAGTGCCACAGACTTCCACTCCGCCTCCCGCGTTTCCTGTGGTAATCTCGACAACACGCTACGGTCAGCGTGGAAAGGGCTACACCAATGCTGCACCGAACTGCTTAAAATCGTGCTGCTGGCCATCAGAGTAGATGGAATGCAGCAAAAATCAAAACTGCTTGACGTCTTCTACATGACAGATTATGCCAATTGTTAATATTAAATCGCAACCGAATAACATACAGGGTGATCAAAAAGTCAATATAAATTTGAAAACTTAATAATCCACGAAATAATGTAGATAGAGAGGTTTGGAGATGATCGTGTGCTCAAAAATGGTTCAAATGGCTCTGAGCACTATGGGGCTCAACTGCTGTGGTCATAAGTCCCCTAGAACTTAGAACTACTTAAACCTAACTAACCTAAGGACATCACACACATCCATGCCCGAGGCAGGATTCGAACCTGCGACCGTAGCGGCCGTGCGGTTCCAGACTGTAGCGCCTTTAACCGCTCGGCCACTCCGGCCGGCTCGTGTGCTCAGTCGCCACTTTCGTCATGCTTGGCCTCCCAGGTCCCCAGACCTCAGTCCGTGCGATTATTGACTTTGGGGTTACCTGAAGTCGCAAGTGTATCTTGATCGACCGACATCTCTAGGGATGCTGAAAGACAACATCCGACGCCAATGCCTCACCATACCTCCGGACATGCTTTACAGTGCTGTTCACAACATTATTTCTCAACTACAGCTATTGTTGAGGAATGATGGTGGACATATTGGGCATTTCCTGTAAAAAATATCATCTTTGCTTTGTCTTACTTTGTTATGCTAATTATCGCTATTCTGATCAGATGAAGTGCCATCTGTCGGACATTTTTTGAACGTTTGTATTTTTTTGGTTCTCATAAAACCCCATGTCATTCCAAGCATGTATGTCAATTTCTACCTCTCTATCTACATTATTCCGTGATTTATTCAGTTTTTATATTTATACTGACTTTTTGATCACCCGGCACATAGGAGCAGCGTACGCGCATTCCGCGTAAACATAACGATTAAAATCGGCTTTTTCATTCAGAAATTGAATTTGAATATTCGTCACAAGTTACTGCTATGCCCCTGTAAAGGGTTATATCTGCTTACACATTTCGGAATTGGAAAATGCAAGAATCCTTGAGAACAAGAATTTTCCCCCAATACTTCTAATCACTTTGGTCATGAGCACGCGACTGTCGTACGAACATGAAATCGTTGGGTTCAAGATATCCATACTGAAAACTATGCTGAAACTCAAGAGACATATTCCATTGACCCAGGAGAGGGCAGGTTCCGCGATTGGATAAAAATAGGGCAACACCACGAGAAATGCAAGCCTCAAGACAAAAGCAGGTGCAAGCCAATCCTGGAACAGGTTGTACTATTCTGTTTTACAAAGAACTGTACCTCTTCAACATCCTCAACACTTTTCGAATGTCAGTCGTGGCCACAACAGTGATCCCTCTAATTGTGACTGTATGATGTGTATTCGAAAGTGAGCAAATTGTCGGTGCTCGTATTGTGGGTGCTTCCGTAAGCCAGCCGGAGTGGCCGTGCGGTTCTAGGCGCTACAGTCTGGAGCCGATCGACCGCTACGATCGCAGGTTCGAATACTGCCTCCGGCATGGATGTTAGTGATGTCCTTAGGTTACTTAGGTTTAATTAGTTGTAAGTTCTAGGGGACTGATGACCTCAGAAGTTAAGTCGCATAGTGCTCAGAGCCATTTGAACCATTTTTTTGCTTCCGTAACCAAGGGAGCATAAGTGTATGGTGTTTCAAGGGGCACCGAATCGAAGATTCATACCTCATACGAGGAAAGCGGAGTAATACCTCTCGCTAAGTCACATCGCGGACGAAAGTGTATGATCAGCGATCGTGACAGCCGGTCACTGAAGAGGATTGATGATAATTTAGAGGACGACAGCTGCAGAAGTCGTAACAGAACTGAATATCGCACTCTCTAGTCATGTTGACACCAAAACAACAAGAAGGGAGCTCCTTAAGCAAAGAATTGTAAGGCGAGCTGGAATTGCAAAGCCACTCATCAGTGACGTAAATGCTCGCAGCGGGGAAGTGTGGCGTCGAAGCCACAAAATCTGGACTGTGGTGCAGTGGAAGAATGCCAATTGGTCGGACGACACTTTTTCACTTTACTTCCGACTTCTGACCGTGTTTACGCCCCTAGACCGAAATTTGGATGGGGTGTGGACAGCCAAGTAGTGGTATTCTACGAGCCCCATAGTTACTCTGCAAGGTCACATTACCTCCAAAGTTTGTGGTTCTGCGAGCACGGCCGGCCGGAGTGGCCGAGGGGTTCTAGGCGCTACAATCTGAAACCGCGCGACCGATACTCTCGCAGGTTCGAATCCTGCCTCGGGCATGGATGTGTGTGATGTCGTTAGGTTAGTTAGGTTTAAGTAGTTCTAAGTTCTAGGTTACTGATGACCTCAGAAGTTAAGTCCCATAGTGCTCAGAGCCATTTGAACCATTTTTTCTGCGAGCACGAGGATAAACCCGAGCCTCTATGATCACCTCAGTCACCAGATCTCAATGTTATTGAAAGTTTGTGGTCTGCTTTGGTGAGAAGCGTGTGTAATAGCTATACGACTGCAGCATCATTGCCTGTATGTGTCACTAGTTTGCAGGAAGCATGGTCCAAGATTCCCGAACAATCGTACTGTATTTATGCGTTCCGAGACGACTGGATGCTGTTTGGAACGCCAAAATGTTTGCTACACCGTATTAGACATAGTAATGTGTTGTGTTTTTGGTGTTTCCGTGTCTCTGTCCAGCCCTGTATATCGTTCGTTCGGAGTTGCTTGTCCATGCAGAGACATACACCTTGAGTCAGGAAATGGGCTCAATTGCACGGAAGTATTAAAATGGACTGCCCCACGATGGCTGGAACACTCTGGCCAGCACATGTGGATCTCTGCTGCCAAGAGACTGCTGCGCCACTACCCACCAGTCACTTGAAGCAACATGGAAAGGTATATCCGTATCTGTTATGCAAACTCAGTTCGACACAAATCCGAACTAAATTTGTGTCGTTTGCACATTTGTGTCGTTTGCAGATCCTCTCCCTTCTCTATAACCTCGTATCACTTAAAAACTGTAGCATTTATTTTTCCTACCATACCCTGAGTGGAATTTTCTTATTTTCCTGACCTTAAACCCTAAACGTTCTGGCAAGGCAAAGGTCTTGTCCGACGTAACGTTCGTTGAGTACTCTAGTGTCTAGGGGACGGTCACACATATATTGCGCATCCCAATGCATCTGATCAGACGAATCTACTACAGTCAGTCCATAACTATGCGTTCCTTGATTGCTCAGTGAGGTAGCACATAGGAACTAGAACTAATCAAATGTTAGTTAACTTTATTACATGCGCGAGTAAAAGTTTTCCTTCATGCTGACGCTCTTGCTACATGAATACTGGATAGTTCAGACCTGTCACTGACAAACAAAGCATCGCTCGATGCAATAATTAACAGACTGTTCTAATGAAATATGATGATCGACATTTGCAACAGTTCAGCTTCATTAGAAATTTTAGGAACTCCTTGACCCACACTTTGATACTGACTCTACCAGATGAGGTCATGAACTGGGGCAGAGCTCTTCCAAGCTCGGCTCTATATTGACCTTAGTGCGAGGGTGCTGCAATGCTGGGGGAGAGGCATGACCTTCGGAGCTCCTGCCAGAGTCGTTGTGACTGCAGAGAGCTCTCACTAACATCTGTGGTATCGATATGCGTTTCCGACTTTGGTGTAGCACCACCATCTCTGGACGGCACTACAGTCTTTCTGCTGATGGAACGTCCTTTGAGCCTACCTGTAATGATTCGTGAAGAATGGTCATGAGATTGGCAGAGAAAAATTACATGGAATACTCACGCAAAGACAAAATTGCTGGAAAAAAGTAGTTTAGTTTTTTTAACGAAATAATAAGCAACCAGTTGCGTAAAATAAATTTAATTTATTTATCGGTTTCGGGCACTTAATGCCCTTCTTCAGAAGGTTACACCTATGGCATTATTTCCGAGTGTCAACAATAAGATGCATACAGAAATATACCATCTTACTGTAGACACTCGCAAATAATGCGATTGATATAACCTTCAGAAGGAGGACACTAAGGTCCAGAAACCGGTAAGATATTAAATTTCTTTTATGTAACTGGTTGCTAATTATTTCGTTGTATACGAGTACAGTTGCTGCTGATGGATAAAATACAGAAAGTCTTTTTCTTAAACACCACAAAACCAAATTTATAGAAAGAAAGCCTACAGGAACATCCAACTCCAGGCTCTTGGGTTATGTAAAGAAAACAAGTGGAATTCTATAACCTTCTGGAAGACGTGTTATAGCTAATTTGAAACTAGATCACTTTTTCTCTGATTTCATGCGTTTTTCTGTTTTTTTTTTTTTTTTTTACTGAAATTTTGACTGTTATCACAATGGGCCTGATTTTGGCAACTACTTTCTAAGCTCATAGGTGTAAGATTTTAGAAAATAGTTGTCTTTCATAAAAAAAATTGAATATACTTTGTAGGACTAAAATCTAAACGGTGTATAACCAGAGTTGGAGTCTAGCAAAAGTACGGTTCGGTAGTTTTGGTACATTACAAGAATATCGTAGTAAACTGTAGTATTGCCGGTAGTATTTGTAGTATAGGTAGGCAAAGAAACATAAATGAATGTGTAAGAAAGAAACAGGGAGCTGATGACTTGTCTTCGTTTTTTGTTTGTTTGGTTGTTTGTTTTGCACATTATTAGAACCACACATCATTTAGTATCAGTCTGGTGTATATTTCGTATCCTTACAGAATATAAATTGCATTTTATAAGTGAAGTAAATTAATTGATTGTGTAACTTCTGTGCTTTTATTCTACTAAAGAAATTAGTTGTAATGCAAGTACAGTTTACATGCATAAACACAGAAAATATATAGAATTATTGTTCTCTTTTGGACAGAATAGAACGATTTTCGTCACGATCAAAGAGAACAGTTTCTTGTATAGATGCGAAGGCTGTTTATACGTAACTGAAATGTGTTTTATATAAGTTCGATGAAACAGTGTTTGATATATTTTTGTTTTTCATTTTACCTTGTTGTTGATAAAATTACGTTTTCTAGCGCAATATTATAAATCTGTATTGTTTTCTTTATTTTTACCAGAACATCCTCCTGTTTCACATTAGAAATCAATTTTTGAATAAAACATTGACAGTTTCTGTTTCACTGCAAATACTATTTATTTCTGAATAACGAAATTGTTCTTCAGGTTACGCAAGCCTTTATATATCCTCATTCAGTTTCTAGACTGCTCATTGCTCTCGGTTTGCAGTGGAATTTACACTACTGGCCATTAAAATTGCTACACCACGCAGATGACGTGCTACAGACGCGAAATTTAACCGACAGGAAGAAGATGCTGTGATATGCAAATGATTAGCGTTTCAAAGCATTCACACAAGGTTGTCGCCGATGGCGACACCTAGAACGTGCTGACATGCGGAAAGTTTCCAACCGATTTCTCATACACAAACAGCAGTTGACCGGCGTTGCCTGGTGAAACGTTGTTGTGATGCCTTTGAAAAAGGTCGGACTGTAGCCTACCGCGATTGCGGTTTATTGTATCGCGACGTTGCTGCTCGCGTAGGTCGAGATCCAATGACTGTTAGCAGAATATGGAATCGGTGGGTTCATCAGGGCAATACGGAACGCCGGGCTGGATCCCAACGGCCTCGTATTACTAGCAGTCGAGATGACAGGCATCTTATCCGCATGGCTGTAACGGATCGTACAGCCGCGTCTCGATCCCTGAGTCAACCGATGGGGACGTTTGCAAGACAACAACCATCTGCACGAACAGTTCGATGACGTTTGCAGGAACATGAACTATCAGCTCGGAGACCATGGCTGCGGTTACCCTTGACGCTGCATAACAGACATGAGCGCTGGCGATGGTGTGCTCAACGACGAACCTGGGTGCACGAATGGCAAAATGTCATTTTTTTCGGATGAATCCAGGTTCTGTTTCAGCATCATGATGGTCACATCCGTGTTTGGCGACATCGCAGTGAACGCACATTGGAAGCGTGTATTCGTCATCGCCATACTGGCGTACCACCCGGCGTGATGGTATGGAGTGCCATTGGTTACACGTCTCGATCACCTCTTGTTCGCATTGACGGCACTCTGGACAGTGGACGTTACATTTCAGATGTGTTACGATCCGTGGCTCTTCCCTTCATTCGATCCCTGAAAAACTCTGCATTTGAGCAGGATAATACACGACCGCATGTTGCAGGTCCTGTACGGACCTTTCTGGATATAGAAAATGTTCGACTGCTGCCCTGGTCAGCACATTCTCCAGATCTCTCACCAACTGAAAAAGTCTGGTCAAGCAACTAGCTCGTCACAATAGGCCAGTCACTATTTTTGATTAACTGTGGGCCGCGCGGGATTACCCGACCGGTCTAAGGCATTGCAGTCATGGACTGTGTGACTGGTCCCGGCGTAGGTTCGTGTCCTACTTCGGGCATGTGTTTGTGTGTTTCTTCTTAGAATAATTTAGGTTAAGTAGTGTGTAAGCTTAGGGACTCATGACTTTAGCAGTTAAGTCCCATAAGATTTCACACACATTTGAACTTTCTCTTTTTTGATGAACTGTGGTATCATGTTGAAACTGCATCGCAGCTGTACCTGAACACGCCATCCAAGCTCTGTTTGACTCAATGCCCAGGCTCTGGCTCTGAGCACTATAGGACTTAACATCTATGGTCATCAGTCCCCTAGAACTTAGAACTACTTAAACCTAACTAACCTAAGGACATCACACAACACCCAGCCATCACGAGGCAGAGAAAATCGCTGACCCCGCCGGGAATCGAACCCGGGAACCCGGGCGTGGGAAGCGAGAACGCTACCACACGACCACGAGATGCGGGCTCAATGCCCAGGCGTATCAAGGCCGTTATTACGGCCAGAGGTGGTTGTTCTGGGTACTGATTTCTCATGATCTATGCACCCAAATTGCGTGAAAATGTTATCACATGTCAGTTCTAGTATAATATATTTGTCCAATGAATACCCGTTTATCATCTGCTTTTCTTCTTGATGTAGCAATTTTAATGTCCAGTAGTGTAATAAGCATAGCATGCATCCTATACGTAAGGAAAACGATCGTTATTAGTTAACGCCCGATAGGTATGCAAAACGCCAAACGTGCAGGTAACACGGGTACGATCGTAACTCACCAAAGATACTTGGAAAACTACCTTAATTTACACTTAGTCATAATAGTCTGCCGTACCCTACGGTAGTTTTACAACTATGTGTATAACATTGTAAAATAACTGCTACGTGCTTATAAAATATATTTGAATATAATTTCCAGTTTTAAACAATGGAATACAAAATGAGGTCCGATTGCTGACCCTTTCCTCTATGTGTAGTCTTGTTTTATGACATGTTCTGCATCGTTGAGGAACTCCTGTCTATGGATCTATGGAATAAAATGTAACTTTAACATGCCGTAATCTAATTTAAACGGACGGGACTGCTTCTGCAGCTGCAGTGCGCCCCTCGCCAGGCCGCACGCCCGAGCACAGCCAGCCTGCAGAGTCCTGTCAGGCGGCCCGGTCGACGCCGGGGTTAACGAGGTTTCGCGGCCGGAGTCGCGCTCCTCTGTCCGGCACTCTTCGCAGCTTGCTGTTGTAAACGCGGCCGCTCGCGTGCGCTAATCTCGTCAGGCGGGGCGCGCCGCGTGCCGTGTGAGGATTTGCATAGCTTTGCTATTCGGCGGTGGTCGCGCCGCAGCGCTCCCGCCCCCCACCCCCCACCCCCCATCACCCGCCACCCGGCTGCCCAGCGCCGCCCTTTTGGAAGCCTCGACTTGGCCGAGCGCGCATCCGCCGCGGCCGCTTATCTCGTTTGCTGCGATTGAAGCGAGTGCAAACTACGGCGGCCGCCTGCGCCCGGCCCTCTGTGAATTGGGCCGCGCTATCTCCTCCCATCTCCCATAGCTGGCAGCCTCTTCACTTCCTGACTTGAGATCCGCAAAGTTCGGACCGATCCAGTGATGCATCTTTGGAGAGGTCTTCTTCTTCGAGAAAGATGTTATCACCATTATTTCGGGAAGAAAAAGTTGACCTATCTCTATCGGGCACGACTACGACATTTCTTCTGCTCATTGCAACTAGTAATTAAAACAACCTGCACACAGAAAAGGATAAAATGCTGTCATTACTGGGTTATAATGTAATCTTATACACTTGTACCGCGTATACACCAATAAGAGCCAAGTGAAATGAACATTTCCCGTTCTGAGGCACTTCTGTCTTTTTCTGCCATGTTCTTTTGCTTGGGTTTGCGACGTTTTATTTCTTTTTACTGATGTGGGTTGGGTCTTCTTGTCCGTTCCTTTCGTGATCTAATGCGCTGATTGTGATGTGTATCCCGTTGCCTCCTTGTGGTACTTTTACTATTCCTCCGAAGATATTTTTGGAAATTTCTCCTACTGTCTGTGCCATCTCATGTTTTTTGTCCTGCAATAGGTTCCGTAGAACGGTTGCTGCGATCCTAATGACGTCTTCCTTTATTGTAATTTTTTCTTTTGTAAGTAGGCTGTTTAGATTTTTATGTTGGTAACGTCACCTAGCGCTCTGTATGAAAATCACTGGCTGTGCTGTGTGCAGTCTGCGGCTAGTTGGCATTGTTGGAATATTTGCCATTGTGTAGTGTTGGGCAGTTGGATGTGAACAGCGTGTAGCGTTGCGCAGTTGGAGGAGAGCCGTCAGCAGTGGTGCGAGTGGGAAGAGAGATGGCAGAATTTTAAGAGCGGTCGATCTGGACGTGTGTCCTGTCATTTCGGAATCCTGAGGGGAGCTGTTGCCGACCGATCGATCGATAATGCTTCGTTGTTCACTAATTGTTTCCCTGTCTACACCATTATTTGCGACCCGCTCCATTTCCCTATGCACAATTACCAAATTACTACTTTGAATGTCTGTTAATTTATTACGCGGTAGTGCTGATAAGCTACGTTCGTCGTCACTATCTTTCCTCAGTTTACTTTGGAGCCTAGTGTTACGTTTTTCACACGCCATAATTGTCACAATATTTCACACGAGAATAGAAAAGCACAATTTGAAGAGTAAAGTAAGAAAATACATTAGCATAGCACTGAAAATAATATCTAATTAAACATGCTGTTGAATGCAGTGCCCTGTTGCTTTGGAGAGAACTACCAGTGAAATTGGAAGTGGTTGCTTCTGCATAGCTTGTTGCACTTTTTATGAATAAGGACTGTTGTTTTTAGACACTGTGGAAACCGGCCAGTAGCATACACCCAGTTTATCAGTGTGCAATGAGGGTTTGATATGAGATCCACAATTTTTTTAATCACAAAATTTGATAAGCCAGAAATGTCCTTAGATTTTGAATATCTTATTTCTGTTACAGATTTGACCACGTTCATATAATTGTATTTGTGTCCACTTGAAAGTTAGTAGAGTGCTCCCAAAAATTTTGAAGAATCTGATAGCCAAAATGGGGTACAGAATAGGAACATACGTTGAATTGGAAATATGCTCACCAGAAGGTGGGATGTTAGTTGGGTTTGCTGCCTTGGAAGAAATTCATTAAACTCATCTCCTGTGATACAGACAGCACTTGTGGTTTCCTGACAGTTTATATCTGTACCCAACTTTGCTTTTATAGTAGTCTGTGCTTCCTTACATCTATTACTTGGGTTCTAAATGTAATGTTCATTTTTTGATCTGTAACGTCCTTTAAGTTTGTTATAATCGGCTTTGTCACCAGTAGCTCATTTTACTTTTCTATGAAAATGATAACCAAGAGCTTTAGCTTCTGTAAGTCATGCATAAACCATTCGTTTTATGTTTGGTGCCTAGGTCTTCTGACTTTATAACTATACTGTTTATTGTATTTTAGGCAACAGATAGGAAAACTTTTAGAAGTAATGTTAATGAATCTGTTAAGGCTTCCTGAATATTGTTGAAAGAATGTAAGGCAGTAGTTCAGTATACTACTTCTAGATCCTCACTATAGGTGTTAATATTCCTATCAGTAATTATCTAACGTCCCAGTACTGAACTTGTTCTTGATTTATATTTAGTCTGTACGTAATTAAGATCACTCATATACCCTTATGGTATTACAGGTAATAAGCATTAAACAATCGTAATTCAAATTCATTTTTATTTACATTTGTTATGAAGTTTTCAAGGAAGATTGAAGTATTGTAGGACTTTCATTCATTATGAAAAGATTATATCATCTTAACATACGTTTTGAGTTAACATAAATGTATAAGTTTCCAAAAAATTTGTATGCTGTATTTGGTACATTTCTGTACGTGGACAATGTGCTTTTCTAAGCATTCAGTAAATATTTCTGCATCACTTTTAGGGAAGTGATATACAGAAACAGTTATGCTTCTTAGTGTTGGTAGACACGTCCAGAACACTACATTTCAGGTCTAAATCGTTACTTATATGTATATGGGAACCACCATTACCTTGCCGGCAGGAGTGGCCGAGCGGTTCTAGGCACTACACTCTGGAACCGCGCGACCGCTACGGTCGCAGGTTCGAATCCTGCCTTGGGCATGGATGTATGTGATGTCCTTAGGTTAGTTAAGTTTAAGTAGTTCTAAGTTCTAGGGGACTGATGACCTCCGAAATTAAGTCCCATAGGGCTCAGAGCCATTTGTACCACCATAACCTTTCTTGAGTCTACAGTAACTTGTACAGAAAGGAAAGACTTTCCAAGATTTACATTTCGAGATATTAAAAAAAAAAAATCAGGTAGAATGGGCACTATAACAAAATATAGGTTTTTAAAAGTAGTTTCTGTGGTTCACAAACAGATGCAAACTTTTTCTACTCCAAAAGTGCAACATAGTAAAAACATTGAAGTAAAGACTTATAACAGTAAGTTTTTCTATGTTCAATGTTATTTTGTTTCTTCCAAACTATGCGAGATCACTGAACAATATCTGTCTAATTTTCAAATTTAAAAGAAACAAAAATTCTGTTTTTGTTAGTAACTATTTTTTTCATTTTACACAAGTCACAATAGCAATACAAAATGTCCTAAATATCTACATAAATTTCATGTTGTAAACACCCGCATGTTTCACACGGGATCAAATTTTCTTCCAAAAATTCTCCAAAAACGCTTCAGTCTGCCTAACGGTCATCAGAATTGCCTGTGGATGTGCCTGGCGTTGTGTTTACAGTGTTAGTGAGCTTGACAATTTGTTTTCACTTTCATTTTGATTCGGTATTCGTGATTTCACCTTCTTCCAAGAAAATGTGTTGTTTTTAAAATTTTATTCACTTCCTGGATAATTTAGCACTTTCTTTCCCAAGTTCAAAGCTTTTGTTTTCTGCTGACGGTTAATTAATGGGTATTGAATTTTGTGTTTCACTATCCAAAACTTTCTGTTTTCGGATGTTTAACTCTTTTCAGTGAATGAGGACACAAGAGAAATCTTCCTCAAAATACATGGAAAGTTGTTTGACTGTCGTGGATGAAATTAGGCGTACATCAGCTATAATGGGCTTTGTAACATAATGGTTGGGAGAGGTGCTGTATTAGTTGTGGTTGAAAATGAGATGGGAGCAATATTTATATTGGATGGGAGACCATCTAAATCAGTTGACGATGAGGATTCGCCTACTGCCTTTCTAGAAAAGGTTGGAATGGGACCATCCAGAAAATCTAAGTCAGTTTCAATCTGTGCATTTTTAGGGTACGTACATCCCTTTACATTTGAAGCCGTATTCAACTACGTCCAGGCGACACACCTGCTTGTCGGCTTCAACCATATTTTTGACATTTGGGAGGTATTAATACGAACTTCAGGATTTCACCTCATTCATAAAGTACAGGCAAAGTTATGTGGGGAGGAAACTCAGCATGTGAGCCTGCTGTCAGTGTGTAAAATGGGAAAGGCGAGTGATGTATCTGAGTTTGACCGAGGGCAGGTTGTGATAGCCCGGAGGGTCGGTACGAGCACTTCGGAATCTGCAGGTGTTCGAGGAGTGCTGTGATGAGTGTCTTCAATACGTGGAGAAACCAAGGTGAAACCAGGTCCAGACGTCGTGAGGTTGGGAGGCCAAACCTCATTACAGAGTAAAACGACGTGGGCTGGGCACACGGTTAAAACAGGACAGGCGGCGTAATGTGATGAATTGTCATCAGACTATTACGCTGGGCAGAGAAGTCTCTCTGAACACACGATTCAATGAAGGATGAGCCACCGCTTCCGACGACCCATGTATGTGCCTATGTTAACACCACATCAGCAACTACGTCTGAAATGGCCATGTGATCTTCGACAGTGGCCGTTAACGCAGTGGCAGAGCGTTGTGCGGAATTCATCAGACCTGATGAATTCCGATAGGTTCTTCATCATGCCAATGGGAAGACGCAAAACCGTCGTCTTTCAGGGTAACAGCTCCTTGACACCTGTACTCTGGGACGGAGACAAGCTGGCGGTGGCTCCATTATGCTCTGGGCAACATTTGACGTTGAGATCCATGCGTCCGGTACAGCTCATGAAGAGGAGCATGACAGTCGAGGAGTATCGTAAGCTAGTTGCAGACGACTTAAAGCCATTCATGAGGATAAAGCTTTCCGACAGCAGCGCCATCTTTCAACAAGGTAATGCGCCATGCGTAAGGCAAGGAAAGTGATGGAGTATTTCGAAGACAAAGTGGCAAGTTCCAATTGATGTGCTGGCTAACCAGCTCGCCAGACATGAAACCGATCGAACACATCTAGAATGTGGTTGAACTTGGCGTCCGAGCTGAATGCCCCCCCCCCCCCCCCACCGCGGAATTTACGGATTTACGGGAATTATGTGACTTATGTGTGGTATATGTAGTGTCAGCTCACCGCAGCGACTTACCAAGATCTCATTGCTTCCATTCCATGACGCATCGCCGCTGTTATCCAAAGCTGTACATAACGGATATTCAGGAGGTCGTTATGATGTTCTGGCTGATCAGTGTACGCACTGGTTGGGCAAAGGGATTGCTTATTGAACAGGACTTGCATTTGGTTAAGAAAACCGTTTAACTGTTGGCCGACTGAACTCTACACAAAAGAGTAAACTTGTGGACTGAGTTATTTTGTACGTTAGTTCTTGGTAGTTCATCAGAGAGTTTTCACGTAAGTCTTTATCTGCCAGTTTCTTTTTTCTGTTGAATGTTTGAGAGAGTTTTAAATTTTCTGCCAAATCCTAAGTCAACTTTTGAAATTCTGTCATAATTAGCGGTCTTAAACTTGAGTCTAAAGCTCTCATGTTTGGTACAAGAATTTCTTAGTAGTTTTCTTCAAGTGTTGGTTTGAAAAACTGTATACCAAGTGGCACAGGTGTCGGCTAATTCGCTAGAACTGGTTTTAATTTCCTTTGCCGTGAAGTTCTTGCAACATTAAAACTATCAGGTGCAGCCGTTTCAGCCATTTCACCTTCCAGACCACTTGTAACCGCTTGCTTCCCGGACACATTCCCTCGACACTCATCTGCAGGCTTCTTCTTGACTCTTGGCATCGTGCCCTAAAAACAAGGACCAAAGATTTACTTATATACCAAATGCCATCGTATGGTATGCCCCGTAATTCCCGAATGACAGCGCAGATTAAAACGTGACGTTGACGAAAACGGGATTTATTGAGGTGAATATTATTATTAAGATAGCCGGCCGGTGTGGCCGAGCGGTTCTAGGCGCTTCAGTCGGGAGCTGCGCGACTGCTACGGTCGCAGGTTCGAATCTTGCCTCGGGCATGGATGTGTGTGATGTCCTTAGGTTAGTTAGGTTTAAGTGGTTCTAAGTTCTAGGGGACTGATGACCTCAGATGTTAAGTCCCATAGTGCTCAGAGCCATTATTATTAAGATAAATCTAGAGTATAACATTTAATAATATTAACACTAGTAAGACAATATTATTTCTTACTTTCTGAAAATTACTGCACCCCCACCAACTTTTATACTCACGAAGAAATAAAATTTACTTGTTAAACAAAATCAACAGCTACATCACTCGAGATCTAGCTGATGGCGGAGTATGATTTGCGTTTTATTTAAGGTACCAGACAGCTCTTTACTGTGCACTGGATGCGTCCCCTATCTACGAGGATTGCTCAGAAAGTAATGCACCGCATTTTTTTCTTCAACATTTCTTTATTGAACGTAATGAGAATTGCACACACGAAAGAATGGCGTTTTATCTACACACTCGATTTTTTCCAATAGTCTCCATCCCGTTCCACGGCCTTCTTCCAGGGCGAAACGAGGGTGTGTGTGCCCTGACGGTATCAGTCCTTCTCAAAGTGGCAGAGCCAGTGCTTCACTGTGTATATCACCTCCTCATCGTCCTTAAAATGTCTTCCTCGAATAGCATCCTATAATGGCCCGTACAGGCGAAAGTTCGAGGGGGCTAGTTCAGGGCTGTAGTGTGGATGGGTGCAACCTTGTTTTGTGATGTGTTCAGCAGTCCTCAAACTTATGTGGAGCCGAGTGTTATCGTGTTGTAGCAAACCATCTCCTGGGTTCCTGTGGCGCCGAAGTCACCTGAACCGCGTCTTGAGTCTTGGTAATGTGTTTACGTATGCTTTAGAATTAGTGGTCTGTCTCTTGGCATCACATCAATGAGAATCACACTTTCAGAGTCCCAGAACACAATGACCATGACCTTACCGGCGTAAGCAGTTGCTTTGAGTTTTTTCTTCTATGGGGAGTGGGAATGGTGCTATTCTGTCGACTGTCGTTTTGTTTCGAGTTCAAAATGGTGAACACAGGTCTCCTCACCTATCACAATCCGAGAAAAGAAGCCCTCCCCCTCAGCTTCAAAACGTTGCAACAAATCAAGGCAAATGTTTTTTCTGTGCGATTGGTGATCCACCATTAGACACCGCGGGACCCATTTTGCGCACAGCTTCGAATATCCAAGGCTGCGGATAATTACATCCACACTTCCTTTGCTGATTGACAGATGTAGCGCCAACTGCCGAGACGTAATGCGTCGGTCCTCGCGATTGACATCAGCTCCCTGTAACATGTGAGGTGGGACAGCCTTGGATGGTCTCCCCGACCGCTGCTAATCGTGGAGCTTCGCCGAACCGCCTTCTGATGACTTCACCCTCCGTGCCCAGCGACTAAGCGTACTTCTGTCAACCGCAGATGCTCCATAGACTTTACACAAGCATCTGTGAATGTTCCCCACAGTTTCTTTCTCTGCAGTGAGAAATTACATAACGGCACGTTGCTTGTGACGTACATCACCTACAACGCCATTTTGAAACTGTCCTGCAGCTACTTTACCTGTCGGAAGTGACGAAAACCTGGCGCGCTCACTCAGGAGAACTTCACATAATACATATGTAACGTTTCACATTCGTAGCATTGTTTTCGGCTGAGAAAAAAATGTGGTGCATTACTCTCTGACAACCCTCGTATCAGCAAAACCGAGGAACACCAAGTGACATATAATTCCCGTCAGACCATGCTAGCCGACGTTGGCTTACACAAGTAAAAAACAGTTCAGAGATCTGATAATGACCTTAAAGTAGGGTAAGCGGGTGGGCAGGTATATGTTTTACGTGATCAGGAATGTTCAATGAATTATAGCAAGATAATTAATGGTCTCGAGGTACGAGGACATGTGTGTGAAACGTCAGCTGGACGAGCGGGAAAGATACCTTCGCTCTATTTTAATGAACGCCAGCGCGTGTGTCGGATGAAAACTGAGAACTCGTGTCGACGAGCTGGGCTACAAGCAGCGATCCGGCGGCGCTGACAGTGACAAAGTGAGAGCGATGGCGACAGAAACGGATGAGCCGACGGCCGGAGACCGCGGCGTCAGCCGCAGTGTTGAGAGCACACTTCGCAACAGATTACCGAAAACATTATCGCCGTACGGGAGCGCGGGGCCAAACGCGGCGTCTGCTGTGCGGTCGGCTCTGCCCAGGCGAGAAAGTTGCTCTTGGTGCTGATCACCCTCTTGTGAGCTGCAATCCACTCCTTCTCTTCTGGTGAGATCAGTTTCGCGCCCATGAGAAGATTTATATGCCTCATATAAAGCGTGAAACCGAACTAAAGCGACCAAAATTTCAAAGATTATACAAGGATGTTTTAGTAAAAGGTACATGTGAAAGTTAGATGGAATCGAAGTAGTTACCGTAAGCTACCCCTCACTTCTGACATCGGTTGTGATGCTATTGGAAACGTCAACAAACGCTTTTTGTGGAATCACTCGAAGCACCGTGGTCACACGCTGCTTAATATCGGCATCATTTCAGGACACGAGACCAAGTTCTCTCAGTACCATACGGAGATCAAGCGAAGTCAATGGTATGGTGCTTAACGCCTTCCTCGACACCCTCGGGTAGGAGTTAATGGTGAATGACGTTCTTCCTATCAAAAAAAGGCGTTTTAATCTTGGATTTTGCTAGCCTTCTTCTTAGGGGGCGGGGAAGAAGAGGAACACCATGCCATTTTCTGTTACTTGGTCTCATCTCCTGCACTGATGCTGATATTTAACAATGGGTGACTGAGATGAGCAATTCTACAAGAAGCATTTACTGGCAGCTTTCAAAAGCTTCACAACAGAAGTCAGAAGTGTGTTGTGGCTGACGGTGTTTACTTTGGAGGCCAGCAAAAGTATTTTCTTTGTAACTTTTGTTTATTTTGTGGGACCATTCACCTAACATTTCAGGAGCACCTCTCTTGTTATTGTAGTGCAACTGTTAAATCCGGTGGTTCGTTACACCAGTTACCATGGACTCCGACGATCGAGCTGTGCGGGCAGGCAGCATAACATTTCCTTGGTGACGTCACGCATTAACATTGGACAATGTGTGTGTGTGTGTGTGTGTGTGTGTGTGTGTGTGTGTGTGTGTGTTTTGCTGGTAGGTAGGCAAAAAGAGCGATTTTTCTTCAAACGTGGAAGAACACGCCTTACTGCATATAACAGCATGCATAAATAAGTATATCGCGGGGTAGCGAATTTTGTAGGAGGAAAGAGCTACGAACTCATCCAAGTCGTGTGCCGTTCTCTCACTCGTTTAGTCGACACGAGAAGTCTATTGTGCTCACATTAGCAACAGCGTTAGCTAAAGAGAAAAATTTGTTTCTTGTTCATCCATTTCGCGTTGTACTTGTAAGACACACTTCATAAAAAAGAAAGAATGTCTAAAAACTCTCTTTACTCGAAGCAACGATGATAGTTATCAACAAAAAACCGTGATTTTTAACTACAAGAATAATAATACACACAGTTTCTGGAAATATTTCACTCTTGAAGACACATCTGATTTCAGAATTGCATTGCCAGCATCAGTTTTCATGTAATAATGGTTTTCGTAAATGATTATGATGACCTACGTGTGATAGTTATCTCGTAAAGTGACACGCTTTCACTGTTAAAATCTGACTAGTAATTTAAGGTTCTCATATATTTCCTCCCGATTAACGGCATTATCAATCAGAACGGGAGGAATCTTGTTCCCGTTTGGAGAAGCGCTACTTTCAGGCTATCTTTGATGGCATCTTTGAACAAGCGAAGCATTTGACACGATCCTTTCAACCAATGTATCACGAATGCAGTAGATGATAATTAGAATATGAGGGGAGCCCAGTTATTCTCCCAGTGGCCAAGTGTATGCCCGAAACAAAGCTTGTTGCTCTTTTTTTTCTACCAAGGCATTATATTTCTGTTTTTTTTTTTATTTAAGATTTACCCACTCCATAGATATAAGGAAAAGAAATAGCTTTTTCCTGACTCAACTCAAACCGGTAACCTCCACAAACTTAGAACAACACGCAGTGATACACTGAGGTGATAAAAGTATGAGGAAATCCTTATATCCAGTGTACTGGAGCAACTCGTCGTGGCATAGACTCAACAAGTCGTTGGAAGTCGCATGCACAAATACAGAACGATGTGGCCTCTATAGTTATCTGTATTACGAAAGTGTTGCCGGTGTTGCATTTTGTGCACGAACTGACTGACTTATGTCCTGTAAATGTTCGATGGGATTCGTATTGGGTGGTCTGGACGGTCAAATCATTGCCTCGAATCGTCCATAATTTTCTTCAGACCAATCGCAGAAGATTGTGACCCGGTGACACGGCGCACTGCCATACTTAAAACTTCCATCTTTGTTTTGAAACGTTAAGTCAATGAATGGTTGCAAATGATTTCCAAGTACCCGAACATAATCGTTTCCAGCCAATGAACATATCAGTCGGACCAGAACATCCGGTACATTCCACGTAAACACAGTCCATGCCATTATGAAGCCACCACCAGCTTGCACCTCGTACCAACTGAAACTGGGACTCATCTGACGAGGCTACGGTTATCTACGATCGAATCGATACGGTCACAGCCCCAGGAGATGCGCTGCCGGCTATGCCGTGCTGTTACCAAAGGTATTCGTGTCGGTGGTTTGCTGCCATAGTCCATTAACGCCAGAATTCGCAATACTGTAAAAACGGACACGCTCGTCGAAAGCCGCCTCTGCTTTCTGCGGTTATTTCACGCAATGTTTCTTATCTGTATCACTGACAACTCTATTCCAACGCCACTGCTCTCGGTCGTTAAGTGAAGGCCGTCGGCCAATGTGTTGGCCGTGGTGAGGTATAAAACTTGAAATCTGATAATCTCGGCGCACTCTTGACACTGCGGATCTCGAAATATTGACTTTCCTAATGATTTGAGAAATGGAAACCTTTCCTCGTGTATCACCTAAGATAAACGAGAGCTTCACTAATGCTCTGTCCTTTAATACCTTGTGTATGCTATACAGGCCAGCCGATGTGGTCGAGCGGTTCTAGGCGCTTCAGTCCGGAACCGCGCCGCTGCTACGGTCGCAGGTTCTAATCCTGCCTCGGGCATGGATGTGTGTGATGTCTTTAGGTTAGTTAGGTTTAAATATTTCTAAGTGTAGGGGACTGATGACCTCATATGTTAAGTCCCATAGCGTTTAGAGCCATTTGTATGCGACATTATCGACATTTGTATACGTGCACGTCGCTACTCCGTAACTTTTCTTACCTCACTGTAACTGTGACAACTCTCAATGCAGAGAGCCCAATACCGAAAACTGTTTTCGTTTTAGGATTCAGCATCCATACATTTACCAAAGAACACCATTCACATTTTTATAACAAAAATACTCTTGAGCAGCGTACTGCTGGGATTCTGGGCCATCAGTTTTTAAAGTTTGTAAGAGTGTTAATCTTTCGCCGAAGGCAACCGACGAGGCTTCTATTTTTGCAGGAGCGCACAGATGGATGGGTTTTGTTGCAAGATTTAGTTTGTCTATGTCCGTTCAAGGAACTGGCAATGGTTGGATTACGATTGCGTTTGTTCGTAGTAGTGATGCCAAGAAGAGTTCTTTGGATTCCTTTCCTACGCGGGATGTGATTGCCTGGAAGACATTTAATATTATTCATCAGTCTAATAGCTCGTATGGAGGAAGCTATGTCTCAAGTGATGAACCATTAGTCTTAAGAAGCCGTGTATGTCGTAAAATTGAAAGTTCCGAACATGTATTTGTATGGTGTAAGAGTGGTGGTTCTTTAGGTAATGATTGTGTAGTGCAAGGAGATGTTATGTTTTATTATTGTAATGTTTGAGTGTAATAATTTTTTTTAATTCATTTGGTGTATTATTAAATATACCCTACACATTGATCTTGTCAAAAGCCGAGAAGCGATTTTTCTTGGTGTTTTAGCACTCAGGGGCACTCTGGGATGCTCTCAGTATTGGCACTGCTGTGACCTTGAACGAGCTTTGGCGCTCCGCCACCAGACTGCCAGATACTACGGAAATGCTCTGCAAGATTGGGGTTCTACTACTGCTGCCGCTGTAGTCTATAAATACGTTAAGAATATTATATCAAACACTTTTTGTCTTTTTACAGAAGATCATTTTAAGGTCTCATGTGCGTCATAATCACTGACGTAATAAGTTGTCTTCTTAGACTGTAAAAATTTGTTACAAATAATCAAATATACAGCATCGTTTCTATGTACTGGCGTAATATAACTGATAATATCATAACGAGCAGTGTCATGTTGATTTTCAATTAATTTTCAGCTGTACCACAACACTCACAGTCGATGACAGAACAAATCTTATTTCCTTTGCAAACACTCCTTTCTTCTTACGTACCTTTTAATCCAGGCTTGTTACCATGAAATATGTTTTTACTTCTGTGTTTATTTCTTACCAGGGCTTTCTGGAGGCTCTCAGTCCCTCGTTATTTACTCCAGTAAACCCCTGTGAAAGTCATGGAACTACGTTGTTAGTTAGTGTTTAACGTCCCGTCGACAACGAGGTCATTGAACTACGTTGTTAGGAAAAGTTCCTAAGTCTCCCGCTTCTGAACATTAATTTTCCTTCTTTTTCCTTTGACAATTCTCGCTTCACTATACTGGGAAACTTAATTTCTTCCATACTAGTTGCTTTTCGGCAAAAAGATTAATTAGCAGTAGTTGTCACTATCTAATTTTTCAGTCTGCTAGTTTCTTTCGCATTTTGCGTTTCGTTTTATTCAGAATTAGTCACAGCCCTGTTTTTGATACTGTGTTTCACATTCCCCTTTTTTAATCCATAATGTCTCCATCATACGTACATTTTAATGATGTTTTTAGAACCTTCATGTATCAGGTACTTCCAAGGATTGTAAAAGGCAGTGTCTTCCAGAATGTGGTTGATAAACGTTAAAGAAGTTCCGATGACACATTATGGCCCTTTGTTGTAAATACTATTTATGCTCAGTCACATTTTAAGTATTTCTGTAGATTTCATCGCCTATTCTGTGTCTTACATAACAAACTATCACGAAAATCTCCAAAATGGTTGTAGGAGCAAATTACTAAGGTAACAGTTCCTTAACTTAGTGCAGCATGTAGAGGTGACTTTCTTCTTTGAAATGTTTCTTCCTCCTTGCGTAACATGCGACTTTATATGTGAATAAAGTGTGATGGAAAGTATCAGGAAATTATTGTATACATATTGCCATCTCTACGATCTGTGCATGTCTTTCCCCATTTTCTTTGCTCACATAGACATTATACGCTTATGTTTCTCTGAGAAGCTTTGACTACCGTTCCATGAATAAAGTTTTGCGAAATCTTTTTTCCTCAATTGGAGGAGATGTGTGTTTAACGTCCAGTCGACCATGAAATCATTATAGACAGAACACAAGCTCGGATTTGGGAAGGATGTAGAAGGAAAGCTGCCACGCCCATTCGAAGCAACCATCCCGGAGTTTCCCTTAAGGGATCTGGGGTAATCACGGAAAACCTAAACTAGGGTGGCTGAACGCGGGTACGAACCGTTCTCCTCCCGAATGCGAGTCAAGTGTGCTAACCACAGCACTAACTCTCTCGGTTTTTCCTCAACCATCACATTAATTAGCGTTGGGTGTTATTATAGCTGCATAGGTTATACAAATATTCCTGTTCCATTATACCATTGTGTAGCTATCACCGACCTCAGGATAGATCCCGTAAGCTGTAAAGGTATCGATACGTTGTATTACACAAAGATGCGGATATTTTACGGTTGCAGTGCTTAAAGACGCACTTTTTCTGTAGACATGTTGAAATATCTACCCCTTTTTTAATGCGAATGTGCTACATTTAGAGGTCGATGTACTGCTTTTAAAACTATTCACAGTCCCTTAAAAATTAAAAGGAACTATAGTTACATGGCTCTTTTTATGTCAGTAGAAATCTTTGGTAGAAGAAGCTGTTAAAGTGCTAAATGTGGAAAAAAACTGGTGTCTGCACAGTATTTAAGATCGACAATTCACGTAAAAACGAGAGTGCAACAAACACAGCTCCATCTATATCTCATTACTTATGAGTTAGAAGATGTGAGAGTGCAGCAAAGTCTGGTCCTTATACACAATATCTCTGCTTGACAAACATATTTCAACGTCTTCTACTTTAAGTAAACTCCTTCTACGTCTATATCTACAGCTACATGTTTACTCGGCAGTTCACAGTGAAGTGCCTGGCAGGGGGTTCATCGAACCACCATTAAATTATTTTTCTATCGTTCCGTTTACCAAAAGCGAGGGTGAAAACGAACACTTAAATCTTCCCTCGCGAGCTCTGTTTTCTCTTATTTTATTAGTATGAACATTTTTCCCAATACAGGTGGTCGTCAACACAGTATTTTCACTCTCTCAAGAGGAAGTAGATGATTCAGATTTCTCGAGAATGCCCTGCCGCGTCGAAAAAGATCACTGTTTTAATGACTGCCTCCAGAATTCGAGTATCACACCCGTGGCACTCTCTGCCCTGTGTTGCGGTAATTCACTACGAGATGCCCTTCTTTGTACTTTTTCGATGTCCTCTGTCAATTCTATCTGATGCGGGCCCCAACCGTTCTGCTGTACTCCAGAACCCGGGCAAGAGTAAATGAAGCAGTCTCTTTAGTAAACCTGTTACATTTTCTAAGTGTTTTGCCAATAAATCACAGTATTTAGTTTGCCGGCCGGAGTAGCCATGCGGTTCTAGGCGCTACAGTCTGGAACCGAGCGACCGCTACGGTCGCAGGTTCAAATCCTGCCTCGGGCGTGGATGTGTGTGATGTCCTTAGGTTGGTTAGGTTTAATTAGTTCTAGGTTCTAGGCGACTGATGACCTCAGAAGTTAAGTCGCATACTGCTCAGAGCCATTTGAACAGTCTTTAGTTTGCTTTCCCCACAACATTACCTATTTGATCGCTCCAGTTTAAGTTATTTGTAATTGTAATCTCTAAGTATTTAGTTGAACTTACAGCCTTTAGATGATTTATTGTGTGACTGAGATTTAGCAGATTCTTTTTAGTGTTCATGTGGACGACTTCACACTTCTCCTGATTTATAATCAATTGCCCCCTTTTGTACCGTACAGATATCTTGTATGAATCATTTTGCAATTTGTTTAGATCATCTTATGACATTACATGACTGTAAATGACAGAATCATCTGCAAACAGTGTAAAAGAACTGCTCAGATTGTTTCCCAAGCCGTTTATGTAGAGGAAGAACAACAGGGGGCCTATAAGACTTGCATGGGGAACGCCAGATATTACTCTTGTTTCACTCGATGACTTTCATTCAACTATTACGAACTGTGACCTTTCTGATAGGAAACCACGGATTCAGGCTCATAACTGAGAGACACTCAAGAGGCATGCAGTCTAATTAGAAGTCGCTTGTGAGGAACGGTAAAGCCTTCTGTAAATCTAAAATTACGGTATCAGTTTGACGTCCCCTGTCGATAGCACTCACTACTTCGCAAGAATACAGTGCCAGTTATTTATCTCCTGAAATAGCGTCAGCTGTTTGTCAATAAATCGTTGTCTTCAAGGCTATTCGTAATTTTTGAGCAAAGTATATTTTTCAAAAATCATACTGCAAATCGACGTTAATGATATGGGTCTGTAATTCAGCGGATTACTCCCATTTCCTTGAGCATAACAGCATAAATTTTTCATGCTATGTACGAGTCGTAAGGTGTATCTACAGCGACGTAGCATAATGTGCGGCACTCAGAAACAATCACTTCGACGACGCCTTAAAAATTAACTGTCTGGTCAGAAGGGATAGGTACTGAAGTGGGAAACGACACACTGAAGCATCATGTTCCTTTTTCAGCTGGTAAGGTGAATTTATACTAGTTTTTCTTCTCTGTCATGTTAACACGAACAACAGTACGTATAAAATATACACGTGCAACGAAAATATGCCTTCGGTGCCATTAATCCTTTCGTGTACGTTAAGGCCTTCGCTGCATATGAGATGATGTTGATTTTATTTCTGCCGATTGCATTGCTGAGGCATGCCGCCTGTTAAGAAGTAACTATGATGTCTCAGATTTTGTTAACTACTAAATTATTAAAATGTGTAGATTTAACTATTTATTACTATTGAATCACTCTCCAGCACATACACATTATTTAGCGATACCGTGTGTTATTAATTTAAACGTGAGAACCGACATGCTAAGTGGCCGCTCGTGGCTTACCGCAGTCTAGCAGCAACTAACCAATTATTACTCTGTCCATCGTATAAATGTCATAAAACACATGTTAGTTACAAAACCGTCTCTCTGCGGTGACGTGTGTGGCTCACCGCAGTAAAATGCTAATGAACTCTCTTTTTTTGTTGAGTGCGTTACTGCGGGTTGTTAGTGCATTATTACATTCTAACATGTTAGTGCATCATTATATTCAAACATGTAAGAGTGCTGTTCCCTTACTCTCCGTACTTCCTAAAAAGTGCCGAGACTGAGTTTATTCCTGGCGTACAAGCGATGTCAGATCAGTAACTGCGGTGGCAGTTTAAATTAACAACTGTAAAAAGCTGGTGTGCATTGGACCACTCAGTTGTCAGCAGGCAGTGTTAAGTAGATGACGTATGTAAAAAGTGTTGTTTTCAAATCGCAAGGGAACTACATCCCTAAATCAAGTGTTCAAGATATTTTCCAGAAAGTTCTGAAGAAGAGAAAATGTGTGATTAGTTAATCCCGCGCACCTTGAACCTAAACAATAACGCCGCGATTTGACTGAAACATAAAACGCGAATTATTCGTTTCTGGAGAGAAATAATCACGACTTGTAGATGTACCATAGCAACTCGTTTAATTTTTTTAATAGGATATGAAGAGAGTTTGTAGTAATTGATATTCTTTTTATAGGCATGAATGGAACGATGCTAGTTAATAGAAGATAAAACCAGTCCAAAGTTGCAAATTTTACGTTTTTGTTCGCTTGATAACTGGTTTTGGGCCATGACCCATTTTCAGATCATCGCAACATAGTCGAAAATAGCATTTCTAAAGATGTGACAACCATGTCAGAAAGTGAAATGTACAGTTACAAGGCATACATGTAACTGCTGACCCACAGCTACTCCAGCATGCTGTATATTTATATCTTTTTGGTCTGCAGGAAACAAGTCATTAAACATAGAAACCTTAATTTCTCCAGATTTTATAAAAAATGTTTGTCTTAAAGAAATTGTGTTATTTGCCTCTTTGAAAATTACTATTCAATTAATATACAAATAGTTAAAAGCATATGCAGGTAAGACATATTTAAACGATTTGTCTCTTTCTTCATTATTATCTGAGACAATTTTGTTTACATTATTGTTGTTTTATTTGTGTGTGACTATCATCTCTTTGGGAAACTGAAAGCCGCGAGGGATTAGCCGAGCGGTCTGAGGCGCTGCAGTCATGGACTGTGCGGCTGGTCCCGGCGGAGGTTCGAGTCCTCCCTCGGGCATGGGTGTGTGTGTGTTTCTTCTTAGGATATTTTAGGTTAAGTAGTGTGTAAGCTTAGGGACTGATGACCTTAGCAGCTAAGTCCCGTAAGATTTCACACACATTTCGTTTGGAACTGAAAGACTCTCTTCGTGGAACAAGGTTTGAAGATGATGACTCCCTTGTGCACGCTGCCAAACAGTGGCTCCAACAGGTTGGTCCAGAATTGTACCATGCGTGTATACAGGCGCTGGTTCCAAGATGGCGCAAGGCAGTTGAGAGGGATGGAAATTATGTGGAGAAATGAAAGTATTGTCCCTAAAGGATGTATCTACACACTGTAAAACCTTCATACATATAGAATAAAAGATGGAATTTTAAAAAATAGTGTGCATTTCTTTTGGAGTGACTGTCGTACAATATATCATATTACTCCCCAGCCTTTAGCTTACAAAACTCTTTTTTTTCGATTTAATTTCCGTTAAATGCAACTTCCTTATGCCACCTTACTGGAAGGGTCTTTATGCCTGCGTGGTATAACTCTACTGGCTGCATCAGTATGACCTCTTCATGATCCACATACTTCTTCCTACAGAGTCCTTAATTGGACCATACAGATGGAAATCGGAAAGTGCGAGATACGGGCTAATGATGAAGAACTGACCAATGACATCTGGTGAACTCCTCGCGTGCTCGGACTTGTGTGATGTCTTGAGTTGCCGTGGGGGAGGAGAAGTTCCTTTGAATTTTTACGGCGACGAACACGCTGAAATTGTTTCTCCAGTTTTCTGAGGGCAGCTAATTACACTTGCTAGTTGCGCCCTGAGGGATGACATCAAACAGAATAACTCCTTCAGAGTCTCAGAAGACTGTAGTCACAGCTTTACCGGCTGAAGATGTGGCTTTGAATCTTTTCTTCGGAGGAGACGTGGAGTGGTCCACTAAATGGATGGCCGTTTTATTTACCATTCGCATTGATGATCCCATACTCCTTCGTCTGTGATGATGAGCGATAAAAAATTGTCACAACTTGCCTAGTAACGTGCAGGTATTTCCGCACAGGTAGTCTTTAATGGTCTTCTGTTAGACGTCGAACCCATCGGGCACACACCTTTGAGTAGCCGAGCTGGTGGAAGAGTGTGTCAGCAATACCAACAGAAAAGTCCAGTTGACCAGCGAGGTGCTTGATTGTGATCCATCGAGAGAGAGTTTCCGGACATTCCAATATTGCAGGAGTCACAGCAGTGTGTGGTCACCAACACGCAAGTTGGAGCGAACTTGTGGAGATGATGATAGATGCCTCGCCCAACGATTCACCGTGCGTTTGTTCACTCCCAGGCCTCTGTGGACATCCTGCAAATGCCTGTGAATATTTGCGATGTGCTGATTTTCCACCAAAAGGAATTCAGTGATAGCTGTTTGCTCAGGACGCACCTCCGTGGCATACGCCATTTTGAACACTACGTACAGCGCCACTGCCATCTGGAACTTCTTGAAGGTTTTGAAGCGGGAATATTCCACGGTACAAACAACAAATTTTTCCAACCCAAATGGGCCGAGAAAAGTATATTGTATAACTTACTGAAAGCGCCGCTTTCAAGTGATATCACTTGTATCTTCTAAAGAATTTCTACTTATACATTTTACCACAATTACACCAAAGCATTCGAATCTTTTTTTGGCTACCTTCCACATTTCCCTGTGTCTCGTAACGGGAGTCCGAATAAGGAAAAAGTGACTTAAATTTGGTAACTGACACCACCGCAGCCGGCCGTTGTGGCCGCGCGGTTCTAGGCGCTTCAGTCTCGAACCGCGTGACCGCTACGGTCGCAGGTTCGAATCCTGCCTCGGACATGGATGTGTGTGATGTCCTTAGGTTAGTTAGGTTTAATTAGTTCTAAGTTCTAGGCGACTGATGACCTCAGAAGTTAAGCCGCATAGTACTCAGAGCCATTTGAACACCGCCGCAACCTCATATCTCCGTCAGCCTACGACCAGGTACGCTTGGTGTTTGCACACACATCAACCCTAGGACGCCTAAGGGATGGGGGGGGGGTTCGTTGAACCCAGAATTTTTTTATGTCCCCTGCTTTTTCCCAAGTAACTTTCATACTACATGTTTCCTCTGAGTTATTGTTTGTTGGCTATTTTATGAAACGTTAGTGTCAATATATTTTATAGAAAATTCCTGCTTTGAAAGAAAAAATAAATAAACTTATTATGGGTCCAACAAACCGTTGGTTGGTATTCTTGATATTCACAACAATCGGTTTACTTTCACAGGAAGTGATTGTTGATGTCAGTCAGCTGTTATTTATCTTGTAAAATTACAGTGAGTTAGTGCAGTTCCCTACTGTTCACACCCACACTCAGAAATGACTAAAAGAATACGTGACTCGTCTTTAGAAACAGTCCTGAACGAAATTTTAGATGAAGATTATGACTCGGGGAGTGAAAGTGAATATGAGGATGGTGTTATGGAGTATGACTCAGATCGGGAAAGTGAGGTGGATGTTAGAGAAGATGAAGATAGCGCAGCTTCAGGCAGTGACCATCAGGATGTTATTGTTGCCAAGCCTGGACGAAGGTACGTAACCACACAGACTAGAATTCCTCTGAGGTCTGTTGCTAATATAGTAAGAGAGCAGGCAGGAGTAAAACTAGCGAGTGTTTGCCATTCACCTGGAGAAGCGTTGAAGTTACTTCTTACGCTTGACATCATGGATGTTATAGTAAAACATTCAAATGAAGAGGCAGTTCGGCGAAATGTTGCTTTGACTAATGAGAAAGAATTGTATGCCTTTATAGGAATCCTGATACTTACGGGGGCAAATAAGAATAATTCTGTCAGTGCACACGATCTTTGGTCAGACCTAATTGGTCGGCCAGTTTACAAGGGTATTATGGCAAGAGAATGTTTCAAGGAACTTATTGCGATCATAAGGTTTGATGACAAAAGTACCCGCAAGCTAAGAAGGGAAGCAGGCAAGTTCACAGCAATCAGAGATGTTTTCAACAAAGTGAATCCAATATTTATAACAATAAACAACATTTATAAACCGATGCCTTAGTTAAAATACATAAACGATTTTGAAAGTTGTAATTTTTCGTCAGTAAACCTCAGGGAGTCACACCTAGTGATACGTGGCTGGCGACCACGGGGCCCCGAGCTGAGTCCTGGCATTGCTTCCACTTGCTTATGCCAGGCTCCTCACTTTAATCTTTCCTATCTGGCCACCCTCGGCCAGCTCTTGTTTTTTTCCGACCCTGACGCTATTAGGTTTCGAGGGCTAGGGGTCTTTCATTTTCCAACCTATACTTCTCATGCAGCGTCTGACCCGGAGCGGGCGGCTGCAAAAGGCGTCTTTATCCCATGTTAGAGGCGGCCTCCAGAAATGCGGAAGGCAACGGAATACCACCGCAGATTATCTTCCCTGCATAATGCAATCTCCATTTTGTGCACAAAAATGGCTTCCACTCATGTTAAATCAGTGTCCGGAGGTAAGATAGTTCCCCAATCGGATCTTCGGGGGGGACAACTTGAAAGGAGGCAAAAAATCAAAACGAGAATTGGTACCTGGAATGTTAGAACTCTACTACAAGCAGGAAAACTAGAAAACCTTAAAAGAGAGGTGGAAAAGAATCATATGGACCTCGTAGGAGTTGCTGAGGTAAGATGGAATGGACATGGAGAGCTGCAGTCAGATGAATATGCATTGTACTACTCAGGAGGAGAAGTAAAAGGAATGAAAGGAGTAGGAATGATTGTGACAAAGGAATTGGATAAATGTGTGGAATATGTAGACTATGCAAATGACCGGGTTATTGGTGTAAGGCTGAAAGGAGCACAAAAAGATTTACTGATTGTCCAGGTGTATATGCCAACTTCAGAACATGATGACCAGATTGTAGAGGAAACGTACAATGTAATAGAAGGAATAATGGACGAAAGTGAAAAATGCTGCAAAATAGTAGTGGGAGGCTGGAACGCCATTGTGGGAGAAGGGAAAGAGGGAAACATGGTCTTTGAAAGAGAAATGACAGAGGTGAATGGTTAATTGACTTCTGCAGGGAAAGGCAGCTGATGGCGGCAAACACATGGTTCAAGAACCACAAGAGGAGGCTCTTCACTCGGAAATCACCAGGGGATAAATACAGAAACCAAATCGATTTTATACTGGGAGAAGAAAGATACAGGAATGGAAACAAAAAGGTGCACACATTACCAGGTGCAGATATTACTAGTGACCACAACTTATTTATGGCAGAAATAGAAATAAGAATGAAAAAACTGAAGAAGGCGACCATGGTGAAGAAAATAGGATTTAGAGAAGATAAGACCCAACGAAGAACAAATTACAGAAATGCTGTCTCGGGAGTTTCTAAACACATTACATCTACATTTACATCTACATATATATTTATACTCCGCAAGCCACCCAACGGTGTGTGGCGGAGGGCACTTTACGTGCCACTGTCATTACCTCCCTTTCCTGTTCCAGTTGTGTATGGTTCGCGGGAAGAACGACTGCCGGAAGTCTCTCTAATTTTACATTCGTGATCTCCTCGGGAGGTATAAGTAGGGGGAAGCAATATATTCGATGCGTCATCCAGGAACGCACCCTCTCGAAACCTGGACAGCAAGCTACACCACGATGCAGAGCGCCTCTCTTGCAGAGTCTGCCACTTGACTTTGCTAAACATCTCCGTAACGCTATCAAGGTTACCAAATAACCCTGTGACGAAACGAGCCGCTCCTCTTTGGATCTTCTCTATCTCCTCCGTCAACGCGATCTGATACGGATCCCACACTGATTAGCAATACTCAAGTATAGGTCGAACGAGACAAGTAACCACCTAATAATGCTAACGAGTACTGGAATATGCTGAAAGAAGCAATCATTAAAACATTACAGCAAAATATAAGATATGTAAAAGGGAAAAGGTCAAAAAAATCATGGGTCACACAAGAAATGATTTTCAAGCTGGAGGAGAGAAGAAAATTGAAAAACAAGAACACTGAAGATGCAAGAAAGATATATACCGAAAGTTAAATAATGAACTGCGAAGAGAAATAGAGCAGGCTAGGAAAAAATGGCTAAAAGAGGAATGTGATGAAATGGAAGAACTGGACAGGAAGGGAAGATACGACTTACTATACAACAGAGTAAAGATTATGACATGGGAACAAAACAGAGCAGGAAGTGCTACTATGGAAATTTTGAGTATAGACGAAGAGGTAGTGTACAAAGATCGTGACGATGTCCTCCAGAGATGGGAAGAATATCTAAAAGAGCTATATGACACAAATAGCAAACCAGAAACTCTTGAACTTGAATTACAAAATAGTATAAATTATGACGAGAAAGAACCAACCATCATAATGGAAGAAGTAAAGTTTGCCATAGCTGCAATAAAAAATGGCAAAGCGGTAGGTACAGATACAGTACCGGGAGAAATACTAAAATGCTTGAACCAAGATGGAATAAAAGAAATATTGAGGTTATGTAATAAAATATATGACAGTGGTGAATGGCCTGAGGACTTTCTGACAACAGTAATGATTCCATTGCCGAAAAAACAAGGAACCAAGAAATGCCGCGAGCACAGAACAATCAGCCTCATTTCATATGCAGCCAAAGTGATGTTAAGAATAATTAATAAAAGACTTGAAAAAGTAATAGAGAAGAATCTTGGTGAGGAGCAGTTTGGCTTTAGACGGAATACGGGCACCAGTGATGCAATAGGGCTCCTACGAATCTTGGGAGAAAGGTTTATCGAAAAAGGAAGAGACCTATATATGTGCTTCATCGATCTAGAAAAGGCATTTGACAATGTGGTTGGGGCAAGCTGACGACTATAATGAGGGAAAAGAGAGTGGATTGGAAAACCAGATGACTTATAAACTCATTATTCTTAATCAAAAAGTTTCTATTAAAGTGAGAGGAGAAACTAAACACTGGATCAGACTAGGAAAAGAAGTAACACAAGGATGCTGTCTATCACCTACTATTTTCAACCTCTACTTGGAAAATATGATTTACCAATGCTCATTAGGTGACAAAGGAGTAGAAATTGGAGGAAGAAGAGTAGGGTGTTTGAGGTTCACTGATGACATGGTCCTTCTAGCCACAGGGGAAAAAGAATTACAGGATTTCGTGGACACCATTGCAACGAACGGAAAAAAAATATGGAATGAAAATTAACACAAATAAACAGAAGTATTGGCAATAGGAGGAAATAAGGAAATAAAAATTATGCTGAATGGAGAAATACTAGTACAAGCGCCAAATTTTAAGTATCTTGGAAGCAGGATAGACACCGACTGGAAGTGTACCACAGAAATTAAAACAAGGATAGCAATGGCAAACGAGGCGTTTTAGAAGAAAAGGAGAATTTTCTGCAGCGGTCTGGGCAGAGAACTCAGAAAGACACTCATAAAATGTCTTGTATCGAGTGTTCTTCTATATGGCGCTGAAACATGGGCTATTAGAAAAAAAACAGAGAAAGGGTAGAGGCTTTTGAGATCTGGACATGGCGGAGGATGGAAAGAATAAGTTGGATGAACAGAGTAAAAAATGAAGAGGTACTGAGAAGAGTGGGAGAGAAAAGACAGTTACTAGATGTAATAAAGAGAAGAATAAGGAATTGGATTGGGCATATATTAAGAAAGAATGACGGACTGATAAAAACATTTTTAGAAGGTTATGTAGAAGGGAAAAGGAAGCGATAAAGGAAGAGACTCCAGATACTGGATGACATGATGGACGGTACAACATACAGCAGCCTTAAGAAGGAAGCAATGGATCGCAGAAAATGGAGAGGCAAATGACCTGCTAATATAGCAGATAACTGATGATGATGAAACTTATTTAATACCAGTGGGCTCGCCGAACCCCTTCCCCCCCCCCCTCCCCCCTCTTAGGCATAAAAGTTAGAAAAAAAAGGCTTGGGCGTCCTAGAGTTAACGCACGTGTGCCAAAGAAATGCTCGGCACAACACCGAATGTATGCGCATTCTCGTAAAGGCGGATGTGCCGGCGCATCGCCAACGCACCTTCGATGCCCTCCACTTACGGCACTGCGTTAACCGTTCCAATTTTCGTCTCAATTAAGGGGCAGGCCGGCGCGCCGTCCCGACTAATGTTCGTAGCCCCACAGCCAGGCACTCCGCGTGCGGGCGCGCGCACGCTGGTGTGTTACGCTCGCCTGTGAGGCCGCCGCCCGCCTTGCAAACGGCGCCGTTTCATTAGCGCAGTCCTAATAAACCTCGCGGCGTCCATCTCCGCTCTGCCCATTCATTATTACCGAATACGTCGGGCCGCCCCTACACATGCAGCACATGTCGGCGCAGCTACTGGTAGCAGCCACCGCTGTACATCCACACGTGTTCACCGACTGACGAAAGCGAAGATTCCACACTCAAAATTGATTTTCTTCTGGGCGTCCTGCAGACTATTGATTCTCCAAACAACTTTACTCTTTGTTAAACTTTTCCCTGACTCTTCTGTTTAGTCTGCTTCTAGGGAAACTACTGGCCAAGAAAAATCTACCAGCGTCAAACATACGTCTTAAATTGAGGAAGTAATTTGTGATAATGTAAGTCTGGAGCACAGCATTTCATGGTAGTGAAACATGGACTGTTGGAAAATAGGAAAAGACGAGAATAGAAGTATTCGAGATGTGATTCTACAAAATAATGTTGAAAATTAGGCGGGCTGATAAGAGAAGCAATGAGGAAGCACTCCGCAGAAGCCGGCCGTGGTGGCCGAGTGGTTCTAGGCACTTCAGTCCGGAACCGTGCGACTACTACGGTCGCAGCTTCGAATCCTGCCTCGGGAATGGATGTGTGTGATGTACTTAGGTTAGTTAGGTTTAAGTAGTTTTAAGTAGTAGGGGACTGATGACGTCAGATGTTAAGTCCCACAGTGCTGAGAGCCATTCGAACCATTTGAACTCCGCAGAATCGGCAAGTAAAGGAATAAGTGGAAAACACTGACAGGAACAAGGGGGAGAATGGCAGGACATATGTTAAGACATCATGAAGTCAGTCCCATAGGACCAGAGGGAGCTATAGAGCTTAAAAACTGTAGAGGAAAACAGAGATTGGAATACGTCCAACAAATAATTGAGGACTTAGGTTGCAAGTGCTACTCTGAGACGAAGCGGTTGGCACACGAGTGGAAGTCATGGCGGGCCGCATCAAACCAGTCCGAAGAATGACGACTAAAAACGAAAATGGGGTGGGGGGTGGTGGTACATAATCATTTCAGATTCTTTCTTTCCTGTTTGGCAAATGACAAAGAAAGGCGGGTAGGCGTTTTGGAGCATACAGCTACTATTTCGAAGTCAGAATTAATTTGCAGGGGCGTACGTTCAATTAATGGCAGCAGATACTTAACTTTGGCATCATTATCTTCAGGACGATTTGTTCTGTTGACCTACTGGTAATAATAGTTCCTCGAATAAAACGCTCGCTTCCTTTTCGGCTGTTTATTCAATCCGCGATAAATCTATTTGTGTAGTTTTGACATAGATAATAATTCCATTTCCTTCATAAGGAAATGTAGTCAAACTTTCTTCTGTATAATCCGAATAACCAACAACTGTACGCAGCCTGTAATCAACAAACAATCCCGAGGTACACGCATTATAACTACTTCCCTTCCGCATACACTGTTACAGACATGCTGACCCGCCCGTGCCTGCAAAACCAAACACACACACATGCGTCACAGATATGCTTCCTAGAAATTTCACTGGCATGAAAATGTAAAATGCAACATAAATTTTTTACATCACAGGTAGAAATGTATGCGTTATTTCAAAATGTGATTTGTATTAGGATATTCAGTATTGTTTTTATTCAAATACACTCCTGGAAATTGAAATAAGAACACCGTGAATTCATTGTCCCAGGAAGGGGAAACTTTATTGACACATTCCTGGGGTCAGATACATCACATGATCACACTGACAGAACCACAGGCACATAGACACAGGCAACAGAGCATGCACAATGTCGGCACTAGTACAGTGTATATCCACCTTTCGCAGCAATGCAGGCTGCTATTCTCCCATGGAGACGATCGTAGAGATGCTGGATGTAGTCCTGTGGAACGGCTTGCCATGCCATTTCCACCTGGCGCCTCAGTTGGACCAGCGTTCGTGCTGGACGTGCAGACCGCGTGAGACGACGCTTCATCCAGTCCCAAACATGCTCAATGGGGGACAGATCCGGAGATCTTGCTGGCCAGGGTAGTTGACTTACACCTTCTAGAGCACGTTGGGTGGCACGGCATACATGCGGACGTGCATTGTCCTGTTGGAACAGCAAGTTCCCTTGCCGGTCTAGGAATGGTAGAACGATGGGTTCGATGACGGTTTGGATGTACCGTGCACTATTCAGTGTCCCCTCGACGATCACCAGTGGTGTACGGCCAGTGTAGGAGATCGCTCCCCACACCATGATGCCGGGTGTTGGCCCTGTGTGCCTCGGTCGTATGCAGTCCTGATTGTGGCGCTCACCTGCACGGCGCCAAACACGCATACGACCATCATTGGCACCAAGGCAGAAGCGACTCTCATTGCTGAAGACGACACGTCTCCATTCGTCCCTCCATTCACGCCTGTCGCGACACCACTGGAGGCGGGCTGCACGATGTTGGGGCGTGAGCGGAAGACGGCCTAACGGTGTGCGGGACCGTAGCCCAGCTTCATGGAGACGGTTGCGAATGGTCCTCGCCGATACCCCAGGAGCAACAGTGTCCCTAATTTGCTGGGAAGTGGCGGTGCGGTCCCCTACGGCACTGCGTAGGATCCTACGGTCTTGGCGTGCATCCGTGCGTCGCTGCGGTCCGGTCCCAGGTCGACGGGCACGTGCACCTTCCGCCGACCACTGGCGACAACATCGATGTACTGTGGAGACCTCACGCCCCACGTGTTGAGCAATTCGGCGGTACGTCCACCCGGCCTCCCGCATGCCCACTATACGCCCTCGCTCAAAGTCCGTCAACTGCACATACGGTTCACGTCCACGCTGTTGCGGCATGCTACCAGTGTTAAAGACTGCGATGGAGCTCCGTATGCCACGGCAAACTGGCTGACACTGACGGCGGCGGTGCACAAATGCTGCGCAGCTAGCGCCATTCGACGGCCAACACCGCGGTTCCTGGTGTGTCCGCTGTGCCGTGCGTGTGATCATTGCTTGTACAGCCCTCTCGCAGTGTCCGGAGCAAGTATGGTGGGTCTGACACACCGGTGTCAATGTATTCTTTTTTCCATTTCCAGGAGTGTATGTTTTAAATCAAATGTAAAGCACTTGGATGACTTATCTTCTCCGAAATACAGCATTTACACCTTCTGAACATTTACAGGGCGGTCAGAAAAAATCTGAAGAGCTTGTAAAGGTGTTGCAGGACAACCTGTGCTGAAAAATAAATTTGACGATAGTGAACGAGAATACTGAGTGATATTGTAGCACTTGCATTCCATTTGATAATTTTATAGGCCATTTTAAGATGTAACTGTGGGATCAACATATTTTGGATTGATATCTGGATTGAATGTATTGTAGAACTGAGGTCAGTCTGCTGGTACGATATATCATCCACCCCTGCCATAATTATACTTAAAATGGTGTTAACGAGGGAATTCCCAACGTCATACTGTTGGCTGAGTGTGTTAAACCGCGGTGGGGAGGTTTTGGAACCCATTGGAGTAAGAGAAACACTTTGTTTTGTCCGGTACAGTTGGTCCCGCATGTCCACGCTTTGTCGGAGTCCTCTACTTTCTTTGCAGAATTTACGCGTTGCTGGTGGGTAGCTGGGTATGCTGCATTACAGGAGGAGGCAGCGATAAGGGAGGGGAACCCATTGGAGCCACTCTTCTCGATGTCTGCGGCATTGTTGTCATGACAATGGTTGGTTGCTGCTGGTCGTAGGTGCCGGTTCTGATAGTTGCATTGAGCCTGTGTTGAATCGTGAGGGGCGGGAATTCTGTACCCTGTCTCGTAATCTCTGGGGAAAAGTAAATGCATATGCGTAAGGTCTATTTTCAACCACAGCTGTTGTTTCTCGGAACTCAATACTATTGTTAGACATAATTTTGTTAATTTCCTTGTGCTCAAGATTCATTGGGCATGTTTGAGACAGAGCACTGTGATTTCCGGTACAACGAATACAGGTTGCTCTATCGTCTCTCCCACACGCGTTACCTCTCTGTGGCTCTACATTGTGCGTTCAAAAGATGGCTCTGAGCGCTATGGGACTTAACATCTTAGGTCATCAGTCCCCTAGAACTTAGAACTACTTAAACCTAACTAACCGAAGGACATCACACACATCCATGCCCGAGGCAGGATTCGAACCTGCGACCGTAGCAATCCCGCGGTTCCGGACTGAAGCGCCTAGAACCGCACGGCCACCACGGCCGGCTACATTGTACGTAAATCTAGTGTTACTTCTGCATTGTTTGCTGCCACGTTCATATACTAAACAGTTGTAGCGTATTAAGACGGAGGGTACATACACGTCAGTCGACGGTCAACTCCAAAAATATAAACAAACATTGGGTGCCACTCTGATCTGAACGTTACAACACAAATTCAAGACGGCTGTGTTATATTTTCCCTTTTGGAATTACAATTTTATTAAATCTCCTGATGGCAGTAACTTCACAGCAACACATTTCAGTTAGAATTCGTCCTCCAAAAGAGAGGTTTCAACATTGTTGATGATACTTTGTTTGGTAGTGAAGAACTTCTGAATGTCGGCCTCCAGATCTGCTTTGTCTGAGAAAGAGTGTTGAACTCTCAGTTTTCACACGGTTTTTCCCTGCCCCCGTAATATTGATTATGTGCTTGAATAATGACTCCTCTAATGAGTCTGCCTAGTGCCATAGGGTAGAGCCTGCCTAAGTTCCTGTTCCTACTTTCAACAAATAAGATGAAAGGTCCTCTGTCGGGAATTGCGTGCAAGTTAGCAATGCAATTTACATGCCGGTGGTTGATGGTTCGTTTTTGGGTGGCGTCTGCACGCAGCACTTTCTCCATTTTGTCCCGTTGGTCGTCTTATCCTTCTCCCTCTATGCGTGGCGTTGGCGTTTCTGCGAAGGCTTCGTGTCGCTTGCTGTAATGGCATACAGGCGGAACACGTTGGAGTGTGTCTGGTTCGTGGAACGCGATGTGTACGTTGCTAATCATTTCACTGGTAGTTGCATGAAGTGCTTCAGTATCGATTGCGTCACTATGCGGCTGGTTTTGTTTAGTTAGTGATGCAAGGGGGCTGCTATATCCACCGTACATGGTGGTGATCGGAACGTAACAGAAACTTTAACAATTCGCCAGTGGCTACCGAAGTAGAACAAATACCGGAACGAACTATCAGTGTATGAACTCCTCGAACACTATCCGAGTAAGAAGTGCTTATGCCGTGCGCGCCGATGTTGTTGTCTCTTCCGCTACACGGAGGAAACTCTTCAAAAATCTTATTTCTAGGTAGTTTGTGGAACAGTTATATTTGCTGAAAACAGGTTTCTGTTACTTGCTCTCCCTGCATCGAAATCTGTTTCTTACTACGACACATGTTTATAAATACTCCAAATGTCTTGATCATTTTATCTGACAGGTGTTTAAATAATTCAGCTTCAAAGCTATCGCTGCATGCACCTTTCATTCTTCTTTTATCTGTGTAAAAGATTATATTGCCTCTACCCTTTCTGTTGTACACTCAAGGATTTTATTTTGCATCTCTAGAACTGCACACAGATCCTTATAACTATAGTTATCCGTATATTAAGAGGCTCGTTGTTGTGTATATCGTCCATTGTCTGTGATGATACGTAGATGACCCTTAAAATGTTTTCCGCGTCAGAGATGATCACATGTATTGAAAGTACACTTATACCAACAATTTACGCGACATGAGTGGAATTTAAAAGCTATACAGCTGATTGCTCGCGTTCTTGTTGTGTCTGTGACGTTGTTGAATCACTGTTACGCAGAGCGAAACAGCAGTGTTTCAGTGTCAAAACATATGGCATCATTCTGACAAGTGCGAGAGGGGCGACACTTTGTCATTCCGCCACCAGATTGCAATACGTCTCATTCCGTGCAGCACATGTCAAGCTTGATATTTGTTATGTCGCTGGAGAACTCTTTTTATTATACATACAGTACTGCAAGTGAATGCTTCAACAAAAATTACATACAGCAAACTTTTGGTATAATGTCATTAACACATCGTAAAAATACGACTCACTGTTTTCCTGCTGTAATAACTGTACTAATACGAGGGTGAGTCAAATGAAAACCTCAAATATTTTTTAAATATTATTTACTGTGGAGAAGTCGTATAAAGCTGTATCGCATTTCAACATAATCTCCCCCACGCTAAATGCAAGTCCTCCAGTGCTTACATAGTGCATAAATTCGTTTAGAAAAAAATTCTTTTGGTAGTCCGCGCAACCCCTCATGGACGGCGTGGAGTACCTCTTCATCAGAACGGAACTTCTTTCCTCCCATTGCGTCTTTTAGTGGTCTAAACATATGGCAATGACTTGGAGTAAGGTCGGGTGAGTATTTTGGATGAGGAAGACACTCAAAATGCAGGTCTATGATTGTTGCAACTGTAGTAAGGGCAGTGTGGGTCTTAACATTGTCATGTTGCAAAATGATACCTGCTGACAGCAATCCACGTCGCTTTGATTTGATTGATTTTTTAGGAGATCTGTGTATGATGCACTGGTGACAGTAGTCCCTTTAGCCATGTAATGCTCCAAAATGACGCCTTTTTTGTCCCAAAAGAGTGTCAGGATACCCTCCCTTCTGATGGTTCTGTTCGAAACTTCTTTGGTTTTGGTGACGAGGAATGGCGCCATTCCTTGCTCGCTCTCTTCATGTCAGGTTGGTGGGAGTAAACCCAGGTTTCGTCCCCAGTAACGATTCTTGCAAGGAAGCCATCAGCTTCTTGTTCAAAGCGCCGAAGAAGTTCTTCACAAGCATCAACACATCGTTTTCTCATTTCAGGAGTCAGCTGCCGTGGCACCCATCTTGCAGACACTTTGTGAAACTGGAGCACATCATGCACAATGTAGTGTGCTGACCCATGGAATATCTGTTAACATGCTGCAATGTCATTCAGTGTCACTCGGTGGTTTTTCTTCACTATGGCTTCAACTGCTGCAATGTTCTGGGGAGTCACAACTCGTTGTAGCTGACCTGGACGAGGAGCATCTCCCACTGCAGTCACACCATTTGCGAAGTTCCTTCTCCATTCGTAAACTTGCTGCTGTGAGAAACATGCGTCATTGTACTGAACCTTCATTGGTCGATGAATTTCAATAGGTTTCACACCTTCACTACGCAAAAACCGAATAACAGAACGCTGTTCGTCCCTGGTGCAAATCGCAAGTGGGGCGGCCATCTTTATACTGATACTGCGACGGTATGTGTGCATCTGCACTATGCTTCCACCTACGGGCCATTCTGCACGCTGTTTGTAGCACGCTTACCAACTTACAGGATAACGGCGTGAAATTTCAATTTGTTATTAGAAATTTAAGGTCTTCATTTGACTCATCCTCGTATATTGTCGAACAATGCATGTCGTTCACATTATAGAAGTTAGGGAAGCGGACGTAACTATTTGCCTGGCAAGTGAATTTCGTCCTTAGCAGAGTGCACGAAGGTGAGCAGTTTAAACAAATATTTGGCATCGTGGTTTGGCACAGGGAATCCATGGCTCCTATTACAGAGCTCAGTTACTTTCAGCCTCATCCATGCGACCTGGGAATGGGGCGCTGGTTTCTCGACACGGAATATTTTGGAGGATATTACATTTGGATTATAACCAAAGTAGACTTCCGAAAACCTTGGTTCAAAACCGAGTTCGGAACCATTTTTATGTTGTTTCTTTCCGGTGCGATATGTCAAAGTAAAAAAGCTGGATACCAAGTGTGAATGCGTCTGTAAGTGTGTGTGGCGCTCTGCTTGTCGAGCAATGAATGTTCCGTGCTCTTATACTGTCTACTTTCACATAATCCCGATCCTGCACCCACAAAGCGTATTCGTTTCGGCCCAGGTGAGATCATGCACAATAGTGATCTAGAAAAATCGGCAAATGCGTAATTTTTTTAAATTCAAGTGATGGTCTTTACTGAAATGTTCAGAATTTGACTGCGTAGAGGTTAGGTAATCTTCTTCCCTGCAAGCGAAGTGTAAAATTTCCGATTCACTGAGAAATTGTATAAAATCCATAGTATAACTGACTCTCATTTCTTCTCGTAATTATTTTCAATTGAAATAAAACGCTGCAGTGTAAATTACTCTTCAGTACAGTAATCATATGGCAGTCCTGTCACTTCAACAACTTATAACTACGAACGATACGAAGATAAATGTTGTAAGATATTTTCCCTTACATTCTTCATAAATGATATTACACGCAATGCTCCGTATTCCTTCCTGAATAATTTTAAACAATTCATTTAAATTTTACATAAAGAATAGGAGTCTTGGCTTAGCTTGTAGTAAATATAACAAGTCAGTCAGTCAAGAAATTGCAACGACTGAAAATACGTAACATGGTTCAGTATTTCTTGTTCAGCTTCAGTGGCGACCCGGCCCAGCAACTCTTGACTGAAGGAGTGTAGTCGTCCTACCATCACAGCTCATAGAGTCGAAACCAGATAGTTTTACCCTCCTCATTTCCTCTGAATACTGGATACGGTCGTAGTACTCTTTATGTAAAAGTTTTCACACATGTTAGCATATGACAGATCATTATACTTGTGACTCTGTCAGGCCGCTCAAGAATATTGCTCTCTGCATTCTGCAGCCTTAATTATTTGTACAAGGATTAAATTTACATAATAACGGTTGTCACAGGCGAACCGTAATTTCTGTGTGATACTGAAGCCAGTGATTTTAGCGACTCATCTTATTGATCTATTTATTGTGCATCTTTATATCTCTCATTCGCTACTCATGAGGGCTGGGAGGGATGTAGAGTTTTATTATTTTCAGTCAAATATTCCAGTTGGCTGAGATGGGATAGAGGGGTCCCCAACTGTAAATATTTTAGAGGCGATTTCCAGTTCCGTTATTCGCCAGATATCCAAGGAACATCACCTCAAAACTTTGCTATTATTAGAACAATGTTAAACATTGTGTTTATGTAGGTATGAATGTATCTGTGTGCGTGTTGTCTGCATCTGTGGCAGCCTGGCTGTAGTAGTTGTGATTAGGCCGGAGACTGTGAGAATGCGAAGTTGTACACAATAGAGAACGTAACAAATTTTGCTACTAGTCAAATTTTAATTACTGGCTTATTATGCTTAAAGAGTATACTGATTAGTTTCCTCAACCGCATGAGAATTTAGTCTTACTTCGACGTAGTGAAGCTTACGAAGAGCGTGTTTCTGCATCTTAAGCTTTGTTTTTAACTAAAAGAGAAAACTGGACATATTCACACTTCTTAAAGATTAATTACTTTCTTAACTTTTAATAGTTTGTTTACGTTATTTACCCTATTTCTTTTGCTTGACAGTGAAACAGTGTTGATGCAGATACGTAATTTGGTAGTGAACTCAGATATGCAGGGCACTAAGCAAAGTTAACACAACCCATGCCTAGCAGAGGGTTCATCGAACCACCTTCACAATAATTCTCTATTACTACAATCTCTAAAAGTGCGCTGCAACCTTTTCTCATGCATCACCTGAATATAAATGACAACGCTGCCAATTTACTGCCCTCTTGTACCATTCATACCACCGGTCTCTGTATGTAGGCAAATCGCTATTCCATGTCTTTTGTCAACTCCGTATAAGGCTCCACACGCGGACCTATTCAGGATGTATGAAGTCCGATAGAACAGATACCACTTCATATACTTAAGGCTTACCAACCAGTGATGTTCTTCAATGCGGATGCACTCAATTGCTCAAACTCTTTCGGGAATGTGTAGATTGACTGCCGCGAGTAATGAATATAGTGGGCAGGGGCACTAAAAACGTAGTGCATGGACAGTAAGCTGAAAATGTGGATCTCACGGGGAACGTGCCAGAGATAAATCCCTGCAGTCGCAGTAACTTCTGTGTCCTCGATGACTCAGTGGGATAGAGCGTCTGGCATGTAAGCAGGAGATCCCGGGTTCGAGTCCCGATCGCGGCACACATTTACAACTATCCGCGTACATGTTTATCAACGCCTGTAAGCAGCTAATGGTCTGAATTTCATTGAAATTTCATTATTCAGGATGTAGTCACCCACTGTGAATGAAGCTCGGTGACGTTATTTATAACACATGTTGGCAGTGTCACTTAAAAATGATATGGAATTCCATGTTATGTCGCGAGTCAAAACCGAGCATTGATGTGAAATTACGATACGATGAGAATTCGAGTACGGGTTGTTGCCGCATGGTTGAGGACATATGGAGGTTTGGGTTTGACCGTGAGTCGTGCTCGGATATCCCATTGGTAAGGCGACCGCTTGCGATACGCGGGACATCTGCGTTCGCGTCCTGTCAGGGAAAAATTTTCATTGTCTCCATTCCATTGTATAGCTGATTGTTGTCCGTATTCCTATTTTCGAATACAGTTCATGATGTGGAGTTCTTGCGCTTGGTGTGACACGTAGCTTTCCGTCGAGATTGCGGAGCTATTTACGCACTGTTGAATTTACTGTCTGGTTTACCTATAGGTCGACAGCCGCAGAACGTGCAGCGTGTGTCATCTGCTAATTTGGCTGGATGCCCCATACTGATTGCTGATTTTCATTATATAAAAAGAAAAAGTAACGTAAATCAATAAACGCCGAGCTTTACATTTTAGTTAGCAAGCAGTGGTGAGCTTCTGGTATTAATGTATGCCACTGATTAACTTTGTTTTATACCTAGATGGTGTTAAGGAGCGTTTATGTTCAAATTGTATGCAGCGTGTGGTGCACTGTGTTGTCAGGCTGTTCATCGATCTTTCCAGTATTCAGTTTTGGCTGAATACCGTTGAGCATTTTGATTACTCATTTTGGTGATTACTAGAGCAGTATTCTTAAAATTATATACGATCAGGCACCTTTCCTCTTCCTAAATGTTTCTGAATATATTAATTTTTAGATAAGGAAATACAGTTTTATAGATTTGCTCTTGATTAAGATTAATAATTTGTTTTCTTGGAGAGAGATTTTGGCTGGCTGGTGATCCATTTCATTCAAGATTCTTTTGTAATTATGTTTCAGGAAGGCTTTTTTCAGCTTCTTTTAACTCTAATTTTTTGAGCAAGTATTGCTAAAACCTTGTTTATTCAAGCCACACTCAAGGACTAAATTTTTATCGAATGAGGGTTCTCTAATTTGAGATCTATTCTAACACCGTTACTTGGTTTTCAAATTGCGTTGCCCAGACCGTTTCATTGGCTTTTAACAAGGAGTTTTGTAGAATGAATTCCTTTATTCTTTTATAGTAAATGTTTTCAGTTGCTTATTCTTTTTTAAGACATATATCATAAATATTTTTTATGTGTGTTTTAGATCACTGAAGTGTGTTATCCCCTCTGTATAATAATTTACATATCTTTAAGAGAGAGCATCCCTGAAATTTCGTACGCGGTGGCTACTCTTAGAAGCTGTTATAAAATGTTCCGCTTACAAAAGAGGTGTAATCTGATACAATCCTTACGATGTAGATATTTTGAGAAAATATTGTTGTTCAGTTTTGGTGCTCATTATTTAGTCAAATTTCTAATCTGCCATTTTTCCCTGGAGTTACTTGGTAAAATGAAATGAAAAATTGTACGTATTTGTTTGGAAGTATATGCGCTTGGTACCCTCTATTACTAAACTGAGTTTATTGAGGTGATTTTAAGACGATCAACAGTTAGGTTCGATAAATACGAGAGTATTACGAAGATGCTTCGTGAACTCAAATGTGAATCACTGCAGGGAATACTACGTTCCTTCAGCGAAGAAAAGAACCGGCGTAGACTGCAGAAAAGAGCGGTTATAGGAGCAACAGTCTGGAACCGCGCAACCGCTACAGTCGCACGTTCGAATCCTGCCTCGGGCATGGATGTGTCTGATGTCCTTAGGTTAGTTAGGTTTAAGTAGTTCTAAGTTCTAGGGGACTGATGTCCTCAGAGCCATTTGAACCATTTAAACTGCAGAAAACATGTACTGCCACCAGCGCACATTTATTGTGGGGACAACGAACATAAAATGAGGGAATTTATGGTTCGCAGGGGGCTTGTTCTATTTGCGAGTCGAACAGGTAAAGAAATGACTAGAAGTCTTTTAATGCATCCTCCGCTATGCACCATACAGTGGCTAGCGGAGTATTTAGATTAAGAAGTAAAATTTGGTACTGCTATTATTTAGGACAGTTTACAAGCATTCTCAAGAAGTTCTGGTGAGTACTCGCGTGACTGGTGCAATGCTTAGCGTCATACTGGAAGTGACGTGTTTCCAAATCATGTTCCACGGTCTTGTGCACAAGCCACTATTGAAACCAGGGTCCTGGAGGAAACTGTGACAAAGGTTGACATGACAGATGACAACTGTCTGAGCACGTTCAGACTCAGCAATCAGACAACGGGAACTGCTACAGAAGCACCACTCCCGTGCTACGGTTCTACAGTAAATCCGCATTGTCATCCATTATGCATGGCTCGGTAATGTGTCCTTCCTCACTGGAGTATGATTTAGAGGTTCGGATGTGCGTTGTTTGATCGCTAGCCCCGAGTAGATGCTTAGCTGCACATCACTGTACCAGTGGCTCATCCTGCATTCCGGACAATCTGGTACCAGGCTAATCCATGCCCACACATCCGAATAATTCTGTAGCGTCCATCAATAATTCATCATGAATAAATAGCTCTTACAGCTTACAGACACTTGTGGACTGCTTGAATAGTGGTCTTTCCTTTCTCATGAAATCGATAAAGAGTAATAGTTCACCACGAGCGTTGACTTCTCGTAGAAAAACTATTAGTAGTTACAAGCTGTCTGTAGAGCAGAGATTTCTCATTAACCTTTCTTTAATCTGCCACAAGGCTTGCAGGAGAACCGACTGCAGTCCTGTCTAACGTACTGACAAAAGGAGGTCATCATCATACACAGCTTTGGTTCAGGTACCCATGTACGTTCCAATTTCAGGTAGATTGCATCTGATCTTTCCGCCTCTTCCCAGGACGCCCAACATTCCCTTCCCCCTGAAATGTATATTTGTATATTATATTAGGCTTTCGTTTTTCTGACATCCTTTGAAAGCATTCTTCCTCTATATTTACGTAATCCTCTCTTTTATGAAGTTTGCTTTCTACACACAGTTCATTCTTTATTTCAGTATTTTTTATCCGATCTATGAGTTTTTAATCAACTAGAGGTCTTAGGATTCTCGTCTCTGCTGCCTCAATTCTCCAGCTTTGTCTGGCGGTTAGAGACCAAGTCTCTGATCCACATATTAGATCTGGTCCTGCCATCACGTTATAAAATTTTAGTACAGCCTCTTTTCTAACTTTTTTGAGGTGAGTGCGACATAGTAGTACCTACCAAATGCTGGAAGTTTTGCAGTTTGTATTCCTGATCATTTTGAGTGATATATGTGAGCTCACATACCACGTGTTTAAAAGTACTTATTTGTTCTAGTGACTTATCAGCATTCACTATTTCTCTTCTTAATGCTCCGTAACATGGAATGCCGTTATCTTAGTTTTATTTTTAGATATTGTCATATGATAATCATTTGCTCTTTGTAATTTATCTTCTGCGTCCGTTAAGATTATTCGATCATCTGCAAACAGGAGTGTACTAATAAATTTATTATCAATCTTATATTGGTGTAATACTTTATTCTGCCATGTCTTCTTGACGTCGTCTGTGTATACATTAAATAATGTAAGTGATAAAGGACACTATTCTCTCACTCCATGGTAGATTTTTCTCCCTAACGGACTTCCTTTCTGTATTTTGGTTTTTTTGTCTATATAATTGCTTTGAAGTACAAAAGACTGTGTATATGGGATGACTACATTCTCTATGATTTTAATAATTTGGCAGACTGGGAATAAATTTAATAAGATCTTCCCATCCGATACCCACTCTGTTCTTCGACGAGAAATGTTTCCGAATGTACCTTTAGTCTGTTTGTTGTTAGTTTTGCATATATCTTGTATCCAGTGTTCATAAAAATAATACCTCGATACTTGTTACATTTTCTGCGCTCACCTTTTTAAAATAATGGGACAAAACTGCTATTGGTAATCCTCTTTCATGTTGCAGTATTTCCAACGAGTATGTACAATATTTAATAATAGTTTTGTGAGGCACCATTGCGAAGCATCCTTAAACAATTCTACATTGAATTTGTCTTCTCCTGGGATTTTCCGTTTTTGTATGTTTTAAACGCAGCCTTTAGTTCTTCCACTGATAGAAGATCAACATGCTCATCACAAACTGCAGATTTCACACTCTTCTCATCACCTGTGTGTATATTTTGGAAGTAATCCAACCACTCATTTCGTAACGTATGAGCCGGCCGCTGTGACCGAGCGGTTCTAGGCTTTTCAGTCTGAAACCGTGCGACCGCTACGGTCGCAGGTTCGAATCTTGCCTCGGGCATGGACGTGTGTGATGTCCTTAGGTTAGTTAGGTTTAAGTAGTTCTAAGCTCTAGGGGACTGATGACCTCAGGTGTTAAGTCACATAGTGCTCAGAGCCATTTGAACCATTCTTTTGTAACGTATATTCAACACGTATGTAACGTAGCGACAATGAATCTTACCCATGTTCGTCTTTGAAACTAGACTCTATAACATGCTGAGCTATCAGTAAACGTAATCTAACCTGCATAACACAGTGTGCGTGTTATATGAGTGTCAGTTTCACTCTCGTTTAAGCCCCGAACAGATCGTTACATAAAATACTTAAAAATAACGTTTGGATAAGCTATCCGACTGAGTATTTGAATATGAAAAACTACAGGAAGAAATGAGCCTCACAATGAATACAAAAGTTATCCGACAGTGTTTTTGAACAAGAATTTACAAGTGATACAGAATTTGACTTGTGTAACGGAATTTAACGGTTTTGAGTAGATGACATGTTGTGGTGTGTTAGTGTCTTTGCTTTGGCCCTAAGTTTTGCACTCACCTCTTTAGATCTCTTCCTTTCTCGATGTGGCTTACAGCAATTGGCAGCAGCATGCAGCAGCAGCGGCTAAAGCTTAGTGTTGCTAAGAATGGATTTAATAAAAAGAAGTTTACCTAGGTCATGTTAATTACTAAATAACTTGTGAGAAGGGATTTCATTAATTAAGTCTATTTAAAACTTCAGCAATTCTAATGACCAATAATAGACAATGGCAATTACATAGGTATCAATAATGGCTGAGTGCTACATTAACAAATTATTTCAATTTCAAAACTACATTAACATTTAATAACCACAGCAGTTATACATTTAGATATGGAGAATAACTATTATGATTTGGAGGATAAGGAGGTTTCTTCAACTGATAAGCAAAACATGGGATTATTGTAAACTCGGACTAACAATCACTATGCTTGCGAATTTTACCTTGAATTTCACCTTCAAGGGTATCTAAACCATCTAAATCTCTCCAGGCTATACAAGTGAATTCAGGCCTTGAGTGTGGTAAGATCTGCCATCACCGACGTGAGGGCAGCGTGACGCGTGTTCTGTCACGGAGCTCTCGACCAACACTACTCCTCCACCCTCGCAGACAGACCTCATCTCGCAATAATGCTTAGAATCGCGCTCCCCCCTCAGCTTGTTACTATCGATCTCTGAGTACTTACACAACGCAAAGAATGGCGTTACGTTGGATATATTGTTTTACATAATGGAGAGTTCTCACACATTCCTTACAATTTTCAGAAAGGATGTTAATTTGACCTGTATCTCTTTCATCTTGTTGTTCCAGCATACTACAGACTTTAGTTCTTTTTCCCTTGTACATCATGCTCCATTTGATTCACAAATAGTTCCCATCTTTCTTAAAATGGTTCAATTGGCTCTGAGCACTATGGGACTTAACATATGTGGTCATCAGTCCCCTAGAACTTAGAACTACTTAAACCTAACTAACCTAAGGACATCACACACATCCGTGCCCGAGGCAGGATTCGAACTTGCGACCGTAGCGGTCACGCCTAGAACCGCACGGCCACACTGGCCGGCTCCCACCTTTCTTAAGGGGACATTGTATTGGAAATTCGTTGAAATTCGACATTTTCTGTTTTCTACTCCATAATGTACTTTGGACTTCCCTGAAATTTTTGGTATATAATACATAAAAATCAGACAATTGTGAGACCTTCAAATTATGCTTTGAATGTTGACGTGTGACTCAAAGTTCACATCTACGCATATACCGCCACACTTGAGCTGTCATGTCTTGGGAACTGTACAGTCTAGAAGGCTGTGAAGAGCTTTGTTTTGTGCCTATTGCTGCGGCTCAGAAGTTGGCACAACGAATAAGCAACGCAGTACTTGTTTCTGATACTATTTTCGGCTATTTTTGTAGTAAGCTAGCTTCTGTTGCTTTTTATACGTAAATAAAAGGCCTAAGCCTAACAGTAACTCAGAGAAATGCAAATTCGCGGGTAACAGATATGTGAGACCTGAATTTCCCTCTGAAGTACTTGAAAACGCCGATGAAAGGCCATATCATGCTTTATGTCCACCTTCACCAAATACTTGGTGTAAATTTAGGCAAGCTGAATTTTCTGGCACCCTGCATGAATTTACACACAAACATTCTCTTCCTTTGGCAGTAATGGAGGAAATCAAACCTATTTACAGATGTTTGGCAAATCCCGAGCTACTAAAGAAGTGCTTACATTGGAAGACCGAGAGTGTGAATGAGTCCTTCAATAACGTTGTGTGGTGCCGTGTGCATAAAAATGTATTTGTTGGCCTTATGACTCTAATGTAAGCAGTGTCTGATGCAGTAATAACTTTTAATGGTGGGAACTATGAAAGACTTAAGGTTCTGGAATAGTCAGGGGTAAGGTTTGGACACACCACAGCTAAAGGGCTGCGGGAGCTGGATGAGCTTTGTGTACGAGAAGCAGAGTTAGCTGCTCAGCGAATGAAAAAAGAAGCAACAAAGAAAAGGAGGTGGCAAGCACTGCGCTGTTGTGGCACTGAAGAAGACACGGACAATGGGCCAGGGCAATTCTAGTCCATAAAAGACGTAGAAATGTAAGTATGTATAAAAATTTGTAATAAAAAGTTTTAAACCTCAATATCTCTGAACTACATTTTTTGCAGTAAATGACCCGTTTTTTAAAAAAAACACTGATGGTAGAGATATGAAATTTTGACAGCATGCCAAGTGTGAGATTCAACACATATGGAACTAGACTAATCAAAATATCTTGAGCTGTTTTCTTTTTATGTTCATTTAGTTACAAAATTCTATCAAAAAAATAAGCGTTTGAAAAAGAAAACTAGATAACGTGCCCCACAATACCATTTTAGTAATAATTCTAGTTCAGTATATCTAGAAAGGTTCATTCAATAATTATGGAATATTGTAAGTTGGTACCTTAAAAAGTTTCCAAGATAATGGGTCACAAATTTCGATAATTTAACATTGGTGGTATAGGACATACAATGTTCCCTTGAATAGAATAAAATAGAACACAATTTACATTCTCGATCACAGATTCGGATTGACCATAAAATTACGAGTCGATTCACGTACGTCACGGGTTCATTTGATAATTATTGCAGATATCGGCGGAATTAATTTTTAAAGAAATGGTATCAATCCAATATTCACCGGCAATTAGAACCCCCGAGGGCATGCAGAATTGGAGGACTGTCGTCTCTTGGATGTGGAGTAATTCTATGAGCCCCCGGAGTAATCATTACTGATATTTTAAAATAGCGCGAAAATCCACAAGGGACTGCCGAACCGTTACTTCGAAATTCAAGCCACGGCTACATCACGGTAATGCGACACTAGATCATCCCGTCTTTCTCAGAAAATTGCCGCATCTGCAGTGCCTCCACCCTCTGAGCTATGAGGTACGGTTGAAACAAATCGTAATTGCCACTCTGGTTGCCCACGGTGCCTTCTTTCTGTTGGTGAACGCATACTGTGGTGCAGTGTCTAAAAACCCTACCACAACAAAGATCAGCATTTAATAACGATTGTGGTGTTGCTCACGCTGCTAAATACTGCATTTTCGGGCAACATCAGTCATATTAAATGGCAGGTGTCATTAGGGCACAGTTAATAAAGTCATTTCATTTAATAATCGAAAAACTAGACACTCATCTTTTTGTGTTTCCCACGCTGGTCTCGTATTATCATGGCTCAATCGCTGAAAATCTAGGTGATTATGATTCCAAGTTAGGATGCAAAGAGGCCTAGGTTTTATTCTGCTATATTCAAAAGTTTTGTAGATGCGCTTCTCAAACCATTCTTGGAGATTAAACCTTTCAAAGTTAGCACTATAGTGATGTAAAAAAAATAATCAGCTCTACGAATTTAAGTTCCACTTCCTTTTAATTGCTTTTATTGCAATATCACGTAACACACAAAACATCACTTCACAATACAAAACATACTTGAAAACATCTTCCTCACATTCACTGTTAAAGTTCACATTTTATAAGCTGACGACATTATTCGTCTTTCCAACATGACGTCCACGACTTGACTTTCTCAAGGTCCGAGTCTCTAACAACTCAACAACTAACTAATCGCTTACGCGCCCAAAAATCAGAATTACAAGTACGTCAAAGATCATATTGACAAAAGAAAGAATACACATAAGAATAATATCATTGCAATATAAACATATCGATGTATCAAAAGTGAAATCAAATCTGAATGTTGTCTCAGAAATATGTTAAGTAGTTAACAGAAATACAGTAGAATATTACTGGTATCGAGAGGTTCAGGTGAGGTACCATAATGGTTACGTAATTCAAGTACCATTACAAGTGTTCGCGTTAACAGAAGTGTCGAGAGAGGACTTCGCCAACTCAGGCAGTCGCAGTTCTTGGTTGGACCAGACCGTTTTTCTCAATGGTGCTGGTTTTGCAGTCAGCTGCACATCCGTGAGCACGCTTCCTGCACGTGATAGCAAAATGGTTCAAATGGCTCTGAGCACTATGGGACTTAACTTCTGAGGTCATCAGTCCCCTAAAACTTAGAACTAGTTAAACCTAACTAACGTAAGGACATCACACTTATCTATGCCCCAGGCAGGATTCGAACCTGCGACCGTAGCGGTCGCGCGGTTCCAGACTGTAGAGCCTAGAACCAGTCGGCCACACCGGCCGGGGCACATGATAGCAGCCATGGACCTCGTAGCTCGTGACGGATCAGCTTCGATCAGTAATACATCGGCGAGTATGTCGGTTGTGATTTCATATTGATGCAGCCGTTAGCATCAGTATCGGTAGGCGTGGTAAAGCTAAACATGCTTTCGCTTTAGGTAATCTGATCTCTGGTGGTCCGTTATGGACACGAGACATCAGCTGGTTAATTAATTGTCAATTTCAGTTAAATTCACCAACATCCTTGTAACTTAATACGTTATTTTATTTTTATTTTGAAGGCTACCCGTTTCAGCATTTCATTACGTCATCTTCAGGCCCCATATGCATCTGTCCAAGTAAACGATAATATCATATACGGACATAAATCACTGGATATCGTGAATTCAGTCGCTACGCTAGTGCTTCATTCGAAGGCTTTGTGGGAAATGAGCACAGTTGCAGTCCAAGGACGTGGTCAAACGTAGGTAATTCGGGCTACCGCTGCCTGGGGTTTAGTCATTTCAGTTCTCTTGCTTACTTATCATATTAACGTCACTCTCAGTGCACTCTAAACAGTGTATGGACGGGCTATATAGAAGCTCATTTACGTTTCAGTTACTATGTTCATTTGACCTGAAGAGCAGCAAGACACTTTCATTCCATTATTGGCTTAATAGTGCTTTTAATTTATGTTTTTATATTGTAACAAGCCACTTTGCAATTTAATTAGTATTTCGGACAAAATGACTAAGTTTTTACCAGAGACGTCTGCCTTCTGGTGTGTAGAATTACCCTTCTGTCTCCTATAACTGTTTTTTATAGTTATCAGAAATCACTGCTAGACGAATCGGAGTCCCTTACGGGCCACGATCAAGACAACAGGTAATTAGCACGTGGGGCCAAGTGTTCCAGTTAATAGGGAATCAGGGGGCAAACAGCTTCAGTAATTCAACAGTCTTATCGTCACGTTCAGTTAGCAAAAGCAATAATGTCTACATGTCTAAGCCACTAGTGTGCACGTCCGTTAGCTGATGAATACAGTTCTCAAAAATACTTACGGTTGTGTCGTGCCTACTCGTCGACTATGGGGTGTCTAAGAAACCTGCTTTCTTGGATCACTAGACAACAATTCAAGCAAGTCGTATTAATGAATTTTTATTATAGTAAGAAAAATGACAATACTTAACCTTGAGAATTAGTAATGGTATCGCTAGAAAATGGTGACAGACAAATAAGAAATCTCTTCAGTACATACAGTGCCAATACAAGTGAAATTATACAGTTCCTAAGTCGCTGCTGTACAGCTCGTAGAAGGGCTGTTCTTAAACTGGGGCCGCGGCCAGCCGGCACGGCGCTTATGTTCACTACGCCTAGAGCTCGCTGCTGTCTCGGTGTCGTCCTAGAGAGAGGTCGGTCAGCGTACTATTGGCTGACACCGTCTGACAGCCCTCTCTCTGCTCTATCGTTGCTGACTGTCGTGCTGGTGCTTGACTTTAACGCCGCAACACTTACCTTGTGTCTTGATAAATGGAACTCCATAAGTGTCAACACCAAACCTATTCGAGGGCCATCTCATTCGACGAATTTATTCTCCTTCCAAGTCGCTCGGGGTAGCCCCACGGTCTGAGGCGCCTTGTCACGGTCGGTGCGGCTCCCCCCATCGGAGGTTCGAGTCCTTCCTCGGCCATGGGTGTGTGTGTTGTCCATAGCTTAAGTTAGTTTAAGTTAGATTAAGTAGTGTGTAGGCTTAGGGACCGAAGACCTCAGCAGTTTGGTCCCATAAGACCTTACCACAAATTTCCAAATTTTCTCCTTCCAAGAGCTCCTCTAGCTGCACTGTTCGATGTGGTCGCGCATTGTCATCCATAGAAAATGTCAGTATCGAATGCACCCCTAGACAGAAACCCTTGGGAAGGGAGAACAGCGTCACAGTACGATGTTCAAAGCTGCAGAGGTGAGTACGCCAACGCAACATTATCCTTCCCTGCACCATAACACATAGACCAACAAAATAAACATGTTCGATAATGTTCCTATGTGCATTAACTGCTCCTACGTCTCGCTATATAAGGGTACGTCGAGAATCTCAGACTGACTCTGCTCTCATCCGAGAAGACAACGTCACCCTCTCCTTGATGGTCCATACCCTACGTTCCTGGTACCATCGCGAAAGGCGCAGCCGACGTACGGGGATCAACGGAACACAACGTGGTAATGGTCGGGCAAAGACAGCAGTCCTTATGCACTCAACGTGCCACTGTGGAACGTGAGATTACGTGCATTGCAGTCCTGTTAAATGTGCTTGCATTGCGCCCGCTGGTTGACAGAGGTCCCTTCTAGACTGTTATATGATGCTGCCATAGTTGACCGTGGAAGGTCACCCCTTCTCCTTCTGGCAACAGTACCTGTGGTTCGAAAGGCTACCCATCCACGTGAACCAATGATGTGAGCAATAAAGTACTCCTAGGCCGCAGTCGTCAAACTTCGTCCATCTTCCTATTTCCTGATAATTTCTTTCCCGTCTTGAAGTCATCCAAACGTTGTCTCTGGGTCATCCTGCGAAGGAGAACACCACACTGCACTGTAGCTACTCTCCGGCTCAAAATTATTCCCGTTCCTTCAACAGCTTCCTGTTGCGCAGCCAACCTCATCTGGCACCATAGTCACTTTGACCTCAAGCCATGTGACGTCCAGTATTCTGTGAACCACTGGATACTTACTCCCTAAATTTCATTCATTTCCTCTGTCTAGTTAATATGTTGTTCTACTTTACCTCGTCCTTAAATTTTGCAGAGTAGTGTTCACTGTATCAAAATGGCTCTGAGCGCTATGGGACTTAACATCTATGGTCATCAGTCCCCTAGAACTCAGAACTACTTAAACCTAACTAACCTAAGGACAGAACACAACACCCAGCCATCACGAGGCAGAGAAAATCCCTGACCCCGCCGGGAATCGAACCCGGGAACCCGGGCGTGGGAAGCGAGAACGCTACCGCACGACCACGAGATGCGGGCAGTGTTCACTGTATCCTCACTTGCTGTAAATTGTGGTGACAAAAGTCACTAGATAGCGATATGCACACATTCAGATGGCGGCAGAATCGTGTAAACTGTGAAAAGGTTACCGACTTCATTATGGCCGCACGACGGGATTTAACAGAGTTGCAACACGGAATGGTAGTTGCAGCTAGACGCATGGGGCATTCCATTTCGAAAATCATTAGGGAATTTAATGTTTCGAGATCCACAGTTCCAAAAGTGTGCCAAGAATAGCAAATTGAAGGCACTACCTCTCCCCACGAACAATGCAGCTCTCGACGGTTTTCACTTAACGACCGAGAGCAGCGTCATTTGCGCAGTTGTCAGTGGTAACAGACAAGCAACACTGCGTGAAATAACCGAAGATATCAATGTGGGATGTACGACGAACGTATCCGTTAAGACAGTGAAGCGAAATTTGGCGTTAATGGCTGTTGTAGCAGACGACCGACGCGTGTGCTTCTCCTAACAGCACGAAATCGACTGTAACGCCTCTGCTAGGCTCCTGACCATATCTATTGGACCCTAGACGACTGGAAACTGTGGCCTGGTAAGATAACTTCCGAGTTTAGTTGGTAAGAACTGACGGTACGGTTCGAGTGCGGCGCAGACCCCACCAAGCCGCAGATCCAAGTTGTCAACAAAAAACTGTGCAAGCTCGTGGTGTCTCCATAACGCTGTGTATTGTGTTTACAAGAAGTGTTCTGGGTCCTCTAGCGCAAATAATCCTATCATTAACAGTAAATGTTTATGTTTGGCTATCTGGAGACCATTTCAGCCATTTGTGGACTTCATGATCCCATGCATGGCATGGGGCCACAATTGTTAGTTGATCATTGCTCATTCTTCCGGCTTTAGAGGCAGTTTCCCATCCCAAGGGCAAGAGAGTGTCCTGAACCTCAGTCTGCTCTTCCGTCCTCTTTGACAAGGCCGTTGGCAGAATGAGGGTGACTTCTTATGCCGGATCTCTTCGGCCACCCGTGCTGAATATTAATCAAAACTTAAGCAGTGGCCGGTTTCGAACACGGGACAGGGGACGTTTTGTTTATGAATTGAAACGTGCCCTTAGAAAAATTAATGAATTACTGTGCTGATAAACCTCTTAGTTATTTGATTTTCAAACAGCTAAGCAGAACTGAACGTACTCAGACATTTCTCTCTTTGCTTATTCTGATCAACACTAAACTGACACACGATATTTTTGGCGCAACGCAATCTGACTTTTAATAATCCCTACAAAAGAATGGCCCTGACTAACAATAACATATACCTTTCACAAATCACTTACCTCACAAAAATCTTTGTTACTCGAATTACTGCAATACAGCGAGCGCCACTACTGCCAGCTAAATAAAAGGTTCAAACTACTGATAGGCATAGTTAGCAAATGAAAGATTTTGATAGAGAACAAACAATGTATTTACCTTAATAGTGTTCAAAAGTCATCATATATATATATATATATATATATATATATATATATATATATATATATATATATATATATAGCAGTTCATGACATCCATTCTTACAAATGTACTGTTTCTGATGGACACACGTCCAGATCATCCGCTCTCAAAAATCCGCCATCTCACTTCCCCACATCCACCACTGCTGGCGGCTCAACTCCAATTGCGCAACGCTACGCGCTGTTTACATCCAGCTGCCCAACACTACAATAGCCAACAACAATGGAAACCAGCCACAGACTGCACACAGCACAGCCAGTGATTTACATACAGAGCGCTACGTGGCGTTACCAATAAGAAAACCTAAACAGCCTACTTACATAGCCCCCATGCTCCCAACAAAAAAATTTACAAATTGTTTTGGGCAGTGGCCAATACTGATTTGATAAAATTTCTCATAATTACAATAACAAAGATATCAAATGCACGCACTTATTGATACAATGTTGGTCAAAAGCTAAAATTTTCTCACAGTCCATAAAGACAGTCCTGGTCATTCATCAGAGTATTGATTACAATTTTATGCACAAAGTCTGAGCATTAAAAGAAAATGCACACGGAAGTGATGGATTTCCATGCAGTCTTGAAGAAGTAGTGTTGTCCTTCCAACAGAAAGACAGTGCTGACTCTTGACATGCAGATGGGTAATGGGCCACAACAGAGCAAACCTACAGCCAAGTCAGTCGAAGTTCAAGTATATTGGTAGGTAGGTCATCACAGAGTAGACCCACTGTAGTCCTGGTAGAGATTACGGTATTGGTGGGCCACCAGAGGTGCAGACCCACTGCAGTCCTTGTATAAATAATGGTATTGGTGGGTCATCAAAGGTGCAGACCCACTGTAGTCCTTGTAGAGACGGCAAGCAGCCATCTGTTGCAACTGTGCAGGTGCACAATCACCATCGAAGAGTCTTGCGGACAATATAGCAAGTCCATAAACCACCACTTGTGCACTAGCAAAGTTTTTGGAATTGTCCTTAGAACCAGCAATGCTGTTAATCAGTCCCATGCTAAATTATTAACACACATGCAAACACTAACAGTCCCAACTTCTCATCTGTTGTACATATACTATGACCAACAGAAATAGTGTGCAGCGAAATGTAACTTAATTTGATGAACTAGTGTCTATACAATTATAAATTTACAACATAAGGATACAATTACAAAGATACAAAATACATCATTAAGGAACATAATAGTACAGATAACATTTGTAGTTATACAGGCTTTACAAAAGAATCGAAATAACATATACATCAGTGTCACAGGCATTATGACGTAAGTAAATACACAAAAGATCAGAGTAGCTTTAGAAACGTCAACTTCACACGTGAACATTAAAACAAAACAGAATAAATATTGTCTAAACATCTTTACAACGTAAATAACATATTATTAATGCAAATTATATGTGAGGATAACAGTATTTCTCATCATAGTGAATGTAGCTTAGTACTAGAAGAGAAAAAAATTCTATGAAACAGTACACAGAGACAGGAAGGAAACAAATACACAAGGGTACACAAACACATAGTGGGATAACACAAAAGGAAAGGACAGGGTTTGTTTTCAGTGTAACATTTGGTACTGCAGTCCAACCCAAAACTTCATTCCATAGATCTTTCGTCTTATTTCAACATTTGTTTCCACCAAAAAAATCCTATCAAAGCATGCTTTCTGTATTTATATGTTCACATATTTCTTACCTCATTATTTATTTTCCATTATCTTACCTCATCATTTATTTCCAAAAAAATCCTACCCAAACCTGTTGTCCCTAAACCCTACTTTTTTGTTCATATCCTCTTTCAAAATTCTTTTTTGGCCAAACCATTTTCTTATAGCTCCTTAATGCATTTCTTCAGATTCATCACAGCTCGTTCTCTCATATAGCCTACCCCATCTTAAGCTAACTTAAATCTACTGAGCTCTGATGCATAAACTAAGGTACGAGGTAATGAATGCAGCAGCACAAAACAATTAACACAAACAGCAATGACAGAAAAATGCAAAATTGGCAAAGCAAGCAGCAATAAATATAAATTAGCAACGCAATTGCAATATTACAACTAATATAAGGCAATGTGCAGCAAACAATAAAAATAAATCATTAGTAAAACTGGCTTAACAGAGTAATAAAAACTCAAATTTAGTAGCACTATGCCTGGCAAGCAGCAGCAGCAAATGCAATAACTTATACCTAAACATGACAAAGCAGAAAAAATAGTACACTAATGACAACAATGCAGATATGGGAAATGTCTATTTACATCTTAATATCTAAGTCATTAAAGTGGTGCACCACAAGAAATTATTCTACCAAAAAATTACCAAGTAGTTGAAAAGAAAATTCCGTATACAATTCCTGTGAAGGGAAATGTTTTTTGTGCTCCTTTGTTTTTTTTAAGTAGATCATAAAGTTATTATTTACTGGATCTGTAGGCATAAAATATTTATATTAGTACATCTATAAAATTTTATTTTAATAATGCTGCAGTGGAGCTGCATATTAGATATGAAACAAAATGAGCAATCTCTCAACTACAAAGACAATAGATATAAAATGTTTCTCATCATTTCATTAGGCATTTTAGTAAATATCATAAATTACGAGCTCCACAGTGTAATCATATGTTTTCAAGTTTGAGCGTGTCGTATTTGCGATGCTTTCTACAAAGGAATATCAATAGCGAGGTTAATGGTCTCTTTTTTTCTCCACCTAATGGCTATTTCTCCAGGCGACTCGCACAGCTGGTCGCCCGTAACGCATTACGTCAAGGTCACTTAGCATTCTTATGGAAATATTTATGACACCAGTTTTCACTACAGTGACAGTCTCATACAAAAAATTTCTCAGGTCGAGAATTTGTGTTGCAAATGTGTAGAAACAAAATCCTATGAATATAACAGTGTCCAAAAAATTTTCACCGGCATTGCGATACATTCACCCATTTACACACCTTTCATAACTCTTAAAGAACGATTCTTGGTTTCCAACATCCTGTTTCACAAATCAGAGTCCCTAACCACTACTCATTATTCCTTCCCTTATTACACATATACATATTGGTCGACACTTCTTCAATATTTCATCATAACAGATACATAACATAATCAAATTCCTCATACAGCATCAGCTTATTGATCATAAACATACCTCAGCAACATAATACACATCGTCATCGTAATAATAACATCATAATACCTCATACAAATATCAAAATCGTTGTAGCTTCCTCCAATAATTTCAAAACCTAAAAAAAAAATTCTCTGCTCATTTCAGTAGTGTCATCTACCTCAAACGTACTTTAAAAATCATGATCCCATACCACATATATCATTCAAAGCTCTCATAGTATCACAGTGGTTCAAAAAAAAATGAACATTTCACAAAGTACAGACAAAATACAATTTCATAAGTGTGAAGTTATCCAACTGTGTAATTGCGTAAACATGTGTCACTGACGTAGTAAAAAGAATGTTTGTTTCTCTGTCAAATAATCAGATAGCCGTGTAATTCTGTGTTAGAGAAATATGGTACCGATGTGTAAAGTTGTACAAGCAAATACCATATTAGCTAGTGCTCCTTGTGTTTGCCTCACACATGGTACACAAAGTAAGCGTGTACACCCCTGAGGATTAATGTAATTATACCCTCAGGTGTTACAGATTACAGCAATGGAATGGAATGTATTACGGAAAACTTTCTTTGTAATTCAAAAATCTTGAAAAATAAATGGATTAAGTACCAAATTAATCACTCAAATGCGTGTCCTGTAGCGATAAATGTGCGTCTTGTTGTAAGATTATCTCTGTGGAAGTGTCGTAGTTATCGTCCTCCTAAAGCTAAGGTCTGCAGAAGTCAATGTACTTACCTCATGATAAACAAAAGTGAAATGCTTTGCGTATAGATATCTTAGTTATTACGCTTATTGCCATGATGAAGAAAGTACTGTGCTGTAACGTATTGTTGTGCTACGGAAAAGGCTGTCTCGTTGTAGCTATACCACAAAAGTTACTACTAAAACATGTTTTACTTTCCAGAACAATACATAAAAACTCTGCAGATATAAAACAAATACACCGCAAAAGCAACAATGTAAACTGTGTCACACATTAGTAGCGTTGTGATATAGTCGTGTAGCTGTCAAATAAGCTAACCACTGTGTCATCTGGTATCTCTCAGAACGAACGTTAAATCCATAATGTATTTTCAAGTAAACAAAAATGTTGCAGTTAAATCTCATTAGCAGTATATGTTCTAATTATGTAAGCCTTATAGTCGTTATGTAATCGTGCAATTAACAAGCAAGAATGTACGCACACAATAACACCGTGTCCTCTGTTCACTATAACAATGCATTTGTAATTACTGTCTAAATATGTTCCCTAGGTTCTAAATTGGAAAGTTTATTTTAAAACATAGTTGAATGTTAAATGTTTCTAAGTGTGACAAAGAATACTAGTAATGTGAAGTGAAAAATTTTATACCAAAGACTAAATTAAAAAAACAGATTATCTCTCAATAAACGGTTTTACATATGAAATGTAGTGCAATCTTTTACCCTTTCTAGTACGCAGTTTCAACTCGAAAGCAATTATCATGTTGTATACATCGGTAAAGAATACTGGAATTTTTCTCAAGGTTAGCGTCTATGTTACTTTTCTCTGATCCAGCTGGCGCAGGTGGCTGCCTGCGGTGCGAGTCATTGTCTGATTCTTTGTTGGCGCGCATCGTTATTAGGATTAGGAGACCTAACTTCTGCAAATTCACCTTGTCGAGACGGCCCTGCCCTGTTTGAATCCCGACAGTTCTGATGCAATTCAAGTCTGTCATTACGATTATATTGTCTGTCGCCATGTCGGTAGATTCCATAATTTCTTTCTTGTCGGTCACGTGGTGGAGAATTTCACCCTAAATCGTAACTCTGCGCTGAACTGTTGCGTCGGAAATTATTCTGTCTCCCTTGACAATAATAGTTTTGGTTCCCATATTGTCTGTTTCTGTGGATATCTCTGTCATATTCATTACTACAGAAATGCGATCTTTCTCTATAAATATTATTATTCTGTCAACGGTTGTCATGTGGGTGATGTCTGTTTTGGTCACGATTTACGTTGTAAGAATAGCCTTGTCGTGTCCAGTTATCATTTCTGTCGTCACGGAATTGTGACTGATGTGACCTGTAATTGCTGTGATCTTGTTTTCGCATCCCACGATTGACAGTGTCAATTTCAAATTCTTGTAACAGTCCCTGAAAAGCTTCAATGTCGTCTTTGTAACGTCCTGCTAAAATAATACGTCGTAAATGTTCAGGCAATTTGATTAAGCAAATGTGGATGAGTTCTGAGGGGCTGTAAGGGTTTGACAGGTACTGATTCTTGTGCAACATGTCTTCAAAATATTTCACAAGACTGGAAAATTCTGATTGTTCGAAATGTTTCATCATTATGACGCTACCTTTTACTCGGTCTTGTGTGGCTTGAGACCAATATGTTGAGAGGAAGGCATGGTAAAATTATCCTTCACTGTGGCAATCGTGAATGACCGATCGCATTCTTACAGCTGGTTCATTCTCTAAGTAGCCACACATAAATTCTAATCTGTGTTCTAATGACCAGTTGGGAGGAAAACAATGAGAGAATTGATGAAGCCACGCTTGTGGATGAATGTCGTTGCCGGAATTCTTAAATGTTTTGAATTTACGTGTAGTAATAAACAGCTTATAGTCAAAATCATCGTCGGCGAGTCGCATGTCGGTCATTGTTACGTCGTTTCGGCGGTTCCATCCCAAAATTCGGTGTACCTTGCCAATTAATTTCATAATTTCCGAAGTTCCCTGTGTTATTACTTTCTGGCTGTTCCATATTTCTATGTCCCTCTTCCCGTATTGGAGTGCGAGTGTCCTTTGAAATATGTAATTCTTGTATTACCTGTGTCAACTGATCTTGTACTTCCCGGATTTCTCTTTGGTGTTGCGTATTCATTTGACTCTGATTTTGTCTGAATTTCCTAATTTGTTCGTACTCTTCTGTGTCAGTGAAGGCTACAGGTCTTGTGTCATTCAGATCATCATCTGCCTTCGTAGATAAATTATTTAGCTGATCCGAAAGTTCGACTACTTTCTCTGATAATGAACTAATTTCCTCCATGTGTCTTTCTGAACCAATTTGCAGAGTATATACTGTGTCCTTTGAGTTTTCCTGAGTTTTTGCAAGTAGTGTAACCGAATCGGTAGATGCAACTGAGTCAATTTTAGCCCGCAAGGTCTCATGATTTCCATGAACAATAGTTAGCAGTTCTTTTATGGCTGCTTCGTGATTCTGTAATGCATTTTCATGCCGCAAAAAATAGGGTGAAAATGCTCACAAATTTGTGTTTTTACGTCATTACAGTCTTTTTGACATTTCGATTCAATGTTATGTAACTCAGTAGTTAAATCTTCACGTGTTGGTTCAAGTGTGGTGTATAACTTTTGAAGCTTTTGATGTTATTGTCTCTGATTTTTTTCCATTGTGTCTAACTTTTGAAGCTTTTGCTGTGTTTGTCTCTGATTTTGTTCCATTGTGTCTAACTGTTGCTGTGTTTGTCTCTGATTTTGTTTCATTCGTTGCATTAATTGCAATAATAATGTATTAGTGTCTGGAATCTGTTCCTCTATGCTCTTCGGCAGTGCATTTGCACCGGCAACATTCACACTTTGACAAGCAGAAATTGTGTCTTGACTTATTTGAGAAAACGGTGAAGACGCAAAACCTGAATCTACAGTATTTGCAAGATTGTGTCCTGTCATTTCGGATTCCTGAGGCGAGCTGTTGCCGACCGATCGATCGATAATGCTTCCCTGTTCAGTAATTGTTTCACTGCCTACTCCATTATTTGCAGCCCGCCCCATTTCCCTATGCACAATTACCAAAATACTACTTTGAACATTAGTTAATTCATTACTCGGCGGCGCTAACACACTGCTTTCGTCTTCATTATCATTTCTCAGTTTACTTTGGAGCCTAGTATTAAGTTTTTCACACGTCATTATTGTCACAATATTTCACACGACAACACAGAAAAGCACAATTTGAAGAGTAAAATAAGAAAACACATTAACATAGCATTGAAAATAATATCTCGTTAATTGCAAGCGCAGCTGCGAAATACTGGGTGCAAATCTACATGCATGCCACAACTGTTTTACTGTACAACAATGAAAAACTACAACTACAAAGGAAATTCTCCCTATGATTACGCGCTAACAATAAACAATAGCTACACTAATTACACAAACTACAAGAAAAAAAATCAGAAGATTCCAGTGAGGTATCCTCGGCTAAGGGTCGCCATATGAAACGTCCTCTTAGAAAAATTAATGAATTACTGTGCTGATAAACCTCTTAGTTATTTGATTTTCAACAGCTGAGCAGAACTGAACGTACTCAGACATTTCTCTCTATGCTTATTCTGATCAACACTAAACTGACACACGATATTTTTGGCGCAACGCAGTCTGACTTTTAATAACCCCTACAAAAGAATGGTCCTGACTAACAATAACCTATACCTTTCACAAATCATTTACCTCACAAAAATCTTCGTTACTCGAACTACTGCAATACAGCGAGCGCCACTACTGCCAGCTAAATACACGATTCAAACTACTGATAGGCATAGTTAACAAATGAAAGATTTTGATAGAGAACAAACAATGTATTTACCTTAATAGTGTTCAAAAGTCATCATATATATATATATATATATATATATATATAGCAGTTCATGAGATCCATTCTTACAAATGTACTGTTTCTGATGGACACACGTCCAGATCATCCGCTCTCAAAAATCCGCCATCTCACTTCCCCACATCCACCACTGCTGGCGGCTCACCTCCAATTGCGCAACGCTACGCGCTGTTTACATCCAGCTGCCCAACACTACAATAGCCAACAACAATGGAAACCAGCCACAGACTGCACACAGCACAGCCAGTGATTTTCATACAGAGCGCTACGTGGCGTTACCAATATGAAAACCTAAACAGCCTACTTACAGAATCAAAGACGATATACCTAGACTATGAGTCGAACATTTATGGCCAAATCTGAGAGATCAGTTCGTACAAAAAATCCTGTATCAGAAATACTTCCACAATTATGGGCAGGTAAAGATGCAGAATGGCTCAATAATTCAGCAGGGGACTTTCAACAGCATGTTGATTTCATGCCATGTCGAGATACTGGCTACTCTGTGGAAACGGAGGTGTGACGCGGTATTGGCAGGTATCCCATGACTTTTGTCATCTCAGTGTACACAAGTTATTGAAGATATGCTGCCCTGAGAACACATGTTTGAGAGACGCATTGTATGCACATACATACCCATCCCGTGAGTTGTGGCGACGCTGACTGGTGTAGTTTTCTGCAGTGTTCCGTCGCCGTCTAGGGCCACTCCGAATCTTATTCTTGTTTTTTTTATTTGATTTGATCCCTGATTACCAAGCCATTTAGTATTTACAGCTAGTGTTCGTTGTGTCAACAGTGAATTTTCCGTGTATCCCATAGTTTGTTAGTTGCACGTTATCGTACAGACACAAAATGTTCTTTGGTCTTGTACAGAATACGTAAATAATTGGTATTTTTTGTGATTCGCCACTGAAAATAAATACCTAATTGTGCAGTACATAGACACTGTAAACGAATAACCAGTTATAAAGTGACCTCTTCTGGCATACGTTGCTGGCGGGAACAGTGGAATCAAATAAGTATTGCGATAGCTGTGGCTCATTATCTTTACGTTTTGAATATAGAGGTGAATGTCCATCTCTTGAAAGAGTCTTGTGCTTTGGATACAGATTTTTGGCTATCGGGCAAGGTTCCTGACAGTTGTCGGTTGGTAAAACCCCAGTTTGACGATTGCCTTGCACCTGGGCTTTTTGAGTGACGTAACGCGAACAGCCGAGCAGTAGGTTATTTAGATCTGCGAGTTCTGAGGAGCGATCTTCGCAAAACGGTAATGTTAAAACATTCAGTCTGTAGAAATATTCTCGATAAAATCATTGTCCATTAACCATTTTTAAGACTGACGTTGTTCGTGGTTGTAATATTTTAATTGAGAATACCCTGTTCTTTCTGGATTCTAAGGTTGAATCCTATCGAAGATTTTTCTCTCGTTTCCCAGAAACGCTACCATTCATCAACTGCTACTTTCGTTACAGTGATTACGAAATCTGTGTAAGGTAAACGTACGAAGATATGTATTCCTCCAACGATACTAAACTTTCCTAATTGGTTAACTATTTCTTACACAGGGTGTTTCCGTAAAAGAGTGCAAAAATGTAACAGGACATAGAGAATGTTCAACTAGACAACTTGAGGTTGTAGCTGTCTGCGATGTCATTCGAAACACACCAGGGACATTTGTCAGGATGCTTCAGAATCTTGTTCGCCGATGTCATGCTTGCATTGATATTTATGGCGGACAGTTTCAGAACATTTTCTATGATAAAGTACAAGTGGAACATTCATTGTGTCAGTGATGGTACTTGCAGTTAACTGTAACTAATGTTAATATAAAGGGGTGGCTGTGTGGTCTCAGGCACCCTGTCACGGTTCGCGTGGCTCCCCTCGTCGGAGGTTCGAGTCCTTCCTCGGACATGGGTGTGTGTGTTGTCCTTAGCGTATTTTAGTTTAAGTTAGTTTTATTAGTGTTCAGCGTAAGGACTGATGACATCAGCAGTTCGGTCCCATAGAACCTTACCATAAATTTCCAAAATAATTTTCCCTGCCTCAAATTGTTCAGTGAAGCATCCTCTATGTCCTGCAAAATTATTGCACGCTCTTATGGAAACACTGATATGATACCGGAATGCCCTTTGACCCAGATATGTTGTACCCTTTGGTATAGTTTTGTAGATTGATAGATCAGCCGTTGTATATCAGGGAGATGACAGTTAGCTTTCACGTTCCAGGAGTCATGTTTTTTTTTTTTTTCTTCGAGGGCGTTCCGCAAATATGTCAAATCAGAATACAGTTAACTTACGGAATGTGATTCGATTGCCTCTCTTATCTAGAGCCACAGTCGTAAGATATATTTCCTGATTTCCTGACATGCTTGCTTGGGATTGTGTTACCCTTCGTGTAAAATCATTACATGTCTTGTTGCCTGGGCTACATTCGAATATAATAATTATCCTGTCATACAAACATGGTAAAGTAAGGATACCAGAAATGCACGTTACTCGTCAACGTATGAACGAAAGTCAACCCCTTTATTTAACGTCCCTGGGCAGGATCTTCTTCTGCCACAAAAAAAATTTAATACTCCCCGCTTTCAACTGTTTAAATAGACCTGATAAGCATTGCTGTGAGAGCTACTGTAGATATATTGGGGTACCTGAAAACCTCTTGCCTGTGTGAAGGATCCATTATGGGGAATGCGGTCCTCTCCCTTTCGAGGGCAAGTGCTCAACAGATTAAGCTACACAAGCAAGACACAGCACCATCCTTCACAACTTCACTTCCTCTTGTGTCTCACTCTCGCCATCCAACACGTCCTTCAGGACTAACACTCTTAGAAGGACAGGCAAAGGTCTTAGGTTCCAGTAACTGTACATGTTTGCCACAGAGTTTTAATCTGACAGGAAGTATCAGATCAGAAAACATTCGGCTGCAGGGTGCAACTTGTTTCTCCGGATTGCTAAGCGAATATTTGAACCCACTCCACTCAAATATTAGTTCAGTGACCCAGCCATTACAACAGGTTATTTGATCGAGACTGGAAACCCAAGTGAAGACGAATGGGAAGAGCGGCGATATTACACCGTTCACCTAAATAAAATTTAGCGAAACGCAGATTCGTCGTTGTGTCCAGTGACAAATGGGTGTGTGTGTACTAGTGTTCATCTAGATGCCATTGTTCTACCGAATCAAAGTCCAGTCCCAGAATGCATAACCCACTCTTCTGTCCTCTTTGCGTGGATTCTGATAGTTTAGCGGGAAATGCGTATTATCAGTATTTTCTGTGACGGTGCTCTCAGTGAAGGAAATTACATGACACAGTCTTTTATATACTAACTTCAACAAAGCTATTTTAAGCGGAAACGTGTTGCCACTCTATCAGATTTTACCGTCTTAAATCCATGATACAGTTGAAGATGTTTGTCCAGACGAAATTCAGTGCCTTTGCGTCCATAATTCCAGTGCCCATCTATTGGACATACGATGCGTGACATCCTTTTGCCATGTCTTCTTTCACGGTGGGTTTGTCACGGCCCACCGTATAAGGATACCTTGCTGTAATTTACCTTCATTGCTTTACTTCCGACGAAAAAGCGCAAACGGCGTTTTCTCGTATCAGTTACTATTTTCACTATTTATCATACAATTATATGTAATTTTTCGATACCATATTATATACAAGACCATTTATACCGTTTCCGCCAAATTAATCGAATTTGAAACGTGAAGTATGTGTAAGAGAATGTTCGCAGGATAATTAAACAAATAAGACCACAGTCAGCACTTTCACATTAGGTCCTACTTCCACTGGATATGTGAAAATTATGTCGAAATGTATGCGACTTATTTTGCATGGACAAAGTGGTTTGATAACCATTTCCTGAAAAATGTCACGAAAAATCTTGTAAATTTATGTTTGCGCGCAAAATTTGTCATTTCAGTAGTATCCTTTCAGTATAACCAAGAAAAATTTCGTACAATACTCAGATTATTCAGAATAACCAACGAAGAGTTTTATAGATATAATTCAGTGAAAATATATCCTTAAAATATCTCCTACAAAAATGTACTGTCACCTACTGATACGCTGTAACTTCTTCTTCTGAATGTTGGTCTTCAAATATTGATTCTAATGTTTGTTCTCCCGATTGTGCTCTTATTAGTGTGTCTAACTGATTGGCAGTAAAAGAGGATGTGAGTGAGACTGGTGGATAGGTAGATAGATAGAGAGAAAGAGAGAGAGAGAGAGAAAGAGAAAGAGAACAATGAGAGGGATGGAGTTATGGAAGGGAAATTTGCTGGGTGAAGGGGTGAAAGCGGAAGAGGTAATAAAATTGTACAACCAGAAAGGTACTTTTACACAGATTTATCTGCATGAACGATCCATGCTTTACGAGCGTCGTTAGTCCCCCCAATGTCCTTGCGGGAAATCCATTACACCATTTGACGCGTGCTGTGTTATTGGGAAATAAAGCCTGTTCCATTTGTTGCGCGTATTACCTGCCGAAAATCGGGTTTCAGCGGATAATGAGCAATATACTCATAACGCTTGCATTGAGTTCCAAATAACGCGGATTATCTGTGCCAGCCTAAAGGTGGGCTGTTACTTCATTTCTGCCATTAGCTATTGTTTACGCTATTAACCTTTGCTATTTCGGACAATCCTTTTTATTTCTTCTCTGGCTGAGTAGTGTTATACGTTCATTCGCTTCCCTTTCATTGCGGCCGTGAACGCAAATTTGGGACTGCAAGAGGGCACCACTTCCGGATTGCAGTAGCAGCTCTGGAATATTAGAGTAAAAATGTTCTTCATATTACAGTTATGAGAGTGACGCAATGAATTAACACTCATCAGTTTCGTCATAGCAAACGACTGCAGTGGGATACTATTGAGCTTACATGATGTAACGCCGTCAAGGAACCGTCTGTCCAGATACTCCAGTTAGGGCTACACTCTATACAGTGTGGTCCAGTGTTAACCAAGAGAGTGAATTAGAACCTGCCTTAGTTTCTGAGATAACCGATCTCATTTCCAAAGACATCATAAATACTGAGTGCAGGACTTATAATTATTCACCCTGAAACAACATCACGTTTTCACGGCCAGCCCAAAGTCGCTCTCAGTAGGTTTCATTGACCGGTTCCGCTCTATAATATTACAAGAGCTTCATCTTTATCTTGGAATTTAGGACTGAGAAATATACAACAAAGTATGACGTCATGGACTCTTAAACTGACATTAATGAACATATTCCATTTACAGCAGTTGGTTTGTTACATTGCCGGAGCTAGAGATTAAGTTGGCTGCTCAACACTCTTTGCAACGTCCATGGCAATGTGCATCCAAAGCTAATATAGCTGAGCCAGAGTAAGGTCCAATATTCATAGTCATTGATTCTAATCAAAATCACGAAAAATCAATGCAGTGTAACATCGAAATGTGGTAGACTACTTCCGTTTGATACGAAATTCATGTTGCCACAGGAAACAGAAATTTAAATTCCAATCCCGTAGGCTTAGACACTCATATAAATTTATCCAAAGAATTGAAAAAATATTCTGATGTCATATAATTAAGCTGGCCATCTCACCACCGCTAAAAACAATAAGACGAATGAGACAAAAAGTAATTTATTAAGTTCCAGAAAAGGAAAGTGACTGATTCTATGCGCAAATAAAAATGTTTTTGTTCAGAGTTCGATTAAAAGAGACGGACTAAATTTTATTTGCGATAATACAGGTACAGAAATGCAGCAGAAATATTTTAATTAGTAGGACTGTAGTCAACAAAAGCACTTCTTATATCTTTTCCACTTTGTACAAGAGAACAACAAAATTAAATTCGTGAAAACAGTTCTCAGTTCGTACTTCCGTTTCTTCCACAACTCCATATTGGGATACGATGTTGAGGAAGAAATGAGAACATCGTCAACACGTCTTCCTGTTTTTCAACGGGTAAACATGGTTGGTCATCCAGATGAAGTGGGGTATGGCATACACCCTCTTTTGAATACATTGACGTTTATCGGTTCAGAGTAAGAATTCTATTTGGGATATCAATTTGACACTGTTGAGTATCAGACACTTTGATCAAACTTTATTTGGAGATCTCACACACCTGCATTGACAACAGTGTTTCAGCAGAATGTTTAAAATCAAAGGAGTCAGTTGTATGCATTGCAATGGCATTTGAAACTCCTGAGAGGAGCGCTGCTTAGCATAAAGTACCTTCTCATAATTAATATTTCAAACATTTTCTCTATGATTTGACACTTGGAAGAAACCTAGGTTGATGCAACAGAGATCCGAGGAAACAATAGCATAGAAAACTAATTTTTTTTTAAAAAAAGAGCACTTACAAGGTTTCCAATGGTTATGATATAGTCTGCAGTACACAGATATGTGAGTAATTTACAGTCGCTGAAATTCGACAGATCTAAGGGAAACCAGTAGTCAGCTCGGGTTGATGGACGCTGTAAATACTCGCATGCAAGCTAGTAAATGTGCATATACTCACGAAGCTGTGTGTTATGTGCCGTCACCAATGCGGATCTATTAACTATGGTAAAAAAAAGAGACATATGTCACACAAACCTTTACCAGGAAATCTGTGCTCGGATTCGGTAATTCGGAGTTGTACTGTGTTAGGTGTATTACTAAACAGTTTTTTTTTTCCCGCTGTATGTTAACATTCCAGCTGTCACACGTGCACCCTCCTACTACCAAGCACCGACACACACACACACACACACACACACACACACACACACACATACACACATACACAGCCCACGTTTCCCTCCAACGCGCCCACAGGGCCACAGCATCACTAACTCGTATGCGCCCTCACGTAAATGCGTTGCGCGCTTATTTCTGGCTTCGTTAAACAGCAGTTATGGTGCGGCAAATCAGAGCTAACTGGCTATTAGAGCTGGCGCAGCTTTTGTGGCCGGTGGTGCCGTAGTTGCTGCCTTGTATAAACCACGACTCCAATTAATCTCCGCGTCGCACGGCTGTCCCCCCGCTGAGAGCGAGTAGAGGTCGCCAGGTTTTTATCTCTCTGTGTGTGTGTTTTTTGGTGAGCTCTGAAGCGGCTAACAATCCAGTCGTACTAAATCACATAGTGTCTTACGTTTCCTTGCTGCGGCAGTAATCATGAACAACGTTGCACCGTCACTGACGTGGTACGTGTTTTAGATTCAGATGAGATCTGATATAAACTTCGAGCTTAGCATCGTGTTCCACATATTTTTAAGACCCCAACTATATTGAATTGCTTCGTAAGATTATATAACGAAACCAAAAAAGTGGAAAAAAATTAATACTTTTTCACAGTGAGCTGCAGTCGAAACATCAGACAATACAGCTACAATTCCAACATACGTCTACCTTGAAATTTTCGCGGCCTAAAAAGCATGCCATGAAGTTTCGGGATTTCAACCGGATAACGTCGACTACGTGCCCCGATACTTCCGCTTACAGTAGTTCAGCCATCTTTAGTGACTTCCAATTGTAACCGCCATGTGTGTGGTGGAACGCTTAAGTTTGAATGGGCCTCCGCAAACAACATAATACTCCAAACAAGGACCGTAACCACTGTAAGCAATAGTTGCAATCCTTCTTGAAACAACCTACAGCAACAGCGATTCATAAGGAGACGCAATTAATGCAGAATCTCTCACGCATTTGTAAAAGTTATATTTTAACTCGCAAAAGTGAAATTCGGCAAACGTTCACACCCCAGTGCATCTTGACACGCAGCAGGTTTTTAGCAAGTCAGAAATCCAATAATCTTTTCGTGTTTTTAGGCGACAGTCATGTAATAATTTTTGAATGATATTTTCACCTTTTGAGTGTGCAAACTTCTTTATTTTGTAATACTATCATGATTCAGCCTTTAGCCATTATACCAGCATTGTTGTACTTTATAATCGCTTAAGGCCGAAATCATGATAGTATTATAAAATAAAGAAGTTTGTGCAGTCAAAAGGGGGAAATATATTTCAAACAAAATCCAATGCACTTCTATGCGCCGGCCACGGTGGCCGAGCGGTTCCAGGCGCTTCAGTCCGGAACCGCGCGACTGCTACGGTCGCAGGTTCGAATCCTGCCTGGGGCATGGATCTGTGTGATGTCCTTAGGTTAGTTAGGTTTAAGTAGTCCAAGTTCTAAGGGACGGATGACCTCAGATGTTAAGTCCCATAGTGCTCAGAGCCATTTTTGAACACTTCTAAGTGAAACAGGTCAGTAAAAGGTTTTCGATAGTGTCGAGCCACAGTCACGCCACATATATGTTTAAAAGAATAAACCGCCATTTGAATGTATATTACTTCATTAAACTACTGAATTATCTATATTTCGGATTTTATGCCATTATCAAGTAAAATTCTAAACGTTGCTAAATTATTAATACGTCATATCTGTTACAGAAGTCCAAATCAAGTAAATAATGCCTTTAAGATGTATTCTACACTGAATCGCCAAAGCTACTGATATAGGCATGCGTATTTAAATACAGAGATATGTAAACGGGCAGAATACGGCGCTGCGTTCGCAGCTATAGAACACAACTACTGTGTCGCGCAGTTGTGAGATCTGTTACTGCTGCTACAATGGCAGGTTATCAAGATTTAAGTGAGTTTGAACGTGGTGTTAAAGTCGGTGCACGAGCGATGGGACAGAACCTCCGAGGTAACTATGAAGCGGGGATTTACGCGTATGACCATTTCACGAGTGTATCGTGAATATCAGGAATCCGCTAAAACATCAACTCTCCGACATAGCTGCGACCGGAAAAAGATCCTGCAAGAACGGGACCAACGACGAGTGAAGAGATTCGTTCAACGTGACAAAAGCGCAACTCTTCCATATATTGCTGCAGATTTCAATTCTGGGACATCAGCAAGTGTCAGCGTACTAACCATTCAACGAAACATCGTCGATATGGGCTTTCGGAGCCGAATACCCACTCGTGTGCCCTTCATGACTGCACGACACAAAGTTTTACCCCTCGCCTTGGCCCGTCAATGGCGACATTGGACTGTTGATGACAGGAAACATGTGGCCTGGTCGGACGAGTCTCGTTTCGAATTGTATCAAGCGGATGGACGTGTAAGGTACGGAGACAACCTCGTGAATCCATGGACCCCGCCTGTCAGCAGAGGACTTTCGAAGTTAGTGGAGGCTCTGTAAAGGTGTGGTGCTTGTGCAGTTGGAGTATTGGACCCTGATAAGTCTAGATAGGACTCTGACAAATGAGTCGTACGTAAGCATCATGTCGTATCACCTGCATCCATTCACGTCCATTGTGCGCTCCGAAAACTTGAGCAATTCCAGCAGGACAATGCGACAGCCGATACGTCAAGAATTGCTACAGAGTGGCTCCAGGGACACTCTTCTGAGTTTAAACACTTTCACTGGCCTCCAGACTCCCCAGACATGAACATTATTGAGCATAATGGGAATGCCTTGCAACGTACCGTTTAGAAGTGATCCCCACCACCTCTTGCGGATTTATGGGCAGTCCTGCAGGATTCATATTGTCAGTTCCCTCTAGCAGTACTTCAGATCTGCCAGGAAGTTTCAGTACTTCAGATGTTAGTTGAGTCCATACCACGTCGTTTTGCGGCATTTCTGCGTGCATGATATTAGGTAGGTGTATCAGTTTCTTTGGCGCTTCATTGTATGTAAGACATGTGGTAGTTATGGTATCCTGCTTCGGATTGCATCGCCAGAAATGACATAATAATGGCCTAACTACATGTAGCATTTGACTTCGTTATGGCTTGAAAGCCGAAATCTAGATAGTACAGAAGAAAAATAGAGTAGTACACAGTGAAATGGAAGTTTCCTTTATCAAACAGATCAGACACGGCACTAAATCGTATGCCGGCTGGAAAATCCGTTGATGAGTATCTGTTGTTGCCGGGTCGAGACGCGTGGCAGACTACATCCACACGACGCATATTATACACCTGATTTTTGCTTGTTGGCCGCTCAACAGGAACTGAGACCTTCGCGGAAAGCGACACCGCTGAAAACGGCAACGGTGCGCTCTCTCACCAGTTGAGGCTGAAGTCATCTCTTGTCCGGAGGTGCGCACAGGCCACGACGCAGGCTGTTCAACGAGATTCTTCCATATTATGGGATTTAATCGTCGCAAGAATGAGTTATCAACCGGAAGGCAGATTAGAAGTAATGCAAAGTGAAAGGGAAAGCACTGGAGTTTGCCATAGGCTGTCTTTCCCAAACAGTGATTTTGTAATTTGTGAGTGATTTCGGTCGAGTCTATTGGAAGCGAGTTATTATAGTAACGTATTTTACTTAAATTGAAATGGGATCATGGGCCCCCTTCCTCTAGCCCCCCCCCCCTTTTCTTCGTCACCTAAAAATGAATGCTTAGAGGTTTTCATATTATTACGTATATCAGATCCCAAAATGCATAGCTAACTTTCGGGGAACTAAGTAGCATGAAAGTTAAGAATCTCGGAAATGGCAAGTAACTCTACATCATAAAGAATATTTTTAACACATGAGTGTTTCCAGTTGCTGGCAAGAGAGCTTGGTCACCTGGGTGCAATTGCTGCCTGAGTCGAATCGTAACCAAGTAAATGCGTATAAGCACATGTCAGCTGATTTATCCGTAGCTACCGTCAGACTTGATAAGCGCAAGGAAAACACTTCATTCAGGAAACATAAAAAGGTTTGTGGATCCACAATTATTGTGTGTAGGGAGTTAAAAATAATGGGATACAGTGGTCAGATAGCTCCTCACCAACTTCATATTTCAGTAGTTAGTGCTAAGAGTTGCTTGAAATGGTGTCGAGATCGATATCACTGGACAGTGGGTGAAAAACTACCGATTTTGGATAATGCCTCACGCTATACCCTGTGAAAATCCGAGGGAAGGGTTTAGGTTTTACTAATTCCTGGAGAATGTAACTTACCATTTTGTGTAGAGCCAACACTGAAGTACGAAGCTAGTGCTGTTTTGCTGTGGGGGAGTTTTCCGCGGTTAGGGTGTGACGCCTTATTGCGGTTAAGGAAACATTAAGTTCGGAAGAATGTGAACACATTTGACACCATTGTGTAATGTGAAAAGTTGAGAGACAAAATGCTCCCTCTCATAGAGCATCGTGTGTGACGCAATGGTTTGTGGACAAAAATATTCCTGAAATGAAACTTCCTGGCAGGTTAAAACTGTGTGCCGGACCGAGACTCGAACTCGGGACCTTTGCCTTTCACGGGCAAGTGCTCTACCAAACTGAGCCATCCAAGCACGACTCACGCCCCGTCCTCACAGCTTTACTTCTGCCATTACCTCGTCTCCTACCTTCAAAACTTACAGAAGCTCTCCTGCGACCGAGATTCTGGCAGAAGTAAAGCTGTGAGGACAGGGCGTGAGTCGTGCTTGGATGGCTCAGTTGGTAGAGCACTTGCCCGTGAAAGGCAAAGGTCCCGAGTTCGAGTCTCGGTCCGGCACACAGTTTTAATCTTCCAGGAAGTTCCATAACAGCGCACACTCAGCTGCAGAGTGAAAATCTCATTCCGATTCCTGAAATGGACCGGACTGACAAGAGGCCAAAACCTGAACCCAACGGGACTTCTTTCAGGTACGTTAGACTTCGCCTCAAACCCCAGCGTCCAGTATGACAATCTTCTCTGGATTCGACTACTGAGGAAGAAAAAAAATGGCCTTGAGCACTATGGGACTTAACTTCTCAGATCATCAGTCCCCTAGAACTCAGAACTACTTAAAACTAACTAAACTAAGGACATCACACACATCCATGCCCGAGGCTGGATTCGAACCTGCGACCGTAGCGGTCGCGCGGTTCTACTGAGGAAGAATTGAATGCCATTCCTCAATAGCCATTCAGACACATAATAGAAAGTGTCTCTAACAGGGCGTTTCCTTTTTTCAATTTTTCTAATTTCGGAACGTGCCCCTACAACCATCTCTTGCCCGCATCTCGTGGTCGTGCGGTAGCGTTCTCGCTTCCCAGGGATTTTCTCTGCCTCGTGATGGCTGGGTGTTGTGTGCTGTCCTTAGGTTAGTTAGGTTTAAGTAGTTCTAAGTTCTAGGGGACTGATGACCATAGATGTTAAGTCCCATAGTGCTCAGAGCCATTTTTTGAACAGCCATCTCAACACTACATTTTTTTTACAATCCAGAGAGTGTATTAGTTAAAGTCGTTCCCTGTAAGAAGAAAGGCATATCTCGACAGAAAACAAGTTTTACATCCACACATTACTGAAATGAATAAACAAGAACAAAATGTAACACAGGATACTCCGAGGTAGTATGCTATAAAAATCCTACATGTAAGACAATAAGAAATCATGAATCGCCTTGGTACACATTTGGGATGTTCCCAATTCTATCCATAACAATGACTACGTATCGAAATTGACAATAAAATGTCATTTTGTAAGTTCTGTGAGCATTGCTTAAAAAACTGCGGACAATGAATTGATTGTTTGTGCAGGCATTTAAGTACCATCTAGACAAAACATGCTAACAGTACACAATAACCAGATTTGGGTATTAGATCCATACCTATAGTTACACCAGTAATCAGACAGATACACGTAGGAGGTAAATAGTGATATATGAGCGTTCCGTATCCTGTTGAATAGTCAGTTACTTGTCTTTAGGTCTTCCTCTGGCAGCGCAGGGAGATTTTTCTCAATTTTGGCACTGTTGACGATCTCGTACAGTATTTTATACACGGAGACTGCTTAGGAACTGTAGACGAAACGCCGAAGATTCCTTGTAAGGACGTTGATGTATAGGTATTCCGAGGACGCTGTATATGATTCGGATCGTCTTCCTCTGCGCAAACACGTAGAGTAGTGGTGCTTAGGTTGAGCCGATAAAGATGTGTGTGTACTTCCAGTATTTAAATTTGAGCCGTCCTATAGCTTGAAGCTGTTCAGTGATTGTTTCGTATTATACAATGGTACACTGCGAATCGTAGGATGAATTACAGAGCAGTGACAGCCTTTGATTTTAGATGTTCTCAACCACTCCTCATGCCAGTCCGACGGCAACCGCTTTTTGACTATCAATGTCATAACTGTCGGAGAAAGTTTATCATATTCAAGAGTTCCATGAAGAGATGCTTACTGCTAGGACATCTACTTGTTCATTTCCAGGTATCCCAGAATTGTACGTACTGTCACGATGCTGACATTTCCAGTGAACCGCTGTTGAGTCCGAAGTGGAGGGATTTCTGTACCCTGCCTCGGAATGTTTGGAGTGAGGAGAAGTAGCTGCATTCGCATAAGGCCTGTTTTCAAACACAGCTGCTGCTTCTCGAAGGGAAATGACCCTGAGAGACCAAATTTTGTTGATTTCCTTGTGTTTGAGATACATTGGCAGGCTGACCTGGTAGGTAGGGAGAGGCAAGATAAGGCAACGATTGTGGATGGGGCCGTAATCAGCTACCGTTGGCTACAGGAAACACACACACTTTAATTGAGGAAATAATTTTCAACAACCATTTTAAAAGAATTTACTACACGGACGGCCGAAGGCCTTACTAAGAAAGAATTCAAAATTATTTGTCGGCTGAAGACCACAAGCAATGTTACCAACAATTAACGGCTGAAGGCCTGAATTAGAAGTGAGGAAGGAAATTACAGCCGGCCAGTGTGACCTAGCGGTTCTAGGAGCTACAGTCTGGAACCGCGCGACCGCTACAGTCACGGGTTCGAATCCTGCCTCGGACATGGGTATGTGTGATGTCCTTAGGTTAGTTTGGTTTACATAGTTCTAAGTTCTAGGGGACTGATGACCTCAGAAGTTAGGTCCCATAGTGCTCAGAGCCATTTGAAGGCAATTACATGTTAAAACATTCAGGTAAATCTTAAACAATTATGACAACTTGACCAAGTAAGATGGTGAAATCTACAGACAGTGCTTCATGGATCGACCTGAGGAAGGTCACTACAGCTGTGCAAGAAGAGGGACTGGCAGCCATGAGTAATGTTCACCTAAGGAGGGCAACTCAAACTAGAGACAGTTTAAACGCCGATCAACCCTCTTACCAAATCCATCTAACTCCAGATAACCAGTACAACGACTGAATAATTCAGCAAGGGCGAACTGACAGATTGCACTGCGTCTCCATAATCTGGTGTTTAAAACACCAAAAGGCAGAAGGAACCACAATAACCAAGTTAGACAAGGAAAACAAGTATCCATACCCCAATCAAGGAAGCTGTAAAATTACATGCCATACTAGACAGCATCGGCGAGAGGAGGAAAAGTACACTGCCGCAAATTACGCTAACCTCCAGGGCAGGTAACTGGGGCGTTAGCGGCCACTAGACAGTAAGATACCGCTGGTTGCACTTCACCAATAACAACAACGAATTCAAACTAATATCAAGCAGTAGAAGGCGGCCAATAGCCTCCGCCAGCCTGACAGATTCCACTTGTTGTTGTTGGTCTCACCGACCCTGGAAGCAGCAACACCCAAACAAGAGCGAGATCTCAAACAGTGGAGGTTTCCCTACTGGATAAGGTTCACTCAAATTCAAACATCCTGGGTTCGGTCGACGGATACAGCCCTTCGATCCAACAATGCCTGCATGCAACCAGTGGTCCCGGCCTGCCCTCGCGCTGCGGACCTCCTTGCTGCTCCATCCGAAGCCGAACTGCCTGACACACACGACGAACCGGAAATACAAGCGGTCACACCAAAGACAGTACCACAGTACTGGCTATCGATAACCGCTGCTGCTACCACTCCCAGACAAACAATAATTGCAAACTCAGTGGCGCCAGTAACACTAGAACGAAACGAGACGCCACTACCGCTATTACAAGAAGCCAAGTTATGAACAGCAAGAATGCGAGCTGCACACGACTCGATGTCACTGTGACCACTGGCACAATGACTTCAGTTTAGGTGACTGGCCCTCCCGCATGCATCACTTCTGTGTGGGACTGCCCAGTAGGCCGGCTGCTGTGGCCGAGCGGTTCTAGGCGGTTTAGCCCGGAACCGCGCTGCTGCTACGGTCGCATGTTCGAATCCTGCCTCAGGCATGGCTGTGTGTGATGTTCTTAGGTTAGTTAGGTTTAAGTAGTTCTAAGTTCTAGGGGACTGATGACCACAGATGTTAAGTCCCATAGTGCTCAGAGCCATTTGAACTGCCCAGTACACACATCTTGTGTTATTCTACATTGTTCGTTGCCATGTCCAAATCACTAACCATTAAAGCATTGTAAGATGGAGGGTACACGTCCATGTACAGCGAAATCCATGAATAAAAACGAACTATGGGAGCCGTTGTGATCTAAATATCACAACACGAACTGGTGACAGTTTTGTTATCATTCTTCCCGTTCAAGTTTATACTGTCCAGCGAACTCCATGAATGTATACGAATTATGGGAGTGTTGTGTACATAGTTCCGCATAGTCAGCGCGTACACAACTTTCCCACTAGAGCGCGCCCCAATAAGCACAACAGCACAGGCGCACCGCTCGTCCGTCTCCGCACTACTAGATGGCGCTGCCTTAGAAATGGACCAGATTCTGCTTCCGCCGATCCGCGTATTAATATGTAACGCAGCCAATGAGATTGCTGCTAATGTAGAACCTTTTCTCCTTGCGGATCACACTCGCAAAGTGATACCTGAACGCGTGAGGTATTGTAACCAGTGCACAGACCTCCGATTAGTCAGTCTGCATTTGTCTGCACCAGTCTGTACCAGTCTGCATTTGTCTGCGCCAGTCTGTACCAGCCTGCATTAGTCTGTAATCAAGTTTCAGTCTGCGCCTAATAAGATTATCATATTCCTGTACATAGCCATGAAGATAAATGTATAGACACTTTGTCAAGTATCAGAGATATGTGAGAATAAGATTAACGTACCAAGGCCAAAGGAACTTCAGACTGTAAATTGTAAACAGCATCCAGAATCAAGTTACGTAATGTCTATCCTTTTTATTATTTTAATAAATGTGTGTAAAAATTAATCAAGTTCTGTTAAAAGTTGGTCACTGTCAATCTGCTGCCCTAAGTGTGCAAGTGGCATTTCTATCGTCTGACCTAACGGCATAAGATAAACACGCCACGATAAGACCACGAGACATATTGCTGGCAGTCGCCTATTTCGTTAGAGCGACAAGTCAAATAATCTGATAGTAGGTCTTACAGTACGCACACCACAGGGAGGCGCTGTGATCTAAATATCACAGCACAAACTGGTGACGGCTTTGTTACCTTTTCCACTTTTACGAGTTTGTAATTTTACTAAATCGCCTGATAGCAGTAACTCCACAGCAAGACATTATTTCAGCTAGATTTCAACATTATTGATGATGCCTTGCTTAGTAGAGAAGCACTTCGGAATAACGGCCTCCAAATTTGCTTTGCTTTAAGAGTGTTGAATCAAGGTGTTGACAATTAGTCCTGACACAGTCTAAATTTTCAAATGGTTTTTTCATATCTCCGTAGTACTGATTACGTGCTTGAATAATGACTCACATTCCTGTCTAATAAGTTTGTCTAGCGCCATAGGATGGAGACTGCCATTGTTCCTGTCTATGCTTTTAGAAACTAAGATAAAAGGTCCTTTATCAGTAGCTGCGTATAAGTTAGCAGTGCAACTTACGTGTTCGTAAGTGATGGTTCCTTGTTGGATAGCGTCGACACATAACACTTTCTCCATTTTGTCTCGTGGTTCGTGTCCTCCCTCATCCGTGCGGTCCTGCTGACGTTTCTGCGTGGGGTGCAGGACTCTCGTGGTAGAGAAATCGACTGGTGGAACATGTTGGTGTGTGTTTGCGTTGTGGAACTCGACGAATGTGTTGCTGATCATTTCACTGACGGATGCTTGAAGTGCATCAACATTGGTTACGACCCTGTGTGGCTGGTTTTGCGAAGATCGTGAAGTAGGGTGGATGCAATCTCAACTGTCCATGATGCTGACCGCAGCGTAGCAAATGTTTTAACGATTTGGCAGAGCTTTATGTGTTTTACCGGTCACGAACTATCCTGTTTACACTACGACAGCACAAGTCGAGTTGGAGTGTTTACACCATCGTATCGCGTCGATGTTCTTTCAGCATCTCGTATCACGCCGATGTTCTCCAGTCCGCGTCTCGTAGCGAACTGCTCGAGTGGAGTTTGAGCCGTCGTAAAAGCGAGGGGTCTACAAACCCCATATTAATGTCCACTAACTTGTGTCCGGATACTTTTGATCTGATAGTCTATATGAATCATACGTTTGTGACTCTGTTCAGACTTTTGTGAGAAGTTTCGTATCAAGTACCTACAAATCACAGTCGGTATCTTCAATTCACTCTTCGTACGACAGGTGGTACCCTATGCTACTTCGATCATTGTAGCCTCTTAGCGACCTGTGGAGACTAAATGATGACTGCCAGTTAAGTGGCGTCAGTGAAGCTCGGCAGGCGATGCAGTCAGGGCCGGTCGTCTCGGAGCAGAAGCCGGCAGACATGGCCCGCCGTGCAGTTTGTTATCAGCTGCGGCGTAGGAGAGCGGAAGTCGGCAAGTTGGCCCGCGCAGGCGCATTACGCGGTAACTTTGCTCGTTACCGGCTCGGCCTGCCGGCTCCAACTGCAGCCTCCTCCGCTCATGCACCCGGTTCCTATTATGGCTCCGCACATTAAGAATAAAACAGGCCCGGACAAAGTTCGCCTTCTTACCGTTTAAGCTCCCAGCGATAGCACTTGGCCTACCACTGGCAGATTGCCCCCCCCCCCCCCCGTTCCTCGTTTAGGTTATCAGTGACTACGGATGAGGATTTACAGGTCATATCTATTATGACTGTTTGGAATCAGTATCATGCTATCACAAGGAGCCCCTGAGTGCGATACCGCAAAAGGCCAGTGATGTTTATAGCATTCGACGTCCCACATATCGTCTATCATAGGACCACAATATTGCCTGCTAATGGTAATAGGAGACAGGACTGGAGCTATCCAACTGTGATCACAGCATGAGTATACAGAGCGTAGTTGAACCTTTTAGTCGATGAGTAACTCACTATAATGTTACAGTGGTAGTGGTGTTGATACAAAACAGAGCAATGTCAACTACAAACAAAGTAAATACTACAATATATCAATATAAACAGTTGCCGAAGTTGACATGTCGTCAGAATCCAAGGAATTTCTCAGAGCGAAAAAAAAGTGAAAGATTAAATATTAGCGTTTCTGCAAGATCAGTGGAGTATGTGGTGCCGTACACGCTCGACCGTGCGGTAAATGTACACGAGAATTCGAATACGTCAGCACCAGAACAACAGTGTAGTTCATAAGAAAGTCTACGGGTATTCACGTGAGGAAGGGCGCACTTGTTACAAAAACTGTTTTCGCGTTTCAAGAATGCACTATACAATTTACAATATGTACATGATAGTGACCTACTACGTTATACACATAATATTGCTCGCGATATATCATACAGTGATTTCAAGGGAAGCAGTGGATTATTGCATAAGTTCAAACAGTGTTACAGAATTGGAAGGCTTAAGATAACGAAATTGCAAACAAACCAGCAATTTGACGACGCACAGCAAACTGCCGAATCGGCCTGAAAATTTGTAAATGGGATAAACAAACTTATCTCATCCCTCAGTAATGAATTTGTTTTCAACTCCGACCAAGTGAGATTTGAAGAGGAAATGCATATGAAAGAAACCCTGTAAATTAGAGATGACAAGAGAGTTGTATCAAGATCAACTAACTTCAGTGCGGTAACACATCCATATACCTTTCTTAGGAATGTTAGTCTTGTTGGTAAACTAGTTGCAAAGTTATTTATTGTGCTGCGAGAAGTTTGAGGTGCTCTGCTCCGTACGATTCTTTCTCGTGTGGGCCATTTTGCAAAGGCAGTAGAGAATATTTACTTCACAGCAAGCAAGAGTGGAAAAATGGGCGTAAGAGAACTACAACTATGATATGCTCATTGGTTTTGGCCAATACCCGGTCAAAGTAAGTTGCTTTTGCTTCACTCCTGGTCTGAACATAAAAATCCTACTCATTTAGTGCAAACTATCCGTCCTGAAAAGTGTATGACAAATTCATCGTCTGGATATTTTTTGTTTCCGTGCCTATAAAACATATTATCGCAGTAGATGCAGTTACGCCTTAAAGAATACCCAGTTTCACCATACGCTCTACAAAAAACTGTTTCGTATTCGGTTGTATGCCATCACACTCCATCAGTTCTCATCATCTCGTTACAACAATATGTTTCTATATCCGTACTTTAAGAGTGGATAACTAGCTGAACGGCCTACACAGTTCGTAACTATCATGAAGCTCGCATTCGATCTTGAATACGCCGACCTTTATGATGATTGTGACGCGCCAATTTTCATTCGGTGTTCATGGTGCAAGTTAATGGTTTGTTCTAAACATTTCTTGAATGTCGACGATGAGCCTTTTGTGGAATGTAATCCGTAGAAGGTTGATCTCTTCATCCCCAGGACACTTATTTTCTTCCGGCTACAGATGCACATGACGAGTCATTAGTAGCAAATATTTTTCCTGTCATAGTTGTTAACATATTTCAAATGAGCCTTTCCAAAAACTTAGCTTGCAACCTCGCACTCATGAGGTCCTTTGCAATTTCTATTGTGGATGATACTAATTTCAGTATCCGTCTCATTATGGGGGATGCCGCCGCACTTTCTTCAGAAGGACTGTAGTGGGAGCATAAATCCTTGCTTGCATGGAACACAGTAGCATGGTTACTGGTCTGGAGTCAGTTTTAGGAAGGGACTGGAAGGAATGTAAGCAGCATAGTAACATGTCCGTGGGCAGGAATTAACAGCAGGTGTCCATAGTGTGAGCAGTGATAAACATGTTTTATAAGTTACGTGGTGCGAACTATGTATGATCAAAGTAATGGGAGCCAACAGAATGGGGTAGTACGGTTTTTCAGATCTCAGATTCAGGGTGTTTTCCGTGGTTTCCGTAAATCATTTCTGTACTCGGAAAAACGTATGTATTATATGTGCAAATATATTTTGAGCTTTCTATTTTCGTTGTATTATGAGGGCAAAGCTTTTATCATTGTGAGATGATCACTTGATGAATAAATAAGTAAATAGATAAAATGTTAAACGTGATGCCCAGACACTGCGGTTGACACCAGGTTCTGAGAACAGTATCTATGCCTATAAATAAAGTCCTGGGTCCTGGGCTGAACCCTAGCTACTTCTTAGGGAGTTACTGAAAATCGTTCATGGTGACCGAATACTCCCTTTATAAGATGTCACATTCTGTCACCCACGGCTTTCTCAATGAGGGCGTAAGACTAGCCCTAAAACTGGAAGAATCAACAGTAGTAATTGAGATGAGGATGCAGAACGTAATGGAAACTAATACTTTATACAGATACAATGTGTATCCTCAGGAGTGTGACATGCAATTGAAAGTGTAATGATGATATCTTCACTGGAACTTAGGCACGGGCTGCAAAAGTGGAAGTGAACATGAGGATAACACTGGAAACACCACTGAAAGCCTGAACATTCTACCAGTCGACGCTTGGAGTGTCTAAAATCTGAATGTTGTAGGTAAGCCACGATAATCTGAAAAGGAAATGTAACAGAGCAATCTTGATACAGTGGCAGTCAGAGATGTAAAATGGAAAAGTAGATTAGGATTTCTGGTCAAACGAATTTAAACATCGACTGAAAATCATTTAACCGAAGTAGAAATCGATATGCATGTGAGGGTAAATCAAATAATGAGGTGCTGGGAACTGTTCAGTGGTAGTGTTGTTCATATCATGACCGCCAGAAAACGAACGCCACCTACAAATTTCACGTACATATTCCGACGAAGAAAGCAACGGATGAAAAAAAATCTATTAGGACATTACCTTGGTGATTCAGTCTATGGAGGGAGATGAAAATCCAATAATCATGAGGAATTGGAACGTTAGAACAGGGAAAGGAACGGAAACAAGAAACAATTAGGGCTCGGCAGCAGGAGAGAATTGAAAGGTACATTGATTTCTGTAAATAACAGCAATGGCAATACACTGTTATGGAATCGTGTTAGGGGGAGGTATATCGGAGAAGAAGTAATTCAAAAGCCTAGACCGCTTAAACACTGGTCTAGTAAACAGTGTTTAAGCGATCTTGGCTTTTGAATTACTTCTACAACAGAGTGGTCGCTCCATAGCACACTGTGTTCACTACATGTCGTAGAAGGCCTACAGAAAAGGGACGATACCTCCTGTACTACATCGTGCTGAGACAAAGATTTCTAAATCGTTTACCAAATAGTAAGGCAGATATCGACCCTGATCACATTTTAGTTATGATGAGCAGTAGGTTGAAGCTTAAGAGGATCGTAAGGAAAAATGGGCACGGAAAGGAGTAGGATACTGAGCTACTGCGGAATGGTGATGTGCTTTTAAATTTCTCTGAGAGCGCACATACTCTGATAATGTGTTCCACAGTTACCATTTTTAAGTTGAACTGTGATGAAATCTTGAGTAACAAAAACAATACTTCAACTGATAGATAAGAGAAGGAAACACAAAATTTCTGAGGTAAGCAAAGGGATACTGTAAAATAAGTAACAACGAAATGAGTAAGAATTGGAGGGAAACTAAAGCGAAATGGCCCCAGGAAAAACGTTAGGAAATCAAAAAGTGGTTGGTTATTGACAGAACAGCTACAGTACTTAAAAAAGTGGAAATAACTTTCGATGAAATTAAAAGTTAAGCCGCAAACAATCAGAATGCAAATGGAGATCCACTCTTAAACTGTAATGATAGATTGGGAAGATTAAAAAACGAGGGTTGTCTGTTAATTTGATGGAGACGAAATCTATAAAAATTTTTATAATATACGGAAATCCAGTATCATTTGGGTTTGATACAGCTCTGACAGGCTTACGAGCACACAAGGGGCAGGAGGTAGGCAAAATTACTGTATAAATCTAAAATCATTGGAGGAAATGGGAATCGAACGATTATTCAAGTTGCAAAGACAATAGCACAAGAGACATTCTATCGGACATTCGGAAAAACATCATCCACATAATTCCGACGAAATAAAACTTCACTAACTGCGGAATTATCGAACAAACAGTTGGGCAGCTTATGCGTATGTATCCAAGTTGCTTCAAAAATAAATGCACAGAATAATGGAGAAGAAATCCGTGACCTGTTAAGATTATGGTAATTTTTTCTTTAGAAATAGTGAAGTGACTAGAGAGACAATTTTGACGTTTTGGCTGGTAAATGAGGCAAGGGCTAAGAGAAAGCAGGACACTGTCATAAGATATTTCGACACAGATAAAGTGCTTGGAAAAGTCAAATGAGGGAAATCCTTCTAAACATCGAGAAAAATATGTGTAATCTGTAGAAAAAAATGCAGCTAAAAGATCTGCCGCCAACAACACGGAACAATAACAGAAGTGCTAGGATTAAAAAAGGCGTCAGGAATGGCTGAAGTCATTCAGCTCTACTACACAACATGTACATCGATGATGTATTGACGGATATAAAAAAAATCCAGGAATATGATTAAACTTCAGGGTGTAAGTAAGCTGTATTAATGATAAGCTTCTGCGTTGATATTGCTTTCTTCAGTGGAAATGAGGAAGAATTATAGGATCTGCTGATGGGAATGAACAGTACAGTGAGCACAGAAAATTGACTGAGAGTAACTGACAAACAGGCGAAAGTAAGACATGTAGCATAAATATCAACAATAAATTTAAAATTGTGGGACCAGGTAGTACGAAATGAAGGAAATCTGCTGCTTGTAAGCAATAATAAAGCAGTGTACGTCTAGTGAGGTGCGTACTGATTAAGTCTCCTCTCCAAAGGACTAGTCGTTTACTGGATGCTAACTCTTAACTTCCTCAATCACTGTAGGTGATAGGCAGGATACTTGCTTTAAGATCTTAAACGGACCATTTCTTCCTTAATCCTTGTCCAATTGATTACTGCTCCGTCACTATTGTACCAGCCTTTCTGCTGAATGTATGTACATCGCGCCGTCGGATTCGTATGTCATAAAGTGTAGATCGTTCTTTAGTCTGTCATATGTAGTTCACTGTCTACTATAGTTTCACAGTCGTCTTTATGCAGACTGACGCAGAAATAATGTGGCATGCTTCGAGGCGTTGTAAAGGACGTCTTGGGGAGAAAATCGAGTAAGGAACATGTGTTCGGGAACATCATCCAGTGACGCTACAGACCGTCGAACTTACAAGCGCTGGCGCAGCAGCAAGCGTCACTTTGCACTCTAACCGATAGTAGGCGGAACGTCAAGCATAATTTTTGTTATCCAAGGTCACAACTAATTGCCACGACCGCCAGTGGAGAAGATACAGCTAGCTGCTGCGCAAAAAGGCATTGTCTCCAATGAACGTGATGTTCTGTTGAGTTGGTGAATGACAGTTTCAGACAAGGGCTTACATCTGCAGTTTATTTTGCTTCTGTATACAGAAAACATTGGAGATTTTAGAGGGTTCCAGAAGAAAAATAAATTACACATTGAAATCCGTAGCTGACACCTTTCCCACACCAGCTGGCTCCATCTTCTTCACTGACGATCGTGGCAATCAGTAGTGATCTCTGAATAGCAAATAGCATTGCGAGATGTTACGCCTATGATCGGTCAGCGTACAAAGTCATGTTTGCTGCCGAAGGGTTGACCTAGTGGCAAGCGCCGGCTCTTATTACTTCGACGCTGTGTGACGTCGTTGGACGACGTTACCGGACATGAGTCCCCATCCTCGATTTGTTAATCGAGATACCCGCTACAACACCTCGAATTTTGTCTCAATATTTCTGAGACACCCTGTATATAACGAACTGGGACGCTTGTCCTGATATATTATTTACTGTGTGAGTCACAGCCTGCATTGCACAACAAAAACTTAAGTCCTTACATTTCTGCACTTCAAGAAATAGCTGACAAGGTTGATAAACTTCGTTCTACGATAAAGTCAGTCTGCTTTCATCTCTTGGTTCAGCTACCGATCAGTAGTAAATGTTTGTAAAACTATAGATAGAAATGTGATCAGCTGGGTATCACACAGAAATTTTTCAACCCATCAAGGATGCTTTATTTTTCGCTTGAAATTTGCTTAATTTGATAAATCGCTCTACTGCTACAATTTGCAGGTTAAACAGTTAATGAGAAAGGAGAGGTTTTTGTCAGCAAGTCCATCGCACAGATTCTTAAATCCTAGTTGCGCGCTACTTCGTTTATAGGCTTCCAACCGAAGTACAATGACTTTCAGTGAAAAGAAGAATTAAACTCAAAAATTATTGGTGGCGTTTAGGTAAAAACGGAACCCTTATAAGACAGGTTTGTTGTCCATCAGTCTGTCTGTGCGGTTATTAAGAACCCTTTTCCTCAGGAACGGGAAGACGTATGAAGTTCAAATTTACGTCACATACCAACATATACGTTCCTTGGCGGCGTAAAAAATTTGTTTTTAAGCCAATGCAATCAAAAGATAGAGCCATTTATATCATATATTTCGATACTTGAGAACTCAGTCATCAAAAGCTGTAGGGTCCTAGAATAGTGAAATTTGCTGGGAAGCAAGGTTTCGTAGTATAACTAAAGGAAAAAAATCCGAAAACTTTAAATTTTTTTATTATATCAAACGAAGAAACATTTTTGTCAGTTTCTGTCCGTCTGTGCGTCCGTCTGTTAGGACTCATTTTTCTATGTGGCAGGTAAGCATGTCAAGTTAAAATTTTTGTGACATGGCGGTGTAAAACGTTCAAGCCACTAAGTCAATGTAATCAAATGCTACAGCTTTTTATGTCACATTTTCATACTCGCAAACTCTCATCAAAATCTATGGGTTACTTACCGTTGATATAGAATAACGAAATTTGGCAATTGGCAAGGTTTCACAGTACAAGTAAAGGAAAAACAAACACGAAAATTCCTAATTTGTAATTATATTACACGAAAAAGGTAATCATTTTGTCATGTTAGCCAACTCCTTGGGTTTCTCCTTCTACTAAAAGCCCTTTTTCCTCTAGTACGGGTAGACATATGAAGCTAAAATTTATGTCTAATTGCAAGCTCTACGGTCTCTTGACTTACAAAATTCAAGCTTCAACGTCAATGCAATCAAAAGATACGACAGCTTATGTCACATATTTTGATTTCTTGCCGGTATCGATACTTATAACAGGATAAGATCGCCAACATTCTGATTCCCGGAATGGCCAAACACGCTACGAGGGTGAGTCAACTGAAAACTTTAAATTTTTTATAACAAATCGAAATTTCTCGCCGTTATCCTGTAAGCTGGTAAGAGTGCTACATACAGCGTCCAGAATGGCCTGTAGGTGGCAGCATAGTGCAGATGAACACATACCGTCTCAGTATCAGTATAAAAACGGCCGCCCCATTTGCGACTTGCACCAGGGAAGAACAGCGTTCTGTTATTTGGTTTTTGCGTAGTGAAGGAGTGAAGCCTATTGTAATTCATCGACGAATGGAGGTTCAGTACGGTGATGCATGTTTATCACAGTAGCAAGTCTACGAACGGAGTAGGAAGTTCGCAAATCGTGTGACTTCAGTGGAAGATGCTCCTCGTCCAGGTCAGGCATAACGAGTTGTGACTCTGCAGAACATTGCGGCAGTTGAAGCCATAGTGAAGGAAAACCGCCGAGTGACACTGAATGACATTGCAGCATGTTTACAGATTAGTCATGGGTCAGTACACCACGTTGTACATGATGTGCTCCAGTTCCACAAAGTGTCTGCAAGATGGGTGCCACGGCAGCAGACTCCTGAAATGAGAGAACGGCATGTTGATGCTTGTGAAGAACTTCTTCGGCGCTTTGAACGAGAAGCTGATGGCTTCCTTGCAACGATCGTTACTGGGGACGAAACCTGGGTTCACTTCCACCAACCGGAAACGAAGAGGGCGGGTAAGGAGTGGCGCCATTCCTCATCATCAAATGAAAGAAGTTTCGAACAGAACCATCAGCAAGGAGGGTTATGCTGACTCTCTTTTGGGACGAAAAAGGCATCATTTTGGAGCATTACATGCCTAGAGGGATCACTGTCACCAGTGCATCATACACAGATCTCCTAAAAAATCATCTGCGGCCTGCAATCAAATCAAAGCGCCGTGGACTGCTTTCAGCAGGTGTCCTTTCGCAACATGACAATGCAAGGCCTGCATTTTGAGTGCCTTCCTCATCCACCATACTCACCAAACCTAGCCCCAAGTGATTTCCATATACTTGCACCACTCAAAGTCGCAATGGGAAGAAAGAAGTTCCGTTCTGATGACGAGGTGCATAAATTCCTTTAGAAAAGAAGCACTGGAGGACTTGCATTGAGCGTGGGGGAGATTATGTTGAAATGTGATATGGCTTTGCACCACCTCTGCACAATAATATTTAAAAAATATTTAATGTTTTCATTTGACTCACCCTCGTATATTCATAATTTTGCCCGGAAGCCAGGTTCGTGAACCCTATTCGCACTTACCCGGAACTCTTTTTTATATTCATGCTGCATCACAGTGCTCTGCATTGGGTGTGTGTTATTATAGGAGGTATCCAGTTCAGTAATTGTTACGGACCACATCAAAGAGCATAATCTCATTGCGTTGCAAATGGGAAATTGCACTCCTAGGATGTCATTTCCAGCGCAGTGCAGTAATATTCATGAGTAACATATCAAAGCCAGCCACCGACACTGCATCTAAACGCCACCTGTTACGTACGGCAGTAACTCCGTTTACGGCTGCCGCCAGTTTAGTGCTTGATCCCGGCGCCAGTTCTCAGCTGCGGCGCCCGCACAGAATGCGGCTGCCACCGAACTCTGGTAACGCAACCGCGAACGGTAAGCTCCTTTCACGAGATGTGCGTATTCTGTCGGTAGGGTCGGCCGAATCCTCCGCAGATTACCGCCTCGCTAAAGCTGCCAACCTTGCTCTCGGCTCTTGCCGCTACCACGTGCTTGTGAGTTCCACAGACAGGCGCTGACCTGGCGTTCACCTCTTCCCTCTAAAAAAATTCCGCAATACGATAATACTCTCGAAGGGACACGCCAATTCAATATGCTCTCGTATGTCAGCGATCGTTTTGCACGTTTTTCGAAGCATTCATTGAAGTTTCGACTCATACTGGTAACGTAACAGATGAAGAGGATGCACACACGAAATCTCGCTTTTAAACGTTCACGCCCGGCGGTAGGGGTGGTGACGGTCCAGCATAAGGGAGGGGCTTACGATCGGGTCATGGCTTCAGATAAAGAAAAACTGAACACACGATAGATTTCTCTGCCGCCAAAATATATCACGTCCACACATTTAGAACGAAAGGGGTGCCACGGAGAGAGTGATAGGATACATAAATGTCTTGCATATTTACAGTCACACGATCATGTAATACTACGTTAATACCAAATCTACAAAACTAAGCGTATCTATGTGACGAGTCCATCACTGCTGAATACAGGTTTATACTCCAGAAACTACGCAGGTTACAGAAATATTAATAATTGTCATCCAAGCAAAGTTCCTTGACAAACTAACTGTGTAAGAACCTGGTGTACCAGGCAAAAAACAGTCCTGCAGTACAAATTATGCCATATTACGCAACTCTCGACAGTACCCTAATACAAAATCGTTAAGGCTTTCGTGGCCACTTGTGGACAAACTGCCTATTGGCTTCTGTCTTGGGTTCTTCGGCCGACGTTCATCTAATGATTTTTCTGACGTTTCGCGAGCACGAGTGGCTGGCATTGTCAAAGCTTTACCTGCACAAACTGTCAAACCACCACCCGAGCCAGAAAAGAGGCATGAATAGTACGCTCGTAACGAGAGCAGGACGAATATGTGAGCCGCAACACCTCAAACGAGAAATGCAACACCTGGAAACTGTTCTGGGAAGCAATGGGTACTCCACAAATTATATTAGAAGTGTAACAGAGCCAAACACTCGGCGAAGTAAGGAACCAGAAAAAGAAATGTCGGGTACAGCCTTTCTGCTATATATTCCCATAGTGACGGACAGAATAGGCCGTATATTGCGCAAACATGGCGTAAAGACGATTTTCAAACCGACAAGAAAGACCAAAGAGTGTCTTAGATCGGCGAAGGAGAGAAGAGACCCACTAGCAATGTCGGGAATATACCGTATACCATGCACATGCGGAAAAGTTTATGTCGGAATGACTGGACGATCAATTAACACCAGGATCAAAGAGCATAAGCGACATTGCAGTTTGGGGCAGGTGGAGAAATCGGCCGTGGCGGAGCACGCACTGAATGAGACCGACCACGTAATAAAATTCGCCGACACGCGCCTGTTCAGAGAAGCTGTAGAAATAGAAAAACACGTGAACAGTTTCAACAAGAAAGAGGAAAGCCTTAAAGGTAAACGGATCCTGGCTTCCCCTACTGCAGCGAAGACCGTCGCAGGTAGCAAGAGGAGAACCGCACCGGAAATGACCGCGGAGAAGCTCTCGGACGTTGGCGCGCCAGGTACATATAGTCTGCGGCCGCGAGCTGGGCTCCAGTTCACCACCGGCAACGGAGGGTGAAGCTTTAACAATGCCAGCCACTCGTGCTGGCGAAACGTCAGGAAAGTCATTAGATGAACGTCGGCCGAAGAACCCGAGACAGAAGCCAATAGGCAGTTTGTCAGTAACCTAATACGTAGGGCATACTGTGAAGTCAGCATAGCGTAGGCAAATCCATTAACTGTCCCCCGCCTTAGTTACGAGGGCTGTTCGTAAAGTAAGGTCCGATCGGTCGCGAAATGAAAACCACTGTGAAAATCAAAAATTATTTATTCGCAACAGTTAGCCACACCTTCCAGCTATCTCTCTAAATAGTTGCCGCTCAGACTTGGACACTTGTCGTGGCGTTGTGCAAACTTTCCAGTACCCTCGTCACAGAAAGCAGCCGCTTGTGATTCCCGCAAATTCTCCACTCTGGTCTACCTTTCGATGTTAGTGCCAAAATGTCGTCTTCGTAGCCAATGGTTCATGTGAGCAGAGATAAACAATGGAAGGGGGGGCGGAGCCAATTAAGGGTGACCAAACACTTCCCATCGAAAAAACTGTAGGAGAGCGTCTTCATTGCCCCTGCAGAACCCAGCTGATACGTGTGTTGAAGAAAGAAACGCATGACATTTATGTTATGTGGGCTGCATAGCTTCAGGCGATATCTCTCACAAGATCCAAACACTTGGCGGGAAACACTGTTGTTTCAGTCATTTCTACGTGATAACTTTGCACTCTGAACTGAAAAGAGCGACGTGAAGCGATCGACAGGCACACTACAGACCCTGCCCAACACATGTGTGCAAAGTTCCGTCGGATTTTCACAGTGCTTTCCATTTCCCACCTATTCCGACCTTATTTTCTTAATAAGCCTCGTACATTATACACAGAGCTGACAAACATCACAGGATACCTCCTTTTTTGAGGCGTTGTGCAGCAACTCGACGTGAGATGGACACAACAAGTAACTGGAAGTCCCCAGCAGAAACATTGAGGCATGTTGCCTCTATAGCCATCCATAATTGCGAAAGTGTTGCCAGTGCAGGATTTTGTACATAAACTGATGGGCCACGTGCGGCTCACGTTCTTGCTGTTCATAACTTGACGTCGTGTAACAGCGGTAGGGGCATCTCGATTCCTTCTTGTGTTAATGGTGCCACTAAGCTGCGAGTATTGTTTGTCCACAAGTGCCAGCAGCAGCGGTTATCGATAGCCAGTACTGTGGTAGTATCTTTGGTGCCACGGCTAGTATTTCCAGGTTGTCATGTGTGTCACGCAGTTCGGTCTTCGGAGAGAGCAACGAGGAGGTCTGCAGCACGAGGGCATGCCGAGACTGCTGGCGGCGTGCAGGCACTGTCGGATCGAGAGGCTGTAGCCGACGACCAAACCCGGGACGTTTGAAGTTGAGTGAATCGTATCCAGTACTGAAACCTCCACTGTTTGAGATCCACTGTTTGAGATCTACGCCGAATCGCCATTGAGGAGTGGGCAATCTGGACCAACTATGCCTAGATGAACTTTGCAGATAGTATGCCACGACGAATACAGGCAAGTATCAATGCAAGCGGGCGTGCAGCTGGGTGTTAGAGGTACCAGTGTGTACAGAAATCTAGACCAACGCCTCTGAAGATCTCGCTGTATGGTGGCACAACATGCAATGTGTGGTTTTCATGAGTAATGAAAAGGGCGGAAATGATTTTCATGTTGATCTCTATTCCAATTTTCTGTACAGGTTCCGGAACTCTCGGTACCGAGGTGATGCAAAACATTTTCTGATGTGTTTATTAACCACATGTACCCAAAGAATACAATGACACACTTCTTTTCGAGAGCTTGATAACACTCGCACAAAGGTAACAAGTGGCAACAGCAACTGAACAGTCGAGAATTGCACATAGGTGTGAGAGCAATGTAATAGATTTCTCTTATGGCACATTGCATAGTAATCGATGTAAAATAAGTAAACTGAACTTTCTTTTCGGTTAAAATAGGGTCACTTGCTTGTTGAACGAAACTGAAGGAATCGAAAATTTGGACATTTTTGGTACTGTCAAATAGCTTGTTTACTTTAAGACAAGTGACACATTGAACAAGATCACAGTATACTTTCTTAACATTCTATTGTACGAAAGACTGAAAAAATTTAATGAAATTACAGAATATGCAACGGATATCTCTTCTATGAGAAGTGGGGTACATTGTCTGCGATTTCGGCAGTTGCAAGCTTGACAAAGTGTGCATGCAGTCAACAAATACCGCTTCTTGCGAGTTTTATGCGAAGTTAATTTCAATCAGGGAACGTCGGTTTTTTCTCGTCACACAACAATTTTCCGTTAGGAATTTGATTTCCCATTCGATAGCGCTGCCACAAAGTTGTCTAATCCAGAATAACGTTACTAAAAAGTAGGCAGTGAACGACTGAACAACGCCTTGTTCATAAATACTGTAATAATCTACCCATCAAACTAAGAAACGACCACTAAAATGGGATCACAAGCTTGTTGAACGAAACCGGAGGTACGAAAAAAAACACACCGGCCGAAGCAAACTTATTACTTTTACATTTGGTGTTCTTTTCATTTCCATATAACTTTTGTACCATTTCGTGATCTTGATGGCTTCATAGCGAAATCTTTTCGGGTTTCTTCGAAGTCTGTGGTGTAGTTACTTGCTTCCAGTTATATTTTCGAAAAATATGTGTGTTCAGTAGTATGTACTATAAAGTTAATTTTCCCTGGTTCTTTTCTTCGTTATCGGTTTCTACTTGTTTTATTTCCCCCTGCTCTCCCCCCCCCCCCTCCTCCCGTCCCACATCAGTTACCTTCCCACACGGCATCTATTTCTCGTTTTGTGTCGTATTCACATTTTTCTGATGCCTTATATCGGGTAATTTCTTTTTCTCCTGTGTGGAGATCCCACATCATTATAAACCACAAACTGACAAATTTCGAAAACATATACATATTTCTAATAGTCAGTTGAACTTTGAAATACATTTAAATTCTTAAAGAATAGTTGAAACTCGATGGAATTCTTCTGAGCAAGATGTCGCGTTACATAAAAGAATGAAGTAGTATAAGAGCCCATGATTCGTATGACTTTCAACAGTATTCCCACGAGACTGTACGGAAAGAGTCAGTCCGAATGTCTGGTAATACTGACTTTTATTTTGCAATATGATGCGACACTACACCCAGTAAATCATTAATTAAGTTGACACAGTGCTGGGAAACATTTTCTGTTATATATTGATTTTAATTTCCACCGTTAGACTGTATACTTCGACGTCTCAGGGAAATACGAAGAGCGAAATGTGATTAGTTGTGAATATTGAATCAGCGAAGAGATGACTCTTGGCGCGAGTAACTGCCTGAAAAGTTAAAAATTCTGTGCGATCCACCACTCGCCGCAACGTAAAGATGCACTTTCGATTACACGATATGTTATACTGGCTGAGAGCACGTCCGGTGTAAGTAAATGAGCTGGGTTAGCATTCTAGTCTATGAGAATAGTCACAGGTCATTCTGAATTATGTACAACTGTGCGATATCTGTACAGTTTACAGCAGCACGTATCTTTTCCATATTTAACACATCTTTTATGGGTAAAAAACAGTTGCTATACTTTCGTGTTGTCTGCATATCTGTTTGCTACTGTACTATATCTGTGTCTGATTATGATGCAGATAACATTGCTCTCATATTTGCAGCTATGTGTCAAATAATCATAAATGTAACTCATCCAACTGTAACAATGTATTGGCACTAACAGCAACCGAACAGAATCTCTTCTACCCGTAATTGCAGGTTATGAAACACACACACACACACACACACACACACACACACACACACACACACACACACACTCACACAGAAAGAGAGAGAGAGAGAGAACAAATGGAGTATACCAACGTGTTCAATCTTTAGCGCAACAACTTGGGGAAAGGGTGCTAAGTTTTTACTGTCCTGACATATGTGCACAGTGCTGAATATTGAAGTTTCAAAAACACCGAAGCAAGCGCATGTAACATTTCGACGGAACGTACTAAATACTACAGGGTGTCAATTATTGAAGATATGAAATAAAATCTTCAAAACTTCTGAACGGTTTGCGTTCGGAGCCGTGCGGAGTGGCCGCGCGGTTTGAGGCGCCATGTCACGGACTGCGGGGCCCCTCCAGCCGGATGTTCGAGTCCTCCCTCGGGCATGGGTGTATGTGTTGTTCTTAGCATAAGTTAATTTAAGTAGCGTGTAAGTCTAGCTACCGATCACCTGAGCAGTTTGGTCTCTTAGAAATTCACACACATTTGAACATTTTTTTGCGTTAGGACCTTCCAACTGTACGATTGGCCGCAGGACATGAGAATTAGTGTGCGCTGAGTGGTCTCATTTAGTGACGAAGCCCACTTTAATTTGGCTGAGTTCGTTAATAAGCAAAATTGGCGCAATTGGGGGACTGAGAATCCGCGTTTCGAGATCGAGAAGTCTCTTCACCCTGAACAGGTGACTATGTGATATCCATTATCCAGTCACGAAATAATCGGTTCGATATTCCTTGATGGCATGGTGACTACTAAACCGTACGTAAAGGTTTTGATTTCATCCCCATATCGAAAATGACCTTGATTTCGACGAGATGTGGTTCAAGCAAGACGGAGCTCGACTCCATCGAAGTAGAAGACTGTTTGATGTCCTGGAGGAGCACTTTGGGGATCACATTCTGGTTGTGGGATACCCAGAGTCTACTGGGATGGGCTTCGATTGGCCACCATATTCTCCGAATATGAACGCATGCAACACCTTTTTTTGGGGCTATATTAAAGACAAGGTGTACAGCAATAACCTCAAAATAATTGCTGAGCTGAAAACAGCCATTCATGAGGTCATCTACAGCATCGATGTTCCGACACTTCAGCCTGCCATGCACAATTTCGCTATTTGTCTGCGCCACAGCATCGCTAGTGATCGCAGGCGTATTGAACAAATCTAAATCCGAATACCTGAGTGACGTGAATAAAATTGTGTACGGCGTAGTTTGTAATTAATTTAGGCTTTTTCTCATATAGTTCAATAATTGTCACCCTGGAAATGCACATACCCGAAAAATGCTAATTCTGAAAATATATTTTAAAATTGGTAAGCAAAATGTTGTGCCACGATACATGTGTATTTCAGGCTACAGCGAAGTTAGTTTCAGGCGACATATCTCACAAGGGAATGGTCAGACTTGTCATGTCGAAACCTGTGTTGCTGTTTTTACCACTGTGAGTTAACATTGCAAGAAGTCTGTATGCAGAATTTTAGCTGCTGACATGGCCTGGAAGTCTGTAAACAATTTTATGAAGTAAGACATTATTGTCGCATGGTTTCCGCGCTTATAACTGCCTCTTGTACAACCCTGACTTCTCGCTACGTTATACCAACGCCATCTATTGACAAGGTGGCGTTAGCTACGCGCCGCTCTCTTGCCACAGCAGTGAGAGAGCTTATTCCCCCAGTGAAAGCGATCGTATGATAATTAAACATTCGTTGACAAATATGGCTGATATGTTATCTACAACATTCTTTCCAATAGCTATGAAATAGACACAAATAAATATACGGTTTAGAACACGTCCAAATTTTCTTTCATGTAATCACCGCAAAAATGCGAAATATGGATACAATGTTCAAAACATGGGTTTTTTGTGCACCAAGAACATACAAGCGAAGACGACATATGGCAGCCCTGCGAATCACAGACAATGTTAGATGTCCGTAGACAAAACTGGGCTCGTGTTAGGAATGAATCAGGCCTAGTATCAGTATATTTCGAGGAATGCCACGCATATTTAATCAAATTCTGAAATCGTGGGCAGGAAAATTGATAATGTACTACTGATTGCAGCTTGAGAATATTGTCACGGTGAAAGATAGGAAATTGCAGTGATCTGCACACAATAATTTTCTCTGTTAGTTTTCCGTAAAATGCCTTCCACTGACGGAGAAATTCTCTATCTAAAGGTTGAATTACGTTCGTCGTGCCGGGTGGAATCTGAAATATCTCTACTTTTTTGTCAGGGTGGGCTCAAATACAGCTTTTAATGATTCAGACCTTTTATGACCTGACCACGAATCTAGAAGGAGAAGAGATTTGTTCCCTCAGAACGGAAGAAAAGCATGACGCATGAGAAGTGTAACGTTTTAATTTCCCATTTTTCAAGACTTCGATGCGTCTACCACAAGATTGTTTGCGTAGAACATTGTTCTTTTGACACGTGGTCCAAAACGTCCAGTTGGTTCTTGAAGACACACTTATAGTTTAGGCAGCAATGAACCATCCAAACTAATTATGGGCATTATAATGTATGAATGGGTGAGTGCAGTCGTGGACTGCGCAATCGCCTCAATATGTTTTTCCCCTTTGAATGACAGTGTTCTTTTCGCACGCATTTCTTTTTGAAAACCTGACTGATCTGCATTGTGCACGTACGATTCACTAAAACTAGCGATCTTATTTTTTGCATTCGTAAGAAAAGCTTCTATCATTTCGATTTGTGTCACTTCATTTTCCGACCTGTTTCTCGATAAAGATTTTGTTATTTTTCTTTCCACAATTTTATGTGATCTTTTGAAGCGACTAATCCAACTTTGAGAAGCTGTAAATTCTTTAGCGCCTATCGCGTTGGCAATCTCTAACGCCCAATCACGCAAAGTTGTATCGCTGACACTAAATGACTGTTGTCTGGCATCGGTAAATAGCTCAAAAAGTCGCGCATTTATCTCCGTAGCAATTTCCAGTCGACTCTTACGTCGTCCAGCGACTTCCTTTTTCCATCTATACAATTCACGTTCAGAACGGACAAAGAGATACTTATTTTGAACAGTACTGACACGTAGGCGTTTCTTACCACTTTTGTTCAACCAATACGTCACTGCTTTTTCTTTGTCTGATAAGGTAATTGTAGTTGCTGGTGTTACTTTCGGAGATAACTGATGATGGTACGTGGCACTATCACTCGAAGACTCTTCATGAGTGCAACTTTCGTCGGTGTCTTTGCCTTCTGTAGATTCACAGTCTGCAATATCGAGTGTTTCAGTTCTTTCTAGCCACATGTATGCGCCATTTACATGCTCGTCTAGAAGTTTAACAACCATGTCGTACAACACATAGTCTTCCGCGTGTTTTCTGTTGATTGCTTCATTTGGCGTCTGTGGTATATCTCCATGGCAAGCAACAAAACATTTACAGGGTTCGCCATCACCTGTGAGGGGAGATTGAATGTTCACCGTAAAGTGGCTTGCGGCGTATAGATGAACATGTACAGAACACTTTCACATCTCTAACCAGTTTCCGGACGGTATGTTTCGAAATACGTACCAGAAATTAAAAGGACGTGCATGCCACAGAAACGAATATTCATTTCCCCTTTCCACCAAATCCGTGCAGCGATATTCCTCTTTAGTGAACGCCACGATAAGACGGTCGCACTTCCCGACCAGGCGCACAACGCTCGCGACTCGCCATTTCCAGGGGTGGCCAGCCGTCACTGCAAGCGCCAAGCAGAAAAAACAGCCATGTTCGTGATTTTTTTTTTTAGGTGACTTCCAGTTCATGTCAGCAGCTACAATTTTGCACACGGACCTTTTGCACAGTTAAATAACAGTGCTAAAAAAAAGCAATACATGTTTCGGCATGACAAGTCTGACCATTCCCTTGTCAGTCATATCTGCATATTCCTACTGCGGAATTAGCAACAGTGTTCTACTAATAAGCCAATAGCTTTGCCGCCTCGGTGACACCGCGTCCGGCCACACTACCGAAGTTAAGCGCTGTCGGGATTAGCTACCATTTGGATGGGTAACCATCTAGTCTGCCGAGAACTGTAGACAAGCGGTGTTCACTCAGCCCTTCTGAGACAATTTTAGGAGCTACTTGATTGAGAAGTTGCGGCTTTGGCCACGAAAACTGACAACGACTGGGAGGAGACTTACTGACCACATGCCCCATCTTATTTGCATACTGTGACGCCTTTCGGACTAGGTTGACACGGCGACCGGTCGGTACCTTTGGGCCTTCAATGCCTGTTCGAACAAAGACAGTTTTACTAATAACTAAGTACAGACAGACCACATGCCGTAAAACTTTCATTTTTGGCCATATTCCTTGTTTCTGAAGCTTAGATGTTTGTTAACGTTATAAATAGCTCTATAGATACCGCTACAAGTCATAAAACCTTGTTATCTTTCTCCAAATTGTTATTTGTGAATAATATTCCGAAGTATGACTTAATCGTCACGTAGACATGGCAGAACAAGGACGTTCGACTTAAACGTTCATCGATTTTACATTATGAGATGCTCAGTTGGCTAACGCGCAACGCCGTACCTTGAGCGAGACAGGTGAGTCACACTTGGTTCAAACCGGTTATCAACGCTTTTTGGGTAAACGCTGAGTTTATCCTCAGTCTCCGCCCCGGAACACAATATACTCAAACAGATGAAAATACGCTAATACACAGAAAATAGTTTACCTGATTCGCAGACAGATGGCCCATACATCTCCCACCCCTTATGGGTAGCCTGAAATGTAACTAATGTTCATTGGCCAAACGATGGAAAACAGCGGGACGCACATTATTGGATAAAGGTTGGTTGGTTGGCTGATTTGGGGGAGGTGACCAAACAGCCAGCTCATCGGTCCCATCGGATAAGGGAAGGATGGCGAAGGAAAAGGAACCTTTTGCCTGAAGCAAATTAGGGAAATCACGGGAAACCTAAATCAGGATTTCCGGATGCGGGTTCGAATCGTCGTTCTACCGGATGGTCCAATGTCCTAACCACTGCGCCACCTCGCTCGGTATTGGATAATGGCTAAGAAGAGACATATTGTAACTTTTTTTAATCTCCATATGTGCTGCGACTGCCTGCAAATAAACAAAAGTATAATACGGCTAATGTAATACACCCCGTGAGCACAGACCTCTAAAGACCGAACAATCGCCGTGTCATCCTCAGCAGTCCGTTGTATGAACGAAAAGTAGGTATATAGTTACACTTCATAAACTGTTCTCTGTGTTCTGACAGACTATGTGCATTATTATTTCCATTTTCATATGAAGAGCAGGTTAGTAAACGTAATAAACACTCTGTCAAACGTTGTATACTTGCATTTTCCGGCAGCAGTTCACAGCAGACACTAAAACACAACTACTATTACATTTACGCACATTAATGTCAAATGATACTTACATATTTTTTACTGTCGATACGGATAACAAAATATTTAAATACTTTAGGTAACTAAGCTCGCTTTGTAATAATTATCTTCAAAACCGAGTACACAGTTTGTTAACAATTTGGAGTTGGGATATGTAGAATGGCACAACTACAAACTTGAGCGAATTAAGCTTTTGTTCAAATGGTTCAAATGGCTCTGAACACTATGGGACTTAACATCTTAGGTCATCTGTCCCCTAGAACTTACAACTACCTAAACCTAACTAACCTAAGGACATCACACACATCCATGCCGAGGCAGCATTCGAACCTGCGACCGTAGCAGTCTCACGGTTCCGGACTGAAACGTCTAGAACCTCACGGCCACCGCGGCCGGCTAAGCTTTTGTCAAATATGTTTAAAATTGATAGTACCGTATGTACAGTTACAAAATACGTGCACACTATATGAATAAAATGTTGGGCCATATATGCTCACTCTATGGAGAAACATAATGGTCCATATACGCTCACTTTGAAGAAACATGTATGTTAAAACTGTGCATTTGCTATTTACAATTTCAAATATATATGACGAAGATAATTTGACTCATTTTTCCCTTCGCCGGTTCGAGTCCTCCCTCGGGCATGGATGTGTGTGTGTGTTTTGTCCTTAGCCTAAGTTAAAGTTACATTAAGTAGTGTGTAATCCTAGGGACCGATGACCTTAGCATTTTGGTCCCATTGGAACTTAACACAAATTTCCATTTTTCTCATTGTTGTGATAGACACGTTGTTACATATGCCGAAACTATGTGATTGACAAACGGTGAAATAAGGGAAATAAAAGAATGATTGAGGAGTGAAATTAAAGTTCAGAATATCAATGATAAGATTCACTGATGACACAGCTATTCTGAGTGAAGGTGTTGACTGGAATGAACTGAGAGTAAATCGAAGACAGACGAAAACAATGAGACACAACAGAAATGAGAACAGCGACTAACTCACATCAAAATTGAGACCACAAAGTGTATGAAGTTAAAGAATTCTATCACCTACGCAGTAAGATAATCCACGATGGGCGCAGCAATGACATAAGAAGCAGACTAGCAATGGCAAAAGGATGTTCCAGGCCGAGAGAAAGTCTGCTAGTATCAAGGATAGGTCTTAATTTGAGGGAAAAAGTTTTGAGAAAATATGTTTGGAGCACAGCACCCTATGGGAGTGAGACATGACCTGTAGGAAAAAAAGGAACGAAAGAGAACAGAAACGTTTGAGATTTGGTGCTACGGACGAATGTCGAAAATATGTTGGAATGATCAGGTAAGGAATGAGAAGGTTCTCCACAGACTAGGCCAGGAAAGGAATATATGAAAATCACTGAGCAGAAGAAGGGGAAAGATGATATGATATCTGTTAAGATATCAGGGAATAACTTCCATGATACTAAAGGGAGCTGAATAGAGTAAAAACTGTAGAAGAAGACAGAGACTGGAATACATTCAGCAAATAATGAGGGACGTAGGTCACAGTTCCTACTCTGAGACGGAAAGGTTGGCATAGGAGACGTATTCGTGCCCGGCCGCATCGAACCTGTCAGAAGACTGATGAAGTTGAGTTTGTAATACGAGGTATAGATGGCCAAGGAAATGACGAAGCAGCCCAGCCAGCCTACATTTGCATAGTGTCCTTTTGCTGCAAATGGTATCATGTTGCTGTTCAAAAATTGGTTCAAATGGCTGTGAGCACTATGGGACTTAACAGCTGTGGTCATCAGTCCCCTAGAACTTAGAACTACTTAAACCTAACTAACCTAAGGACATGACACACATCCATGCCCGAGGCGGGATTGGAACTTGCGACCGTAGCAGTCGCGCGGATCCGGACTGAAGAGCCTAGAACCGCTAGACCACCGCGGCCGGCTGTTGCTGTCAGAGGGCAGTGCAACCGTAGGAGGAGGAGGAGTGGCTGGGAAGGAGGAGGGGAAATTAATTGGGCGCACTACAGCTAACTATACCGCCGTGGTGTACATCATTCCGGAACTGCTGACTCGCTTCTAAATAGGGCACTGTCTCCATTAAAGCATGGCCGGTCACCCTCCCTGCCTCCTCCCTACCTAAGTGTGTGGTAGCTGCGGCGTGTAAACCACTTTTCATCACACTTTAACTGAGAGCATTTTAGTGTACAGAGTGGTTACAATTGAACTTCCTCTTCTTGAGAGGGCCATCATGAAAGACGAGTGATAGTAGGACAACTACACTTTGTGGAAACATTTGGTAGGACATGCGAAGAGAAGTAACGAAAAAATCTTTCAAATATGTACTTTTCAATTTCCACATGAGACGGTAACCGTTTTTTTTTTTTTTTAAATTGTGGGCTGTGTTTACATTCCCCTGAACAAACGTTGTTTAGTGTGACATCCACGCCACCTTGGAACTGCACTAGAGATTGTAGGTCAACATTGTTCACAGCACATTTCGAATGATGGACCATGGATTGTTCACCTGTCGTGACGCAGTTCGTGCACTGCTTCAAGATTACACATTGCGTCCACCGTTCTCAGCCCTGGCAATAGTAATTTCTTCGACAATATGTGGCGCATCTGGCAATCAGCCTCTCCCTCGAGTAATCCCCAAAGTGCCAGTTAATTCAAATTTCCAAATCATTTTCTTTAACTACAGTACGGTAAGACTATCTCTCTGTATTACCTTAGTGCGTCGATAACAGCGAGTCGTGCGGGATTAGCCGAGCGGTCTAGGGCGCTGCAGTCATGGACTGTGCGGCTGGTCCCGGCTGGTCATGGGTCATGGTCATGGGTGTGTGTCTTTAGGATAATTTAGGTTAAGTAGTGTGTAAGCTTAGGGACTGATGACCTTAGCAGTTAAGTCGCATAAGATTTCACACACATTTGAACATTTTTTGATAACAGCGAAGAGCTGCACCGTTGCTGTTATTCTGATAACACAGCTTTACGAGTATAGCCTTGCTCACATTATGCAGACCTATGTTGACTGTCTGGAAATGTAATGGCCACTGATGCTAGTGTTTCATACCTTCGTCGCCGTACCAGTACTGGCGTCTAACGACTAGTCGTGACACTAACACAAATCCTGCATCAGAGTCTACACTAGCTCGACTAGCCCAAGTTTACTCATAACCACCCTGTATATTGTGACGAGAGGACAGAAGTAAATTTAGGAGGGAATATCCACTGTGTTTTAGTTGATGAAGAGAAGTAACACTCAAAATTTTGTGAATTGTTTGCAATCTAGCCTAAGCTTATAGATTGGAGACTTTAGTGTTCTGCATAATTGCTGGATTTTCATTTCTGCAATTAGTCAGCCAACGCTATCTAACGCTGCACTATTTTAATTCTCTCCAATGAATTTCGTTTTCTTTTATTGTAAATTTCAGATTTGTATAAAAGTCGTATTTATGTCTGTGTGTGTGTGTTTGTGAATTCGTTAAGGGCATTGTCATAATTTAATTACTATTGAATTATGATCATTCTGCCACGTTTATCCACACGTTCTTTCTTTCTTTTCCGTAGCGTTTATCCCGTCTGTTAACAATGTTACAAACTTCCAGCCAACAGATTGCAATCAGAATTTAAAATTCTTTAACTAGTTTTCAACGCCGACTAAGGGCTCCTTCTTCAGAAAAAACTGTTACCTTATCTAGTAATATCGCAGTAAGGTACATTAATAGCAGGTAGGCAGAATAAACACTGAATTTTTACAAATTAAATTGCATAAAAACACTGAGTCGTGGTTAAATTGGAAATATGAAGGAGATCGCTCTAGTCGAGACACTAAACCCACAATTAAAACATTATCCACCTGAATTCATAACAGATATAGTCAAAATTTTAAAACAATGTGTAAATATGCTACTAAGAGCATTACAGTGGTATAGGCCACGAGTGAGTAGTAGCAACTGCGCGAGCAAGCCGTGCCAAATGACGACGTGAATTGTGATACAGATCGCGCCCTCTAATAGCAGAATATACCACTGTAGTGCTCTTAGTGGCATATTTACACATTGTTTTAAAATTTTGACTATATGTGTTGTGAATTCAGGTGGAAAATGTTTTAATTGTGGTTTTAGTGCCTCGACTAGAGCGATATCGCTCAAATTTCCTTTTAACCACATGTGAGTATTTTTATCCAATTTAATTTGTAAAAATTAAGTGTTTATTCTGCCTACCTGCTATTAATGTACCTTACTGCGATATTACTAGATAAGGTAACAGTTTCTTCTGAAGAAGGCGCCCTTAGTTGGCGCTGAAAACTAGTTAAAGAATTTTAAATTCTGTTTGCAATCTGTTGTCTGGAAGTTTGTAACATTGTAATTAATTACGGTTGCTGAGCACAGTCATGTTCAGAACATCCTGTCTATTAAGATTTCAGTTTTTTTCAGAGCTGGTAAATTTTGCTGCATTTAACTTTGCGACCGGATGCGCTTCCTGACACCACAGACGTCAACGTACCCGAAGTAAAGATAGAGAGCCTATATAGAGGGAGAGAGTGGCCAATGGTGATAGCGTCAATGATTGGCTGAGGGCCGAGGAGGCCATGTTTTTACCAAACTGGCGCTGACTTGGAACGAGTATAAACAGATACTGTGTGTGTGATTCTGTACTATTGGTTCTCTTCAACGCTCCGAACGCCAATTCCATTGCACAGTTATGTACACGTTGTAATACGGTAGGTTCTGAAGGACTTTTGCATGTTCTCTGTAGATTCTATTGACGTATATTACCTTACAGTCACTCTGTTGCTCGGATCTACGACGATACTTTTAGAACTTCACAGCAATTTTAGAGGCAAACATTTTATTTAAACTGATTTACTAAGTGTCACTAATAATATGAACTACAAAGTCATTAATGACAGGCAAGAGGAATGCCTAGTTGCTCCGCTATTGGGTGCAAAAACCGAAGTGAAGATGGATGTGTGATGCTCGTTGTAATCCGATGGTCGTGAATCGGAATCCTGCTCAACCCAAGTTTTCTTTAAACGTTATTTTCTAGACTTTTAACGGTTCTTGAGTGACACGATGTGTTTTAACATGTATACGGAACGTACTTTGACTGGCGACTCGCACTTGGCTCTGTAGTCTTGGCTGTTCACATTCCTGTAAATTATTATTATCGTGTGGATATTCAGTTAACTATTTTGAATTAATTTCTGCTGCTTCAGTAGAGTACCTAAGTATTGATATTTTTCCCATTTTCTGTGGTACAGAGTTACAAAAAGTGTGTACAGAATGACGTGTTTCGCAAGGATAAGTAAATTTTATATGATCGACACACACATAAAATGCATTATGTTGGGACGGAAAGAGACAAGAGTTTACCAATTTCAGCGATGAATATCCGCACGAAAAAATCAGAAATAACATCATGTATTCTGAGATACATTAAATGAAACTTCTTTTTGTTATTAATCAGTTGTCAATGTTTATATAGCATCATTAAATACAGCTGTTGAAATTCGGCAGGCATACACACTGCTTCACGATACTTCCATTTGGTCACAAATTTATTAGGCCTATATAAATATAGACGAATGACATTTGTTTTAATCATGTACCGAGTATTAAGCTAGAAGATCTGCTTTGGTCTCATGCGTGAAACACGTGCCTTAATTTACTCGTGAAGTGGCTAGCTTTCTGCTTGCGTTGCTACCTAACTGCAGGTCCCGCGCGCAATCCGGTAAAAAACATGACGGCCACGGGCCGATTGGCCACTCTCTCCCTATACAGGCTCTGTAAATAAAGAAAGTGGTGTGCGCCTTCTGTGTGATGTATGTAAACTTCGTCCTGTGTGTCTCAGTATTTTATCTGGAATTTAACACAAAAGCGGAGTGTGGACTGGAATGGGAGTAAATGGCAGGTTATAACTGTGTGCTGGACGAAGATTCGAAATCGGGAACCTTGCCTTTCGTGGGCAAATGCTCATCGAGAGAACTACCCAGGCACCAGTCACGACAAAGGTCCCGAGTTCAAGTCTCAGTTCGCCATTTAAATTTGATCTTCCAGGAAGTTTCAGTAGTTTAACAGTTTGTGTATCGTATTCTCTGAGGTTTAATATGCCGACCAGCCCAACATTGACTAAACGAGCGTGGGAAACCAACTTGTAGCCACACTCATACTAACCGGTGTACCAGCCTGCGGTAATTTACCCTCCGTACGAACGTACGAATGCATTCCAAGTTTGGCACACCTCCCAGTCTCCCAAGTCAGAGTGTTGTATGTTATGCTATAAAATCTACTATTTTTATCCACACTCATACGCTAAATTTTAGTACGAGCAAAAGAAGTTTCTTGTTACGCCAGCAAACACAACTTCACCATCAACATCACAATTGTTGTCAGCTAAGGATACTGGTGTTGTGGATGTACAGAGTAATCTGCTAGTTGGAAGTGGGAGGGAGAACGCCGAGTGGCCGAGGTGCTGCGCAAGGTGTCGGCGGCCTCACCGGCTGGCCGGCCATCAGGCGCCTGGACGCCCTCTGCCGTGACGCCAGTGCAGGCGCCCGTGCGGCGTTACTGCAAGTAGCTCTCGGCGCAAACTAGCGCCCGCCGTAACAGCCGGCGCCGGTCGCAACTCGCCAACTTGGCGGGCCAGCCGGACACCGCCTTCTGTTTAGCTTATCCGTGCGGAAAATGGCTCCATTACCAGCTGCCGGCGCATATTGTGGCCTAATGAAGTCCTCCGTGCCGCCTCCAATTACAATGGCTCTCCCACCTACCGCCCGCACCAACTCTTGACCCGCAACACAGGCCCGGCCCTTCTTCCCAAGTTTCAGGCCCCTGCGGGTGCAGCGCCTACAGGGAAGAGGGGGCAAGCAATACTGACTGGAGAGAAAAAGGACTGAAGTGACAGCTACGATTTAATATCATTTGGACACTATTTTTCTGAAATGTGATACTATTGTACAGCACCAGACGTACACCAAATACAAATAAATATAACTACATAGGTTTCCGCGGCTGGTTCAGTTGTATAAAAAATTTTCTGAGCGTACTGCGGCCTCATAAAACACTTTAAATATTTCAATAAAAATTAAATCGCACTTCTGATCCTAGAAACACGCCAAAAAAGTCACTTTATTTTAATACCAGTGAATCCGGCAATGCTTTGCAATTACTAAATACGACCGGAAATGGATATAAGCCTAATCTCCTTCTACGCCATATCTCCTCCTGGATGTCCATCTCCTCATCGTAGACCGAGCGAGGTGCCTATCGCGCGGCACTCAAATTCGGGAGGGCGACAGTTCAAACGCGCGTCCGGCCATCCTGATTCAGGTTTTCCGTGATTTCCCTAAATTGCTTCAGGCAAATGTTAGGATGATTCCTGCGGAAGGGCACGGCCGACTTCAATCGCCATCCTTCCCTAACCCGTTGGGAGCGATGACCTCGCTGTTTGGTCCCCTCTTCCAAACCAACGAGCTAACCAATCCTCATCCTACCGCCTCCCTCTCTGTCCATCACCTCCTCCACATCTCTCTGCCGTCTCCTCCTCGCACGTCTCTGTCCCCTCCTTCCCCATGCCCATTTTTTTGCCCTTTCTCTGCCGGCCGATGTGGCTGAGCGGTTCTAGGCGCTTCAGCCCAGAACCTCGCTGCTGCTACGGTCACAGGTTCGAATCCTGCCTCGGGAATTGTATGTGTATGATGTCCTTAGGTTAGTTACGTTTAAGTAGTTTTAAGTCTGGGGGACTGATAACCTCTGATATTAAGTCCAATAGTGCTTAGAGCCATTGAACCATTTGCCCTTTCTCTGTCCATGTATTACCTCCCTTCTCTGTGATATTGGCCATTGTTTACTGCCGTTGCAAATTGAGGTTACGTATTCTAATCGTCAACCGATTTCTATGAAAACCGACTACGAGGACTAAATGAAAACAGCACACTTTTGTCTATAAATTCTTTCAACAGGTGCAACATGAAGTTACTTAAGAGGTATGCGCTCAATTTACGTAATTTGAAGGTTGTATCAGCCTTATGATGGGGACTATATAATACATGGGGATTACTAAATGATGTGTTGCGATTAATACATCACTGGATTAATCTCAAAAAGTCAAATAATACATACTGCATAATACGTAGTAGTTAAATGACCACTAAGAACAACCAGGAAATACATCACAGTGCAATGTGAAAACATACCCAGCATGTGTATGACACAAAGAAAGAAAGAAAGAAAGAAATTCACACACAACCTGTGGCTTCGTAGCATTTTATAAAGTCCATTATAGCACTGATTCAATCTCCAAGTATACATTTTTATGTGACTTCCAAGTATTTTATAGCGTCAATTACAGCGCTGATACAAATATGCACAATGAAGAAGGATATGTATGAAAGAAGCAATTTTTCTGATGGTTTAAATGCCCTGCTATCGTAGTTAAGACTGATTGCGGGAAAGAAAAAAGAAGAAAAAAACCACACATATTCACAGCAGTGCAAAGAACAGCATTTTTCTCTCGCATTCAGTTTTAAAAGAAAATCTGTACATCTTTATTTACAAAACATGACATCACGATGGGAATTAACAGACTCCGAAAGCGGAATGGTAGCTGGATAAAGACTCATGGAACATTCCAGAAATCTAAACGGAATCAGTATTCCGAGATCCACAGGGTCAGGAGTTTCCCGAGAATACCAAACGTCTGGCATTATCTCTCACCAAGGACAAAGTAGTGGTCGACGCCCTTCACTTAACGACCTACGGCAGCCGCGGTTGCGTAGTGCTACAAGAAAAGCAGCGGTTCGTGAGATAACCACAGCAATCAATGTGGACGTACGACGAACATGTCCGTTAGGATAGTCCGGCGAAATATGTCGTTAATGGGCTGTGGTAGCAGACGACCGACGCGAGGGCCTTTGCTAACAGCATGACATCTCGGGACCGAAGACCTCAGCAGTCTGGTCCCATAGGAACTTACCACCACCTTCCTCGGCTCGTGATCATATCGGCTGCACTCTAGACGACTAAAAAACCGTGGCCTGGTTTCATGAGTTCCGATTTCATTTGGTAAGAGCCTATGGTAGGGTTCGAGTGTGGCGCTGCTCTCATGAAACCATGAGCTCATGTTGTCAACAAGGAATTGTGCAACCGATGGTAGCTCCATAATGGTGTAGGCTGCCTTTACATGGAATTGACTGTATAATCGGGTCCAAATGAACCGATCTTTGACTGTAAATGGTTATGTTCGGCTACTTGAAGACCATTTGCTTCTTGTTTCCAAATAACGATGTCATGCCATCGGGCCATAACGCGATTGACCTGAAGAACATGGTAGCCAACTGGAGCGAATGGTTTGGCCATCCAGATCGGTCAACATGAATGCTACCGAACATTTATGAACATAATTGAGGGGTATGTTTCTGCACAACATCCAGCAGCGGTAACACTTCCGTAATTGCAGACGGTTATAGAGGCAGCATGCTTCAATACTTGTTGAGACTATGCCACGTTCAGTAGCTGCACTACGCCGGGTGAAAAGAGGTCAGACACGATTTTACTTTCGTCACCTCAGTGTATTAGGCAAGTGTTTATCGAGCCACTCACATATTTGCTAATATACTCTGTATGACAGGCTCTTGGTTAGTGGTAGACGTAAAAGAGTATCGAACGGTTTTCAGAAGTGTAAAAAGGTGTAATATACCTGTTCACCTACGTAATCTGTTTGCAAGATGTCGTGCATGAACGAAAAACAACCTGCTTCTCACACGAGTCAGATCCATGCTGACTACTTGCTTGAAGCCTCATTTTTTTCAGGAACGTCAAAATAGTAGCACTAAAATACGCTCTAAAATCCTGCAAGAAGTTGACGTCTGCGATATTTGGTACGGAATTCCGTGCTTCAATTCCTTTTCACTTTAAGTAATCAAGGGTGACGTGAGCTCTTTTCTAGTTACGCGGGAATATTCGCTGCGAAAGAGGTGCTCGGTAAATAGCTGCTCGCTCAACGTAAAATCTTTGTCGAATCCCATGAGAGTGTGGTGCCTTGTTCGCTCTACGCAGCCTCAGTTTTCTTTAAAAAATACTAGGAAATCAAAGATCAATGTCTGTCATTTGTGTGTATGTACGACAGTAAAGTATTGTCAATCTAGTATCCTCAAGCATAAAGCTTTTTTTTTTTATGCGGAATGTAGTTTTCTTTTACAGCTGTCTTCAGTTTCACCAGCAGCTGTATCCCTGAGGGTCTGACTGATAGGTTTGGAATCGCTCACTAACTTTACATATAAACGTAACTTCTTAGAATGTTCTGATAAATGTTTCGCAAGGATCTAACAGCGAAAAAATTTATGTAGTTTCCACGCACGGCCTATTTTACTGTTTTCGAAACATTCTGCGAAAGGTATCATTAAACAATGGTTGGTCTTTGCCACCCTTTATTACTTAACTTCAAAAACCCGTATCTACATCGCGGTTTATCTAAATTATTTTTTCTCCCTACAGTTTTTCGAAATAATACTTCGAGACAGTTGACTGGCATTGTCCGCATGACTCTGCCCTTGTCACCGATAACGTATGCGAATTGTTTTTAGTCGATGCTGGGCTATTGACTTAAAGCTATCTTCGAACGACTCAAATACCGATATATCTCTTTGCGATGGTCTTTAATTTACCGGCCCTGGTTACTCTTGCCGCCGGCCGCGGTGGTCTAGCGGTTCTGGCGCTGCAGTCCGGAACCGCGGGACTGCTACGGTCGCAGGTTCGAATCCTGCCTCGGGCATGGGTGTGTGTGATGTCCTTAGGTTAGTTAGGTTTAAGTAGTTCTAAGTTCTAGGGGACTTATGACCTAAGATGTTGAGTCCCGTAGTGCTCAGAGCCATTTGAACCATTTTTGGTTACTCTTGCCATATTAGTTTACAGTTTTAATCATTCTGGACCTCGGTGGACCACAACAACCGGTTGATCATTAATACTATCTGAAACCCGCTCTTTGGAGATGACCACAGCAGGTAGCGTCTCACAAATATATCTGAAGGCTCTGATCATAAGAGTGCCCTGGAATGAGAAGTCGTGCAACACATTAGTACACACAGAGATGAACTGAGGAGGTGTTATTATGTGGATAATATCAGATTGATCCCTGATACTTTTGACAGCATATCTCGCCTACGAGCAAGAAATATATCTTTTGTTCTACCGCTGTTGTTGGCCTCCAACACCGCATTACCGATCTCTCGTTTCCTAAAGAATATGCGCCACCCCACAGCTCCTTTATAATAACACAATGGTTTGAGGGATACTCCACGGACATAAGGGTCCATAAATTAATACCTCTAAATATTAAAATGGTCAAGTAAAATTTCTAGGAACCACATTCACAGACACAGCATCAAGAAAAATAGAAATTTGGTCAAGGAAGTTGTCATGTAAGGAACGTTTATTGTTACTCAGTAAATTACCTGTCATTTAAGTGAGCTCTTGTTAGAGACTATACAAGGGCCTAATAATCACAGTTGTTCTTCACGAATTCAGACTTGGACACATGAAGCAGCTCCAAACATTTCGAAGAAGACCCTTAGGAAAATCATGGACCTATTAGAGAGAGTGAATCCATGAAATAGAGATTTTGCACTTTAAAAGCACCTCAGCAGTGTAAAGTTGTTTAAGGGTACTGTCTGAGAATGTACAGCATGTTGTTGCAGTTGCAACACTAAAAATTCAACAAAAATGGTTCAAATGGCTCTGAGCACTATGCGACTTAACTTCTGAGGTCATCAGTCGCCTAGAACTTAGAACTAATTAAACCTAACTAACCTAAGGACATTACACACATCCATGCCCGAGGCAGGATTCGAACCTGCGACCGTAGCGGTCACGCGGTTCCAGACTGAAGCGCCTTTAACCGCACGGCCACAATGGCCGGCCTTCAACTAAAATACTTTCCGTGATATCTAAAATTTTTCGGCGTGTAACATCTTTTGATAACTTGTACTGTACTTCAAATTCTGAACCTGTAGGCTTTGTTACAGAAACTACATTTAATATGTAATGGATGTAATTGTGTATTTATTTGTGAATGTATACAATCGATTGTAATTATAATGTAAATATCGCAAATCGCTGGCTAGTAGCGAAGCAAACGTTAATTATAATGTATTGATAACAATGACGAAATGGCAGTAGATGTGCTGTTGTTTACCTTTGCGTATAGAGTGTCTCTGTAGCGCTGCGAGCAGAGAGGAAGCACAGCAACTTTAGAGAATGCGGAAGTGTTCGTTGGGGCTCCTGAAGACGTGGTGTGCGGCTACGCTTGCGGCAGCGTAGCCGCACCTAATTCATTAGATCGCGAATGCTGAGACAAGAGGAGGAAGCTGCAGTTCTAACTACACTCCTGGAAATGGAAAAAAGAACACATTGACACCGGTGTGTCAGACCCACCATACTTTCTCCGGACACTGCGAGAGGGCTGTAGAAGCAATGATCACACGCACGGCACAGCAGACACACCAGGAACAGCGGTGTTGGCCGTCGAATGGCGCTAGCTGCGCAGCATTTGTGCACCGCCGCCGTCAGTGTCAGCCAGTTTGCCGTGGCATACGGAGCTCCATCGCAGTCTTTAACACTGGTAGCATGCCGCGACAGCGTGGACGTGAACCGTATGTGCAGTTGACGGACTTTGAGCGAGGGCGTATAGTGGGCATGCGGGAGGCCGGGTTGACGTACCGCCGAATTGCTCAACACGTGGGGCGTGAGGTCTCCACAGTACATCGATGTTGTCGCCAGTGGTCGGCGGAAGGTGCACGTGCCCGTCGACCTGGGACCGGACCGCAGCGACGCACGGATGCACGCCAAGACCGTAGGATCCTACGCAGTGCCGTAGGGGACCGCACCGCCACTTCCCAGCAAATTAGGGACACTGTTCCTCCTGGGGTATCGGCGAGGACCATAAGAAACCGTCTCCATGAAGCTGGGCTACGGTCCCGCACACCGTTAGGCCGTCTTCCGCTCACGCCCCAACATCGTGCAGCCCGCCTCCAGTGGTGTCGCGACAGGCGTGAATGGAGGGACGATTGGAGATGTGTCGTCATCAGCGATGAGAGTCGCTTCTGCCTTGATGCCAATGATGGTCGTATGCGTGTTTGGCGCCGTGCAGGTGAGCGGCACAGTCAGGACTGCATACGACCGAGGCACACAGGGCCAACACCCGGCATCATGGTGTGGGGAGCGATCTCCTACACTGGCCGTACACCACTGGTGATCGTCGAGGGGACACTGAATAGTGCACGGTACATCCAAACCGTCATCGAACCCATCGTTCTACCATTCCTAGACCGGCAAGGGAACTTGCTGTTCCAACAGGACAATGCACGTCCGCATGTATCCCGTGCCACCCAACGTGCTCTAGAAGGTGTAAGTCAACTACCCTGGCCAGCAAGATCTCCGGATCTGTCCCCCATTGAGCATGTTTGGGACAGGATGAAGCGTCGTCTCACGCGGTCTGCACGTCGAGCACGAACGCTGGTCAAACTGAGGCGCCAGGTGGAAATGGCATGGCAAGCCGTTCCACAGGACTACATCCAGCATCTCTACGATCGTCTCCATGGGAGAATAGCAGCCTGAATTGCTGCGAAAGGTGGATATACACTGTACTAGTGCCGACGTTGTGCATGCTCTGTTGCCTGTGTCTATGTGCCTGTGGTTCTGTCAGTGTGATCATGTGATGTATCTGACCCCAGGAATGTGTCAATAAAGTTTCCCCTTCCTGGGACAATGAATTCACGGTGTTCTTATTTCAATTTCCAGGAGTGTATTACCTGTCCCATAATTATCCGTGGCTCTGGAGATGACTCGGCGCTCTCAACTACCAGCAGCAGCAACAGCGGCAGCTCAGTATTGTCGTCGGCTACATTATTCGTCGCCCGCGCAGCTACAACATCGTAAGTCCGTAAAGTGACAAAATATAACTAACCTCGCTGAAGCATTTCCCAGTGACAATTCTTTCACAAAGTATGACTATCTTGTAGGGCACTGAGCCGTGCTGCGGCTTGGGGCTATTTGTAGGTTTCCGCCCCCTGTTGGAGGCCAGACGATATCGTTTAGTTGGAATGGTATCGGTTCTCTGTCTTCTCCTCGTGTTGACTGGCGCTACTCGGTTTCGCAAGCGTTGCCTGTCGGCTAGTGGCAGCAGCGGCGGTTATCGATATGTAGTAACTGTTGCCTATATTTGAGGGCGACGTCGTCGTTTTCCGGGTCGTATGAGTGGGCCAGTTCGGTTGGAGACTTAGGAGGAGCCAGTTCCGCGCAGTGCCAGAACACACCGGGACCGCTCGCAGTACTCATGGACTGCCGGATGGTAGGGCTGTGGTCACGAGGGTGCACGACCTCGTCGTAAACCGGATCCAGCAAGCTTTAAGATGAGTGCATTTCAATCCAAGTAGAGAAACCTCCACCATTGTGATATCTCGCGATTCTCCAGTGACTTTGGTTCGTGTTGCTGCTCGTAGTGTCGCCGAGGCGAAGAGCAGCGAGTGGAGTGCTTGGGGAAGGCGGATCTGATTAGCTTTCCTCGACTTCTTATTACTATTTACTGCGTTCAACTTGGTACAATTTGTAAATTTCAACCAGCGGTAATTTTTCTTGCCTGCTGGCCGCTAACGCCCCAGTTACCTTCCCTGGTGGTTAGTGTGTGTAACGGCAGTGTACGTTTCCTCGCCGTGCCGCTGCTGTCCGGTAAGGCGTGTAGTTTTGACAGTTCTCTTGATTGTAGGCCGGTTGGTGATCCTTCTACTCTGGTGGTAGTGATTCCTTTCTCGTTCCGGGCGCTCTAAACACAGTATTCTAGGGACGTAGCGCAGACCGTTGGTTCCGGCTTTGTTGTATTGTTCCATCGTTGCATTTGGTTTATCGGACGTCAGGTAGCTTCAGCAAGATTATCGTTAGTCATTCGTTAGACTGCCTCTAGTCTGAGTTACCATCTTGTGAAGTGATGCAATTATTGGCTGCCTATCTCATCGCTCGCGAAAGTGTTTGTTGCCGGACCTTCTCAGGGGTTGTTTCCTGGAGCACCGTCTGTGACCACTTGGTTCTTGTAGACATGTGTTTTCTAGAAGGAGATCTGATGGCCAGTAGTTCAGTGTAACACTCCTTAAGTTCACGCCTCCTGAGGGTATAATCTGCCTCAGTACCCTTTTTAGGAACTTATGCACTGGTCCTTGTGTTTTATTATTGTATTATTTTATACAATACCTTTTAATGCCTACATTAAAGGTTACATATGTCTAGTTAATAGTTCTGTCGCCTTCTGAAATAAATCTAGGAGAGTAGTGTTCAGTGGATGTTAAGAGTTGTGTTACAAAGTTTACCATCCTGTTATTTCACCCGTTTGGTGATCAGTTGCTTCTTTTTTAATTAACCTTTGCTGTTGTATTTGCTGTTTTACAGCAGGTTCCTAAATTTTTTATATTATTGCCGTTCCTGGCGTGTAAGACCTTCATCCGTGATTGTGGTCATTTGCCTTAAAATTCTAATTTGGTGTTTGGATTTACGCAGTAAGGCTTTAAAACCTTATTTACTGCCATTCCTGGCGTCTGATTCCTTCTGCTGCGTTTGCGGCGACTTGCCTTTAATATTTCAATACATGTAATTTGTAAGTTACAGCGAGTTTTAAACAATTCTTAATTTATTGCAATTCCTGGCGTGTAAGGCCTTTTGCCCAGATAACAGTGGCTTGTTTTTAAACACTATCTGCTGTGTGCATTTGCAACTTCTCGCGGCGTAATGAATAATCCATTACATTTCGGGCATGCACCCGCGCAAATAAAATTTACTCAGGAAGTCTACAAGGAAAAGATATGTGGTCTACTCAGTTCTGGTGCATACCGGAAGATTACAAAGATCCTACTAACAAGGTGACAATAAGGACTGCTGCCTTGCTGAACGCTTCATCACTACCGAAGGAAGTCATACGAAGCTTAAAAGTACCTTAGAAAATAGGTTAAGTAAAGGCAAACCTACGTTTCTAGCTATTGAAGACATTCTTTTGTCAACTGTGACCGGAATACTAGAAGGGAGTGAGGCAGGTTTGTAGCCTATCCCCAATGTTAGTTAATCTATATATTGAGCAAGCGGTAACAGAAACAAATGAAAAATTAGGGGTAGGAATTAAAATCCGTGGGGAAGAAATAAAAACTTTTGCCGATGTTATTGTAATTCTGTCAGACAAAGCAAAGGACCTGGAAGATCAGCTGAATGGAATGGACAGTGTCTTTAAAATGAACATCAACAAAAGCAAAACGGGGATAATGGGATGTAGTCGAAGTAAATCAGGTGATTCTGAGGGAGTTAGATTAGGAAATGAGACCTTTAAAGTAGTAAATGAGTTTTGCTGTTTAGGGAGCAAAATAACTGATGATGGTCGAAGGATAGACGATATAAAATGTAAACTGGCTATGGCGTTTCTGAAAAAGAGATATTTGTTAACGTCGAGTATAGATTTAAGTGTCAGCAACTCTTTTCTGAAAGTGGTTGTATGGAGTGCAGCCATGTTTGGAAATGAAACATGGACGATAAACAGTATAGACAAGAACAGAATGGTAGCATTCGAAATGTGGTACCACAGAAGAATGCTAAGGATTAGATGGGTAGACCACGTAAATAATAAGGAGGAACTGAATGGATTTGGGAAGAAGAGGAATTTGTGGCACAACTTAAATAGAAGGAGGAATCGATTGGTAGAACACGTTCTGAGGCATCAATGGATCACCGATTTAATATCTCAGGGAAGCGTGGAGAGTAAAAATTGAAGAGGGAGACCAAGAGATTAATTCACTAAGCAGATTCAGAAGGATTTAGGTTGCAGTAGTTATTCGGAGATGAAGACGCTTGCAGAGGATAGAGTAGCGTGGAGAGCTGCATCAAACCAGTCTCTGGATTCAAGATCACAACTACAACAATTAGTTATATTTGTTTAATCAGTTATTCCATTTAACTCTACTTTCAAAATTTAGTATTTCAGAACAAGTAACCGCAACTCAGTGCTTTCCGATCAGTTTTTTTCGTGGACTCTTGTGCTGCAGAAAAGCGTGACAACCTTCTGCTTCCACGCCAATGAATATTTGCTTAAATTTCTTTGCTGTTACCGTTCTTGAGATTCTGGAGATTCATTGCCCTAGCAGGTTGCGACCGTTTAATTATTCGCTTTTTATATAATCAGTGTTGTATTTGCATTACCAGTAATTTTCGTAGTATATATTACGTGGTACCCTTTTCCCCCCTGTGTGGTTCAAAAGCTATCATGAATATTTAGATTAGCTTTAGAATAGATTCTTCCATTAGAAGGGTCTATTGTACACTTTTCTTAAACTACCCTGTGTTATTTTCCTTTGGTAACGATGGCTTTACTCATTGTAAAATTTCATTAGGCATACGCGACAACGGTCAAATATATCGCAGTCCATTAGGCCGATTAGGAAGTGGAAGGTTACACAATAAATGATGAATTTTGGACAAGACGTTTGTGTTTATGATACCATAATTAACAAGAGTCTTGGGACGACGCAGGAAGATATGTTTAGACGGACGGAAAAGTGGAGTAGTACTACTGAAAATACCTTTTAGTGTAGAGCATTTATGATAAAACCGGCTGGATGTGATGGCATAGGTGAAGGAAGCTGTTCGAATACTCTCATCACTCGGAAAGTACCCATTTCCGACCTTTTTCTTTAAGTACTGCTCTTTGTTACCGATATTTTAACTTTGGAGGAAAAAATCTACCTGAACGAAACTGACACGCTTCAACACCGTGCTTAAAGCTTTTGATCTCTCCTGCCTGAGACTCGCAGAGGTCCAGATCCGAATCCCCATTCACCTCATTGTTGAATCACTCGCGATGCTCCGGCGAGGCTTTTCGCCCTCCACCAGTTCGAATAGTATACTCGCCGGTATGTGATGCAGGTTTAAACAGTGATTTTTCATGATTAGTTTGCTGCGTTACCGACAAGGAAATGTGGTTGTGACAACATGCCAGCATTGATAAGTCCCTACATACAGCAGATAAAATACAGTACGTATATCAGTCACCTTCCCAATTTTTTTTCTCATAAACTGCGTCGGTGGAGTATCGAAAGAAATACGTATTACATCAGTTGCACTATGTATGTAAGTAATGTACGTTGAGAAGCACTCTCTTTTTGTGCAGTCTCCTTTTGTGGAACATTGTTACTACGCGTATGCGTATAAAATGTATCTCAAGAAAACACGTAAAACCAACGAATGAGGTACAGATTACCTAATTTCGGTTTCCGTTGCTTGACATATAAGAGGCAAATACTTATCTTCGTAGTTTACTCTCTGTGGGGTCTTTTTACACGTTAGAGCAGGACGTGCTGTTTGTACAACACCGTTATTCTCAGTCAAACATCCCAGCAGGTTTGGAATGAGACTGGTGATTCTAAATGTCGAGTATCTGATAACGAAGTGAAACCTTGCGAAACTCTTCGTCGGAAATCCTTGGACTGGAATTACTCATGGGAAGATGTTTGTCGCTAACCCAGAAAACTAGAAATCTCTGCTTGTGTGTGTGTGTGTGTGTGTGTGTGTGTGTGTGTGTGTGTGTGAGAGAGAGAGAGAGAGAGAGAGAGAGAGAGAGAGAGAGAGAGACTAACAAGCTCTTGTAGATGTTACAGTTTTTGCCGACTTGGTCCCACAGATGCATGGTTGTGGCAAGAAATTTTAAAGTACAGAAAAGAAAATAGGGAAGTACTTTCAACCTCAGCTATTACACTCTGAAGCGAAACAAAATCTTGAAGCCCCGCTGGTATATTTTTTTTCTTGTAAGACGTGGCTCCTTTCCCTGTGCCCTGTATGAAGCTTCTGAAACAAGGTATTCTGTTTGTCGAAGTGCGAGGCGCTGAACGCATAAATAACGACGCTAATTCCTGTGAGCGATGAAGTTTCCACGTACTTAACGGAAGATACTTTGAATATTCGGTAATGAGATTTATTGGAAAAGTAATGTACACAGTCTCCTGGTTTAAATAACTTCGTTATGCGAAGAACGTTCTAACGTTCGTCGTCCGACGTCGTAACGGTCATTTTAATGAAGGTAATGCTTACCAGCGGCAGGAAATGAAGTTCCTCCAACATATTACGTTGTTAAAGCCCTTTAAGGGGTTCTACTCGTCACCGTAACGACATAATAAAATAAGAGATACACTTTGCACACGCAGTTATCATTGCAGAATGAGAGAGAAAGTGTAACATTGGCGTAAGAATGCAGCTGCGATGATATTACAATTCTTATTGCAGTAAGTACTAGCTAATCTTAGGAACTGGAATTATATACAGCGATCATTACAATGGCTTTTCAATAAAGTGTCATCATAACTTCTTTTGACAACATACCTTTTTACGCATCCTCTTAATTTTGTAGGGCCTTCTCAAAATAAGTCTCTTTTTGATGCGATGCATTTCTGCGAACGTTTTTGCCAGTAAAGACATGATAGAAAACATTTCCTTCAGAATCGTAGCCGCAGCCTTCACTACTGTTTCTGATGGTGGAAAATACCTCCCACGACGGTATTTCTACAAGTCACAGAATAGAAAAAAGACACGCATGGCTTAAGTCGGACTATAGAGCGGGAAAGGGATGCACTTCACATTAATTTTTGTAAGATAATCAGTAACAATCTTTGCGATATGCGGTAGTGCGCTATTGTGTTGGAGCGTTTAGCCTGTTTACTGATATGTCGTCTTTTTCACCTAAGCAATTCCAAGACTCACAAAAAAATTCTTCAGGATGTGTGATCGAATTGTGCATATGTAAAGTTCTCCATCGTTTCGACCATTGTTGCAAATGGCCTTCATCGAGGGATGCTGACAACGGCACAACACCCTGTATTCCTTTCCTGGGAACAAAAGACTTCCATTTCCCTTTACATACTGAATTACCTGTTCAGTATTCTCATGTATTTTCTCTCACACTTCATCTTGTGTTTGCGACGTCGGCACGTATAGCTGAACTATTGTTGTCGGCTTTGGTTTGATAACAGAATCTGATGAGAACTGTCCTATCACCGAACTCTTCAAGTTAGCTAACTTCTTGCCCTACCTTTCTATTCAATTTTTTTTATGTACTTCAGTTTCTTTTCCTGTACTTCTAAATCGTCAGCTTTGCATGTCTGTCAAGAATATCCAATGACAGTGAATGACAGTGTGTACGCCTGTGGTGGAGCGTCGTTACAACAGTAGCTAAACTTTCGTGTAGACTCATAAAAGGAACACAACACTAGAAGAAGAAACATTAATGCACTAGCTTCAGTGTGAGTGTAGGTAACATCTTGATACTGCCTCCACGCTTCCTGGCTGTCCCACCTACTATAACGTGCTATACTATACTGGCGATAAATTCGAAATCGTGTCCACAATCCAATGAGTTGTCGAATATTTTGTACACAAGGGAACGTAAGTACGTGTGAAAGCAAATTTTTAATTGGTGTGACAGACTGTGTGTTGAAAGTGAGTCAATTATATTATTTAGAAATATCATAGTCAATCAATCTTTCATATAACTTTGTGGTTTTATAATTCTGTGGTTTTCTCTTTTCCATGCCTGTTTTTCCCTTGACAAGGAGGAACCTCACGCTGAGAACATTTGATATTCACTAAATAATCGTAAGACGTCGAGGTATCCTGACCTTTATTGCTTACATATTCCTCCCTCACAATCATATTCCGTACATCAAGATGCTTCATTCAAATCCAAACTCGATAAGATAAAGTCAATGTTGTATGAATTCATGTAAACAATATGCAAATAACTAATAAATCGCAAGTGCGCACCGTGGTTGAAATACTCGAGGCTGGCGTACACACATACTTTCCAGACACGATGGTCACAGGAGCTTTTAGTTCGAGAGAGGCAAGATCACGCCAGGAGGCCGGTCCCAACCCATCTACGTCAGCTGGTGACTGCCTGTAGAGCAGACAGCATTTGTCCGAGTGAAAGGACGATCCCGTGCTCGGCTTAAAAGCAAATTCCGCTACATTGTGTGGGACAGGCCAGCCTACGCATTCTTTACAACATAGCACGCAGTTTCAAAGATTTTCACAGGGAGACAGCAAACGCCAAACGCCGATACTACAGATTTCCGGATTGGTCGCCTTAAACGAAACGTCATTCTCCCGTTTTAGAAGAGCAATGCTGATTGGCAGACGATATTTCTGACGCCTTGAGCTGAAGGAGTAATGGAAGAGACCGAAAGATATATCCCTTCACGTCTGGAGTGGAGAGGGGCCGTTCCGTTGTTCTTGGAGCGAGAACATGGAACGAGAGCGTGAGCGCTCGTACGTGTACTCAATGAGCGAGGAACAAGTCTCTCCTCAGTACTTAACTGGGAGAGCACCTCTGTCGAGAGCGAATCGAAGTGTGACTCTATATTGAGTCCTTGCGATTAAGCGTTGTTCACTGTGTTGGCCGACACACTTATTGTGTGGTGTGAATGGGCAGAGTTATAGTTAAACGCCTGCGAACGAATTTTTGAGTGGCATCGCGGTGGACTGGTTATCTGACCGGTGTACCACGCCAATAGTTAGACTAGGGGCGAAGAGGAGTCCTTCACTTCATCAAGGCGTAGGCAGAGTTTGATTGGCGAAGGTCAATCCAGATAGAACGAGAGTTATCTTATTTGTCAGCAGCGAGCGGCGCAGACAGCAGTCATCGCAGCTTATGGTATTGTGCGCTACAGCTCTTGCGAGCTAACGGATAATTATTCTAGTTGAGTAGGCGCGGCTCTCAGCCATTCTGCCAAGTCAATAACAATCTTAAACTTTGTATAGAAATTTCATTAGCGAATCCTGTCCTTGAGAGATAACTTCACATTCCGAAAAGAACCAGGTAATAATGTGTTAAGTTCAAAACTAAAAGTGCCATTGTGATTTCTCAGAATTTTTGCAAAATAAATAATAATTTCGTTAGTTTCATGTTTTTTTTACACAAACTAGCACTACTCCAGTACCCAAGTATCCCACTAGTTACGTAAGTAATTTTGTGAATTTTTGTGTCATTTCCTTACAGCGGACGACTCCAGAAGATATTAATTGCTGAAAGTTTTTCAGGCATTTCTCTTTAGAACGTTAGGAACGTCTGTCTGACTTCTGTAGTTGTGTGCAGTTGGAAATTGCACCTTGCAGGAGCCACAGGGTAAAGGGTACATCTCAGATTAATTTGTTGCGCAGAATAACAGAATAGCACCCACACGTTCACATCATGTATCTGTAACCAACTGTCCTAAACACGGTTGATTACTGAATTGAATGGATGTGCTTGTCAAATGTTCAAATGTGTCCGAATAAATATGGGACCAAACTGCTGAGGTCATCGGTCCCTAGACTTATACACTACTTTAACTAACTTAAACTAATTTATGCTAAGAACAACACACAAACCCATGCCCGAGGGGGGACTCGAACCTCCGGCGGGAGGGGCCGCGCAATCCGTGACACGGCGCCTCAAACCGCGTGGCCACTTCGCATAGCGATGTGCTTGTCATTGCAATCGCATGCAGATAGACCAATTAAGGTGGACGTTTCTGGTTTATCTTTGCGGCACACGCCTGGGAACAACAGCTGAGTTCAACTTTCAAAGCTGACTAGCAGTGCCACTCAAGTGGCGTGTTTGGGAGTTATCTGCCAGGTTTTCGTAACGGGCGCCGTTGCGATTGGTACTCTTAGAGCCACACGGAAATGATGTGTGTGTTCAAATTTTAGACGTTGAACCGATGGAAAAATTTGAGAACGAGTGAATTTGGATAGTACTTAGTTCAGAGTTTCTATACAGAGACCTTTCCGTAACTTTAAAGTCATATGTTGGAAGCATTACGAGGTTTTCTATCTTTCAGCTAAATGTAAATAGGGCAGAACTTGCACTTCCTCCAGTCATGATTCACGTCATGCGTTATTCTGACTACGTTTCGTGTGTTCTTTCAGCTGCTATGCACAAGCCAGTTTTGACAAATGAACATTGGAGAGTAAATAGTGAATAATATCCTCGGTAATCACGTGAGTGTCTGAAACTTTGCCTGTAAGTTTATCTGCGTCTGCGTTGTGCACCCCGACGCAGCCAGTCCTCGCTGAATAATAATAGTGAGTGCAGGTTGCTCTTAAGGAGCCTTAGGTTTAGGAATCGGTACGTGTTCCATGTTTCATACAGTCCAGGAGTAGGCTACAGTTAGTAAATAAATGTCCCCTCAGTTTACAATTAGTTTGTTAAACTTTTCTCCACCGTGTCTACACGCACACCATACTTCCGCCTCCGATCACTGTTATCATGTACCCAGTAAGCATTTAGTGAAATTTAATCCCAGATCAGTCGATCTTAATTAAGTACGTCACTTAGATTTCCGATGTGCGTATTTTTCTTGGGTTAAGAGCTTGAGTTAAAGTCAGTTAACACTACTAGCCATTAAAATTACTACATCAAGAAAAAATGCAGATGATAAATGGGTATTCATTGGACAAATATATTATACTATAACTGACATACGATTACAAAGAAATGGCTCTGAGCATTATGGGACATAACATCTATGGTCATCAGTCCCCTAGAACTTACAACTACTTAAACCTAACTAACCTAAGGACAGCACACAACCCCCAGTCATCACGAGGCAGAGAAAATCCCTGACCCCATCGGGAATCGAACCCGGGGACCCGGGGATCCTGAGAAATCAGTACCCAGAACAAGCACCTCTGGCCGTAATAACGGCCATGATAAGCCTGGGCATTGAGTCAAACAGAGCTTGTATGGCGTGTTCAGGTACAGCTGCCCATGCAGCTTCAACACGATACCACAGTTCATCAAGAGTAGTGACTGGCGTATTGTGGCGAGCCAGTTGCTCGGCCACCATTGACCAGATGTCTTCAGTTGGTAAGAGATCTGGAGAATGTGCTGGCCAGGGCAGCAGTCGAACATTTTCTGTATCCAGAAAGGCCCGTACAGGACCAGCAACATGCGGTCTTGCATTATCCTGCTAAAATGTAGGGTTTCGCAAGGATCGAATGAAGAGTAGAGCCACGTGCCGTAACACATCTGAAATGAAACGACCACTGTTCAAAGTGCCGTCAATGCGAGCAAGAGGTGACCGAAACGTGTAACCAATGGCACCCCATACCATCACGCCGGGTGATACGCCGCTATGGCGATGACGAATACATGCTTCCAGTGTGCATTCCACCGTTATGTCACCAAACACGGATGCGACAATCATGATGTTGTAAACAGAACCTGGATTCATCCGAAAAAATGACGTTTTGTCATTCGTGCACCCAGGTTCGTCGTTGAGTACACCATCGCAGGTGCTCCTGTCTGTGATGCAGCGTCAAGGATAACCGCAGCCATGGTCTCCGAGCTGATAGACCATACGGCTGCAAACGTCGGCGAACTGTTCGTGCAGATGGTTGTTGTCTTGCAAAGACCCTATGAGTTGACTTAGGGATCGAGACGTGGCTGCACGATCCGTTACAGCCATGCGGATAAGATGCCTTTCATCTCGACTGCTAGTGATACGAGGCCGTTGGGATCCAGCAGGCGTTCCGTATTACCCTCTTGAACCCACTGATTCCATATTCTGCTAACAATCATGGGACCTCGACCACTACGAGCAGCAATGTCGCGATACGATAAACCGCAATCGCGATACGCTACAATCCAACGTTATTTAAAGTCGGAAACGTGATGGTACACTTTTCTGCTCCTTACACGAGGCATTACAACAAAGTTTCACCAGGCAACGTTGGTCAACTGCTGTTTGTGTATGGGAAATCGGTTGGAAACTTTCCTCATGTCAGCACGTTGTAGGTGCCGCCACCGGCGCCATCCTTGTGTGAATGCTCTGAAAAACTAATCATTCCCGTATCACAGCATCTTCTTCCTGTCGGTTAAATTTCGCCTCTGTAGCACGTCATCTTCGAGTTGTAGCAATTTTAATGCCCAGTAGTGTATTTTTGGAATGTAAGACGACCTGACACTCAAGGCCAGGAAGAGAATTTCGAGCACTGTATTTCTGAAACAGGAAGCTCGGGCTAAGGACGTCCATGTTACAGGGTCGTAGGTTGTCCCACCAAAGAATTAACAATCAAGGTTTTGGATAGTCTGGAAGCATTTTAACAAAGCTTCTGAGAACTATGTGACTTAACATCTGAGGTCATCAGTCCCTTAGAACTTAGAAGTACTTAAACCTAACTAACCTAAGGACATTTCACACATCCATGCCCGAGGCAGGATTCGAACCTGCGACCGTAGCGGTCGCGTGGTTCCAGACTGTAGCGCCTTGAACCGCTCCGCCATTCCGGCCGGCCAAGAAACAGTGATCGTCTTGTAATTTAATGTATCATTGTTATCAGAAGTAAGGCTTTTCGGTATGTTTGGGCTCCTTGCTGTTTCTGCTATACTATCCAGTAGCATTTCTGTCAGTCAGTTTTGCAAGTTATATAAGCTCTTCTAGATTCAGGCATGCATTACAAGTACCGTAACAAGTCATTCATGTAATTTTTATTATGTCAGTAATGCTGGGAACACACAGTTGTTCTCATATTTAACTTGTTTTGTGGGCAAGGAGGTCCGGATGGCAGGAATTTCTTTCAGTAGCTATTTTGTTTCTTTTTTAACTGGAACCTTCATTATGACTCATGTATGCACTGCCCCACAGAAACAATGTTCTGGCCAACGTGTATGACTTGGGTGGCATTTCCTTTCCTTACATTGTGGCCCAGCGTTCGTTTAATTGTTACCATAAAAGTCGATAACTGATAAGAGTGATCAGAGATCTCCATACTCGTCCCTTGGTAAAGCTCATAATTAAGTATTCATATTTCTCTGTAGTCTTTAGGATAGAGTTATGTAACTAGATTTCAAGACTTACCAGACTTCATTAATGATTCCACCTCTCTTTTTAGGTGTGATCTATGTTTTCTATTAATTCTTCCAGGTAAGGGTTACAGATTAAAGGGCACTATTCAAAAATCGGTCGAGCGAGGGTTTTCGAAACCTTTTCTTTCATGGATAAATTACATTTCCTATCAATTCTTCCGACGAATCTCAGCTCGGTAACTGCTTTTCGCAAAACCAGTCGTATATGGTTATTTCACTTAGTCACTCCAGGCAGATATCCCAGAATACCCCGTTGATACTATCGCAGCGATATATCGCCAGTAGCGCATTCGAACCGTGATGGGTGCTTCCGCATATTTATGTGCAATATATGTCATTTATTTATGTTGAGGGTTAACTACCAGTCTCTGTGACAAGCATTGATCCCACCCGGGTTACCCTGTCTTTTACTACAGTTTGCTCTCGATCCAATTTTACTACATACTACAGGATCATCGGCGAACATACTCGACAAGAGTTTCTTGAAGTTTTCCGGGCGGATAAAATATTCTATGATCTTTGGTGCGTGGATCGGGATATTAATTCTTGTACCGATATTTTAGCTGACAACATTATAAGCCATTCTCAAGTGGAGTCGTATGCGACTTTTTTATATCACTTTAATCAACACTGTGATGCAAACGCGCATGGGTCAGAGATTATACTGTTGGTAACAAGAGCGTTATTCATTGATAAATCTTAATGGGTCTAGGAATAAAACAAAGCATAATTATGGTTTCTAATTTCATAAATCACTGAACCTCTACTTGCACGATTGCGCTCTCGAGGAAAGCATTGTTCTAGGTCTTTACTGCCTGGAATTCCAACATATACCATCATAATAACGAACCACATACTTCGTGAACACTGTGAGTGTTTTATCTCTGCGCTTGTTTTGATTTTTCTCTTAGACGCGTAAAAGTTTATCTATAACTGAGGCTCTTGTTGCCAACAGTGTTCTCTCTGACCCATGTGTGTTTAGTCCAAGTATTGTGTAAAGTGATTTTAAATCTTGCAAGCGACTTATCTCGAGGATGACTGTTAGTTAAGTTTATCAGCTGAAACATCGGAACAAGAATTAGTAACGTCCCGGATGTACGCCCGAAAGATGATGGACTATCCTCATGAAGTTTCTGACTATTCCCATTGGATCATTTGTGTATTCCTTGTGGTATCTCAAAAATTAAAAGATTTCACGCATTTTGATTAATTATGAAGGGTTGGACGTATTTAAAAGAAAAAGAAGATACCTTAGCCGAATTCAGGAACAACAACCATTGCAAATAAGTCTCATTGTAGCCCATTCCGTGGCTCATAATGTTTCTTCATTACCAATGTTTCAGAGGGTCGCTAAGCTACTATTTAATTCTTTTTGTGCTTTTATACTCTCTATGTACTTGTCAAGCATAAAATGAGAAATTGAACGTGTTTCATACATTCATTTGCTTACTAAACTTATCTAAATTTCAGGTACGTGGTTGCAGCGTTAAATTCTGCAGAGCTGCGTTAACCATTGAACCTCGATGTCGTATGAATGCTGACCGTGTGGTAAGTTAAAATAGTGACAACTCATTAATAATATCAAGATTCTTGATGTTTATAGTGGCAGAGTGAAGAGAATGAGTAATTTTTCTTTCCTAATGTCATTTTTCCTTTAATCTACTTCGTCTTGGCGTGGAACGGGACACGATAGATACAGATCTTATCGCAGCTGCTCTAAACCCGTCAACGCATGTACAGTACTTCACAGAGAATTTTTATTCGCTTGATGAAACAACTTTAAATAACACTGCGTGGTGTGTGCGTGGGAAGACGGGTTTTCAGAATAACTAACATACAACGTACAAAACAAATATATAAAGGTTGTACAGGTAAATGTTATGGTACACTCTAGACTCCACAGTTCAGGTTATAGGATGTTTCTCTGCAAATATAGAGCGACAACCTCATTGCTTCACGCCCTTTCTAATCAGTGGTCTTTTCGCTTCACATTTTTCATATAATTCTAACGGTCCCGTAGAATTTACAATGAAACGCCTGTTACAAGGGCTGGATCTTCAAAACCTCACGCTGATTTCATGTTTGCTGAACACACACGAAGCTACGGTCGGAGCCGTATGGCTGCCTGAGCAGGAAATATTCCTTTTTATATATGCACAGTACGTCTATCAAGTTAGAATATTCCGTAAATACGTAAGTCTCAGAGTCCTTTAGAAATAACCTGTCTTAAATGGTAGGTAAAGGATTATTATAAAATCTGGTAAAAATGGAAAACAAACCACATACGACTTGTTAGTGCGACAAATCGTGGAATGCTGCTGCATAAATCGTAACAACCCTGTACAGCTGAGAAGTTAAACGTAAATTTTTGGAACATTCTCACACGAAATACCGTTGGATACATATAGTGACCTGGTTCCCAAAAAAAATGATGATACAAACGGTATTGCTACCCGTATAATATCTTTCACATACGGGTTATCACATGAGATAATGAACGTTTAGTATGCGATCCCAAATGTAGACCTTTTTGTCGCTCCTTGCTGCAGTGCATAAAGGCGTTGGCAGTAGCGCGAGAAGCACTCCGACATGCACTGCTCTAAGGCGTACTGGGTATGTTGTGTGTCCCAAAACTATATGTAGTTTTGAGCGAACCCACGCCAAGGGGTGGATAAGTAGCAAGTGATTACGTGGGAATGTAAATGTCAACATTTTTGTAGTTCTTAGAGTACAGGTTAAATGCCAGAAATACCATATTCTAAATATGCTTGATGGAAGCAGGTATCCACCGAAAGATCTTGCACCCATTGCAAGAAGTGCAGGAAGAATGAGACTACACTGTGGTGTTTCGCTAGCCATGGACACCACAAGACCCTGACGGAATTCCCAGCAGAGATGGCCGAAACGTTGATCGTGCAGAATAAACGTGACGCTGCCGAACAACCTGATAAACAACGGACACCAAAGCCTACAGACTAACATAAAACTACATCAGGCAGAGTGTACTCACATTTAGGACATAGCCGAAATCAAGGCCAAGGAGGTAGTGTCCTCGTGCTCATTACGTTTTTTACTGTTTCCTGCTGCTTATATGGCGAAAGGACACAAGAAGCATACAAAGGGAATAGATGCATCCATAAAGCTATCTGCCCACAAACAATTCGATTTCAGTCATAAGGCAGTTTGCCTACAAACAAACGATAATTCAATCATGTGCTCTACAACATTTTAACAGATTTACCGTGGAATGCTGCCTTATGTAGAGGAAAATAAATAAAAACGTACACAGCCTGACAAAAGGAGTGAGTCATATAGAAAGGGAGTACGAAATGAAATGAACTTCACGTGTTGAGGGGGTAGGTGACGTTATTTAAGTGATTACAACTTCGGATCAAATTTTCAAAGAAGTTTGCTGTATTAGCCGAACTAATGAGTGTAACGTTGTAGGCATGCACTGCTGCTTGCGTTGATCCTGTCGAGATGGGTGTCATTAAGCTGGTTTATCCTCTCCTGAGGCAAGCTGGAGCAGAACTCTTGCAGCTGGTCGTTGATATCCTGCAGACGGAGTTGACGTCCGAGCTACTTCCACAAATGTGCAGAGGGGGCTGAGGTCTTACTGACATCACACTGACAGTTCATATAAACACCTGCCATGAGCGAAACAACATTGTCGTGTTGAAAAATAGTACCAAGATACTGTCGCTTGAGAAGCAGTACACGAGGACATAGCATTCTGCAGTTAGGTGTCCCCTAAGCACCACCGCCGTGACCTGAAGTCATATCCAATGGCCTCCCACGCCAGATGTGACAACACGTGGCCTCTCCTAAACATTCGGAGAATAGGAACCCTCCCTAGGTTACTGCCATACATATCGACGTTGGTATCCAGGTTACCGAAGCACTGCGTTTCATCGCTAAACACAATGCGACGTCATTCATCAGCCAACCATGCTTCCCAGATACGGCACCATTCTAAACGTAGCCATTATTGTCATTGTGTTAATGGTAGCCATGCATGCGGCGGTAATTTCCTAGTTTGGCTGTTACTAGTCTCCTCCTAGTGGTGCGAAATAACACACAGTCTTTCAGGGACTACATCACCTGTTCTCCGTCGTCAGGCGTAAATGTGAAGGGGTTACGATCTGCTTGGTGTACGATATGGAGATATTCCCATGTGGTGGTCAGACGTGGTCGACCGGAAATTTGGCGACGTCATGCCTGCCCTCGTGTTCACATGCAGTCCCAAATGTCTTCATTGTCATTTCTGAATGCCATAAAAATTTGGATATTACCCGCCAGAGGAGCCGATTGCACTAACGCGCTGCTTCCTGGACTCGGGTATGTGCGCTGGCCCTATATCGAATCCACCTGGTGGACTAACGACGAGGACCGATGTGGCAGCCAGCCTGGGTGTGGGTTTTAGACGGTTTTCCACATCCCACGAGGTGAATACCAGACTAGTCCCCACCTTCCGCCTCAGTTACGACTCGCAGACATTTGGAACACGTTCGCACTATTCCATGGCTTACACTAGACACAGACAGCTGGGGTGCACTGCTTCCGTCCCAAGGGAATATGAGGTGGCGATAGGAAGGGCATCTGGCCACCCCATAAAATGACCATTCCACGTCAATTTAACCATAACAGCAGACCCTGCAAGTTGGGATTAATGCTTGGAAAGAGAGATACAAATTTTGATATTGCAAGATTAGATAACTCAACCAAATGGAGACAGACGATGAGGCTCTTTCGAACTCTGGTAGATTCTGCTTAACGCTGTTTCACATTAGTATGGGGCATTCAGTGTCCCAGGGGCCACATCACATCTGCTTATGTTCGTGCCCCTTATGTACCCTACCAGGCCTGGTAAAAACACTAACACACTACCGCATTCTGGAGGCCATTCCACCAGTGAGAGAGAATTACAGGTGTAATCATTTATTTGCCAATCGATGGTTTGTACATGTACGAAGTTACACTGCATCCGATCATGCCGAGTAGTGCATTTTCTTTTTGTCAGGCCGCATGTATTATGTTAAAAATGTGATTTAATTCCTAACTTTATTGACTACAACTGCAAAGATTTGTGCATTAAAATTACTTAGCTCAATTACTTGCACATGCTGCTTATGGAAGGTGCACAGCAGCTACTTCACATTGTATTATCTGAAATGATTATTTCACAGGCAAAAAATTATGTGACATTGTCACTTTAAATTCTGTTGTGCGAAGGAGGTCGTACTGCAGGTACGTTCAATAGATAACTTATCATTATCATCCTTTCGAAATTACTTATATTACATGAATTAGTACATCTTAAGAACATCATATTCATCATTTGACCACTTAATGACATAATGTATGTTAGAGTACAAAATGAAAGCATGTAGTAGGTTGTCAACAGTATTGTAGACAGTCACAAGATAACTGTACAAAGATTTCGTAACTATCGCAAATCTTTGGCAGTTGGGTGTTCAGTAACATTATTAGCCTCGGTCTGTGACCACTTTGTTGTTGAGCGCACCTAAAGCGCGCGCGCACACACACACACACACACACACACACACACACACACTCACACTCACACTCTCTCTCTCTCTCTCTCTCTGCGTTATTGGCATAATGTGCATGTCGTTTTACTACTGGGGAAAGAATATGATATCTCTTCTATTAAATATTTGAAAATGGTATCTGTTCTTTCGGACATGTCCGAAAGAACAGACACCATCGGTGACGACGCAGCGCTCTAGAATGAAACTGTCCCCGTTGATGTATATCAACGCCTGTCGGCAGGGTACGGTCTTAATTCAATTATTTTTTCTTGTATTCAAATTGTCGACAGCTTACATAACACTTTCACTTGATTCTCTTAACGAACCATGTAAGTGACATTAACATGACGATCCTTTTATGCTCAAAATGAATAAAGTTAACATATCCTACGACCTGCAGTGTAATTAATTTCTACAGGACAGTAATGGTATGTAATCTATTGACAGTCTACTTCCTAAGACTTTACAAGGGGTAAATTGCAGGTTTATAGCAATGTATTTCTTTAAAGTGCACAAACACTTGATGATATCTACGAAGTCGAAATTTGCAATAGTGTATCGAGAAGATGTTAAAATAATAGTCGAAATGCGAGCACATCGTCATTTACGCAATTCTACATGACTTATGCCTAACAACAAGAATATAAAGTTGTTTTTGAGGGTTTCAGACTGGGATTAGGCAGTGATGGGACTCAGTGTAACAAATTTTGTATCTAACATGAGCAGAATAGAGAAACATTTTTGCTAAAGCAAAGCATTTCTGTAGCGCGTAAAGAGCTTTAAACACAGCTCCACAAGTCAATAGAAAAATGTATTCCTTTAAATAAAAGAATGAAATTCAACTTTCGCCCTAAAGTTCGTAATTGGGCAAGAACATTAACAATTTACAATGCTTGATCTGCGGCCATAACAATTTCTCATGCCTGTGACAACATCAGCAGTAAAACGTAAGACAATAAAACATTTTTTAGACTTAGTTAAGATGCTTACTCAAGTATGCACTGGTCTACTACTACTAATGTCAAGAGATAGGACTAGTTACCATAGACAGCTACACTCAACTGTCCGCCATCTTTCGAAATCCCTGCGTGCAAAAAGCTTTCAGGTCCTAGAAAACTAATTGTGATCCGGGCGCACCTTTAAGATCAGAACTAGCAATTGTAATGTGCGTAATTTAAATGCATATCGCGGTTTATGAGGCCAATATTCTGGATCCTAAGGTGGAAATTTACACGAATGTTTATTTTAATATGAATGGAAGGTGTCTGACAGACAATCTTCCAGTAAATACAATAATTTATTCAACAAAACATAATAAAACACGAACAGATTTTTTAAGATTGCTGAATGAATTATAAGCGTAGTCTATCTACACTACTGGCCATTAATATTGCTACACCACGAAGATGACGTGCTACAGACGTGACGTTTAACCGAGAGGAAGAAGATGTTGGCATATGCAAATGATTAGCTTTTCAGAGCATTCACACAAGGTTGACGCCGGTGGTGACACCTACAACGTGCTGACACAAAGAAAGTTTCCAACCGATTTCTCATACACAAACAGCAGTTGCCCGGCGTTGCCTGGTGAAACGTTGTTGTGATGTCTCCTGTAAGGAGGAGAAATGTGTACTATCACGTTTCCGACTTTAATAAAGGTCGGATTGTAGCCTATCGCGGTTGGGGTTATCGTATCGCGACATTGCTGCTCGCGTTGGTCGAGATCAAATGACTACGAGCAGAATATGGAATCGGTGGGTTCAGGAGGATAATACTGAACGCTGTGGTGGATCCCAACGGCCTCTTATCACTAGCAGTCGAGATGAAAGGCATCTTATCCGCATGGCTGTAAAGGATCCCTGAGTCAACAGATGGGGACTTTGCAAGACAACAACCATCTGCACGAACAGTTCGGCGACGTTTGCAGCAGTATGGTCTATCAGGTAGGAGACCATGGTTGCGGTTACCCTTGACGCTGCATCACAGACAGGAGCGCCTGCGATGGTGTCCTAAACGACGAACCTGGGTGCACGAATGGCAAAACGTCATTTTTTCGGATGAAACCAGGTTCTGTTTACAACATCATGATGGCCGCATCCGTGTTTGGCGACATCGCGGTGAACGCTCATTGGAAGCGTGTATCCGTCATCGCCATTCTGGCGTATCACCTGGTGTGATGGTATGGGTTGCCATTGGCTACACGTCTCTGTCTCCTCCTGTTCGCATTGACGGCACTTTGAACAGTGGACGTTACATTTCAGATGTGTTATGACCCGTGGCTCTACCCTTCATTCGATCCCTGCGAAACCCTACACTTCAGCAGGATAACGCACAACCGCATGTTACAGTTCCTGTACGGGCCCTTCTGGTTACAGAAAATGTTCGACTGCTGCACTGGCCAGCACATTCTCCAGATCTCTTACCAATTGAAAACGTCTGGTCAATGGTGGCAGAGCAACTGGCTCGTCACAATACGCCGATCACTACTCTGTGGTACCGTGTTGAAGCTGCATGGGTAGCTGTACCTGTACACGCCATCCAAACTCTGTTTGACTCAATGCCCAGGCGTATCAAAGCCGTTATTACGGCCAGAGGTGGTTGTTCTGGGTACTGATTTGTCAGGATATATGCACCCAAATTTCGTGCAAATGGAATCACATGTCAGTTCTAGTCTAATATATTTGTCCATTGAATACCCGTTTATCATCTGCACTACATCTTGGTGTAGCTATTTTAATGGCCGGTAGGGTAACTTTACTACTGGGCTTTGAATGGTTTGCAGAGTTACTTACCCCGGTGAGATAAGCTGCGCGGGGTAGCCGCACGGACTTAGGCACCTTGCCACGGTTCGCGGTGCTCCTCTCTGTCGGAGGTTCGAGTTCTTCCTTGGGCATGGGTGTGTGTGTGTTGTCCTTAGCGTAAGTTAAAGTTAGGTTCAGTAGTATGTAAGCCTAGGGACCGATGACCTCAGCAGTTGGTCCCATAGGAACATAACACAAATATTCAGATTTTCCCAATGAGATAACTAAGCTCTTCCAGCATAAAATTTGATCTAAAAATTCGTTAACCCAAAAGAACACAGTGACTGGACACCTGCAGGTCAATCAAGAGATTCATGCACTCAAGACAGTAACTGTGAATCTGAAACACGCTATCGTCTAGAAATTTGCATCTACCTCGAATGCCCATCAGACAACTTATGCTCACCGTAATTATTCTCGACAGCCATGCTGGCCTCCACTTACGTGTGGAGAGCTCTGCTGTAGAGGATATGGGCGCGGTGCTGCGGCTGTAACTCCGAACCCCAGTCGCCCGTCGAGGTGCACTCTCGGAACCTTGACTTCAGTGTCCCGACTGCGCGCTGCAGATTCAGTCCACTGCAACGTCTCACCACAGTCTCCTCTATTTTATGGTGTCTCCCTGCACACAGCAATATTTTCCTGCCAGTCGTACATGTCTGCTAATATCGAAAAGTGCACAAATGGGGGCCCAGTACTGTGGAATCCCTCCCACCTGTAAAATCCTACCAAGACAAAGTGTCATGATACAGACCCGGCGCCTGCTGTGGAGGCACACACACTGCAACACTCTCTGAACGTTCGTCGAGGAGACCTGTTGGTAGCCCCTTGGCTCATCTGGTCGGTCACTTGCTGAACAGTTGCACGTCTTTTCGCTCTCCGTAGCTGTCGTTCATCCGTGTCATCCATGACAAATGCTGCACCACTGTTGCCTCAGAGATGGTTTTGGATACTGCTATTTTGCCATGCACGGCATTAGAAGGGCTTTGTTATCACATTGGGGAAAGTAACTTCCCAAATGATTCAGAACCAGTAGTAAAGTCACGTGCACAATGTTTATAATTCATTCAGCAACCTTAAAAACCCTGTTCATTTTTTACTATGATTTATTTAACAAATTATTGTATTTCCTGAAAGACTACTTACATCAGACTGCTTCCGCTCACATTAAAATAAACGTTTGTGCAAATCTCCGCTTTAGGATCCATAGTAAGGGCCTCATAAATAGCGTTATCCATTAAAATTACAACGACGAGGCAAAACAGTTTAAAAACTTAGCCATTTCGGAAAGGTTTCAGCTTTGGCCCGGAAGCCAATGATCATACCTTTCGTACGTCAGGTAAAGCGCTCCATTTCCTCTTTTCAATTACTGCACTGTTTCAGCGTCCTCTCTAAGCCCTTTACACTGAATAGCCAAGAAAATTGGTACACCTCCATAACATCGTGTAGCGCCCCCTCGAGCACAAAGAAGTGCCGCAACACGACATGTCTGAAGCAGTGCCGGAGGGAATTGGCAACATTAATCCTGTAGGGCTGTCTATAAATCCGTAAGAGTACGAGGGAGTGGAGTTCTCTTCTGAACGGTACCTTGCAAGGCATCCCTAATATGCTCATTATGCTCAATATTCATATCTGGTTAGTTTGGTGGCCAGAGGAAGTATTTAAACTCAGAACAGTGTTCCTCCGTTGTAATTCTGGGCTTGAGCGGTGTCGCATTGTTCTTCTGGGATTGCCCCAGTCCTTCGGAATGCACAATGGACATGAATGGATGCAGGTGATCAGACAGAATGCTTACGAACGTGTCGCGTGGGAGAGTCGTATCTAGACGTATCAGGGGTCCCATATCACTCCAACTGCACACGCCCCACACCGTTACAGAACCTCCACCAGCTTGTACAGTGCCCCGCTGACATGCAAAGTCCATGGATTCATGAGGTTGTGAAACGTCCCCTTAGAAAAATTATACATGACTGTCCTTAAACTGACACACAATATTTCTTAGCGCAACGCCATCTGACTTTCAATAATCCCTACAAGAGAATGGCCCTGACTAAATTAACCCATACGTTCCACAAATCACTTACCTCACAAAAATCTTCGTTACTCGAACTACTGCAATACAGCGTGCGCCACTACTGCCAGCTAAATAAAAGATTCAAACAACTGAAGGCACTAACTACTGATAGGCATAGTTATCAAATGAAGGATTTTGATAGAGAACAAACAATGCATTTACCTTAATAGTGTTCAAAGGTCATAATATATATAGCAGTTCATGACATCCAGTCTTACAAATTTACTGTCTCTGTCCAGATCGTCCGCTCTCAAGATTCCGCCGTCTCTCGCCCCACATTGACCACTGCTGGCGGCTCACCTCCAACTGCGCAACGCTACGCGCTGTTCACATCCAGTTGCCCAACACTACAATGGCAGACAACAATGCAAACTAGCCACAGACTGCATACAGCACAGTCAGTGATTTTCATACAGAGCGCTACGTGGCGTTACCAATAAGAAAGCCTAGACTGCCTACTTACAGTTGTCATACCCGTACACGCCCATCCGCTCTATATAATTTGAAACGAGATTCGTCTGACCAGGCAACATGTTCCAATCATGAACAGTCGGTGTTGACGGCCTCAGGCGAGGCGTAAAGTTTTGTGTCGTGGTAGTCATCCAGGGTACACGAGTGGGCCTTCGGCTCCGAAAGCTCTTACGGATGATGTTCCGTAGAATCGTTCACACGCTGACACTTGTTGATGGCCCAGAACTTAAATAAGCAGTAATTTGCGGAAGGGTTGCACTTTAGTCACGTTGAACGATTCTCTTCAGTCACCGTTGGTCCCGTTCTTGCAGATTTATCTTCCGGCCGAGCGATGTCGGCGATTTGATGTTTTACCGGATTCCTTATATTCACGGTACACTCGTGAAATGGTCGTACGGAAAATCCCCACTTCATCACTACCTCGGTGATGCTGTGTCCCATTGCTCTTGCGCCGACTATAACACCACGTTAAGACTTAATTAAATCTTGATAACCCGCCATTGTAGCAGCAGTAACCGATTTAACAACTGATCCAGACACTTGCTGTCTTATACAGGCGTTCCATCTGCAGGGCCGTATTCTGTCTTCTTACACAAGTCTGTATTTGAATACGCATGCCTATTCCAGTTTTTTTGCCTCGTCAGTTTATATACCTTCCACTGCTAGTGCTGCCACCTGCCGTCTGTGAGTTGTTATTGCATGTTGACGTTGAACATAGACGGTTGTAACCTTAACGTGACTGGACTGTATAAGAAGTTATTGTCCTTCATAATATCCAACAGAATTTCACAATTTCTGTTTCGAATTCCTTTTCCAATGTCCAATGATATTTCTGATATTGGCGTCAATGTCACACCGAATTACCTACATCAAATTGTGTTCTAAATTATGTTTCCTGTGCATGCCATGTCGTGCGGCACGATTGAGTTCCGCGTAACGAGAGCTTAATTTTGAATGGACTGCCATGCTATGGCCGCCGAAGGCCAGATGACACAGACATGGGTTTTCCGTGGGCGGCGCCGTCGACGAGTTGGTGGCAAGAACAGGCGGAACAGTAATAATCGCTGCACGGAAACAAAAGAGATGTTTTAACCGACGCGCGAGCGTCACCCCCGACGAGAGAGCGTTACGGAGATGCTCAATAAACTCCATTGGCAGACGTTACGAGAGAGGCGGAGAGATTAAGAATTGAAATTTAGAGAAATCACTTTCCGGGAAGAGTCGGAAAACGTAGTACTTCCTCCCCACATACACTCCTGGAAATTGAAATAAGAACACCGTGAATTCATTGTCCCAGGAAGGGGAAACTGACACATTCCTGGGGTCAGATACATCACATGATCACACTGACAGAACCACAGGCACATAGACACAGGCAACACAGCATGCACAATGTCGGCACTAGTACAGTGTATATCCACCTTTCGCAGCAATGCAGGCTGCTATTCTCCCATGGAGACGATCGTGGAGATGCTGGATGTAGTCCTGTGGAACGGCTTGCCATGCCATTTCCACCTGGCGCCTCAGTTGGAGCAGCGTTCGTGCTGGACGTGCAGACCGCGTGAGACGACGCTTCATCCAGTCCCAAACATGCTCAATGGGGGACAGATCCGGAGATCTTGCTGGCCAGGGTAGTTGACTTACACCTTCTAGAGCACGTTGGGTGGCACGGGATACATGCGGACGTGCATTGTCCTGTTGGAACAGCAAGTTCCCTTGCCGGTCTAGGAATGGTAGAACGATGGGTTCGATGACGGTTTGGATGTACCGTGCACTATTCAGTGTCCCCTCGACGATCACCAGTGGTGTACGGCCAGTGTAGGAGATCGCTCCCAAACCATGATGCCGGGTGTTGGCCCTGTGTGCCTCGGTCGTATGCAGTCCTGATTGTGGCGCTCACCTGCACGGCGCCAAACACGCATACGACCATCATTGGCACCAAGGCAGAAGCGACTCTCATCGCTGAAGACGACACGTCTCCATTCGTCCCTCCATTCACGCCTGTCGCGACACCACTGGAGGCGGGCTGCACGATGTTGGGGCGTGAGCGGAAGACGGCCTAACGGTGTGCGGGACCGTAGCCCAGCTTCATGGAGACGGTTGCGAATGGTCCTCGCCGATACCCCAGGAGCAACAGTGTCCCTAATTTGCTGGGAAGTGGCGGTGCGGTCACCTACGGCACTGCGTAGGATCCTACGGTCTTGGCGTGCATCCGTGCGTCGCTGCGGTCCGGTCCCAGGTAGACGGGCACGTGCACCTTCCGCCGACCACTGGCGACAACATCGATGTACTGTGGAGACGTTACGCCCCACGTATTGAGCAATTCGGCGGTACGTCCACCCGGCCTCCCGCATGCCCACTATACGCCCTCGGTCAAAGTCCGTCAACTGCACATACGGTTCACGTCCACGCTGTCGCGGCATGCTACCAGTGTTAAAGACTGCGATGGAGCTCCGTATGCCACGGCAAACTGGCTGACACTGACGGCAGCGGTGCACAAATGCTGCGCAGCTAGCGCCATTCGACGGCCAACACCGCGGTTCCTGGTGTGTCCGCTGTGCCGTGCGTGTGATCATTGCTTGTACAGCCCTCTCGCAGTGTCCGGAGCAAGTATGGTGGGTCTGACACACCGGTGTCAATGTGTTCTTTTTTCCATTTCCCGGAGTGTATGTCTCGCGTAATGACCACGAGTAGAGAATGCGAGAATTTAGAGCTAACACAGAGGCTTGCCGACAATCATTCTTCCCCCCACTTATGTCTCGTGCAATGACCACGAGGAGAATATTTGAGAAATTAAAGCCAATACAAAGGCTCATCAACAGTCATTCTTCTCACGCGCTATTCGCGAGTGGAACAGGGTTGGAGGGGTCAGTTAGTGGTACAAAACGTACCTTCCGCCACACGCCATCGGGTGGCTTGAGAAGTAAGATGTACAGGGTGGTTATAACTAAACTTTCCCTCTTTAACACGTTATAAGACGGAAACTAATTACCTAACTAGGACCAAACTTGGTAACACTGATGTCTAGAGTATGGCGTGTGCTATTTCCATGCACCCTCCTGTTCCAACTATGGCTGCCAGGTGCCATGATCAGTCATCGTGGTTCATAGTCTCACACATCTGATCTGTCGCAGTGCACTTGTTGACGTGTCGACATGAGCTTAGACAAAAGGAGTAGGGCATTATTGGTGAAGCTCTGTTATCAAAACAACAGTAAAGCTGTAGCTGCACTTCGAGAATATCGCCGGTTGAAAGGATTACGGAAGGGTCCTCTTTCTGCTATTCAGAGCATGAAGAAGAAGTTAGAACGAAATGGAGAATTGGCCGTCGCTCCGGGAAGAGGCCGACGACCGGTTGCACCACAGGTGGTTGATGAAATCGCTGTTGCTGTGGCAGACAACGCTGCGCACAATTCCAGATCGTCAGGCAGTGACCGTACTGTGTCACGACAGTTGGACATCCCGTGCTCCACTGTACGGAGAGTGCTTCCAACCATTCTCAAATGGTATCCGTACAAGATCCATATCATACAGCAGCTTCCACCACAGGACGCACAACGGCGTGTTGACTTCGCTCTCCACTTTCTCGTAAGGACTGAAGTTTACAAGGGCTGGCCCTGGACCACGCTATGGACAGAGGAAGCTTATTTTTCTCTGACATGTGAGGTGAACACGCAGAATTGACGATTGTGGGGATCTTCTCATCCAGTCACTGTGCATGAAGTCCCTCTGTATGGTGAAAGTGTCACCATATTGTGTGACTTCACGGCTACGTTCGTCATTGGCCCATTCGTTTTTGAACAGGTTCACACTCATTGACCAGCGTTATGGCGATATGTTTCACCAGCACGTCCTACCCGCCCTACAGGAGAGAGAGAGGTATTGAACTCAATAGTTTTCATGCAAGATGGAGCCCCACTGCACACCACCCGTGGAGTTCACCTGCTTCTCCGAAACACAGTTGGAAACGATCGAATTACCATCCGATCGATTCCAAATGCTTGGCCGGTACGATGACTTGATTTTACTCTCTGTGATTTCTGGTTGTGGGGCTACCTGAAGGACAGGGATTACCAGAGGAACATTCACACATGTGCTGATCAGAACTACAGCATATCAGGAGGGGTGGCAAACATACCTAGGACATGCTTAGTAATGCTGTGCAGAATGCTATCCTGCGCTTTCAGACTCTTCTGGACACTGATGGGCACCATATTGAGGTAATTTTCTAGCAGTAATGATACCGATATGTAATGGTATGATGAACTGTAGCAGCACAGTAAAAGTGTTTCAATTGGATTTATTCTGCATTATTTCTCTTGACCTTGTCCTTGACATTAATGCTGCCAAATTTGGTACTCTTACGGTAATTAGTTTCCGTGTTATAACATGTTACACGGGGAAAGTTTAATTATAACCGCCCGGTAAATGTAGATGTTCTGGGCAGAGACGTGATCGAGGGCCTCAAGAACTTGGTGTGCTGTCGATCTGTCAGCTGGACGTCACTATGGTCTGTACAGGCGTGAGCACTCTGTGGACAGAGCAACCTGGTGAAGCGGCTGGCTTCTTCCTTCTGCCGAATGGACAGTCACCGTAGTGGAGGTGGAGAAAGGGGGCTTCTGCATGTCAAGAGGGGCACTATCTGAGTGATTTTACAAATGAGTATTGCATACTGCTGGTTGTCTGACAGTGCACTGTGTGGTATAAGTGTAGTGCATTGTGGGTATTTGCTAGCAAAAACATTCTGCACAAAAGTTTGTTGTTTTCCGCGACAAGTTTTCATTGTTTATTGACGGCACGCGGGGGTGTGGATATGTGGGCTAAGAGCGAGGCAAGTACAATTTGTGAACTACACGCTGTGAGCGTGATTAATTGTAACCATCGTAAAGTGTTCGTTCCATCGACGACATGACTGTGACTCTGTTGTTGACAAATATCTGTTGAGAATTCAACCTGTTATTTCTTCTATGTGAATAATAAGTTGTTTGTGTGACAGTATAACGAATGTATTCAAATACATGCGTCGGCTTTCTGAAGTGCGGCAAGCTATTTCATTCTATGTGAAGTCGATTAAGCGAGGAGTGGATGACAACGGTGCAAATTACATGGGCGCTGTTTACGAAAGTACATCGAATTCCAGGAACTGGAAACAGTGCATTCTTCCTGGCTTCATTTATTTTCATTTCAACTTGATCTTAGTACGACCTTTTTTTCGTTTTTCTCGGAAGGCACATCACCTCAGATTTGGGGCAGGACTGCTACGAAAAACGAGCGGCTCTTTGCCGCGAGCAAGGATTGCGACCTCAGGTGACTGTGTTCGTGGAAGAATGACCGCCAGCGGCTTTTGTGTATTTCCAAACGTGGGCCTGCCTAACGGCAGAACTGTAGCCGAGACTCCATGCAAACAGTGGGAGCACATCGCGTTTCCATGTTTCGAAAAAAAGCTTTCGTAGATAACCATTGCTCGCTTTCCCAGACAAACATGAAATGCTGAAATAATGGGCTTAGACTTTTATATGGCTGCCTGATTTCAGAAGCCCTTTGATCCGAGACTATTTATGGCGCCAGAACTTCCCATTGATAAATTAGTCAGTGACGTCACGGAAATGGATTTGAAACGACTGTCTTTTAGAAGTGAAAAGGCGATTTGCGATATGACTGGATTGGTATCCCATGATGACTGATCTTCATCAGCGACGAAAACTGGAAATCACACGTCAGTACCACAGAGTGGTGACAGGTGCTTTTCACAGATGAATCACGCTTTATGCTCCATCGGACAGACGGCCGTGAAACTTGTGAAAGGAAACACTAGTTGGAGCTTATCTTCTGTGGAATGATATCCTGGCATTCCCTGCGTGATCTCGACATTCTGCAGGCACTGTGGATCAACACAAGTATGATCTACTTTATTGACCATGTCCTTCCTTACATGCAGTTTGTTTTCCCTCGACACGGCGGTATCTACCATCAGGATAATGCGACGTGTCACACAGGTCGCACTGTACGTGTGTTGTTCGAAGAGCAGCAGTATGAGTTTAGCGTACTCCTCTGGCTACCAAATTCCTCGGATATAAGCAAGATCCGAAAAGCTTGCTGGTGAGGTTTTTAGTATCAGAAAGCAAAGATAAATATTTCAGGATCAGTCGAGCTATGAGTTCAGCCTCTAGCAGCACGCAAATGGTAGACCAAACCGGCTAACTGATACGTAATAGCCTGTGAAGAGCAGAGTGCTTAAGGGTTCCCCATGACACCTTGGCCAGCGGCAAGCAAGAGTGGTGATTACGATAGAAAACAGTCATGTCAAGGTCGAATACCTGGGCCAAAAAGAAATTACTGGACACAATAGCGATAGCCTGCAAATGACACACATATCAGGATAGTAGTACTGTCTAGAGTGATCATTGCGTCATACCTACCTTCACTTGTAAAACAATGTGGTAGTTAGTAAGTGGCAGTGTCCCGGATTATCAACCACAAAACAGCCTGCGTCACACAGACAGCACTAGATTTGTAACACTGCTGAACAATAATTTTTGTGACGTAGAATGTAAACAGTACTCCTTTCTAAGTCGGGGGTACTGAATTTAAACTTAAGATTAGTTTTTTATTTTTTATTTTTTTTACTATGGATCTCAAATTTATTGTGGTCCGCTATCCTCTTTATATTGAAATTCTCGATATACAAAACACGAATCACAAACTTCCACGAAATTAAAACAACGAACAGTTACTTTTGACAACTGTGAGAATTCTCAATTCTGAGACTGAAGTAGCTTCTTCATTTTTGCCATTTTTCTGTGCTTTAACGTATTCTACAGAGTTAATTGTTGAAAAATAATCGAAATGTGTACAAGGAATAACGTCACAAGACTCTCAGTTCATGGATCTACCTTCAGTATGAATAAGGCTTGAACATAATATTAAATCGAGTTGTGTTTGTGGCCACTTCAGTTTGAGAGTTCTGATGGTTGTCGAAAGTGAATGCCCATTGTACGTTCATGGAAGTTTGTGATTTGCATTTTGTGTCAATTCAGAAGACTAAATGACTCGTACATGTGTAAAAAGCACTCTCTCTTTTCGCTTCACCTGGGGAGAATTTGAAACCGCAGAAACGGAAAGTTAATCCTGTATAAAGAAATGCTACAAACCTTATATCGAATGCAGTGTTGGCGACCAAGTGACTAACTAGGAACACCACATATACTGTTCGTCATGTACACTCATGGTAGGCTGCTCAAATGCATCACTTCACATACCGTTCGCTGTTCCCATTAATTGGAAGGAACCAACGATACTCTCAAGTGGCTATTACGTTTATCTGACTAAATAAGTGGAATTACGTGGGAAATAAGTAAAACGTAGCATTATTCTAATTTACGATCTTTTGTATGTCACGCTGAAGTATTCGAAAATTTCAGTGGTTCCTGGTCCATATGAAGCAACGCTCCTGAGGTAAGGTATTCGAGCAAACTTAGAAGGAATTATTTTTATGTATAATTCTCTAATTTTCTTTACTTTTATGTTGCTCATTGCGTTGAATCGTTTGTGAGGTATCACAGATCGATAGCACCCTCGCCAGTGTCTCACAGTTGGAAACGGCAACACAGGCTTCCGACAGACGCCGATAGTGGTCGCGCGGGGACCTGGCAGATCCAATGACGCACGCCCAATGAGCCATACCTCCAGAGGAACCGGCTACGGGTGCCCTCCGCCGCCGTGATTTACTACGGCCAGCGGCAGCTACACGCCCAGTCTCAGTCGCAGTCTTATTCAGCCGTTGACAGTTTTCTCGTGCATTAGTACCTGTGGTCTTAAACTGCACGACGGTCTTGTAAATCTCTGGACTTCGTTGCTCTTTGTTCTTCTGCAAAATTTCCTTGCAACTTTCCGAGAAACCTAGAAAACAAGTAAAACTGTTTACTGTATTAACGTGTTCGCCAATAATTCCTGCTCCTCTCTAGTGATGGGTAGTTCGCGAACGAATGGGTGCAAAGGAACGGTTCACCAAGATGAACGAAAGGACCTAGGAACGAATTCCAAGGAGCGATCGGTTCATGGTTCACTTCGGTCGCGGCGGTCTACTTATAGTTCCCGGGTACGGGGAACGATCGGTTCATAGTTCACTTCGGTCGCGGCGGTCTACTTGTAGTTCCCGGGAACGAGGAACGATCGGTTCATAGTTCACTAGTTCAGTTCGGTCGCGGCGGTCATTCCGGCAGTTCTCGTTCCAGGTTCGGTCGCGTGCTTGTCTCAGACTCGGTCTCCCTCGGCCGCACTCGTCGTTCTTCGCATAACCACCTATCTCAGTTCCACTGCTGACTGCTCCTAGTTAGTTCAGTATCCAGTTGTTCGTTTCGTTCACTGCGCTCGCCCATTTTACATGTGTTCCAAACTGTTCTTCCACTTGGGTCGGGCTATTCGGCGTCGACGACCGGTAATTAGAAAGTATTTTATAGTTACATAAATTACATGAAAATTACGTTGTATGTAATAGGTACTTCTTTTCAGGTAACAAAAGGGCATATCAGCTCACTTCTTTATATCGATGAACGGCAGAAGACTTATAACAAGGCAAAATTTTTTTGTTATTCGTATATCTTTTGGTTTCATCGACTTGATTTAGCAACTAACTTTCAATAATTTGCTAAATTTTTAGTGTAAGAAAATATATATAAAACGATTTTCCTGTATCTTTCATATACAAAACATTACATTTAGGAAGGCCGTAATTATTCTTAAGTTTGGTCGTTTCCAATTTGCATTACGTACTTGTTTGGTTTCTTTGAAAAAAAAAAAGCGGTTTTTGGGTTATTTTGGCTCAGTAGCAAAAGCGGTGCCTCTCCATTTGAAAAGACAGATTGCAATAAAATCGTATTTACGTATTATCTCAAAAACATTTGTTCAGAAGCAGCTTTCAAACCAAAAACTTTATTACTGCGAAAATTGTTATTATTATTATTATTATTATTATTATTATTATTATTATTATATTATTATTATTACTATTGCTGCATTAACTTTAATAATGCAACATAAAAACCTAATTTTACTAAGCGTGTGACGCAAGATGATGAGAAAACCACATTTTATTTTATGCTTCCATAAAGTCTACTTCGCCTACGAACTCAGAGACAACGTGAAGTATATGTGAGGTGTAAACGATTATTGTTTACAACGTAGCATAGCTATGTACTGGAAGTCGAAACGATGAATTTCATACAAGACACTTGTGGTCTATTAAGTTGGGAAACAGCCACCAACAGGTTTACAAGACTACATGTGCTATAGCCCATGCGCGTCGCGTGAGATTTTCATGTACTCTTCTCCAGATCTCTACACATCGTTATCGATTGTTTCGCCATTGTTGCTTGCATTAGCTTGTTATTTCTTCACTGCCTAATTATTACATGTTTGTCTGTTTGTTGTATCTGCCCGTAAAGGGCAACACATCGTCCGTAATTGGCAAGCAGTCAGTACTCGGGGTCGGTTTTCCGTGCACCACCCTATATTATTTCTCTGCGATCAGCCACACAACACTACAGTTGGCTAAACGAGAGGTTCTGCAGAATCACAGAAATTACTTCTAAAAGTGTGTTAGAATTCTGTAATGAATAAAAAGTCTATACTCCAGGGGGGAGGCAAGTGCCCCCTCTTGGTGGCCTCCATCCTTCAGTCACCTACACTGCTATATTTCAGTTTTTCATAAGAACCATATACCAAGCACGAATGAACGGTGAACGAGTAAAAATGAACGGTTCCCAAAAAAGAACGATCAGCAGTGAACTAATTACCAAGGATGAATGAGTTTGCCCATCTCTACTCCTCTCTAGCTTCCTTCTGACAATGGCTGTTGCACCACTCTGCAGCCCTCCTCTCCTTACCGTTGTGTATGAAGCGGAACACAACACTCTGTGTATTGTCAGACTGTTTTGGTGTTTACATTTGCAAGTCGTGCTCCAGGAGTATGTAGTTTTTGCTAGATGCACACATACACTGATACGGCAGAATATTATGACTAGTGTCGGCCACAAGACTGAAAGGCTTCTTGGGGGCTGCTGGAAAGTGACTCAGCAAGGACTGTATGTAAACGGATCAGATACGAATGGGGAATAATTCTAGTGCCAAAGCCGTCTGCAAATTGGGAATTCCACTTACATACCTGACATTCACCAAGAGTAAATTTTTGTGGCCTTGCATTTGAGAACGAACATCTCGGACACAACGAAGTAAATCGACTGCTTTCGTGCCATTGTTCTGAGCAGCGGTGTAAAGCTGTTGAAAGACAATGAAACCGCGAGAAGGTGACAACGTGTCGGGCGTCAACGCTTCTCCATACAACGGGGTCGCTGATGACCTCGATGTTGAGCGCCCATAAGGCCCCCCCCCCCTTACAACGGGGAGGTAGGAGGCTTCTTCACTTTGTACAAGCTGAGTACAATTCTAGTGAAGGTGCTAGTGTTTCACAGCTCACTGTTCAGCACATATTGCTGAATATATGGTTCCATATCAGGTCAGATGAACCACGATCATTGTTACACCAGGTCGACGGTCGTATCCGAATATGCCTTCATTCAGGTGAACTGCTGCTCGAAACATGTACCGTTGCTTGAGCGCATGCGCTTCTGCTGTTAACTCTGTGATCCGCTCTGCGAGCCCTCAGTTGTGAAAGCTCGCTTCTACGACATCAAAACGACTGTCGTCACACGGTAAGATTGCAGGAAGATGCCAATTAATCACAGAGCACGAAGTTTTTATATAAAAAAAATGACAACCACCATCTCGATTCTTAAGGGATTCAGACTGTATATTTCAAATAATTCGTTGATAATTGAGCTCCGTAAGTTTGGCGTTTGGTCCGAATTTTTGCTTCAGTATATTTCGTCGAATGTTCAGCAATAGCGGACTTACGTGCTCGGTGAAGGATGTTCTACAACGCGTTCCTGTATAGTGCGCATCGTTTGCCCCATGTAAGATTTGCCGCATTCACACGGAATTTTGTAAATACTTGCTTTGCGCAACTCAAAATTCGTGTATAACCGATCCCAAAAGCGCTAATTCTTGGAAGGAGATAGAAATATTAATTTAACTTTGTGTGTTCTTAATATTCCACCTCTTTTAGCTGAAACATTTGCATCATACGGTAGACAGTCGGTTTGAGGGCTTATCCTCTTCCTTGTTCTGTCTTTCATACATTAGCAGCGCTCACTTTTTTTTTTACGGATATCCGTTGTTCAGGAACGCACTTTGCAGGCATTCCAGTTTAGTTTTCTGGCTGTCGGCGTCTAAGATGGTACGGTCTCTGTGGATCAAGGTGTTTAGAACGTGCGTCGTTTGTGCGGGATGGGGGCAATTAGTAAATTGTAAATAAAGGTCAGTATGAGCGGCTTTTGAAACACTAGATGCTCAATTGTGCCATTGCTCTCACGTCGCACCAAGACTTCTAAAAACAGCAAACAACCATGTTTCTTCGCCTCCATAGCAAATTTTATGTTTTCATATACATAGTTCAGATATTGAAGGAGCTCTCGGAGACGGTCCAAACCACTAGGCCAAACTGTAAAAGTGTCACCAACGTATCGCCAAAATACTGTTAGTTTTAAAATAGCTCAGGCGAGTGCTCGCTCCTCAAATTCCTCCATAAAAACAATGGCCACCAGCGGAGGCAAAAGACTATCCAAGCCGACACGGTCAGATTGGTCAAAAACTTGTTGTCGAATACTCGTAAAAATCACGTCGAAGAGATAGTATGATCAAACAACGCTTTAATATCATCCCGAACCCTTCATGTTTGTTTTCTTTCCCGATGGCGGTGACTGTCCGAGTCACAAGGCTAAAAGAGTGTTACAGTGGGTTCATCAACATGATAGTGAACTCACGTTGATGTCTTTATCACCGAATTCGCCTTATGAATCCGACTGCGTACGTTTGGAACGGTGTGGCGTGGCATTTCCTCTACCACAAACCACGGACCCATAATTTACGGAAATTGCTTGAATGGTGCAAAATAGTTCTGCAGTTCTATGACGGACCTGCGAAATCATTTCCATGCAGAATCACTGCCGTATTGGACCAATACGCTGTTAAGCAGATGCTCCTACGTTTTCACTCACTGTGTAATACGAGGGGAGTCCAAGAAATAAGTACCCTATTTTATAAAAAACGTTACACACAATTTATCATGTTGAGATAATTTTACTGAGATTTTACAATGCTTCTGTTATTTGCTTACATAGTCACCATGTTTTTCCAAGCACTTTTGGTAACGTGACACAAGTGTTTTCAAACTAACGTCACCAGTTCGGGAGCTGTGCTACTAACCAGCTGTTCACTGCTGATGTGACTTCATAACTGGTGCTGTAGCGCTTACGTCCAAGATGACGTTTGAACTGGAGTAACACGCGTAAATCAGTTGGGGAAAGATCTGATGAATGTGAATGTTATGGGAACGCTTCCCAGTTGAATCTTCCGAGATCCACCTGGGTCATTCGAGCAGTATGTGGGTGAGTATTCTCATGGAGGAAGAGAACTTAACGAGTCAAAGGTAAAGGATTTTTATGGTAGCTCCCTGAATGTTCAAATGCATACACGATCCAACCTGGTGCAGCACTGGTTTGAAGAAACTTGTCACGTTACCAAAAATTCTTGGAAAAACGTGGCGACTATGCAGGGAAGTAACTGACGTATTGCACAGTGTCAACAAAATTAGCTCAACACGCTGAACTCTGGGTAACGTTGTTTACAAAACAGGCAATTTGCTTACTCGACGTCACTCCTATGTAGGCTTCCTTAAGCACATACGAAAAGCATTATAACACAAAGTGTGGCCAGTATAGAAATTCCAACATTAGATCGGGAGCACTGGACAAATGGCTCTGAGCACTATGGGACTTAACATCTATAGTCATCAGTTCCCTAGAACTTAGAACTACTTAAACCTAACTAACCTAAGGACATCACACAACACCCAGTCATCACGAGGCAGAGAAAATCCCTGACCCCTCCGGGAATCGAACCCGGGAACCCGGGCGTGGGAAGCGAGAACGCTACCGCACGACTATGAGCTGCGGACAGTACTGGACAAACTGTCTTCGAGAAACAATATTTATTATGAAACTTCGTACCATGTTAGACCTGAGCCGACCTGGGACTCAAATCTAGGGCGTCTGTCGTCCGTAGGTAAGTACCCTACCAATTGAGCTAGCCGAGCACGACTCATGACCCCAACACCCTCACAGCTTTACTCTCGCCAGCACATCGTCTCCTACATTCCAAACTTCACAGAAATCCTCCTGAGTAATTTGTGAGACAAGCGCTTTTGAAAGTTTCGTATCAGCGCACACTCCGTTGCACAGTAAGTGTTCATTCTGAAAATAATTCCCAAGGTTCCGGCTAAGGTGGGGGATGAGGTACTGGCGGATATAAAGCTGTGAGGGGAGGGTTGTTCAAAAAAATGGCTCTGAGCACTATGGGACTTAACTGCTACGGTCATCAGTCCCCTAGAACTTAGAACTACTTAAACCTAACTAACCTAAGGACAGCACACAACACCCAGCCATCACGAGGCAGAGAAAATCCCCGACCCCGCCGGGAATCGAACCCGGGAACCCGGGAGGGTTGTGAGTCGTGCTCGGGTATCTCAGTGAATATAGCACATGCCCGCGGAAAGTAAAGGTCAATCAGGCACACAGTTCTAACATGTCAGGATGTTGGCGCCCACTCCGCTGTAGAGCGAAAACACATTATGGATTTTAAAACAATTTAATACAATTATCAACCACAGGAATTACACAGCCAACGCAGAATGAGACTTTCACTCTGCAGCGGACTGTGCTCTGATATGAAACTTCCTGGTTCGCAGGAGAGCTTCTGTAAAGTTTGGAAGGTAGGAGACGAGGTACTGGCGGAAGTAAAGCTGTGAAGACGGGGCGTGAGTCGTGCTTGGGTAGCTCAGTTGGTAGAGCACTTGCCCGCGAAAGGCAAAGGTCCCGAGTTCGAGTCTCGCTCCGGCACACAGTTTTAATCTGCCAGGACCTTTCATACAGCCAACCCGTTTCAAATAACTGTTTGGTACAATTGACTTAGACACATATTAAGGATGTCTTCATCGGAATGAAACTTTGTGAAACGTAAAATTACATTGCGAAAAGGCAGTAGTCAGAATTTAGAACATATATAATCAAGGTAATTCCTAGGTGGGTATACGCGACAAGGCTGAATTTAGAGCAGCTATGCCCAAGTGAAAGATAAAATCTATGACTTGGGCATAGCTGCTCTAACTTCTGACCATTGCTCTTTCGCAATGTAATTTTACGGTGTCTCGAAACTTTATTCTGATGAAGACACACTTAATAGATGTCGAAACCTAGGTCAACTGTACCAAACAGTTATTTGCAACCGGTTGGCTGTATAATTCCTGTGGTTGAAAATCATTATGGAGTGTTTATTTTCCTTGTTACTTGTTGAACAGTATAGTAAAAGTAAGAACCCTTGTAAAACTAATTTAGGTAAACAAGGGTCAAAATACTGTATAATTTTGACCACAAAGTTTAGTGACACCCTGTATGTAAACATTGAAAGAGAACAGTGTGAATTTACTTTCAAAATTTCCAGTGACAGAAACAGCGTTTACGTTCACTGAAAAGGAAGCGTGACTGCGCCGGTTTAGATCGGACGAGTGCCTCTGCAGATCAGTTTCAGGTCTGCAGAGCCACAGGCAGCTGCGAGGGAGGTCCCTTCGAATCCCACGCGTCGCGGCCAGCGTCCGTGGCGAGGGCAACAGAGCGGCAAGGCCGGATAAAGGCCTTCCCTGCCCGCTGGGATTGGGCGCGGGCGGCCGGCCCTCTGCTCGTGGCCCGGAGTCAGGAGTCAGCAGAATTTACAAGGCCGGGGTAATCCTCGGCGCCGCCTGCTCGCCACCCGATGCGTTACGCACAGCGCGCCACTGCCGCTGCAGGGCCGGGGCCGGAGGCTAGGGTGCCGCCCTCGAGTAGCGGATGTTTCCGCCCCGATACGTACGGTGTACCAGCCACTCTCCTACGCGCGGTGGGCGCATCAGGTTGTAGCTGGGAAAAAAATAGAAAAAGCCAGTAGCGCTGCGCGATGCAGACTGAGAGGAAGACTCGGCAACCAGAAAAAGTGTCTGTCCACTACACCGTGCCTTTCTATCCCCGACTGGCAACAGCACGCAACCCACGCGCAGTTTCCTCCTGCTTTGGAAGTGACCAATTTACTGTACGCTTATGTATGTCTGCAGACTTTCGTAGCCGTTGTCACTAAAGTTACAATTTTTGTACAGCGTTACCTGCTGTGGAGTAGTAGAATACATTACATTATCAACAATAAAAGTACCAGACACTCATAACCTTCGTTCTATATGAACTGTCAGTTCCTCACATTTCGTATGGAGGCACTCTGCATACTGGCGAGTACACGACTGGGTTATGTTTCAAATTGGAACCAAAGATGATACAGTTGTAACATGAACGGTACAGATTACTGTAGCATTTCAATTATGTTTCATTTTCATATTACAGTTGGCTGCAATGAATGTTGCATTATGCCTGACCGGTTCCCGCGCTAGCAAGCGGATTCTGGGACATCTCGTGTCTACTGTGGACCTGACGCAAGAAAGATGTTCCTCAAGTTGTGTGGGTTCCAGGGCCAGTTCGGCGTATTCAGATGTTGCGATTTGGTGGCCTAATCTCTGACTTTCAGCCACAAAGATGCCTTAGTCTCCAAATGCCCACATGAGATGTAAAAAATTTCTATTCAGCATAGATGTCAACAAAAATACTGGGTTACCTATGACACTGATAAATTTCGCATCTTCTCAGCAGTCTTTATATTTAGTCAGTCCTATGCATTGCCCCCTTTCTGGACACAAAGTGGGTTTCGTCAACCAAAAGGCTATTCAAACTCTGTGCCAAACTAGTAAATTGCTTATGCACACTTGTACGACATACCACGGAAACGTTCCCAGCGTTCTCTTTTATTTTCATGCTTCGAGGTACTTCGAAAAGCCTGCTGCTACCCCTCCAAAGAGAGGGCAGACGTGTTGTACTCCTAACATCCGATTCAAAGAATATCAGAGTCTTAATAAATCTAAGTCCACTTTGTCGAATAATTTAAAACACAATGGGCACTCTGTTGGTTACATGAATACTAATTTGAGTATCCTTCAACGTCACCGCAAAGGTACCCTCTCTAATTGGTTTGAGGAAATAGAAATTCTGCACAGCTTCAAGAAGGACACTTCAACAACCCTAAAGAAGCAAAGCACGCTGAAGCATGTGTATCTTCCAAATAATTGTTCTTTTTTGAAATACGGCTCAAACATCACCATTATTCCTCTCAAACTTGGAATTGCAATTGTCTTGAAATCCCTTTAATTTTAAATGCCAACTGGTACTGTTTCTCCTTGTAGATACTCAATTGTCACTCTATTTAGTTTATTTTTATCCAACTTGCCACTTTTTTTTAATTTTAAATTTTACCTTTGTATCACTTTTAAAAGATGGTTGAGCACTCTCCCTGTTTACGCCCAAGTAGATAATTCCTACATTATTTCTTTATACTTTGACACTGTACATCCACTATTTTGTAATCAATTACTTATAATGCATCCACCTTTGTTAACATTCAGGCTAGTCAGCTCTGATGCTAGTGGCCGCTAGTTCACTTTAGTTGCTTTTGGAAACGACGGCCGCTAGTTTTCGTGCGCGGATGCCTTCTACCGCGGCATCACACCGTACCTCGACTTCACGGGCGGCCGTCACCATCGTGTAAGTTCTCTTACGTTGTTCTTTGGTATTCTCTTTTTTTCTCATTTTATCATCCTTTGGCCGCCCATTTCTATAGGTAATTTTGTTGATTATCTCACACATAACCAGTGTTTCAAAACTGGTTCAAATGGCTTTGAGCACTATGGGACTTAACATCTGTGGTCATCAGTCTCTTAGAACTTAGAACTACTTAAATCTAACTAACCTAAGGACATCACACACATCCATGCCCAAGGCAGGATTCGAACCTGCGACCGTAGCGGCATATTTCAGAGTACACAATCCGAGCATCCTCCAATTTCACTAATACTATGTGCGTCTTAGATGCGAAGTTCATTGGGTCATTTCCCTTTTTTTCTTTTTTTTTTTGAAAATGCAAGTCGCGCAGATGAACGCTGAGTTAGTCTTCTTTTAGCCTTCCTAACGATGTCAGTCTAAGTCCCCCATTTTTAGCCTCAGCTTTCATGTTGATTTTTTATGTTTTTGTTTTCCAATAGTAACGTTGGAGTAAGTAATATTGTGGACTTTAAATTTAAATAAAACTGTAATAATTTGTGAAATCGACTTTCATTTTCAACTCGACTTCGTACAACTCCTCCTACGATAATGGGACACTTATTTAAAATATATAATCATTAATATATATAATAATAAAAAATATATAATCATTTACATCGATATTATGACTGTGATTCCCAGACCAATTTCCTGTTGACTATACATGTATCCCATATGACACTACGAGCATTTGTGGCAGCCACATATAAAGAGCATGGCGTAATATACAGTCTTACGTGTATTACAAAAATATTATCGTTGACGGTAACAAAATATTAAATATACTTTCTTGTACTCCACTAACTTTAAAACTGAAATGTATTGTATCCCTCACTGGTCGCTGTAAAACAGAAGTACTGTACATAGAAAACGGTATGGGGAAGATAACCGTACACAAACGAAAATTCACAAATGATGACCTTGGCTGTAAGAAACGGTAAGGGCAGTTCATGAGATACAGGCTTATTGGATTTAAAACATGGAAAATGAAATGCTTTATTAATATCTGTTAATAGTTACTCGATAAACCGAGAAATGGTAGCTCTATCTCAAATTTCAAATTCTCATTATTGGTAACTTTGTCACGATGTGTGCGTATAAACAGTGATAAGTGTTAAAAGCGTGGTTGCAGGAGTTGTAATGCACGGGGTGTTTGTGCCACGAAAATGCTTTGCAGATACGCTCTGTATGAATCTGACGATAGTGTATAACCTAAAGTTGTTTCTGATTAGGTAAATGTGAAAATTTATTTATGCAACTAAACAATGTTAAGTAGTTTCGCTCTCCATATTTTACGGAAATGGACGTGACAGAGATGTCAAGAAAAATCCTTAACTTTATTTACGTATGATAGGAAGCTGCTGTTAAAATTATACATCGTGCTGAGTCGTAGGTTAATCTTAGATGTTGCTACACTTTATTATTTCAAAAAATCATTTATGCAAGTCTTAGTATCAAACACTGAAACAGTTCGAGCCATTTAAATTTGTAGTTTTGAGATATATCGCAGTAAAGCTCCGTTAATTAGCTCAGAAACGTAAAAGTGGTACGTGTACTCAGTTTGCAAGTACAGAAAGTGAAGTACCCACTGACGAAGTTTTAGGAATAAAATTTTGGGTAGAATTAACCATTTTAAAAACATGTCGTTACTTTAGATGCATTTGAAAACAATGAATTATAATAATGAATCAATCCCACTGCATGTACTTGAAATGTCTTACAATAACGAGACAATATTGAAACCTTATGCGTAGTTTCTCAAAACAACCAACTTGTCTCTTACCATTCTTTACGCATGTCCTTCAAACAAAGTCATTATTTGTTTGTGCTTTATCAATGTCAACACCCGTGTTGATTGAACTGGCTGTAATAAAAAGTAATTTATTAGCACATTGGCAGTGAAATTAAGAAGTTTCCTAAATCATCTTGTAACTTCCATTTGGAAAGAAGTGCTGCTACCATCCCTAACACCGAAAACATACTTACATCCCCCGTGTTTGACTCTGTACCAAAACTGCTGCATTCGGCCTTATCTATAATAACTGCAATCGATTTTGATGAAAAACGGCTCCATCTTGTGAAATGAGCGCTTGGCTGATGCACGCCCAAGTCTGTCGTGGGTGTAGAGTTCTCCAGGAGATAGCTTTTCAAGCCAAAGCAACTGGAATGTACGGTACCTGAAGTAAACGCAGCTGTTACGATAGGGTCACTGCGTGAGGTTTGTAGCAAGTGATAAAAGGAATTCAGTGTGGCTCGACTGCCTGTTGCAAGTCTTTCAGTTTGATGCCACTTAGGCGACTTGTGTGTCCCTAATGTACCCCAGTAGACATGCAGGGAAACAGGACCTACAGTTTAACTTGGAATCCTGACCACTTGATTTCCCTGGGGAATCTTCACATCACGCAGAGGCTGGATTAAGGGCAGACTGAAATATCCCGAATTCGGACCGAGATTAGATTCCACGACCTTTCGGTTTCCAGGCATGCGCCTTACCGTCCGTCCGCTATGCCCGACGTCTCAAGTGATTAAGAGACACAGAACTTTAATGCTTTTATCTCATCCAAACGACAGGAAGTTGGGTGCACCAATTCCAAGGGAATCAAATAACAACAGCAGATTTTGAGGCAATTTGAGATGGCGTAAAACAGGGATCTGTTTTGGTTCCTCTGGTGTCTCTGATATACGTAATTTATCTTCTACTTAAATTTTCAGAAAATTATCCCTTCTGCGTATGACACAACTGTAGGAATAAAAGTAGGTAATAGTTTCCTTAGTGGAAAGGCGGTTAACGAAATTTTCGGAAAGGTCAGCATTTGGGTCAAGCGAAATCAATTATCATTGAATCCTGAGAACATTTAGTGCATGTAATACAGTGCTTCACAGAACTCCACATGCTACACGAACAGGATTTTCAGACAGTTTAATACAAGTAGTAGAAAATGTTACGTTCTTGTAAATATAGATAGCATCACATTCTTATTGCGAAAATTGTCTCCCGGCAAATACTAAAGCCCCTCGGTTTAGCCAATTTGCAATAAACATGATTACTGCTACAACTAATTAGAAACGAAGAAATTAGTTAATTGACCAGTGCCGATCACTGACGAGCCGCTGAACCGTGTTTCCTGAAAACTTTCGGAATACAGAAACATATTATAATAATTACAAGTAATGTTCATTGAAGGACACCATACAGCGACTTCAAAAATGTTTGGGATGTTTAGATTTACCGCTCTCCCCTTCCCTGTCCTTGTCCCCTCCCCCCCCCCCTCTCTCTCTCTCTCTCTCTCTCTCTCTCTCTCTCTCTCTCTCTCTGTCTTTCTGTCTCTCTATGTAGTGACCATTGACATCACGAGAGGCGGACCGCCAAGATAGAAGTAGGTGGTGAGTTTTGTGTAGTCAGTAAAGAAGCAAATAGCAGAATGGATAGCTGAAGAGTGCTTAGTGACTTCTAAGGGTGGCCTAGCTAGCCAGTGGATGTCACTTTAGTTACAAATCCATCACATTCATTTCAGCCAATCTAAAGCAACCCAAGTCGATTATTTCTGATGTCATTGCGAAGAAAAACATGCGTAGGAAGATCCGCAGCTAAGCCAAGAGCAGGAGGTTCTCATGTACTGATGGACAGGGATCGTCGAGCGCTGAGGAGGGTGGTTGTCCATAATCACGTGAAACCAGACGTAGGTATCATTCATGAGTTGTAAAGTGCTACCAGCTATCCAACTATCACAATGACGGTGCGTAGGGTGTTAAAGAGTTCCGGGTACAGTGGTCGAGCAATTACTCGTAAGTCACACATTTCTGTGGTCACTGCTAAGCGACAACTGAGATGGTGATAAAGAGCGTCGCCACAGGAGTCTACGATTGGAAACGAGTGACTGGGGGCGTAATGAATCTACCTTCACACTGTGATAATCCAGTAGAAGGATTTGCGCTTCGAAAATGCTTTGAGAATATTACCTACTATCATGTGTAGTGGCAAAACTGAGGTACAAAAGGGATGGTGTTACGGTGTGGGAGTGTCTACGCATATGCAGCTTCGTCTCCTTACTGCGATTCAGAAAATGATAATTCCTGAAGTATACTAACACGTTTCGCATCATTCAGTATTGCGTGTGGTAGAGGAACAGTTCGTAGACGATGACTGTATCAGCATGACAATGCACAGTGTCATAAAGCAACATCTGTGTGGCAATGGTTTGTGGACAACAATATTCCTGGAATGGACTGACCAGCCAGTTCCAGACCTAATGCCGACTGATCACCTCTGGGGTGATGATGATGATGATGTTTTGGTTTGTGGGGCGCTCAACTGCGTGGTTATCAGCGCCCGTACAATTATCCAATCTTTGCTCAGTCCAATTTCGCCACTTTCCCGGATGATGATGAAATGATGAGGACAACACAAACACCCAGTCATCTCGAGGCAGGTGAAAATCCCTGACCCCGCCGGGAATCGAACCCGGGACCCCGTGCTCGAGAAGCGAGAACGCTACCGCGAGACCACGAGCGGCGGACCACCTCTGGGGTGAAACGGACCTTCGACTGGCTTCAGACCCAAACATCCAGCATCACTACCAGCCATGGATCCGCTTTGGATAAAGACGGTGACATTATTCCGCCACAGGCATTCAGACACCGCATAGAAAGCGTCCTCAGTAGAGTTCAAGTGGTCATATGGGAAACGTGTGGACACACCCCATATTAATGTCCAGTAATACGCATCCGGATACTTTTGGTCAGGCAGTGTACATATTCATTCGGTTATGTCCTTTGTCATTACCAGAACGAAACACCACGATAAATGACCATGTCTATAAAGTCTCGAAGAGGCTGCCAGTAGGGGAAGAGTCATATACATAGGCACAGATATATTAAGCAACTAGCCACAGCGTACGAAATGTCATGTATATTATATGGTGGAGTCTCAGACTGAATGAACGAACTTTCTCTGAGGAAACGCTTATTGTATTAAAGACTATCTTCACAGAAATGCTGAAATTTAATTACTGTGCCGTGGAATTGAAATTTTCTGGCCAGCCTGTCGCACCTGCGAGGATGAGGCCCTAAACTCACAACAAAGTGCTCGTCTGGCGGCTTGTGGTCGTCAGCAGCGTCAGATTTTCTGGGGCCTTGTAATTCAGGAGAAGGCAATTTAGAGTTTAGAGTGACAGTGGTGTAATTGACTTGGGGCAGAGCAAGATATCGCTGGACAAGTCATGGGGAGGCGCAGGTGTCTACTACGGTGTGCCAGCCACACTTGCTTGCAGTAGCTGGCCCAAAGAATTTCCGTGGCTGGATTTGCAGCTAAGCTACTCATCGGGATGGTAAACAGGTGGCCACTCTAACGTGTCCCAGCGCCCAAGTCCGCTGAGTAGTACAAGCAATGGTTTCGTGCTGATCAGGGTTTTCGCATCAGTTGCATGGTAGCTGTTGACAGCGGGAGTTCGTTGACGGCAACCGTGCACGATAGACTGCAGAGGAGTGTGGCGGGGAACAGTCTGTATGACACTGAAGCAGCTGCAGTGGTCAACAAGAGGCAGTGCCAGCTGTACCTGGGTATTGTTAAGCTGGGTAGTGGGTAGTGTCTTCTTGCTGGAATCCAGTTGAGAAATGTAGCTCATATCCACTGAGGAGGAATGGTGCATCAGATGGTTACGGCAATATTGTGTAGAGCATAATGTGGAGAGTGCTTTTGTATGCCGTATCTGTTACTGGCAAACACTGAGTGTATTTCTCTGACTAGTTTACAGTGCAGCGGTGTGGACGTAGACAGGTGAAGTTGGCTTACGTCAGTTGTGATTGTATAGAGGCACGGCTAAACCATGAAGAATATTGACAAGTGATTTGCAGTATTTCGTGGCAGAGCCTAGGTGTATGTGAGTGTAATATTTTCATTGTGAAATTATATATATACGATGAGACTGGTTCCATGATTGTATACTAGTAATAAGCCAGCCAGATTGGCCGAGCGGTTCTAGGCGCTACAGTCTGCAACTGTGCGAACGCTACGGTCGCAGGTTGGAATCCTGACTCGGGCATGGATGTGTGTGATGTCCTTGGGTTAGTTAGGTTTAAGTAGTTGTAAGTTCTAGGGGACTGATGACCTCAGAAGTTAAGTCCCATAGTGCTCAGAACCATTTGAACTAGTAGTAAGTCACTCACATTACTGCTTTCCTTGTGGTCCAAGTAGGAGTTAGTTCTGTGTAGTTGTGGTGCCTTTGTGGCTGGTCGGGCAGTTGCTGAAGACTGATAACAGTGGAGTGCAGAGATCACAATGAGTTGTTTGTTTGCCTTAGTTATCACATAGTTAGTCACATTCATAGGCAAGATGCAATTTTAGTTGCCCACTTGCGTAGTTGTCTAGGCAAGGCAATATTGTTTATCGACGTAATGTATGGTTGTGTTTTAGATTAATTTCTGTCATTATTGTGACCCCTTTGACTTAAGAATTGTTATATTTCGGTCTGGACGACGTATTGGTTAATGTCTGGTACAAGCAGTTTTCTGAAGTCATCATTTGTTAATGGAAGACTAAGATTTAATTTTCTGATGCGATCACATGCTGTAATCTATTATTTAATAAGAAAGGCGTCACATTTACTATAAGCCCACGGACGCACAACCCCCAGGTAATATCTACTCCACTAAAACTCTGCGCAACATGATATAGGTTAATTAAAAGTAGCATTAGCACCACGTTACAGTAATTTTCCATCATTTCACTGTATTGTATTATGGATCTTTCTCTTTTTTCCATACGTTAAAGATTTCCCTTAGTGGAATGCACGGCAAATAATTTCAAAGTTGCCTTTTGAATACTGTATGATACCTTAGGGGCTTTATTGGTTGGATTCAGAGCTAATAGCAACTAATATCACGGCTACCGCAATAGTTAAAATCGAACGAATATAGCTACGAAACAGGGAGGAGCGTCGTTCGCCTGGGCTTGCCAAAGGCAAGCTAAGACGAAGACCCAATGTGTGATGTTATACATTACTAATTAGAGTGATGAGAGGTGTCAAAGGTCCTTCGTATTTACAAAACTAATAAATTCCTAATGATGTGTGTGAATGGCACATTTTATACAGCAGTATCAAATGAGAAAACTGGATTTTATAGTAAGTGTATATATTTCGAATAAAAAGCAGCAACACTAATTATCATCGTAATAACATACGCTGAAAAAACATTTATCACAGCAACATGTGCCGGCCGAAGTGGCCGAACGGCTCTAGGCGCTACAGTCTGGAACCGCGCGACCGCTGCAGTCGCAGGTTCGAATCCTGCCTCGGGCATGGATGTGTGTGATGTCCTTAGGTTAGTTAGGTTTAAGTAGTTCTAAGTTCTAGGGGACTGATGACCTCAGAAGTTAAGTCCCATAGTGCTCAGGGCCATTTGAACCATGTTTTGAACAGCAACATGTAATAGGGTATCAAAATATCTTTAGATATACAACTTGCTATCTTTAAGAGGTGTACTAATTTTTCTTGTTTACATGCAAATAACGAGCAAAATAGGCTCTAGCAGACAGACTAAGACCATCACCGAAGACCTGATGGAACTTCCATTGATTTAATAAGTACCGTGAAGATATTCTGTAAGACATTAAGAGTTTCCCACAACAATTTCTTAATTCAATCTTAAGCTCCACCATATAATTTAAATGAGATATGCTCTGGCAAGTTGCTGAGTACATGTGTAGCCATGCGTATGAATCTTAGTTGTGATTGTAACCTCTGCAAGACTTTGTCGAAGTCTGTTATTGTTCCCTTTTACTAGTGCTTTCAGTAACTTTTTTTTTCTTTTCGACACGAGCTGTGTTGGTGATCACAAAGGTGACGAACAAATGAATATATAAACTATCTGATCAAAAGTTTACGAGCATCTATTAGTGGACATTATTAGCGCGTGTGTCAGACCTTCTTATGATGGGTTTTACTCTGATGGGACCACTTCCAGTGAGGTGTCTGAACGTCTGTGAAGGAATGATAGGGCATAGCTCCTCAAGACCCGCAACCAGAAGAGGTAGGAGGACAATGGGGTCTGAAGCGAAGTGACATTCTAACTCATCCCAGGGAGGTCCCATTGGTTTCACGTCTGAACTGGGCAGGGTAGTCCATTTCGGATTGTTACTGGCCACAAAGATCCTGCTTCATGATAGTTCCATGTATTGGCAATAAGATTTGTCTAGTATTTACTCATTAGAAAGTCTGCGAGCGATGGACAACAATGTTCAACCATTAATCTCTCTTAAAATGGCGTGTTTTAAGATGATAGAGGAATCAATGCTTACGCTCGTGTTGCGTGACAGAATTAGTTATATAATTTGCTAGACAGTGAGGACCACAAAAACACATTGTAATTTTGCCGACGAAAGATTAAAAGCTGTGAAAGGCAAGTGCTATGAAAGTGTGTACTTGAGGAGGTTCAAATGGTTCAAATGGCTCTGAGCACTATGGGACTTAACTTCTGTGGTCATCAGTCCCCTAGAACTTAGAACTACTTAAACCTAACTAACCTAAGGACATCACACACATCCATGCCCGAGGCAGGATTCTAACCTGCGAACGTAGCGGTCTCACGGTTCCAGACTGTAGCGCCTAGAACCACTCGTCCACCCCGGCCGGCTTCGAATTATCGCAGTTGCTTTTGACACCCGGTAACGTATCTTCGCAGTAGCTCTGACGGACTTTAATTCTGAATGTTCATCAATATTAAAACATTATTCACTATACCATGTTGATATTTTACTTTTTCCGTAAAATAACCTAAGATCCCCACGCCCTGACCAGGACGGTACCCTCCTAATATCATTACAATCTAAACAGCGGAGGTAAGTGTATGTCGTATAACTCCAACGACAACTACTTAAGTTGTGAAATAATAATCCGTTTTTCCAGATTTCATCTTGAGTTTCACAGTGAATAGTCTCACGGACTGAAACTGGTGAAAGAATTTAGCCGAACGGGGTACGGTTTCTCATTACCAAACACGAGTAGATAAATAGTCCACAGCCCTCTCGCATAGAGTTTGCACAACGTTTTAATAACGGGCTATTAATGAAGCCTGTAGTGCGGATAAAGCGATAGCGTAATGCAAATTTAGAGCGCGCTCATTTCCTCACTCATGCGCGAAGATAAATGCAGCTTTGTTCCCAATGTGAGCTAGTGAGGCAGACTGAACGTTATCTCCTGATTCGGATGCCGCTCCGATCGTATTTTGAGAAACTGTAACTACTGAAAAAAAAACAGTTGTTTGTACCTTTATGCAGCCAGTATTGCGCCTGATTCTCAAAGTAAACAGGAACTGTAAACCTTCCTCTAAGTGGTAATAATATCGATGGTGAATAACCCTCAGTCGGCGCTGACAACCGTGGCGCGACCACTCGGTCAGAGGACTTCAGAGAGGCCTCAGCCACGCTTGTTGACTGTCGTGAATGCGACATCATTAGACGATTCGGGTGGGTTGGACGGGTACGTTAAGGAGGAAAAGACTCCCGCTCTCAAAGAGCAAGTGCAGTCATATTTTGCACCATTACACACGTAAAGAAATCTGATTCATCTTCGATAAAGTTGAGCATCCTTCTAATAACGGTACGTTCCATTTTGCTACGGACTTGCGGTCTATATAGAGGAAGTAACCAGTATTTAATCTACATCTGCCCACTTAGTCGCCAACCACCGTATGGCCCACTGTGCGGCACTTATAAATTTCCGCATGTCTTCAGGGCGAATATGGTGCGATAATTTTTATTGAAGCAAACAATAAGAATCAGCTGATATGCATGTTAACTTCCACTGAAAATTGATGTTAAGGATGAGCAGACGAGTAGTAGTTCATATGTGAATTTTATTGTTGCGAAAAATGCATTACTGAAAGTGTAACAATTACTTTTATTTAATGACAAGTAAAATGAAATTAACACTGAATAACACACACAGTCTCTACACTTGTGTAGACAGTTAAGTACATCACTTGATTTAACAACATCTCATAAAAACTATTTCAAAAGATAAATTCTAATGCGAAATTTCTGAAACATTTGAAATAATGTGGTTCATGGTGTGGGTTCCTGTAGTCATGTCCTAGTTCATGAACCACGGGCAACTTATGAGTGGCCAAGTAAGTGGTCCTGACAGTCGGGATACCAGTTACTTTGGAATAAGACTGGGCATCTCGGACATATTCTCAGTCGTGGTCACCTTTGTGCTCATACGGCAAAGACTACCAAATCCACCGGTTAGTCCCTCAGCCGTTAGGGGGAAAACCAAATGGGACTCGGGGCAAGTAAGGCTAGCAACCTGCTTCCCTGGTACTTTAGATATGATGTTGGCAACAATCAGAGCAAAATGCCTCGGACCTTTGGAGGTGACGGAGTCCCACCTCTAACTGACAAACCAGGCACTCCTAAGATACGACTTGGCAAACAAATGGTAATGAGATGGGGAGCTATTAATATCAATGGGGGCTACTCTGGGAAGAAGGAAGAGCTGGCAGAGGCTGCAAGTAAGATGGGGCTGGATGTTTAAGCTGTTAGTGACATTCGGGTAAGGGGTGAGAAAGAAGAGGAAGTGGGAGAATACAAGGTCTACCTGTCAGGAGTCAAAGCAGGAATAGCACAATGGGGTGTAGGACTTTACATCAGGAAAGAAATGGAACCCAGCGTAGTTGCAATAAGGTATGTAAACGAACGACTGATGTGGATAGATTTGACAGTGTCTAGCAAGAAATTTAGGATTGAGTCAGTATATTCGCATTGTGAAGGGACAGATCAAGATATGATGGATAGTTTTTATGAGGCACTCAGTGTTGTTGTTGTTAGAGTAAAGGACTAGGACAGTGTTCTGCACATGGGTGATTATAACGCCAGGATTGGAAATCGAACAGAAGGGTATGAAAAGGTTATGGGTAAATTTGGAGAGGATATGGAGGCCAACAGGAACGGGAAACAACTCTTGGATTTCTGTGCCAGTATGAGCTTAGTAATAACAAACTCCTTTTTTAAACATAAGAACACTCACCGGTATACTTGGGAAGGCAGGGGAACCAGATCTGTCATTGACTATATAATAACAGATCAGGAATTCAGGAAGGCTGTAAAGGACGCACGTGTATTATGGAGATTCTTTGATGACACTGATCATTATTTAATCTGCAGTGAAATTGGGATTGTGAGGTCGAAAGTGCAGGAGGTCAGGTCCATATGTAGGAGGATAAGAGTGGAGAAACTTCAGGATAAGGAAATCAGGCACAAGTACATAACAGCGATCTCAGAAAGGTACCAGTTAGTTGAATGTAGTCAATTACAATCATTGGAAAAGGAATAGACAAGGTACAGGGACACAGTACTAGAAGTGATTAAAGAATGTCTTGGAACAGTAGTGTGTAAAAGTATTATGAAGCAAACAGCTTGGTGGAATGATACAGTCAAGGCAGCCTGTAAAAGCAAAAAGAAGGCGTATCAAAAATGGCTACATACCAGAACCCTGGTAGACAGAGAAAGTTATGTTGAAGAAAGAAACAAAGCCAAACAGATCATTGCAGCATCCAAGAAGAAATCTTGGGAAGACTTTGGAAACAGGTTGGAGACTATGGGTCAAGCTGCTGGAAAACCATTCTGGAGCGTAATTAGCAGTCTTCGAAAGGGAGGTAAGAAGGAAATGACAAGTATTTTGGACAGGTCAGGAAAACTGCTGGTGAATCCTGTGGATGCCTTGGGCAGATGGAGGGAATATTTTGAAGAGTTGCTCAATGTAGGTGAAAATGCGACCAGTAATGTTTCAGATTTCGAGGTAGAATGGGATAGGAATGATGACGGCAATAGGATAACATTTGAGGAAGTGGAGAAAATGGTCAATAGATTGCAGTGCAATAAAGCGGCTGGGGTGGATGAAATTAAGTCGGAACTCATCAAATACAGTGGAATGTCAGGTCTTAAATGGTTACACAGGATAATTGAAATGGCCTGGGAGTCGGGACAGGTTCCATCAGACTGGACAAAAGCAGTAATCAAACCAATCTTTAAACATGGAAACAGAAAAGATTGTAACAACTACAGAGGTATCTCTTTAATCAGCGTTGTGGGTAAAATCTTCTCAGGTATTGTTGAAAGAAAAGTGCGAGTATTAGTTGAGGACCAATTGGATGAAAATCAGTGTGGGTTTAGGCCTCTTAGAGGTTGTCAGGACCAGATCTTTAGCTTACGGCAAATAATGGAGAAGTGTTATGAGTGGAACAGGGAATTGTATCAATGCTTTATAGATCTAGAAAAGGCATATGACCGGGTTCCCAGGAGGAAGTTATTGTCTGTTCTACAAGATTATGGAATAGGAGGCAAACTTTTGCAAGCAATTAAAGTTCTTTACATGGATAGTCAGGCAGCAGTTAGAGTTGACGGTAAGTTGAGTTCATGGTTCAGAGTAGTTTCAGGGGTAAGACAAGGCTGCAACCTGTCTCCACTGTTGTTCATATTATTTATGGATCATATGTTGAAAACAATAGACTGTCTGGGTGAGATTAAGATATGTAAACACAAAATAAGCAGTCTTGCATATGCGGATGACTTAGTTGTGATGGCAGATTCGATTGAAAGTTTGCAAAGTAATGTTTCAGAGCTAGATCAGAAATGTAAGTACTATGGTATGAAGATTAGCATCTCCAAAACGAAAGTAATGTCAGTGGGAAAGAAATATAAACGGATTGAGTGCCAAATAGGAAGAACAAAGTTAGAACAGGTGGACGGTTTCAAGTACTTAGGATGCATATTCTCACAGGATGGCAACATAGTGAAAGAACTGGAAGCGAGGTGTAGCAAAGCTAATGCAGTGAGCGCTCAGCTACGATCTACTCTCTTCTGCAAGAAGGAAGTCAGTACCAAGACTAAGTTATCTGCGCACCGTTCAATCTTTCGACCAACTTTGTTGTATGGGAGCGAAAGCTGGGCGGATTCAGGTTACCTTATCAACAAGGTTGAGGTTACGGATATGAAAGTAGCTAGGATGATTGCAGGTACTAGTAGATGGGAACAATGGCAGGAGGGTGTCCACAATGAGGAAATCAAAGAAAAACTGGGCATGAACTCTATAGATATAGCAGTCAGGGCAAACACGCTTAGATGGTGGGGTCATGTTACACGCATGGGAGAAGTAAGGTTACCCAAGAGACTCATGGATGCAGCAGTAGAGGGTAGGAGGAGTCGGGGCAGACCGAGGAGAAGGTACCTGGATTCGGTTAAGAATGATTTTGAAGTAATAGGTTTAACATCAGAAGAGGCACCAATGATAGCACTGAATAGGGGATCATGGAAGAATTGTATAAGGGGGGCTATGCTGCAGACTGAACGCTGAAAGGCATAATCAGTCTTAAATGATGATGATGATGATGATGATTTGAAATAAATCTAGGAACAAAACACAGAGAAATCAAAGCGAAACCCTATCCTTTTTCGGATGACTTTGCAGTCTTTGCAAGGATATAGAATCAGCTGCCAACCATTTATACTTCCTTGGGAGAATATCAGAGCAGGCTGGGCCGCAAATCTTGACTTTCAAAACAGAATGCATGAGAAATATCAGGCTAACACTGCATCGTAAAAAAACACATTTTGGAAAACTTAAAAAGTTACAAAATTATAAAAAAAACATACAACCCGATGAGCTGACCGGAGAAAAAGAATTGTAGATCCCATAAAATGAAGGTTCGTATCAGTTTCCCAAGGACATCCAAATTAAAAAAAAAAAAAAGTATCTCCATAAATGGGAAAATCAGATGCAATGGAACACCTATATAAGTACAAGCTTTCTCTGCTGCGAAATGCAGTGTCACGTTTAAAGTAGGAACACAGTAAAACTGGAAAATTCTGGGATCCTCCACTAAAAAGAATGGTAACTAAAAACTATGAAGCAACATAGATCTGTATGATAAAATGCCCAGACTCTCAAACACCTTAAGGAGAAGGTGGTTCAGTTTTTCTGGACGTATGAAAAGAACGGAGAGAAATTGGTAATTCGATAAACATTCAATATTTAATAACAGAAAGAACATAGGTATCAGACACATGGAGAAGGGTTAAAAATAACTGAAGAAGACATTCAAAACAGAGAAAAATTCGTAACAGTAAATTTCGAGGATTTTCAAGAGGAAGAGAAGAAATAAGGAAGAATCTTCACTCGCGAACGAAAAGAACAATATAGCGAAGGAATGAAAGAATAGTAGCAGGATAGATGGGAGAATCTCATTTGAAAGGACAAGTATTGCGAGTAATTGTTTTACAACGTCTACAAACGGCTGAATTCGATGCAAGATCATTAATTGTCTTACAACGTCCACAAACGGCTGAATTTGATGCAAGATCATCGACATTTTTGTACTTTTCCTGTATGAAACCAATTATATGAAGCCAATTATAAAAAGTCTGTACTGCATTATCAGGGCCATAACAGGACTAAATAATGCTCATATGCGATTTATACGTTCGGACGTCAATACATAAAAAACTCTAAACTCTTATTACATGACACAAGTTACTGTAAAATGTTTTAGTGTGTAATAGAAACATTGAAACCGATTCACAGTGAGACATCACAAACAGTTAAATAAAAGCTGATAATTACAGAAGATTATCATATTAAGACTGTCCGAGGGCTCTCCTGATGCGACTGTCGATCAAGGACATTGTCACTGTCTTAACGTAAGTGATTTGTACGAATTGTACGAATTGCTGTCCAAAAGTTCCCGGATGCACTGATACAAAATATGGCGTCTTGTCTAAATCTTATTCTGCACGGGCTCCTTCTGAGTGGTTTCCTACGGAACGAGTCCAACGGTCCCAATTTTTCAAATGAATACTAGAAGTCTGTCAAAGGGTGTTCAGTACCGCTTTCTCATCCGCTTTAATTTCCTCCCCGGTGTCATATCTCTGACAAATCATTCTCACCATGGAGAAGTCTGGTGAGTATGATGGGCTGTGAACAACTACCATCTTGTTTCTAATCGAACATTTATGCACAATATAGACTACACACTGAAGAACATTGTCACGGTGGAGTACCCAGGTGTTTGTAAGCCACTTCCCTATGTGTTTTCTGTCTTGACATCCCACAATCATATTAGAACATCGTGAGAATTTAATGACGGTGTGACCACAAGGGACAACCTCTTGATGTACAACTCCTTCAATGAAAAATTTAAAAAATAGGATAACATCGACTTAATCTGATTTGTTGAGCATTTTTGTTTTAGTCGTGGTGGAGGGTACTCTTCCTTTTCAACGATCTCTGCTTAGCTTAAGGGTCGTAGTCATAACCCTAACTTCCGGCTCAGTGACTTTCTCTGAAAGAAAATTTGGGTTGTTTTGAAGCAGTTGTTTAAGTTCCTGCAGGATTCCACGCGATATTACTTCTGACAGTCAAGAGACAATCGCGGCACGAACTTCGCTGCAGTCCTTTTCTTGTTCTATTCTTTTGGCATAGTACGTCCACACATACCATGACTTAATTCCACAGTGTTGCAGACATCATCGTTGGTCTGCCTATGATATTGCAACATCATTTCCCTCGTTTCCTGAATCTTTTCTGCTGTGATGGCTGCAGATCGCCCACCGGTATGGTCGTCACCATCAGTAATTTTTCTCCCGATTTGGAAATGCTGGTACCTTTCAGTTCTGTGCCTTGTCTAAAATACTGTCTTCAAAAGCTTACTTCAACACTGGTGTTTACAATGCAGTTTCCTCGAGTTTAAAACACGCTGTTCTCACGATGTCGGTTTCACGGAAACGCGGTAATGGAAATACGAACAATAACTATCCTCACGACCATTTGCCATACTGATTCGTAGCAATTTGCACAAAAAATTTAATTTCCGAAACTTTTGAATACCACTTCACATGACGTTGCTTGGCAGGTGTGCTTAAACAATAAAAAGGGGAGGTATGACCATTTTTCCTATTGGGGAATTAGATCTCTTGAGTTCAGTTGTTGTACTTGTTGATATAGTGGGATATAATTATGACATTTCCTAGACTATAGGTGATTTTGTATAGGTAATTATCCTTTCTCAGGATTCTGTTCACAATGTTCTTGTATACCTGGAAGTAATCCCAAATCAGTCCTGAAGAACTTTAGTCAGAAGTTTCTTATCATTAATAGAAAATTCATTATTTTCACCCCATATTTGAGACGCAACACAGCGTTATGTTAAGATGTTCCAGTTGATGGCTTCTAAACTCACATTATCAAAATTCTACTTCTGTCGAAACTAAACCTCGCGATAAAAAATTGTGTGAGTCATATCCAAAAATCATCGCTCTTAAGATGGTACTCATTGGCCATGGTATATCGAGATATCTGCTGATGTCACAGTAAAAGTGTGATCAGTAGCGAAATCCAACATGAAAAAACAAATACAATACGTTAAAGTAAGTTTAAACAGCATTGCACCAATTGTCTGCTTGTGGTATCTAAGTATCAGCCGTTGCTAAAACGAGCTTACACATACAGCAAAGAGTCTCTTTCCTCGCGACCAACGACGACTGAAGTAGATAGTGTATTGCCTATAAAATGCCGATGTGTATTACTACAACACTTTTTATTATAAGGCGCTATGATATACACTCATTGAAATATTTTAGTTGACCTCATAATGTTCAAAGCGTCTAACTGTTCTGTTATATATTTGTAAGAAGCTTTAGTGTGGATTTTGTCACATTTGGGGATGGCAGCTGTTTGCTGAAACCTGTAATGTGAATATTTTGTATACATCTAAGCGATCGTCGACAAGATAAATTATTATAAAAACATTCTCATAGACGTTACAGAAGCTGTATCTTTCTTTAGTCTCTGGGTGCTGACTGAAGAACTATTTTTGCAATCCTTCATTAAGATATCAACCATTAAGCTTGGCGGACTATGTACCACATCCAGCCCTTCAGTCTGGTGATATATGTTGTTATCAAAACTCAAGTAACTGAACGTGAAACAAAGCTCGAAAAACTCACGAACTCAGTAATCGTCGATATGCTCATTATGTTTTCTTAAAGTAACGTTATATACAAACATGTTAATTGTCATGTTTGACGTAATCCTACTTATTTATTAAGTTATGATAAAAAATATAACTATGAATTAGATTACATTAAGTGACAGCAGCGACAGTAGCCGAGTTGTTTTTGTCGCTGTTGTAACTGTTAGATCTGACGATGGCTAAAAAGACGAATACAATGTGTTCAAGACATTTGCACCGACGGCAAAAATGCAACACCAACAAATAATTAATGTATAATAATGCGCGAATTAGCCCATTGCAAATGTGAAATGCTTGTATGTTAATAACTGGTCTGACCACCAGAATGTTGAATGCAAGCATGCAAGCGTGCATGTCATGCGTTGTACAAGTGCTGGATGTTAGTTTGTGGTTGGAATTCGGTACCTGTTGCACTTGGTTGGACAATACTGGGACGGTTAATCCTGTTTGTGGATGACGCTGGATTTGTTAGCTAATGATGACCAATATGTACCCGATTGTAGACAATTTGGTGATCGATCAGGTCAAGGCAACATGTCGACACTCTGCTGAACATGTTGGGTTACAATAGCGGTATGTGAGCGAGCATTATCCAGTTGGAAAAGCGCCCCTGCAATGCTGCTCATGAATGGCAGCACAACAGGTCGAATCACCAGACTGACGTACAGTTTTACAGTCAAGGTGTGTGTGATAACCACGGGAGTGCTCTTGCTGGCAGACGAAATCGCACCTCCAACCAATAACTCCTGTTGTTGGTCCAGCGTGTGTAGCACGCAGGCAGTATGCTTGTAGGCCCTCACTTGGACTCCTCCTTTAGGACGGCCATCACTGGCACCGAGGCAGAAAGAGGTTCCATCATAAAACACAACAGATCTCCATCCAGCTCTACAATAAGCTCTCGCTTGAAACCACTGATACCACAGATGGGGGTGGTTTGTGGTCAGTGGGATGCACACTGCTGAGCGTCTGAATCGGAGGTATCTGTGAAGTAACAGATTTGTAACAGTTAGCTGCGTCTCAGTGGTGCCAACGGTTCCTCACCTCTGCTGCAGATGCTGTACGACGTGCCACAGCCATGCGACGAACACGAATGTCGTACCTCTCAGGAGTGCCAGTGGGATTCCAGAGGCCGGTCTTCTTGCAACCGTAAATTCTCCTGACCACCGGTGCCAACAACCATATACAGTGGCTACATTCTTGCCAAATCTTTCTTCAGCATCGAAGAAGGAACGTCCAGCTTCTCGCATCGTTATTACACGACCTCGTTCAAACTCAGTGAGATGTTGATAATGAGGTCTTAGCCTTAAAGGTAGTCTTTACGCACGTCAACTCATCACGTCTAGTCTCAAATGTAGGAAACGCTCACGACCGTTACAGCGTGTATTTAAATCAAACCTGATTTGCAACCTTACAGTGGCACCAGTACCGCAAATCTTAGGCGACTGGCGCGGTATCTGAAAAGACATCGTCTTTCACAAGTAGAAACACGCTCACCAACTCTCGTTTCTATCGCACAACTGCTTCTTGGTGTTGGATTTCTTTTCTCGTCAATGTACTGTTATACCCTAATCCAACACCAAGACCACCGTTCTCCTTACAAGGGAACCTCCCCATCGCACCCCCCTCAGATTTAGTTATAAGTTGGCACAGTGGATAGGCCTTGAAAAACTGAATACAGATCAATCGAGAAAACAAGAAGAAGTTGTGTGGAACTGTGAAAAAAATAAGCAAAATATACAAAATGAGTAGTCCATGTGCATGATAGGAATGATGATGATGTGAGCTCAGGAGCGCCATGGTCCCGTGGTTAGCATGAGCAGCTACGGAACGAGAGGTCCTTGGTTCAAGTCTTACCTCAAGTGAAAAGTCTACTTTCTCTATTTTTGGAAAGTTCTGATCTATCCGTTCGTTCATTGACGTCTCTGTTCACTGTTATAAGTTAAGTGTCTGTGTTTTGCGACCGCACCGCAAAACCGTGCGATTAGTAGACGAAAAGACGTTCCTCTCCAATGGGAATCGAAAACATTTGATCGCAAGGTCATAGGTCAACCGATTCCTCCATAGGAAAACACGTCTGATATATTCTATACGACACTGGTGACGGCATGTGCGTCACATGACAGGAATATGTTGTCGACCCACCTAACTTATACACCTGGCGAATGGCGAAATAGATTCTTCTACCTTGCCCGATTTAGGTTTTCTTGCGGATGTGATAATCACTCCCAAAGAAGTGATGAAAAGATAGTTTGTCACATAAACTGAAAATAAAAAATTAAACTTTTCACTCGAGGGAAGACTTGAGCCAAAGACCTCTCGATGCTCAGCTGCTCACGCTAACCACGGGACCACGGCGCTCCGGAGTACACACTATCCTTGATGTTGCCTATATTGCGCATGGACTGCTCAGTTTGTATATTATGCTTTTTTTCATAGTTACACACAACTTCTTCCTGTTTTCTCGATTGATCTGGGTTGAGTTTTTCAAGGCCTATCCGCTGTGCCAACTTATAACTAAATCTGAGGGGGTGCGATGGGGACGTTCCCTTGCTAGAAGATTCAAACTGCCTTATTTCGTTAGTATGAACCGTACATACACGTTCCTATGCATGATACTACAAGGAGAGGGATAGCCCACAAACAAGAACGCGACCCCTCGGCAGCGCCCCTGTATCTGAGACGCGTCTCCTCCAAAGGCGCAGGCAGGGCCTTGTGAGTGCTCAGAATATCATTAGCGCGTGTTGTCACAGATGGCTGGCCTGTTTGCGCTGGCCTGGTGTTTGCCCGGAGCAGGCTGGCGGCCGCTGGACGTAGCACAGTCTGTTGGCGCAGGCGCGCACGTCGCGCTTGCCGCGGGCTACCTGCTGTTGTCGAACTCGTGCGCCGAACTGTACATGTGCAGGCTGTTCCAATATTGATTCGGCACTAAAGTATGTGCCGGCCGCGGCCCGCGTAATATGGGTCGCATCCGCCGGCCGACGGTGGTCAAGTGCCCGGAAGGCCGCATTAATACGCATTAGTGCGAAGCCCGCTGCTGCTGCGCCCTGCCGGCGGCAGCTTAAAACCGCCCGTCAGCTGGCGGAAAGCCCTAGCCGGTGTTACAAGCGCGATTCCGGAATCCTCAAGTGCAGAACTGTAGTAGTATACAGGGGTAACATATTTCCACTTGAAAAAACCGGAGCGTATTACAATATTTACGTAAATTTACCATTTTAAAAAAGCAGATTTCTCACTTCCTGTTAAGTAACTCTTTCTTGGATTTGATGTTATCATAGTATTGATAACAAGTGGAAATTATATGGTTATCACTGACGATCAACCAATTCTTTACCCATCAGTGGCGAGGCGTGAGGTATTCGTAAATGTAATCTGGGAAATAATTAACTACGATTACCATACATCCGAACAAAAGAACCAGGGGTATCATAATTTTTATGTGAACCTAATGGTTCACCTTATTACAAAAGCATATTTCTCAGTACCTCAAACCTTCTTAAGTAGCTCTTTCTTGGATTTGATATTATCTACTATTCTATTTACTATTGATAACAAATCACGATTTTATAGTTATCACTGATCATCAACAAAATCTTTACAAATAAGTGGTCAGGCTTGAGGCTTTCGTTACTTAATTCCTTATTAAAATGATGTGATAAATGACAGTATTGTTGTTGTAATTATAATTATTGTCATTGTTATTTTCATTATGTTTACTATTATCCAGATAACACTATTGTGCCGGCCGTTGTGACCGAGCAGTTCTAGGTGCTTCAGTCCGGGACCGCGCTGCTGCTACGGTCGCTGGTTCGAATCCTGCCTCGGGCATGGATGTGTGTGATGTCCTTAGGTTAGTTAGGTTTAAGTAGTTCTAAGTTCTAGGGGTCTGATGACCTCAGATGTTAAGTTCCATAGTGCTCAGAGCCATTTTTATCATTATTGTTGTAATTATTATTATTATTGTTATTATTATTATTATTGTTATGGTATTGTTATTATAACTATGTTACTGCTTACGTTTATCATTATTGCGCCGCATTACGCCTTAGTATTACAGTGAATAATGTCGACCGCCGTCTATTTAAGTACTAGGTCCATTCGCGTAAAGATTAGGCCTACTGAATGATGCCCGATACTCAGAAATATCAGCTATTGTATCTACGTGAATAGGGATGATGTGAAAAGTTCCGTTACATACAATTTTATTTATATTTGAGGTCAATTCTGCTTCCTTCTTTTCCAAAACTTCAGACACCGAGTCGTAGAACGACCGTTGTTTCACGGACTTGATCAATCGTTTTCCGATGTACAACAAAGGAAGGTGAGAAAGTCTGATTTACGACTGTTTATTTCGGAGATAGGTTGCCACTCTGTCCAACACAGAAAATGAACTTTCTGCCGAGGCGCTGGTTGTAGGAATCGTTCAAATTGATTTCATTGGTTTTGATGCTTCAGGTGCTGCTTGACTGAAACTACAGAAGGTGAGATATTGACTAAGTCTAAATATTGCCTGGTTCTGGGATTCATCTTGAAAGTATAGTACAGATTGTTTAAATGTGTGTGAATTCCTAAGGGACCAAACTACTGTGGTCATCGGCTCCTAGACTTATACACTACTTACACTAACTTATACTAACTTACACTAAGGACAGCACACACAATTACTTGAGCCATGACTCGAACCACCGGCGGGAGAGGCCGTGCAATTCGTGACACGGCGCCTGTGTCACGTGGCCACTCCGCCCGGCTTACAGATAATTCCGTACTTTGTCGAGGGATATCAGAATGTCCGCTTTAGGATATCTTCGAGAAATTAAATACAGCCTCGGGGAAGTTACCTTTATTTTCGCTACACATTCATAAGCGACAGAAAATTCAGATTACCCAAATCAGTTAACTGACACGAGACAGTTTATTAAAACTTTAATGAGTAAAGAATAATGTGTACCAAAACACTATGAAACTGAAATATATACCCTGATTCATATCTGAACACTTTAAGCACTGTCACACGGGAAAGAATAACGCACGTGTTTTTGGAAGAGCTTTAACAGCTACACAGCCCTCTTTCTCATTCTATAGTGGAAGCTATAGAGAGGCTGGACCCTGGAATTGGAATCGGGTGTACAATTAATCGCTGTTGCTGAGAACTTCCAGGAATGTAGCGTGTAGCTGATCAACTTCTGTGGCCTTCCAGACTGGCGGCTGTCACACTGACAGTCGGCACTGTCTTCAGCGGCTGCGGGTTGACAGTGCGTTTTGTATGCTCGCACTGAACTATGCCCGCAAGTGAAATTGTTGAAGAACTATATACAAAGAATGCTTAAATACAAAAAATTCACTATCTGTAACCGTAATCAGCGATAACAGCAGATACTATCGTGCCTCGGCCCTGTACAGTACCTGAAGCATCAAAACCAATGAAATTAATATGAACCATTGTACAAAAGGTCTATTTCTCTCATCTATCCAATATGTATTGAACGAGAAAAATACCCTTCCCACAACTGCATTGTGAGGAGAGACTTCAAGAAAGTATTGCACAGTTTCCAAAATTTCTGAATATTCAACTCCAGGAAGATTATTTACGAAATCACACACTCAACAGATACAGTTTTCTCTGAAAGTGTTGATCTAGTTTCCGATGTGAGCTGTTGGCTTAGAAACATTTTTCGCAAATTTAGTTCATCAAACAATTCATTGTCATCCGCAGGAATATTTATATTTCGCAAGTGGGCTACAGATTTTCCACACTTTCCCAATCTAGTTCTTTGTTCAAAGTTAACCAATCGAGCATATTCTGTGGCCTTGTCGGTAGGAGAACAACTTGTAGAGGAAGTCCTAAAATCATTTTTTATCATTTTATAAATTTGCAACTGGGGGTTGAAAAAGAGCATTAAAAACCTGGTAGAACCCGGACGTACAAAGTGATTTGGCAACTTTACATTAAGTAAGCGGAGGAACTTACGACTCCCGACAGGAAAAGGAACGAATCAGTTCATAGCAGCATATGCCTGGAGATGAGCAAATGAGTCTGGAAGAAAGCAATTACAAGTGGTAAACTAAATTGCACATTACAGTTTATTAATTTCTTACATATCAAAAAACGTAAAACGAAATTATACAATGGGTTGATGTACGAATCATTTTTTTTTTTTTCAAGTTTGTTTGTAGCATAAAATATACTTGCAAAGATATTAATCAGCCACTCTCGAGTTAGCTAGTTACATTTAAGAAATGAATTAAATCTGGAAGCGAGACAGATGCAGTTCAAGATCAGAAATGTCAATGAGAGAGTGGGAAACATTGATCTCTTGTGTTTTGTTTAGCAGAGTTTAAGAAAGTAAAATAGTTGGAATTCATCAAGAAATATAAGATAGAAATACAAAGTCGTGTGTTATTGGTAGTGGAAACAAGTGATAAGTTAAAATATAAAAGTGTAGCATAACGACTGAAATTTGTTTTACATGCGAGGAAGATGTGATGTGAATACCAGTTTCAGTAAAAATGTCGTGAACGCCTGGTATCATCTTTTGTGGCATAAATGCGAAGATATAGATTATAAAATTTCATTTTCTCTGCACGAGAGTAAAATCTATACCTCCAGCAAATAATTGAGGACGCAGGTTGCAAGTGCTGCTCACAGATGAAAAGTTGGCACTGGAGAGGAATTCGTGGCGGTGTACATCAAACTATTCAGAAGACTGATGACTCACAAAATAAAAAATAAATAAAATAAAAAATAAAAATAAAAAACCAGACACGCTAAAACGAGAGCCTTTCTATTCCGTAAATAAAATTTACCGTTCAAGTCGTGAACCATGATTCTGTCATTTTCACCGTTAGTAACAGCAAATTTCTTTCAAAATTTTTACGATTGTTGAAATTAAAGATGCTGGATAACATCAACGGATGGGGCAGCGACGTACAAAAATCACCATAAAGCAGATAACAGCTCAGCTATGACGACGCTGATCTTGTCGTCGTCCGTATAAACCAGCCACACCAGTCAAATACAGAAAAAAAAACCAACATAGGAGTGAAAGTACAGAACAGACACATCAGTAATGATCCAAGAACTTAGTGAAGGCCTGTAATAAACATTAACGTAGGTTACGATGAGTATTTGCTGTACACGAACATAAAAAGATAGTTTGAATTTGACGGGTATTCTGTCACTATTCCATTTTAATGTGACACTCATTCTCGCAGCGGTGGTTGTGTGGGCCATTCACTGGGTAAAGATAGACAGCCTTGTAATATTGTGTAATAAATGTCTTATTAAACCACTTAAACTAATTTTTAGAAAAGTGTTTAATTGTTCAACTGTACTCAGTCATTCAGCTGCAAAAATCCTGATAGCAAACTCCAAAGAACGAACTGCATTAAATTTATATTATTGGTTGAAAAATTGAATTAAGTGAGAAACGAACTCTGAATCCAGTCTAAAAGAAAAATGGTTCAAATGGCTCTGAGCACTATGGGACTCAACTGCTGAGGTCATTAGTCCCCTAGAACTTAGAACTAGTTAAACCTAACTAATCTAAAGACATCACAAACATCCATGCCCGAGGCAGGATTCGAACCTGCGACCGGAGCGGTCTTGCGGTTCCAGACTGCAGCGCCTTTAACCGCACGGCCACTTCGGCCGGCCAGTCTAAAAGAGAAATGGACGCATGTCATTCTGAAAAACGTTTTATTATTCATTCTACAATGCGTAAGATTATATCTTTGTTAATTTTATATTGTTCTATTTTCCTGTTGTCAGAACCATGTAGTAACGGCGTTCTAAAAGTGATTTTGTAGTAACAGAGTGAGCGAGCCCGTGTACCGCAATTATGTCAGCTATGTTGAAGTAAGGTTCTGTCCTGGGAGCACAGTGTTGGTAATTGGTGAATCAAGGAGTAAGAGACTATTGACAATCGCTTGGTAGTCAAACTACCAAAGAACACAGGCGCTGTCTGTAACAAGCGTCTTACACAGCGCTGATGTACAAGTCTCTACTAAACTCAGTTTTCATTCATTTGTGGGAACACTAATCCAAAATTAGTTATCTGACAAATAAAACTGTGTTGAATTACCGTGAAAGGAGGCCGTGCAGAACGTGAGAAGCACAAGAGGAGCCTTAAACAATAAAGCATGCTTCGTAGACGGAGGGAATTAGGTGAGAAAACGGCTCATTGTGTAGCTGCAAAATCTGGCAACTGAAGACTGTACATCATATTATCTAAGTGTTACATAGCCACCTTCGCTCTTCAATACTTAAACAGCTGTAAAGAATAAACAGTAAGGCGTTCTTGTCGGCCAGCTACACTGCTTACTGGGGTGTTACAGTTTAACGGCAGCATAGGCTGATGCGTGGAAGGGATTGGAAACTGTGGGGGCGAATACCTTTCGAAAAAAACAACAAATAACATTTACAGTAAAATCACCAGAAACATAGACATGATGATGAGTTAATGTGGAACCGATTAACGACGGAAAAAAAATGAGTTCCAAGTTTGACACCCAGGTGCAAATCTGGCACTGTTTGAGGGCATAACACCCAAGGTGTCATTTAGGAGGCCATAACTTAATAGTAAACTCTCAAAACTGTGCCATTGTCACTTGTTTGACCTTTTCCGCCTACGTCACGATCAGAATCACCAAAGACTAATTTACCCAGAAACAGTATTAACTCTCACAAGGGAACCTCCCAATCGTACCCCCTCCCCCCTCAGATTTAGTTATAAGTTGGCACAGTGGATAGGCCTTTAAAAACTGAACACAGATCAATCGAGAAAACGGGAAGAAGTTGTGTGGAACTATGAAAACAATAAGCAAAATATACAAACTGAGTTGTCCATGCGCAAGACAGGCAACATCAGAGATAGTGTAGCCTCAGAAGCGCCGTGGTCCCGTGGTTAGCGTGAGCTGCTGCCTTATGAGAGGTCCGTGGTTCAAGTCTTCCCTCGAGTGATAAGTTTACTTTCTTTATTTCCGCAAAGTTATGATCTGTCCGTTAGTTCATTGACGTCTCTGCTCACTGTCTGTGTTTTGCGACCGCACCACAAAACCGTGCGCTTAGAAGACGAAAGGAAGTGCCTCTCCAGTGGGAACCGAAAACATTTGATCGCAAGGTCATAGGTCAACCGATTCCTCCACAGGAAAACACGTCTGATATGTTCTATACGACACTGGTGACGGCATATGCGTCATATGACAGGAATATGTTGTCGACCCACCTAACTTGTACACTTGACGAATGGGTAAAATGATTCTTCTACCTTGCCCGTTTTAGGTTTTCTTGTGGATGTAATAATCACTCCCAAAAAAGTGATGACGGACAGATAATAATTAAACTTTTCACCCGAGGGAAGACTTGAACCAAAGACCTCTCATTCCGTAGCTGCTCACGCTAACTACAGGACCACGGCGCTCTTGAGTGTACAGTCTCCTTGATGTTGCATATCTTGCGCATGGACTACTCAGTGTGTATATTTTGCTTATATTTTCCATAGTTCCGCACAACCTCTTCCTGTTTTCTCGATTGATCTGTGTTCAATGTTTCAAGGCCTATCCACTGTGCCAACTTATAAGTAAATCTGAGGGTGGTGCGATGGAGAGGTTCCCTTGTCAGATGTACGGTATCACTATATCGCAAGTATGAAGTTTCACTCACAACTGCTGTGGATGAGAAATCGGTTGGAAGCTTTCCTCATGTCAGCACGTTGTAGGTGTCGCCACCGGCGCCAACCGTGTGTGAATGCTCTGAAAAGCTAATCATTTGCATATCACAGCAACTTCTTCCTGTCGGTCAAATTTCGCTTCTGTAGCACGTCATCTTCGTGGTGTAGCAATTTTAATGGCCAGTAGTGTATGTCAAACGCTGAGGAGGAGCGAAAACTGCCGCAGCATATACGGCGTTTTCATATATTACTTCTTTATTATTAAATCTATTTGCAACACATCTCACAGGCAGTAGTCACATATACCACTGGATATACCTTCAAAAGTATATCATTGTACAGTGTATAGTCCAGGAGCTTCGACGTCATAAACATTAAACTGTGTGTTAATGAAATGGCAGGGCGTAATTCGCTAGATATACGTGTGAAATAAGAGGTGTAATAATCAAACACAAACTCAGTTAACAACAGTGTAAGAACATGGTCAGCAATGCACAGAGTCACTGTCCACATACGCTACCTGCCATTTGTGCCTGCTCTTTCTTGTAAGTAAGTAAAAGGCCGTCCGTCTAGCGGGCAGAATTCACACCAACTCCCACTGACCCGTGGGAAGCGCTGAATGTAAAACACACACACACACACACACACACACACACACACACAGAGAGAGAGAGAGAGAGAGAGAGAGAGAGAGAGAGAGAGAGAGGGGCCAAGACGCCGCTCCAGTCCGTGCACTCCGGGAACGCAGACGCACAGGCTTACGGACACCGGACAACACCGGACGTTACTACTTGCGACCATCCGGACTGCACACTCGTATTGTCAGCCCCAACCACCACTCTGGTGCTCTGGTGCCTCCGCAAGTCCATACAGTCCCGTTGCTCCGGAAGAGCCTCCCCTCAGATGTCGCGGTCCCTCTCCCGTTGCCGTCCCGTGGCGCTGGCTCCAGACCCTTGACGCTCTGCCGTACAGGGAACGAAAACAATAGCGGCGTTCGCGCCACCTGCAGTGCGTGAGGGAACATGCCCTGTGCCACAAAGTCACGGCATAACATTTAGCAACAAGATACCAGCACGAAATCCAAACATATCATAAAAATGGACATACGTACTCGTACATACACTGACGGAAATAAAAATCACAACACCAAAAAAATAATTCATGTAGAGTAATGAGATTTCGGGAGTACATTTGTCTACCTAACATATTTAAGTGATAAGCACTACGAGATCACAGGTTACTTTAAGCGTGCGATAAGCAATTGCAAATGTGAAATGCTGATACATTAACAAGCAATGTGACGACCAGAATGCTGCATACAAGCACGCAGGGAGATGCCATTTTCCTTGACTTCCGGAAGGCGTTCGATACAGTTCAGCACTGTCGCCTGATAAAGTAAGAGCCTACGGAATATCAGACCAGCTGTGTGGCTATATTGAAGAGTTTTTAGCAAACAGAACACAGCATGTTGTCCTCAATGGAGAGACGTCTACAGACGTTAAAGTAACCTCTGGCGGGCCACAGGGAGTGTTACGGGACCATTGCTTTTCACAATATGTATAAATGACCTAGTAGATGCTGCAGTATACAGAGAAGTTGCAGCATTAAAAATTGCAGCGAAATGCAGGAAGATCTGCAGCGGACAGGCACTTGGTGCAGGGAGTGGCAGCTGACCCTTAACATAGACAAATGTAATGTATTGCGAATACATAGAAAGAAGGATCCTTTATTGTATGATTATATGATAGCGGAACAAACACTGGTAGCAGTTACTTCTGTGAAATATCTGGGAGTATGCGTACAGAACGATTTGAAGTGGAATGATCATATAAAATCAATTGTTGGTAAGGCGGGTGCCAGGTTGAAATTCATTGGGAGAGTCCTTAGAAAATGTAGTTCATCAACAAAGGAGGTGGCTTACAAAACACTCGTTCGACCTGTACTTGATTATTGCTCATCGGTGTGGGATCCGTACCAGGTCGACTTGATAGAGAAGATCCAAAGAAGAGCAGCGCGTTTCGTCACAGGGTTATTTGGTAAGCGTGATAGCGTTACGGAGATGTTAAGCAAACTCAAGCGGCAGACTCTGCAAGAGAGGCGCTCTGCATCGCGGTGTAGCTTGCTGTCCAGGTTTCGAGACGGTGCGTTTCTGGATGAGGTATCGAATATATTTCTTCGCCCTAATTATACCTCCCGAGGTTAGCGTGAGCAGCTACGGATTGAGAGGTCTTTCCCTCGGGTGAAAAGTTTAATATTTTATTTTCAGACAATTATTATCTGTCCGTCATCACTTTTTTGGGAGTGATTATTACATACACAAGAAAACCTAAATCGGGCAAGGTAGAAGGATCACGAATGTATAATTAGAGATTCGAGCGCGCACGGAGGCTTTCTGCCAGTCGTTCTTCTCGCGAACCATACGCGACTGGAACAGGAAAGGGAGGTAATGACAGTGGCACGTAAAGTGCCCTTCGCCACACACCGTTAAGTGGCTTGCGAAGTATGAATTTAGATGTAGATGTAGATCCATTGATTCGTACAGATGGCGGATGTCAGTTTGTGGTATGGAGTTCTGTGCCAGTAGCCCTTGGTCGGTTAATACAGTGGTGGTCAATCCTATTCGTGGATGACACTAGAGTTTTCGTCCGATGATGCCTCATATAAGATACAAGCTCGATTGGAGACGGAGACAGATATGGTGATCGAGCAGGCCAAGTCAACATGTCGACACTCGGCAGAGGATGGTGGTTTACTACAACAGTATGTGGGCCAGCGGCCACTGTTAGAACTATGAACCCCCCCCCCCCTGTAATGGTGTTCATGAAAGACAGGCACCCCAGCAGGTCGAATCAACAGACTGACGCACGATTTTGCAGTTAGGATGTATGGGATAATGAAGAGAATACTACTGCTCTCATACGAAATCGCACCCCAGATCATAATTCCAGGTGTAGGTACAGAGTGTCTAGCATGTCGACAGGGTGATCGCAGGTTCTGAACTGGCCTCCATCTGACCAACACTCAGCCATCATTGACCCAGAGACAGAACAAGCGTTAATCAGAAAATGCAATAGACGTCCATTCTCCCCTCCAATGAGGTCACGATTGAACATCACTGCACTTGCAAATCGTGGTGGATTGAGGTCACTGGAATGCATGCTACAGGGGTCTGGCTCGATGCTGCCCTTGAGGTTTCAAGATGGCAACCTATAAGGGTCGTTTACTGGAAGTGCAAGACCATATCAATCGCCACTTTGCGTTTTTCTTTTGAATAATTAATTATGGCAGTAATAGAAAGTAGCAGCACAAATGTGAACAAATTTGCGGTTCATCACACTACGTTAGCCGGCTGTGGTGGCCGAGCGGTTCTAGGTGCTACAGTCTGGAACCGCGCGACCGCTACGGTCGCAGGCTCGAGTCCTGCGTCGGGCATGGATGTGTATGATGTCCTCAGGTTAGTTAGGTTTTAGTAGTTCTAAGTTCTAGGGGACTGATGACCTCAGAAGTTAAGTCCCAAAGTGCTCAGAGCCATTTCGAACACTACGTAAATAGAGATGGCTAAGGGATGAGCAATGAGAATGTATGGACTGCGTTAGGTTCAAATAATTTTTGTGGCCAGAGTTTCGTATGGGATTGTACCCAGGGAGCCGGTGGTGCCAAATCTGCAGTGCGTTAGCCCGAAGGTCGCAATTTACGACCTGCAGCACTCCAGGACGTGCTGACCCCACCTGGCCGGTCTCCAGCGGCAGGGCTTTGATGCTGTCTGACAGGTAGCAAGCATTTCGGCAGGACACTGCGAGGCAAGCATAATGTCTCCCCACACTGAATAACTCAGGGAGACGCTGTTTACCCCTTGGCCGTGTCGCCCTGGGCTCAAAAATGCGTCGCGGACGACATTGCCAGCAAGGAATGTACCTCCGCGAATCCCTCAGTCCATAGTTTTTGATAGTAGGACAGAGGAACCGAATGCGTCCGTTTGGATGTTGGCTTCAAGGAAGCGTCTGGAAAATTTTTCGGATGAGCGGCGACTCTCAAAGGCGAGCGTGATTGGCCAGATCGAAGTGACGCAAGCATTGTTTCCCGCGAACTCACAGTCGCGCTCGTTGGTGAAAAATTTGTTAAAATGTTGCGATTTGACAGCCGCATCAGAGGAGCGGCACGCCACACCAGATTTTGGTACAAATGAGAGACTCGCGTTTCAGCATCCCTCCGATAAGGACTCAGTATTCTTCATCGGGCGATTCGGAGTAATTGGGGAGTAGCTGTGTACCTGAACCCGGAACTGGATAATTTCGCGGAATTGTGTCATATACGCTCGCCGCTGTGGTTGCAGCGACGTCACACGTGATTCGCAGAAGGGCACGACGGGAATAGCCGGCCGGGGAAACAGTCGTGGTCTCATTCAGTTACGGGAAAGTGCCAATACGTATTTCTAGGTTTTATGTTTGTAGATTCCTGTCACACTCCTTTCTCGTTATTAAAATTTCAATCTGTCCAGACTCAAGAGACATCACCTCTTTAATTCGATTTGTTAGTATACGTAATTTTCAAATGGAATAAATGTGATTATCTTTCCCGAGATTTCAGAACATTCATATATCGACACAGCAAAGTTTTCCTAAATCCAAGTAACATATTTTGGTGGGCTTAACTTTATGTTTATAATTTACATGTATCACTACTTTCTATGCGGCAAACGACCTCACCCAATCAGTTTCCTCTACAGAGGCCGGGAATGCATTAACAGATGTCATTAAGCGCATAATAATCGCACTGGGGGCAACTTATGATTGAACAGAATAGTTCATTTGCATGAATAAAACGTTCTCGGTTTTCCAGCCGCGTCAGTTCCAATAAAATCCTCTAGCTTTCGATGGCCATCTCCGCCATCGTCGTCAGGAGTTCTTTTTTTCCTTTTTTTTCTTTATTGAATTTCAATTCCCCCCGAAGGGGGCGGGCTGGCAGCAGCTTAGTATGCCGCTCTTCAGCCTACAGATTTTGCGAGAAAGTTCAAGAGAATAAATAATGAAAAACAGGCGATAAAATCGGAGACTTAAAGAGTAACATGGCGAAAAGAAATCGTGGAACTTAAAACAAACAACAGAGGGATGATGATGCTAATAAAATACATACGAAGCAGACGGGAAAACAATAGACAGACAATTAAAAAACTCGGCGACAGTCTGGATTCTGTTCGCAAAAGACATAAAATTCACACCTAGCGACAGCATGGTTTCTGTTCGCAACACGAGAAAGACAAACAACACTGAATAGTCAGTGGAACACTGCACTAAAAAGTTGGCAAATGTGACATACCACAGTCGAGAGCAGGTGGGGGGAAACTCGACAGAAGATGGGAAAACAAAAAAGGGGGCAAAGGCGAGTAAAAGCGAAGGGGGAAACCGGGAAAGGAGCTGATGGAGGATGAGGACCCATAAGAGGGGTGGGGGGCAGACGCGTCAGGGAGTGGGGTAGGCAGAGGAGGGGAATACAAAAGGACTTGGGGGGGGGGAGAAGGGAGGTAGGGAGAGGTTCAGTGGGGAGAAAACAGGACGGAAGGGGGGGAAGAGGGAGCCCAGGGAAGGACAGAGGAAAGGAGGGGGAGTGAGGATCAGAGTTGATAGGAGGGATAAATGGAGGGAGAGAGGGCATCGTCCGGGAGGGGGAGTTGACGGAAGCCACCTTGGGAAAGGATCCTCAGGAGTTACGGTCTCTCGCTTATATAGGCATGATGACATCATCAGCATCCAATCAGATAGATCCAATGTGGCGCTCGTGCGTAAGTCGACACGGGCAGCTAGCAGAGCTGTTGCCCGTGGCAGCACCGGTGACGTCAAGTGGCGCCAGGAGCAGGCGCCACGTTTGAAACTGCCGCTCCCGCGTCGCGCATCTGTCTCTGCTTTCTTTCGATGTCCAACGCCCGTCCCCATGCCCTGCTGAGTGTGTATCTCTGGTCTCTTTTGAAATTGTTGTTTAAGCGAATCGTGGCTGCTTCCTTTATAACGGAGTCCCAGTAACTAGACGCATGAGCCAACACTTCTGTATTTTCAAGCTGTATTTTATGTCCGTTTTCTAGGCAATGCTCCGCTATGGCCGACTTTTCAAGCTCCCTTTGTTTTATATGGCGCTTGTGCTCAGTACAACGCTCCGCAACCGTGTGAATTGTCTGTCCAATGTACGTGCTGCCACATTCACAGGGTACACCATACACACCGGACACTGTAAGAGCAATGTCGTCTTTAACAGGGCGCAACGTATCTCGTATCTTGGAGGCGGGCCGGAACACTGGTATTAGCCCATGTTTCTGCAGAAGACGTCCTAACTTACTGCTAGTTGCTCCACGGTATGGCAGGAATACAGTCCGTTTGGCATATTTGCATATCGCCTCACTGGCAGCAAATGAAACTCGGATGTCGCTTCCCAAGGTAACCAATTTGTAACAGTTCGTTGTGTACGTATTGTGTCAACTGCTGCACAGATTGCTGGCACAGATAAAATATGATGTCCCAGAGTCAAACGCAGACCACTCTGGTCTTCTCTCTCGGTAGTGCCTCGAGGCCGTCCGCAACCCCTTCTTCTTGCGACCGTACGTTCTCCTGACCACCCCTGCCAGCAATCATGTATGCTGTCTTCATTCCTGCCAAGTCTTTGTGAAATACTGCAAAAGGAAACATCCAGCTTCTCGCCACCCTGTTAAACGACTTCGTTCAAGCTCAGTGAGGTGCCGGTAATGTCGTCTTTGTCGCCTTAAAGGAATAATTGACTAACATCATCTCACCACGTCCATCTCAAAGATAACTAATGCTCATGACCGGTGCACCGTGTTTTTTAAAGCAAATCTGACTTGCCCCTTCATACTGGGGTACTAGCGCCACTCTTATGCTACTGGCGCGAAACTTGAATAGGCATCATCTGTCGCATGGGAAAACGCGCTACCAACTTTCGTCTATGTCGCGCTCCTCCTTCATGGCGTAGCCATTTTTTCCGTCGATGTATGTATGTATGTTCCATATTCCCTCCGAAAACACTGGACTACTTTCGACCAAATTCGGTAAAAGGATCGCTTATCGTCTGGTAATCATCGCTTCAGGCTTAATAACCACCTAACTATCAAGTGGATGAAAAAGCAGAGTAGCCCATGACGCACGAGTAGTCATAATTTAGTCACCCAGTATTCGAGAACGAGTGCACTTAGTGACTGGAAGAATTTCAACCGTTTTCGAATTTATTTTTTTCTTCTCGTTGACAGTCCCCAAAGAATTATGAAAGAAATTTATCGCTTGTCACATTGCTGTTCATGTACGCCTCTTTAATTTACTACTTTTTTACTACTAACTCTATTCGCAACACATTTTTCGCTTACAGCATTCCCCTACATTGCGGAATATACCTACAAAAATACATGATTGTACGACACATAGTTAAGGAAATACACTACTGGCCATTAAAAATGCTACACCAAGAAGAAATGCAGATGATAAATGGGTATTCATTGGACAAATATATTATACTAGAACTGATATGTGATTACATTATCACGCATTTTGGGTGCATAGGTCCTGAGAAATCAGAACCCAGAACAACCACCTCTGGCCGTAATAACGGCCTTGATACGCCTGGGCATTGAGTCAAACAGAACTTGGATGGCGTGTACAGGTATAGCTACCAATGCAGCTTCAACACGATACCACAGTTCATCAAGAATAGTGACTGGCGTATTGTGACCAGCCAGCTCCTCCGCCACTATTGACCAGACGTTTTCAATTGGTGAGAGAGCTGGAGAATTTGCTGGCCAGGGCAGCAGTCGAACATTTTCTGTATCCAGAAAGGCCCGTACAGGACCTGCAACATTCGGTCGTGCATTATCCTGCTGAAATGTAGGGTTTCGCAGGGATCGAATGAAGGATAGAGCCACGGGACGTTAACACATATGAAATGTAACGTTCACTGTTCAAAGTGCCGTCAATGCGAACAAGAGGTGATAGAGACGTGTAACCAATGGCACCCCATACCATCACGCCGGGTGATAGCCAGTATGGCGATGACGAATACACGCTTCCAATATGTGTTCACCTCGATGTCGCCAAACACGGGTTGGACCATCATGATGCTGTAAACAGAACCTGGATTCATCCGAAAACGTGGCGTTTTGCCATTCGTGCACCCAGGTTCGTCGATGACTACAACATCGCAGGCGCTCCTGTCTGTGATGCAGCGTCAAGGGTAACCGCAGCCATGGTCTCCGAGCTGTTAGTCCATGCCGCTGCAAACGTTCGTGCAGATGGTTGTTGTCTTGCAAACGTCCCTATCTGTTGACTCAGGGATCGAGACGTGGCTGCACGATCCATTACAGCCATGCGGATAAGATGGCTGTCATCTCGACTGGTGATACGAGGCCGTTGGGATCCAGCACGGCGTTCTGTGTTATCCTCCTGAACCCACCGATTCCATATTCTGCTAACAGTCATTGGATCTCGAATAACGCGAGCAGCAATGTCACGATACGATAAACCGCATCGCGATAGGCTACAATCTGATCTTTATCAAAGTCGGAAACGTGAAGGTCCACATTTCTCCTCCTCACACGAGGCATTACAACAACGTTTCACCAGGCAACGCCGGTCGACTGCTGTTTGTGGATGAGAAATCGGTTGGAAGCTTTCCTCATGTCAGCACGTTGTAGGTGTCGCCACCGGTGCCAACCGTGTCTGAATGCTCTGAAAAGCTAATCATTTGCATATCTCAGCAACTTCTTCTTGTCGGTCAAATTTCGCTTCTGTAGCACGTCATCTTAGTGGTGTAGCAATTTTAATGGCCAGTAGTGTATGTCAAACGCTGAGGAGGAGCGAAAACTGCCGCAGCATATACGGCGTTTTCATATATTACTTCTTTATTATTAAATCTATTTGCAACACATCTCACAGGCAGTAGTCACATATACCACTGGATATACCTTCAAAAGTATATCATTGTACAGTGTATAGTCCAGGAGTTTCGACGTCATAAACATTAAACTGTGTGTTAATGAAATGGCAGGGCGTGATTCGCTAGATATACGTGTGAAATATGTGTACAATTCCTGTGAGATATATTAAATTTATGTGAAATATACTGTACATGTGTGTACACGGATAAAGCCACAGGTAAAAAACCAGTGGAACACTTTAAAGCAAATTGGGCCCACATAGTAGTTACGATATGAAATAAATACCCTGGGAGTAAGAGCCATCAGCGCCTTATTGAGGGGTGTTGCAACGTGGGGAGAGAAGGGGGGAGGAGGAAATGGACAGAAAACGAGGGGGGAAGGAGATGGACACTGATAGTGAGAGGAAGAGATGGGCAGATAGCGGACGAGGAGAAACTTGACAGAGAAAGGGAAGAGTAAGAGATGTACAGAGAGAGGAGAGAGGATAAGATGAACAGGGAGAAGGGAGGAGGAGTTGAACTGAGAAGGGGTGAAGGGTGAGGGGGAGGCAGGATATCGACTAATAGAAGATTGGAATAGATATTTATCCGAGCAAATACAGGTAGTCAACTCCTTTAATTAATAAATTAAGAAAGAAGGCGGACGGATAAGACTCCACTTGAGTTTGCTAAACATCTCCGTAACGCTCTCACGCTTACCAAATAACCCTGTGACAAAATGCGCCGCTCTTCTTTGGATCTTCTCTATCTCCTCTGTCAACCCGAGTTGGTACGGATCCCACACTGATGAGTAATACTCAAGTATAGGTCGAACGAGTGTTTTGTAAGCCACCTGCTTTGTTGATGGACTACATTTTCTAAGGACTCTTCCAAAGACTCTCAACCTGGCACCCGATTTACCAACAATTAATTTTATATGATCATTCCACTTTAAATCTTTCCGTACGAATACTCCCAGACATTTTACAGAAGTAACTGCTACCAGTCAAAGTCCTACACAATGGCAACATGAGGAAACGGTTCATCGCACGTAGCACTTTCTAGAAATGTGCACAAGTAAAAATAAAGGGGCTTTGAGTGTGATAAACGAGGTTTCCAGACAAAAGGGTCACTCTTTCCGATACTTGCTCCGGGGCAGATGATATCCAGTGTCTGCAAACAATGATTCGAAAGTGAGCTGGTGTTCCATCATGCACCAACCACATTACTTATAACATGAAATGTATTCGCAGTTGCGAATATCGACAACTATCAGCTGTATAATCGAATGACGATAACGAGAATTTGTGCTGAACCAGAACTCGACCATGGATTTCTTGCTTATAGCGAGTGGTTTTCTTATCATTAGGCTATCCGAGCACGACTTATGGCCAGTCTACAACCTGCACTCTCGCATCCGTTATGTATGGTCCCGTACCGGAGAGGCATTTTGATTGAAAGTCGCTTGCGCAGTGTCGACAAATAAATACGACATTGCAGTTCTTACGTTGTTCTGATGTAGTGTTCCTTCGGACATGTATGGGTTGCATCGAAATTACTTACTGTATTGCGGAAAGCAAATTCTCCAAAAAAAGTGGCAGAACTTTTTGCAGCAATTTTATCTGAGTGTGTCCTGTAAGGTGTTGCGGCAAAACACGTGGTCGAAGGAGGGAACTGCCCAAACGTCGACGTTATAACGGAAACAAGTTAACTGCATCCGCTAATTTTTCGTACGCTATTAGTTGTGCAGTAGCAGAAAGGATGCTAGCAAATTCCTTGAAACCAAAATTTGGAGCGATATCATAGTTCATCGAAGTGACAGAATTCAACTACCTAGGAAGCAAGGCAAGACAGGAGGGCTGATTCAAGGAAAAATTAAAAGATTGGCAAAAGCGAAGAAAGTTCCTACAGTAAAATAGATATATTGTCCTTGATAGAATACGTCTGCGGCACAACAGCGTTTATGGAAGAGAAACAAAGACCCTTCAGGCGATGAACAAATTGAAAGCATACGAAATCGTATGGTAAGAAACCATGTTGGAAACTGACAGATAAAATGCGAAACGAAAAGAATAAATGGTTAAAGAAGTTTATAGAAGATCCTTACTTGAAGATACGACAGTTTAATTAGACCTCTAATATGGCATCTAGGACTAGTTACGGTGGCGTTAACAGCAGCAATAGAGGGAAAAGTAGCTGCATAGCCAGAGAAAGATGGAGACAGTTTAAAGTCAGTCTAAGAATGATATCTAGAGACCGGATTTTTTTTTCAATTACATATTCTGTTCCTTTTATGTAGTTGTAAGGGAAACTGAAGTGTCAGTGGATTACACTGAAAGGATCCTTACTTCAAATTTTTAAATGACATATTTTTAATTGGTAGAGTTGTCAGCGCTAATAGAAAAACAACACTCCGTGAAATGACCGAAGAAATCAAACATAAAAACAACACTCCGTGAAATAACCGCAGAAATCGGTGAGGGCCGCATGACCAAAATTTCTGTTCGGACAGTGCATCGAAATTTGGCGTTCATGGCCTATGGCAGCGTTCGGCCGACGCGAGTGGCTTTGCTAACTTGGTCATATGACTGCCAATTTCAGTGGTTAGGAGCTTGGCCTATGGCAGCGTTCGGCCGACGCGAGTGGCTTTGCTAACTTGGTCATATGACTGCCAATTTCAGTGGTTAGGAGCTGATGGCAGGGTTCGAGTGTGGCGCAGACCCCATGAAGCCATGGATCCAAGTTGTCAACAAGACACTGTGCAAGCTGATGGTGGCTCCATATGTGTGTGGATAGTGTTGACATGTAATGGACGTAGTCCTCTGGTCAAAATGAACCGATCATCGACTGGAAATGATTGTGTTCGACTACTCTGAGTCCATTTGCAGCCGTTCATGGAGTCGTTGTTCCAAACAAATGGCTCAAATGGCTCTGAGCACTATGGGACTTACCTGCTGAGGTCATCAGTCCCCTAGAACATAGAACTACCTAAACCTAACTAACCTAAGGACATCACACACATCCATGCCCGAGGCAGGATTCGAACCTGCGACCGTTGCGGTCACGCGGTTCCAGACTGTAGCGCCTAGACCCGTTCGGCCACTCCGGCCGGCCTGTTCCAAACAACGAAGGAATTTTTATGGATGACAGCGTCTCACGTCACAGTGCGACAACTGTTCGCGATTGTTTTGGAGAGCATTCTAGACAATTCAATGATGAAGATGATGACGATGATGATGATGTTTGGTTTGTGGAGCGTTCAACTTCGCTGTCATCAGCGCCCAGACTGTTCGAGCGAATGATCTGGGCACGCAGATCGTCCGACATGAATTACACCGAGCATTTATGGGACATAATCGAGAGATCAGTTCGTGCACAAAATCCTGCAGCAGCAACGCTTCCGCAAACATGGACGGCTACAGAGGCAATGTGGCTCAGTATTTCCGCAGGGGATTTCCAACGACTTGAGTCCATTTGGTGGTTTCAGACACTGAAACACACTTTTGGAATCCGCAATGATAAATTGCCTCCATAGTGAGGTCAATTTGTAACTCATTTTAATTCTTTCACCGACACCACTTGTAGTACAGCCCTCTACAGGTCCTTAAATCAAGCCAGTTCGGTCACTTCGGATATGCTCACACTACACTGCCCAGTCACATTAAAGTCATCATCTGTCAAAAGCTAGAGTAGTCACCTCATGCAATTCGGACCGCTGCGAGACGTGCAGGAAGACTCAGTGAGATTCTGGAAGGCACCGACAAGGACGTGAAGACATGTGGTCTCCATTGCCGTGGCCAGCTGCCCAAGGCTACTGTATTCTACTTGTTTATTTGTGGCATGGACGAAAAAAAGTGGTCGTTTACGTCTGTAAGATTCGCATGTTATTTCTTAATGTTTAAATAAAGGTAATAGCAGCAGAACAAACACATGGTACCGCACTGAGAAGGTGTAAATTTTATACAATTTGATGCCTTTAGTGGGAGAAAAATATTGGAGCGAACGCGTCTCGAATATCGGCGAGTCCACGTATTTGTCCCCGACGGTGCTGCCTCGTCTCACTGAGATAATCAGACGGTTCCGGCACAGTGCAGAGTTCATGCTACATGGTGTCGAACACGCTGCACGCAGCTACAGCTTTGCCAGGTCGTCTTTCTCTTTAATCTCATTTCTGTTAAATTTATTGACTGGACTATTTTTCCCTAGATCCACTTTTGTCTTGAACTGAGATGAGGAATCGCATGCCGACCACCAAGTGCGGCACTTTTTCTTCACCCTGTAAGTTATTGTTAATGAGTAACGAATCGACTGTCCAATACCCGCTTCCTAGAACATTGTTTCTACTCTAACTACTACGACTGATTCCTATTTAAACGGCCCGTCCAACTTGTCTAGCCACCGGCACCAACCTACATGCATGTCCGCTCGTTACGTACTAAAATAATGCTGGTGCGACTCGACAGTATTCCCAACTTCGAAAAAAGACGTGTAGCGTTATCAGAAGTTCCAGCTCATGACCGAGCGAGGTGGCGCAGTGGTTAGACACTGGACTCGCATTCGGGAGGACGACGGTTCAATCCCGCGTCCGGCCATCCTGATTTAGGTTTTCCGTGATTTCCCTAAATCACTCCAGGCCAATGCCGGGATGGTTCCTCCGAAAGGGCACGGCCGACTTCCTTCCCCATCCTTCCCTAATCCGATGAGACCGATGACCACGCTGTCTGGTCTCCTTCCCCAAACCAACCAACCAATCCAGCTCATGCTACCTAAAAGGTACTCTTACATCGTTCACAGATCTTTCACAAACGTTGAATGCGCTGTAGTGAAATAGCCCTATCATTAAATTATAGCGTTCACTGACATGTTGAACTTCTATTCAAAAAAATCAAATCTATGCCAATATGAAAGATCCATTGATATCTTTTTTCTGTGACAGTTACACTGCATGTAAAATTCATATCTGTCTCTTGCGATGTCCCTCGTATCGCTCCAGTAGGATTTGGAGTTGAAACACGGCTGTCTGAGCCCGTGATTATGAAAATACAGCATGCGTAAAATACAGCATGCGTAAAACAAGGAGAAATTGATTTATGAGAGCTCCAATGGGCATCTGATTAATGTAAAAACAATCGTTTTGTAGCAAGGAGGTAAAACGATACGCAGTGGAAAAGTTCGCAGCGTGATTAGTTATCTCTAATTAATCGGACAAATGAATGGCTCGCGAACAAACACCGCTTCTGGAGTTTGGGTTATCGAAAGGGAGCGCAATAAATAATTTTAGCAGTACAGCGTTTTCCAGTAAATTTCATTTTCATTGCGAGAGAAATACTTCATTATTTGTCTAGCACACAATATCTAAAATTATAAATAAATATTCCATTACCGCTGGACATTCTCTAAATATCAGATATAATCGAACATAGTTGTCGGAAATGGAAAATGTGTAACTGGTATTTAATGTAGATAGCCTAGGACGCAGTAAAAAACGTAAATCACGTAATAAAATATTCGTCCACCATTGGCATGAATATGAAACGTGATTTTTCGTGGCATGGGTTCTACAGTTAGGCGAAACACGAAATAAAGCACAGATTACGGCAATTCGTGTAGGTTATTACGAAGTCACCTGTCGGATATGTCACATACTGTTCATGTTTGTCGGTGTTTGAGAACTGGGTTCTGAATTACTCCTTTTCAAATTTCTAGTGGTTACAGGGTACTCATATCTTCTCTGAAGTTCGTTTTTCGTCCTCCTTCAAGCGTCTTAGAATACGTTTACAGAGCTATCGGTGGTCACAAAAAAGTTGACAACACATTTATCATCTTCCCTGCAAGAAGAGAATAGTATAATGGCCATCTTTATAACAACCTGAAGCTGACGGAAATTTTGATGAGGTTCCCTCGTCTTCGTGCGAAGTCTTCCTCAGCTGAGATGTTGACATATGTATTTTAACCTTCTGTATACAAAATAAGTTTGTTTTGCTCTTATTTCCTTTTCCGGTCAACAGTATTTTATGTTTGACCAACAAACACGAGAATCGGAGGTAAGTGCTACCAGCAGAATAAAAACAATTGTCGAACATCATCAAACTTCTGAAGCATTTGAGGCGAAAGTAAACGACGCCTGTTAATATCGCAATTTCTGTCTCTTATTCAGCAGTACACTGGATGCTACTTCCCCGGGACATAGAAGGTAGAAAGAAAGAGTAGAGAGTGCAGTCAGCAATACAGTCATTAGAAATCTAAGCTCGGATTACGAAAGGATGGAGAAAGACATCGGCCGTGTTTTTTTTATTTTTTATTTTTTTTTCCTAAGGAATCATCTCGGCATTTGCCTGGAGCGATTTAGGGAAATCGTGGAAGACCTAAATCTGGATGGCTGGATGGGAATTTGAACCGTAATCCTCCAGAATTCGAGTCCAGTATGAGAATGAGTGTGCCACCTCGCTCGATATGGTGACATAAAATATGGCCAATTAAGTTGCGGAAAATTTGTGCAAAATTTCCTTGGAAGGAGGATGAGGCGCGAACGTCTGCAGTCTTGGCAGTTTTGCAACAGTTACATGTTTCAGACAAGCATAATACGAGGGCGTGCAGAAAAGTGATCCCTCCAAATTTTGGGGTTAATACTGTTAAAGATTTTTAAAATAAAAGTCTTTACTAACATTTTACAACTTTATTCTTCGGCTCTACATATTTATTTCCAAACATAGTCATCCTGACGACGAACACATTTTTCATACTTCCAATAATGTGTTGGTCCATCTCTGGCACTTCTGCGGACAGTTATTCGGCTTGGCATTGATTGTTGAATGGTACAGTTGTAGGACGTACTCTTGAGGAATATCGTATCGTGCCAATTGATGCGTCAAAACACCGAGATTATTAGAAGTCGCTGCCCATAATGCTTCAAACGTTCTCCGTTTGGGAGAGATACGGCGACCTTGCTGGACAAGGCCGGTTTAGGAAATCACGAAGTCAATAAATAGAAGATCTCACCAAGTGCGGGCGGGGATTATCTTGCTGAAGTGTAAGCCCATTGTGGCTTGCCAAGAAAGACAACATAACGGGGCACGGAATATCGTGTAAGCTGCGCTGTAAGGGTACCATAGACGATAACCAAAGGGGCCCTACTACGAAAACGAATAGCTCCCCAGACCACCACAGTTGGGCCGTGTACGGGGTTGACATCCCAATGCTGTCTAGAGCGTCACCAGACATGCCTTCACTGATCATCGGGACTCAAACTGCACTCCAATGACATTCTACACCGAATGTGTCCGATACCACAGCAAATAACTTGGCGTAAAAAGGTAATTGGTAGTCGGCACAAAGTGCCGCGTGAGCTGATTTCCCTTTCTGAGAGGCGCCTATTAATGACCCTTGTGGTCACTGAAGAACTTGCACGTCGATTCGACAGCCAGGAGTGACGGTCTGGGATGTAGTTCGTTTTCATAGCACGAGTGTGATTATTTCAGTGACAGCGTTGTTCTCAACAGAATCCACAGCAAATCAACACCGACAACGGTAACTCGGGTAGACACCCCGGCGTCACAAGGTGAAGATGAAGAGTTAGAGAAAGTGTGTGAGGAGATTGCAAGGGCAATCTAACAGTTACGGAAGATTAGAATGCAATTGTAGGGGAAGTATAGGAAGAAAGAGTTAGAAGAGAAAATGAGCTTGGAAGTAGGAATGGTAGATGGTTCAAATGGCTCTGAGCACTATGGGACTTAACTTCTAAGGTCATCAGTCCCCTAGAACTTAGAACTACTTAAACCTAACTAACCTAAGGACATCACACACATCCATGCCCAAGGCAGGATTCGAACCTACGACCGTAACGGTCGCGCGGCTCTAGACTGTAGTGCCTAGAGCCGCTCGGCCACCCCGGCCGGCGGAATGGTAGAGGAAAAAGGGTAGCTGAGCTCTGCAAGAAATTTCCGTTAATAATAGCGAATAATCTGTTGAATAATCACAATAGGAGGAGGTATCCTCGGAAAAGGACGGGAGATACATGAACAATTCAGTTAGATTACACCATGGACAGACGGAGATTCTGAAATCAGATATTGGATTGTAAGGCTTACCAAGGAGCATTTACAGACTCAGATCCCAATTTAATAGTAATCAAGAGTAGTCTGAAGTTTTAAGATTATAGTCAGGAAGAACCAGTGCACAAAGAAGTGGGATACGGAAGTACTAAGGAATGAAGAGATACGCTGGAAGTTCTCTAAGGCTATAGATACTGAGAGAATAAATAGCGAAGTAAGCAGTTCAATTGAAGAGAAATGGACAGCTGTAAAAAGGCAGTCACAGGAGGAGAGAAAAACGTAGGCATAAGCAAGGAAACTACGAGAAAAACATGGGAAACAGTAACGGTGCTGTCAAACTTCCTTGAGATACTCGGCAAATTACCTTGACATCTGTCGATTTTCTTTCGTTAAGAGCTTCGTCTACAAGGAAGTCAAGATTCCAGTTGCAAATCTGGTCAGATACTAGGTAAGCTTGCATTTGTTTCACTAAACGGCAGTCTGTGAGGTGTAAAATGCCTTCTTGAAGTCAAAAAATACGGAATCAGGATATTACGTAAATATGATCTACGACCCTTCTTGAAAGCAGGAATAACCTGAGTTTTCTATTCTTTTTTATTCTTTTATTTTTTTCCCCAGCCAATAGGTATCTTTCATTGCTGCAGTGATCTACGACAAATTGCTGCTAGAACGGGTCCAAGATATTTCGTATAATCTTTGCAGAACCTCACAGGTATCTCATATGACCCTGATGTCTTTCCACTACTAAGCGATTGTAATTGCTTTTCTGTTCCGAGATCGGTTACCCTACGAGCTGCCGTTGCGATGTTCGTACTGTGACTGAAAGGAGGAAACCTGTTCTTATCCGCGGTGAAACAAGACCTTATTCAGTATTTCGGCCTTCTCTCTGTTAGCCTCCGCTCCTGTGCAGTATGGTCACTGAGAGAATGAACAGAGGAATTCGAATCGCTTACTGATTTTACGCAAGAACAAAACCTCTTAAGGATTTTATCCAGATCAGTTAAAAAAATTTTACTTTCAAAGACACTGAATGACTCTCTCATGACTACTTCCGCTCAGTTTCGCTTCGTTCTGCTTTTCTTCGTCATTTAGGTTTTGACTCGTCTTGAATCTGTAAGGAATTCCTCTCTATTTACTTAGGACCTTTCTAATACAGCTGTTAAACCACGGCAGGTCTTTCCCATCACTTTGGACATTGCTTAGAACATGCTTGTCCAATGCATAAATTTCTGAAGTTCTGTTTAGCATAGATTATGTTGAAATTTGTAAATTGTACTCTATTTTTAGATACTTCATGACGACCGCGCTATGAGATTAAGCACAGAAACTTCATTATGAACTATCATAATCCTTAATTTATACTTTCTAAGTCCTATGAAATTTGAATTTCACTCATTTATTTTAATTTTTTGTTCATTGACCTTAGACGGTTATGGAGGTTATCGTAGAAAGCTCTCTATGTGTTTCTTTACGGCGCAGTGGCCCTACTGTCTCCAGATTCTTAGAATTTCAGTTTTGCCTTTGGCTCAGTTATTTCAGGGAGAAGAGCATTCTTAAGCAGGAAATAACAGTCCATTATTTGTAACATGATTTATTTGAAGATGCACCTTCGTAGAATGAAATACTTTAACGCAGGCGAACAGACCTGGTTTACAGTTCGAGCTGAGTGCATTTGCAGCGTTGCCGGGTGGGGCATTGCGTTTTCATGCCTCTCTGAAACGGCAGTAAGTTCCTCGCTACGAGGATATTGCAGTAAACGTAAAAAAGTCTTGTGAGTGAAGTAGAGCGAAAGACGAATTGCAGTATACAAGAGGAATATTGCAAGCAAGTCGTAAATTTCCTTGCGTCTCAAACTACGGTCTTTCAGATGTTCAGTGCGATGAAGTAAAGGTATCGATCAATTTTCCCCTCTTTACTGGGGAGGAGGCGCTTCTTCATAACTGATTAACTGGTTAACTGGTTTCTTATGTTTCAGAGCAATAAAGGATTTGAAGTAGCTACCTATTTGGATGGGTGTCACCACATTAGCGTGCATTAGAGATCTAGGATGAGAAAGCGGGTAATACGAACATTAAATAGCTCGCTTTGAACCAGAATCCGTTCAGTATTGGAAAGACACTAATAAAAATGTGATAATGATACTGTGATAGTTAAATAACTTTAGCGTCAAAGACAGTGGATCTGAATGTGAGACTTTTCGTTTAGAGATGGTTTGTCATTTTATAGTTAGTCACTGAAACTACGGTGGAAATATTAATTCTCGTTCCTTAATGACACCGATTTTAAAAAGTATATTGCAGGTTGTTTATTCCTAATCCACTAAATTTTATACTTCTTTTTAACCACCACCACTTTTATAATTCCGAAATCATATTTATTAAAACGTTGGATATGTTTCATATTTGATGTGAGAATATTTAGTATTTACACTACGTAACTATTTTGCACATTATAGTTCGACAAAGGAGACCTGTTGAACAACAGGCATTTCTGAGTAAATATGTGCTAAATATCCATGTTAAATAATCCTCCTCTGAGCCGGGTGCTACGATTAGTCAGGGAAAACCCCCAGTTGGGAAACGGGGCCAAAATTAGTTGCTTACTGTCGAGTTGCAATTTACGATGTCTTTATTGATTACTTCAACCATTAAAAGTCATTTCCTTTTTACCACTTGACCAGGATTGGATCCAAAAGCTAGCAGGTACGAGTGCCTTTCCAAACAATTTACTTCACAGTTAACGGCCAAGCCATTTTACTTAAAACCGGCTTTGATAAAGCATTTAATAACAAATCAAAGCCGGCCGGAGTGTCCGAGCGGTTCTGGGCGCTACAGTCGGGAACCGCGCGACCGCTACGGTCGCAGGTTCGAATCCTGCCTCGGGCATGGATGTGTGTGATGTCCTTAGGTTAGTTAGGTTTAAGTAGTTCTAAGTTCTAGGGGACTTATGACCACAGCAGTTGAGTCCCATTTGAGTCCCATAGTGCTCAGAGCCATTTGAACAAATCAAAATTTTCCAAGTAGTGAAACAAAAACACCAATTGCATACAATTTCGCTACCGAACATGTAGGGAGCCACTTTTAGATTTTGCCACAACAAGATATTAAATTACAAGGGCCCGCTAACAGGGAGGCAGAACTAGCATTTCCAAAGAATGCCAAATAGATTAAAACAATCAAAGTACAGATACAGTGATTCCCCTTTTACAATGACTAACAGTTTTAAAGCCACGTAATATAAAATAAACAATAAACAGTGGCCAAAAACAATCAGAGGAAAATACAACCATTTAACATTTTACAATAACTAACAACTTTAATACCATGTCCTGCCACCAAAATGTCCAGGGATAGAAATAATTAACCGACAGGGTGGAAGGGCGGCCACAATTGTCTCCCGAAGGATACTCAGGCTAGAAGCGGACTAACAGACCCACAACGCCTCACATTCAGCAATCACATCGACCTCACGCGAGGCCAGGGGAGGAGGACGAATCAAATCAGGAACCATAATCCCTGCCCAAAAATACACTTCCTACCGGGCAGTACTAATAAGAAGCGGAAAAGACCACTGTCTATAAATACACCGGCGACAGGGACAGGAAACCCCAACGCAGGAGGCCACAAGGCAGAAACGACGCTGGTTGCACAAACCAAAATTCTTCAATTAACATCTAAACCTTTAACCAACTTAACTTGCAGTCTATCAGAGAAACAGCAAGTGAACTCCGATGCCAAGGTTCCTCACAGCCGACCGTGTCCACGTCGCCAGCGTAACCAACTGGGCACAGTCTCGCAGCCACGCGCTCTGTCACCGGATCCCTCTTCTTCTCTGCACCCATGGCGGCGAAATACCACTCCTCAGGTTAGGCGAGTTACTAGTCCATCATTCTCGCCTCCAGACGGAAAATTTAAAGTAGTCACTCGGAACTACAGCCGTGGCCCCCGGTTGTTCACAGCAAGAACTTCCAGCCTTGTCCCGTCAACTCGTCCCACACATCTCCCACCGCCAGGATAGACCACGCGGCTTCTCGGAACAACAGCCAACTCTCGACTGCCACGCCACGCCGCGGTCTCATCGTCCTACATTCTCTAATTACCGATTTTAAAAACCGACCGACCGACTCGTCACCGCTAGGCAACCAACCGGCCATTCCCCCAAAGATCTTGTTCCCTTACACAACGCTAACAGAAAGCAACGACTCGAAGATTGATAAGACCAGAAACGCCGCCAGAGGGGAATCTCAACAGAATCGTGCGCAGCATAACGATAAATATGAAAGAATCAATTAACGATGGAATGGAAGGACTCAGGACAATCTTTACAGCGCAATATACGTTGAAAGCCGACACACGGCTCATCCTCCATTTTAAATTGTTTCCTAACGCACATCACAATTTCATAACTCAGAGTGTAGCTAAATTTCACTATACCATCCCCGCCAAGAAAAATCCTCTTTTAGGAGCAGTTACATTATTTAAGATGGATATATTTCACAGTCTGTAGCTTCCTTTAATAAATCATAATTGCTTCATAGCTGTCCTTTTTCGTCATATTGCTGGCATAAATATTGCACCCAGTTTTCTTTTATTTGTCCTTCATAGCCACAGGAGGGAATGTTCGGATACACTTGGTGGTTGGTTCGCCACTGGTTATCCTAAGTCAGTTGACATGGTGCTGGAATAGTTCTTCCAGAAATATCATGGCTACATTTGCTCTTAATTCTGGTTCTCACTCAGCTTTCCATCCCTAATGACCTTAGTGGCACCGAATCGTTAAAATCTAGTCTAAATTGACGTGTTTCATTGACTGAACTGTACAATTACAGCGCTAACCAGAGAAGTTTGTCTCCTTTGTCCGATTCTGTGTTTCCTTTTCTTGAGTTAGCAACATCTCCCCTAAGGAACTTCCATCTTGGGAGTATGTGGGTGGCAACCACATGGGCCCTTAGCAAAGTCTGACGTTACTTGCACTTAGTTGGGACAAATTTCTGCTGTATGCTTTCCTATCAGCTTGCATTAGATAGTTTTTGGTTTTTAGTCCCTGTGGCATAGCTTTCAAGGGCCAAGGGCGTATGTCTTTCTTTTCAAACGGACAGAGAAGGTTCGATCGGTCAGTAAAGGTTGCTTCATTAAGGTGAAAAACCTCAATTAAAATTCTTGCAAATCTGTAGTCAGTAAGGTGGCAGCTCCACCATCATACTGTGCTAGGATAGGGGCCATAACTCCATCAAGAAGATTTTCTTACTAAAAAACTTCATAAAAATAAGCCATATCGACAGCTAAGACGACTGAGCAAGCAAATGGATAATTACTTGGGAATATGGGACAAACTGCTCTCAAGAACATTGAATGTTCGTGGTTTCCTTAATGGAAAGAGAACTTGTCAAAGAATTAGAAAAAAGACAACGTAGAATGTGGCTCTAACAAAAACAAAAAAAAAAAAAAAAAAAAAATCTGAGAGGAATTCAGGAGATTAAACATTGATCAATAGTTCAGTTAGCAAACAACAATGAGCAGTTAGTAGCGTTTCAGTAATTATTGATAAGAAGATAGAATCTCACTGTTTTGTAAATGACAGATTAGTAGAAGGGTATGCCCCCCTCCCCCCTCCCGAAGAAGACAAAATGGAAAATAGTGAAATATTCTGTGAATAACTAAATAAATACAATACTAACCATTAAAATTGCTACACCACGAAGATGACGTGCTACATATGCGAAATTTGACCGACAGGAAGAAGATGCTGTGATATGCAAATGATTAGCTTTTCAGAGCATTCACACAATGTTGGCGCGGATGGCGACACCTACAACGTGCTGAAATGAGGAACTTTTCCAACCGATTTCTCATACACAAACAGCAGTGGACCGGCGTTGCCTGGTGAAACGTTGTTGTGGTGCCTCGTGTAAGGAGGAGAAATGTGTACCATCACGTTTCCGACTTTGATAAAGGTCGGATTGTAGACTATCGCGATTGCGGTTTATCGTATCACTACATTCCTGCTCGCGTTGGTCAAGATCCAATGACTGTTAGCAGAACATGGAATAGGTGGGTTCAGGAAGGTAATACGGAACGCCGTGCTGGATCCCAACGGCCTCGTATCGCTAGCAGTCGAGATGACAGACAGCTTATCCGCATGGCTGGTGGCTGTAACGGATTGTGCAGCCACGTCTCGATCCCTGAGTCAACAAATGGGGACGTTGGCAAGGCAACAACCATCTGCACTAACAGTTCGACGACGTTTGCAGCAGCATGGACTATCGGCTCGGAGACCATGGCTGCGGTTACTCTTGAAGCTGCATCACAGACAGGAGCGCCTGCGATGGTGTACTCAACGACGAACCTGGGTGCACGAATGGCAAAACGTCGTTTTTTCGGATTAATCCAGGTTGTGTTTACAGCATCATAATGGTCGCATCCGTGTTTGGCGACATCGCGGCGAACGCACATTGGAAGCGTGTATTCGTCATCGCCATACTGGCGTATCACCCGGCGTGATGGTATGGGGTGCCACTGGTTACACTTCTCGGTCACCTCTTGTTCGCATTGACGGCACATTGAACAGTGGACGCTACATTTCAGATGTGTAACGACCCGTGGCTCTATCCTTCATTCGATCCCTGCGAAACCTACATTTCAGCAGGATAATTCACGATCACATGTTGCAGGTCCTGTACGGGCCTTTCCGGATACAGAAAATGTTCACCTGCTGCCCTGTCCAGTACATTCTCCAGATCTCTCACCAATTGAAAACGTCTGGTAACTGGTGGCCGAGCAACTGGCTCGTCACAATACGCCAGTCACTACTCTTGATGAACTGTGGTATCGTGTTGAAGCTGCATGGGCAGCTATACCTGTACACGCCATCCAAGTTCCGTTTGACTCAATGCCCAGGCGTATCAAGGCCGTTATTACGGCCAGAAGTGGTTGTTCTTTGTACTTATTTCTCATTATCTATGCACCCAAACTGCGTGAATACGTGAATATGTAATCACATGGCAATTCTAGTATAATATATTTGTCCAATGAATACCCGTTTATCAACTGCATTTCTTCTTGGTGTAGCAATTTTAATGGCCAGGAGTGTAAATAAGTAAATATGTAAAAAGAGATTACCGTACATTATAAGAAGATCTGAATCCTCAAACGGGTAAAATACCTTTTAAAGATGTTGTAGGTAGTTTTGGTGCAGATACTTTGAACTATAGTGGAGAGAAGCTGAAACAGTGGGCAGAATTTAACAGAATAAGGAAAATAAATGCTTTCCTTCAAAAAAAAAAAAAGACATCCGAAGGTTTATTAATTGAGCAAGGAGACAAGTAATGATAAATTAAAAAAATGTCATCTTAACTAATAAATGTGTCTATATCGGAAATGGTATATCAATTGATCACTATTTGTTAATATGTAAAATACATCTCCTAACAAGATGGAAAAAAATGAAAAGTAGTAAAAGACTGAATGACGAAGTGTCTGAAATATACCTATTACAAGAAGAAAGTATAAAGCCTTTATATCAAAGAAAGGTGTCAGCCTACCCACAAGAAAAATAAATTAGGCTAGATCTTAATGAGGAATGAGACAATATTATACAGGCTGTAAGAACTGTAGCTAACGAAATTTAGGTAAACAAAGAATGAACCGGAAGAAAAAAAGGGTGAAGAACATGGAATGAAGAAACTGCATGCAAAATTATGTAGCAAGAGATATAGAAGAAAAAACGAAATAAAGGGGAAGGTATAGCAAGGAAAGCTCACTCACAGTTTCGGGACAAATATATAGGCACCATCGATGACGAAGTTCATAGGAGGCAAATGATGGCCCATATTAGGTCGCGTTAGATGGAGACAAGTAATTTTAGGCAGCATGTAATATACTTAACACTACTAACAATAGCAGATGAGCAAGAAAAGAACGAAATGGACTAATGAGAGAACAGAATCGTATGGCGAGTGCTTCAGATTGAAAATAATCAAATTGTCATAACTTTACATAAACGGAATTATCAGAATTATGTTTCTTTTTTTCACCGGCCGTGTGATAAATGCTCACTTTTTGGGCCGCATTGATAATTGCTTTGGGCCACATGTGGCCTTGCGGCCCCCAGGCTGCGTTTTTTACACACTTCCAAAGTGTTCCAGTATCTATATGCTGAAGAACGCGATGTAGCAAATATAAATATAATTGAAGAACAACAATCGATGCAACGTTACAGAGACCTGGTTTGTCATATATCAAGTTTTATGTATTTCACAAAACAGTTTGGAGCTCTACGACTATAAATGGAGAATGTGCTCAGTATGTAGACGAGACTGATTGTAATTATTTTTCCGGGGCATCTGAGATTCTGAGGATGACAACTAGCTACTGTCGAAACTGGTCATGAAAAAAAAAATTATTTCAAATCTTACTTTTCTCTTAGTGATTTAGTCTTATGAGGCTTCCCGTGGTTCTCAGGATTTCCCTACAGTCTAACTTTGTCCGATTTCTTGTTAGCATATGGCTCCATCAGCGTATGAATACTGTTACCTAGCGGGAACGGTCACTGCAGTCGGTAACGTCGGAAGCCCAGCCACGTGGGCTAGCAGTTGTAAAGTAATCCTGTGGTATACAGAGTTAGTAATCTCTTAAACTCACTGCCATCTTTGAGACTCTTGTATTTCTAGCTACTTCATTTTACAGACGTGAACTGAGAAATTACAAAATCGCTCTATGTAAAATTTTCGTCAGTGAACATCCCCTTTCTCAGATAGTGTGGATTACCATCGACATGACTCAGAATTTCAGTTGCAAATGATTTGTACTTTGACCTGTCTTCAGGTTGAAGAGGATATAGCGGCTGCAACTTGTACTCATGAAGCTTCAGTCTATTGTGTAGCTCTCTTTTCATCGTAGTTGGTGGTAGCTGCAACTGTTGAGAGGCTTGGCTGATTCATTTCGTTGGACCCTGGAAAAATGCACGTTGTACCCGTTTCACATCTGCGTTACTCGTGCTCGAAAGCCAAGCTCGCATCCTCTTCACGATACTTCAGGATTCTTTGAAACTGGTGTACTATTGTCTGATGGTTGGACGTGATGGTCCTGCTCGTCTGTAACATGTCTCGAGGCAATGATATTGTGGGCGAAAATATGCGCTACCAGGGTGTGCACGGAGGAGAATTTACTTATGCGCTGCCACGTTCGTAGCATCTACATTTATTCAGGTAGCCAAGCAGCTCCGAAATTTCTATCAGCCCCTGCAACGAGATCAATGGTCGTTGTAGAATGCCACAAAGCCCTTATGATTCTAGGGAGAAGCGACGAGGTAAACCTGCTGTGAGTCCCAAGCCACTCAGGAATCAGTGGCAATGAACAAGTTGATAGGCTGGCCAGGAGAGGTGCGACGGCTGGCTTTATTGGAACTGAACTAGTCCTATCCATCACTAAGGTGATGGTTAAATCAAAACTACGATGCTAAATGGAAGGCAGAATGCAGAATACTGGATTATGATTCAAAAACAAAAACATACCAAACTAATAATGCCAAAGCCACATATGTTTTATGAGAGTTCTGGATCGTGGGATTCACATGAGACAGATTAAACTAGTGGCTGGATTAGGGACAGGCTGTGGGAACTTTAAGAAAAACCCACACTCGATGAGTATAGAGAATGAAGATCCTAAATGTAAGCTGTGTGGTGAGGATGTTCAAATAACACTTCACATAATCTTTCGAAGCGAAGGGTTAGAGATCAGAAGACACAACATTCGACTTATCAAGTTCTGAAGAAATTATTCCTGATAAGGAACCAGTAAAGGACCTCCTGCTACTCATTAAGGGTATTGGTCGACCTTACTAGAATCAAACCTCACAATAATATCTGTTTAGATTTGGGCAATCATGGGCTGTGACTGCTGTTGCTTTTTTTTTCTTGCCCTTTTTCAAAACAAATCAAACGTGTTTCGAAGTTCCGCTGGACCTGGGTGTCGAATAGTTCTCTGCCAACCGATCAACACATTGGGGGGTGGCGGTTTTCGTAAATAACTAATATAGCACAAAACGTTATGCGTCAACTTTTTTCCCCACAAACAGCATCTTTCCACATATCCTCATTTCTGAAATATACAGTATGTGCTCAAAGTCGTAAGTGATTACGGCAGGGCCGCTCGGTTCATCTTGGAAGTACGAGGAAGATCTACAACTACGTGACTACTCTGCTATTCACAATAAAGTGCCTAGCAGAGGGTTCAATGAGCCACCTTCAAGCTGTCTCTCTTCCGTTCCACTCTCGAACGCCGCGCGTGGAAAAACGAGCACTTAAATATTACTGCACAAGCCCTGATTTCTCCTATTTTATCATGATGATCCTTTCTCTCTATGCCAACAGAATGTTTTCGTAATACGAGGAGAAAACAGATGATTGAAATTTCATGAGACGATCTCTTCGCAACTAAAAACGCCTTTTTTAAAATGATTTCCACTCCAATTCACGTATAATGTCTGTGCAACTATCTCCCCAATTTCGCGATAATACGAAACGAGCTGCCCTTCCTTGAACTTTTTCGATCCGTCAGTCCCACCTGATGCGGATCCCAAACCCCACAACAGTACTCCAGAATAGAGCGGACAAGGGTAGTGTAAGCAAACTCTTTAGTAGTCCCGTTGCACCTTCTAAGTGTTTTTCCAATGAATCGCAGTCTTTGGTTTGCTGTATGCACAACATTATTTATGTGATCGGTTGAGTTTAGGTTATTTGTATTTGTAATCTCTAAGTATTTAGTTGAATTTACAGCCTTCATATTTATGTGACTTATCGCGTAATCGAAATTTAGCAGATTTCTTTTAGTACTGATGAGAACAACTTCACATTTTTCTTTGTTCAGGGTCAACTGCCACTTTTCACACCATACAGATATCTAAATAATTTTGCAATTCTTTTTGGTCATTTGATGACTTTACAAGACGGTAAATGACAGCATCATCTGCAAACAATCTAAGAGGACTAATCAAATTGTCTCCTATATCTTTAATATAGATCAGGAATACTAGAGGGCCTATAACACTTCCTTGGGGAACGCCGGACATTATTTCTGTTTTACTCGATGACTTTCCGTTTATTACTACGGACTGTGACCTTTCTCACAGGACATCACCAATCCAGTCGCCCAGTTGAGGCGATATTCCATAAGCACGCAGTTTGGTTAGAAGAAGCTTGTGAGGAACGGTGTCGAAAGTCTTCTGGAAATCTAAAAATATGGAATCAATTTGACATCCCCTGTCGGTAGCACTCATTACTTCATGAGTAAAGAGCTAGTTTTGTTTCACAAGAACGATATTTTCTGAATCCTTCCTGACTATGTGTCAATAAATCGATTTCTTCAATGTGATTCATAACGTTCGAACACAATATATGTTGCAAAACCGTACTGCAAATTGACGATAGTGATATGGGCCTGTAATTCAGAGGATTACTCCGATTTCTGACTCCGATTTCCCTCTTTGGGTATTGATTTGACTTGAGAAATTTTCGAGCCTTTAGGTGCGGATCTTTCTGTGAGCAAGCGGTTGTACTTAATTGATAAATATGGAGCTATTTTATCAGCATACTCTGAAAGAAACCTTATATACAATCTGGACCGGAGGCTTTGCTTTTATTAAGTGATTTAAGATGCTTTGCTACACCGAGGATGTCTACTTCTATGTTTCTCATCTTGGCAGTTCTTCTTGATTGGAATTCAGGAATATTTGCTTCGTCTTCTTTGGTGAAGGAGTTTCGGAAAATCATGTTTAATAACTCTGCTTTAGTGGCACTGTCATCAGTGACTTCACCGTTGTTGTTGCGCAGTGAAGGTATTGATTGCGTCTTGTCAGTGGTGTGTTTTATATATGACCAAAATCTCTTTGGGTTTTCTGTCGAATTAAAGAGAACTGTGCCGACCGAAAAATACCGCACTGCAATACTAAAGAAAATGTCGTGCTGGACTGCTTCCATAAGTTGTTTACCTTGTAGTGAAATTGAAGTAGATAGTTCCTGTGAAATACTGGGTGTTTCAAAAAGAATATACGTATTACAAAGTATTATTTTGGCCAAACTATCGATCGCCGCGCCTCGGTTCGGCTATTGGAGAAACGAATACATTGTCTAGTTTACATTAGTAGCCGCTAGTTCTCAGTTGTCTTCTGTTTTGCTTGGTAACCGTCATATGTTTAAAATGGCTACTCTGCAGCAGAAATCATTTTGTGTTATCGAGTTTTCTGAAGTGCTATTCCGTGATTACAGTGCAAAGACGTTTCAGGTTGAGGTACCAAACTGATCCTCCGAATGGGTGGAACATTCGCAGATGGTATCGACAGTTTACATACACAAGATTTGTTTGTAAAAGAAAGAGTCCTGGCCGCCCTCGTGTTCCTGAAGAAAAAGTTGCACGAACTGCTTTCCAAACTAGTCCTTCAAAATCAGTTAGTCTTGCTAGTCGGGAGTTACAACTGCCTACAACAACAATGTGGCGTATTTTGAGACGTCAGTTGGTTATAAAGCCGTACAAGTTACAGCTGTTATAATCTCTGCGTCCTGATGACAAACGCAAACGTGTGGCATTTGGTAACGAGATTCTTGATGCTATTGAGTGTGATAAAACTTTCGCACAACGCATCGTGTTCAGTGATCAAGCGCCTTTCCAAGTTAGCGGTCAGGTAAACAAACACAATGTTCGCATTTGGGGCCTACAGAAGCGACATGCAGCCTTTGACACGTACGAGATTCGCGTAAAGTCAATGTGTTTTGACGATATCCCGATCATCTGTTTATGGCCCATTCTTCTTTGATGGAAACACGGTTAACTGTTTGCAGTATCTCGCTATGTTACAAAACTGGTTGTTTCCGAGGCTTCACGAAGACAACTTCAGGGCACCCCATCACTGGGATCGTCAAGTGCATGAATATCTGAATGTCAAACTTCCTGGCAGATTAAAACTGTGTGCCCGACCGAGACTCGAACTCGGGACCTTTGCCTTTCGCGGGCAAGCGCTCTACCATCTGAGCTACCGAAGCACGACTCACGCCCGGTACTCACAGCTTTACTTCTGCCAGTATCTCGTCTCCTACCTTCCAAACTCACTTTACCGAACCGTTGGATTGGTCATGAAGGAGCTGGAGACTTACTATGTCTCCGCTGGGCTCCCCGGTCACTGGATTTGACACCTTCTGACTTATTCCTGTGGGGCTGCGTTAAAGACAACGTTTATGTACCACCACTACCACAGAACCTGGAAAAGTTGAAGAACCGGATCCGCACTGCCATATCATCAGTGGCGAAGGACATGCTTGTCAGAATAGAGGAGGAATTTGAGTATCGATGTGATATTGTTCGTATCGCTGATGGAGGACATATTGAACATCTGTAATCTGAACTTGAGAGGTTCGTAAAAATGTGTGTAAAGTTTCATATTCGTATTTATAAAAGCTGGTAAAATGCGCATAATGCCTTTTTAAGAGACAATCTCCACTCCTTCCGATCTGATCATGTAAGCGTAGGAAAGATGTGGTACGGTTTCAAAGAGATAGTATCGACGGTAGTTGAGAGAGATATATCACATGAATTAATAAGTGATGGTACTCATCTCCCTTGGTACCCAAAACGGGTCAGATCGCTGTTGCAGAAGCAGCGAGAAAGCACGCCAAATTTTAAAGAAACGCTAACTCCCCAAGACTGGCAACCTTTTCTAGAATTCGAAATATAGCGCGTACTTCAATGAGAAATGCTTTTAATAATTTCCACAACGAAACTCTGTCTTGGAATCTGGTAGAAAACCCAAAGAGATTTTGGTCATATATATAAAAAAAAAACAGTGACAAGACGCAATCAATACCTTCACTGTGCAATAACAACGGTGAAGAAACTGATGGCAGTGCCACTAAAGCAGAGTTATTAAACATGGTTTTCCGAAACTCCTTCACCAAAGAAGACGAAGCAAATATTCCTGAATGCCAGTGAAGAAGAACTGCCAAGATGAGAAACATAGAAGTAGACATCCTCGGTGTATCAAAGCAGCTTAAATCGCTTAATAAAAGCAAAGCCATCGGTCCAGATTGTATATAAGTTAGGTTTCTTTCAGGGTATCCTGATACAATAGCTCCATATTTATCAGCGCTGTTAACCCTTTGCTATCTGTTCGTGGTATGAATGACGATGACAGATCCTGTGGGTATTTACACAAAAGGAGGGACTCTAGCACTCAAACGTCACAAGCCTCTAAAATTAATGGGAATGACAGAAGAGAGGGCAGTTGCATAAGCAACGAGTACTGCAAATTTACTATGAAACGGCATTATAATACCAGGAAAAGAAGTTAACGATTTAGTTGAGAATGAAAGAGCAAAAAATTACAACGATCGACAGATGGGAATTATTGTTCTACATATTAAGAAGTGCTTTGCGCTAAGTTTGTAAGCATGCTCCATATCAAAAATTGGTGGCATGAACAGTAAAATTTGTGTAGGCGCACACATTATTCAACTGTCAGTTGCAACAGTTTTCAGTAGAAATGAACGAAGAGTATGGAGACATCATATACTGCAGCAAAGTACGTTGGTTAATTCAAAGGGTGTGCCTGGAACGATTTATCAACGTAAAACTCGCTATTATTGAATTTATGGAAGAAGTGCAAGAACGAAAAATAGAACTTTCAGAATGGATTGCAAAATTCACGCTTTGACTTGGCTGCACCCTTTACACAGCAAGGCATTCCAAGATGAGAGCCCTTTCTGATCTGCTGGGGATGTATTTGAAAAGAAAATTTCGTTGTAGAAAAACATATCCTGACAAGCACAGTCCAGTTCCCTAAGCTCACTGGCAAACGCTACGTCTGAGGAAATTTTTGTGGCCTTGAAAGAAGGGTAGTTTCCTTAACGTTCTGAGGATACTACCAATCTTACATCTGTCTTAGAACTGTTTTCGCTGGCCGCTGTGGCCGAGCGAATCTAGGCGCTTCAGTCCGGAACCGCGCTGCTGCTACGGTCGCAGGTTCGAATCCTGCCTCGGGCATGGACGTGTGTGATGTCCTTAGGTTAGTTAGGTTTAAGTAGTTCTAAGTCTAGGGGACTGATGACCTCAGCAGTTAAGTACCATAGTTCTCAAAGCCATATGAACCATTTGAGAACTGTTTTCGAGACCGTTGGCCGTTTCAGTTTAAAGCGCCCATGTTCATGCTCAGATATAACTGATTTCCCATTTTAAAGACAAATCCCTAACTGTCTAGGATGTCCACATTGCTTTCCTCATGTAGAGTTTCCACGTTTCCAAATTGAGGTTGGAAAAGTGGTGCAATATTTCGTCCAACATATACATATGAAAGATACTAACTTAAATTTAAGAAATCAGTATTACGAGACAACATGAGTCCGAAAATCTGTGAAACTGATGTTCAAACGGCTCTGAGCACTATGGGACTTAACATCTCTGGTCATCAGTCCCCTAGAACTTATAACTACTTAAACCTAACTAACCTAAGGACATCACACACATCCATGCCCGAGGCAGGATTCGAACCTGCTACCGTAGCAGTCGCGCGGTTACGGACTGCAGTGCCTTGAACCACAGGGTCACCGCGGCCGGCTGTGAAACTGACTGCGTCGGACCGTATGCTGACAGTTCGTATCAGTTAAGCTTGTATTATGTCTTTATCGCACCATAAAATTTGTTCTGTTTTAAATCTAAATTGTTGACGAATATGAAAGATAAAGCTAAATAATGTGCAGTACGAGAACACTGCCATTTATATACAGTGCATTCGCAGGTTCCTCCTCTTCACTCTCCTGGCGCTCAGACAGCGTGGCATGGTGCTAGTGGAAATGTGACAGCCAGGCAGTGGCACGTGCACCAGTGCACTGCTCCCGAGCTGAAAACTACGTCTCCCTCTGGTTGCAGCTATGTGCGCAGCTGCAGATGGTGACGATTTGCTGCCTTTCTTAAGGGGTGTAGGACTTGGAGCAGGAGAGGCACCAGAGGACATTTTAATCCCAACTGTCCATACTTTTACACATAAATTCATAAAACTTTGTCAGCATGACGAGAAAGGAGTCAGGATTCACACTCATAACAGTGGAAGTTCAGACACATAACAGAATAAATTTTCTTTTGCTTGTTAAATTTCCGCATTTTTTCACTTACTATTGGCTGCATTTGTTGCTATAGGTACACTTTTCTTCATAAGTAAGAGAGATCGTTCAACGAATTTTGCACAGCATACGAACCATACTTACAGATGTACGAAACTCTAGTTTTCAAATCTATTAAAAACTGTGGTACAAATTGAGGTAAACATGAAGTTTAAAATGCAACAGGTCATTCATTTTTTCATAAATTAAATAAATTTTAGAGTTTCATATACCTGTAAGTATGGTTTGTATGCTGTGTAAAATTCATCGAAGAATCTCTCTTACGAAGAAAAGTGTACCTATAGCAACAAATGCAGCCGGTAGTAAACGAAAAAATTTATGAAATTTCACATGTAAAAAAAAAATTTTGTTATGTTTTTGAACTTCCACTACTATGAGTGTGAATCCTGAATCCCTGCTGGTGATGCTGACAAAGTTTTACGAATTTATTTGTAAAAGTATAGACAGTAGGAATTCAAATGTCCTGTGGTGCCTGTCTAGCTCAAAGTCGGGCCGCTTGACGTCCTACACCCCTTAAGGGACCGGCCGCGGTGGCCGAGCGGTTCTGGGCGCTTCAGTCCAGAACCGCGCGACTGCTACGGTCGCAGGTTCGATACCTGACTCGGATATGGATGTGTGTGATGTCCTCAGATGTTAAGTCCCACAGTACTCAGAGCCATTTGAACTATTTCTTAAGGTTATCGCGACTGCCCCTGACCTAAGAGGCGTAGCTCTTGCAGGCTACACGATGTATACAAAAAATGTAAGGACTTTTCTCGAGTTGCTGTTTTCTACCATTCTTTTCTTATCCAGTATCGACGAAACGCAAGTGTTTCCCTCACCCTCCCCGGGGTGCCACGGAACACTACATCGTCCTTCTCGCAACCCAGCTCGTCGTTGATGGCTTACACTGCTGTCAGGAAGAGGCAACACGTTTGTTCCGTGATAAATAATACCTGTCACTTCAGCCGCTTCTTGGTAACCTTACGGCCAGTTCATCCGTTTCTTGGCGACCGTCGTCGAAGGGCGCTCGGTTGCTCGTGAGCCGCCCTACTTACACGGTATTTAAACGCGAAACCGGCTGAGCACCGGCCGGTCGGCATACCGCAGGCGCTCATTTGAATACAGAGTGGATAACCGGCGGCCAATCTCATTATAATGGAAATTTAATTTCCCCGCGGATAACAGTTCTGCTGGCCGCCACGTATAAATTGCTCATCGGCAAATGTAGCGCCGAATCGGCCCGCGCCGCGCGCTTATTTACCAGATCGCGAGCGCAAACGGGCTGTGCGAGCTCCGCCGAAGCCCGCGGACACTTGCCAAACAATGGCCGTAACACCGAGTGTTGTAACGCCGCCCTGGATAAACCGACCGTGCCGTGTTCCGTTCTATTTGCTCGCGGCGCGCTGTAGCAGCCGCAGTGCCGCTTATTGCTTCGGTACGCACCTGTTTTGTGTGCACTATTATCTAAACTGCTGTGTAGTTCATTCTCTTGACAATTACATATAACTCCACTGGTTTTCGCTACTACCATGTTCAGTGGTCGGGCGAGTGCCGCATACGATGACGGTGAGAGTTTTAAATGTGCAGTAACTGTGCATGTACTGTATAAACATGAGAATATAACCCCATAGTCCACGTTGACCTTAAACTACATTTACACAGTCCTACACAACTTCAGGGTTTGAGGGCTAATTCGCTAAATGTTTACAGATCAAAAGGCTGGATCTTTTGAAGTGTAGTATAAGGCTGACCAAAACGTTTCCGAGTGAGTCCGCTGCTGCACTGTATACGCAACGTATCCCGACTTCGTTGCGGGTATGTGAGCACCGACATGTAGGCAAGGAATCAGTGTGGCATTCCTGTCCTTCCGAGGTGTATGCAGTAAATGTAGAAAAGTATACCATGGCGAGGTTGTTACAAAAAGCGTTCAAACTACACCAGTGGACTGTTATTCTTTTCTTAGCTGCCGAAGGCAAACGCCGATAGAGAGCCCTTTATTTCAAAAAGTTCAAGGGCCAACCATCTGCTGCAAATGTGATTCTCAATCTATACTTTGACTAACGGGGCCCACTGCTTATTGACATCAAGTATCTGTTGTATCCATCTCAGAGAAACGGTACTGGGGAAATTCCGACGAGTGATTAAGGCGGAAGGTCCAGAAAAAATCATACGAGTGGTGCTGCTGCTTCATGACAACGCACGTCCTCTATCGCAAATGTTGTAATGCAGAAGTTACGCAAACTCAAGCGGGAGACAGTGGAGCACTCGATCTATAGTCGCGATCTCTCCCCATGCGATTACCACGCCTTCGGTTACTTACAACAGGTCTAAGAGGTCGATGATGATGTGCAGAAAGCATTTCCGGAATTCTTGAGGAATCAGGATACGGTCTTTTACAAAACGGGTTTGCTCAACCTTCTGCGTCTGTGAGATCACTGCCTCAATGCTCACGTCGATTGCGCTGGACTGGAATACCGATCCCGGACTGTACAGTCTTCTCACTGAAATATTTTAATCGCCCTTTATAGTACTATTTTACTGCCCTTTCTTTCTTTTCCTGTAGCCCTTTATCCCACAGGAACGCAGGGTCCGCCGTGTTATGACGGATTTCGCAAATGTTACTGGCAGAGGGTGGCCCGATGACCTTCCTGCCACCACCCTGAACCCCCCAGGACCGAAGAAGTACCGCAGCTGTCTTTGTCTAGCGTAAGTCATGAAAGAGTGCGAACGTATTCAAATGACTGTGAGTCGTGTAACTGAGGCGGAACGTGGAAACCAGCCCGGTATTCACCCAGCGGGATGTGGAAAACCGCCTAAAAACCACATCCAGGCTGACCGGCACACCAGCCCTCGTCGTTAATCCGCCGGGCGGATTCGATCCGGGGCCGGCGCTCCTACCCGAGTCCAGGAAGAAGCGCATTAGCGCTCTCGGCTACCCTGGCGGGTTAGTTTTATGCCCTTTATCACTACTGAAAAAGTGAAGTATTTAGAAAAGCAAAGTTACACCGTGGCGCAGAGCGCACGGTAAACTGCAGGCCCCTCAAACGGTCTGGGTAAGTCGATTCAACAACCCTACGAAGTCAAAAGCAAATCTCCTGCATGGACCTTTATATGCTTATATCATTTAGACACACATTTTCCACTTGAAAGCAGTAAATAATTTCATCTTCAGAAGACCATACGTTGCTGTGTAAACAATTTTCGTATGATGATTACATTTCGAACTGGACTCGTCATCTTATCGACAAAAACATTAGAGCAGTATTTGTTTGCGCGAGTTACCTTGTAACATCTAACCTTTGATTTACGATACTATGCACTATTTGATAAAATGTTTCTGGACGCCAGTTAGTAGACATTAATACGGGCTGTGTCCACTGTTCACCTTTAGGACAGACTCTGGTGGAGACACTTTTAGTGAGGTGTCTTTCGACGAGTTGCAGACCGTTCTTCCTCAAGAGCCGAAACGAGAGAAGGCTATGATGTAGGACGTTCTTTCTGGAGCTAACTCGACGATCTAGCTCAACCCAAAGGTGTTCCGTTGAGTTCAGTTCCAACTAGGCTTTCCAAAGCAGACTAGTCCACTACAGGAATGTTTTGCCTCACGGATTCAGCTCTAAGGCAGAGCGCAAAGGATCGTTATCTCCATACTGTTTCCTACTGCTGATACCTCGACGGTTCCTGTCCTTCAGTACATAAGGTCTGCCTGGTCGTGGTTTATCTGTAGGTGTACCTTAGCGTTTCCGATACGCAAGCACATCACTGTCGATCTGGACTGTTTTAGAAATGTTGAAATGCCCCTGATGAATTTGTTACTCAGGTGGCATTAATGATTATTCCACGTTCGAAGTTACTGAGCATTCCTGACCAACGCTTTCCACTGGCAACACCATTCTCCCCTCCTCTTTTTACAGTGGAACGTCCAGTTCCCGAGACTTCTAGTGGTTAGTTCCTCATTATGGGTACTTTCGGTCAGATAGCTGATGACACTACTAATCTCAATGAAAGTGGAGAAGAATTATAGGATCTGTTGAATGAAATGAACAGTCTAATGAGTACAGAATATGGTTCAAATAGCTCTAAGCACTATGAGACTTAAAATCTGATGTCATCAGCCCCTAGACTTAGAAATACTTAAACCTAACTAACCTAAGCACATCACACACATCCATGCCCGAGACACGATTCGAACATGCGACCGTAGCAGCAGCGCTCTTCAGGACTGAAGCACCTACTGAATATGGACCGAGGGTATATCAAAAATACAAAAACAATGAGATGAGATGTGGTTGAAAGGCAAACAGCGAGAAACTCACGTCAGGATTGGTGATAATGAAGTAGATGAAGCTTAGGAATTCTGCTGCCTAGGTACCAAAATAACCCATGACGGATGGAGCAAGAAAGAGAAGCCTACTAGTATCAAACATTGGCGTTATTTTGAGGGTAAACGTCTTAGAATGTACGATAAAAAAAATGCATGTGATGAGGGCCTCCCGTCGGGTAGACCGCTCGCCTGGTGCAGGTCTTTCGATTTGACGCCACTTCGGCGACTTGCGCGTCGATGGGGATGAAATTATAATGATTAGGACAACACAACACCCAGTCCCTGAGCGGAGGAAATCTCCGACCCAGCCGGGAACCGAACCCGGGCCCTTAGGATTGACAGTCTGTCGCGCTGACACTTTTTTTTAAAATCTCATTTTGTTCGCTTTTGTTCGTTTCATCTGCTCGGGGCGGACGTCGTAAGACATCCGTTTAAGTTCGTTGTTGATCCATTAACACAGTTTTTTTTATTACAGAGGGCAGATAACCCTCTGACCGAACACGCTGAGCTATCGTGCCGGCTCCACTCAGCTACCGGGGGCGTACAGAATGTACGTTTGGAGCAGAGCACTGTATGGTGATGAAACATGGACTGCGGGAAAATCGGAAAAGAAGAGAAACTAAGCATTTACTTTTTCTACTTTTCAAAATAATCCCCTTGAAAATTTATGCACTTGTTCCAACGGGCTACAAGTTTTTTATTCCGGCTGCTAAGAACTCTTTAGCTTGTTGTTTTAGCAAATTTCCTGCAAACTTTTTCACGTCCTTGTTGTCCTGGAACCTCTTCCCATGTAATGCCTCCTTCAGTGCACCAAACAAATAAAAATCACTAGGTGCTAAGTCAGGACCATAAGGGGGATGATGCGGTACTTGCCAGCCCATTTTGTCGATGGTTTCACGGGTTAGTTGAGCAATATAAGGGCATGCGTTGTCCTGCTGGAGAGTCACATCTCTCCTCTGAGATCCACGACGTCTCTCTCTCATGGCTGGCTTCACCTTGTTTAACAGCAAGTTCGAGTAGTATTCCCTGTTTATTGTACGCTGCTTTTCGACATAATATAACAAACTGCACCCTCAGCATTCCTGCTACGGTCGCAGGTTCGAATCCTGCGTCGGGCATGGATGTGTGTGATGTCCTTAGGTTAGTTAGGTTTAAGTAGTTCTAAGTTCTAGGGGACTGATGACCTCAGAAGTTATGTCTCATAGTGCTCAGAGCCATTTGAACCATTTCTTTCAGCATTCCAAAACACCATCAACGTGACGTTTCCTGCTGTTGCATTTTTTGTTGAATTTTTTGTTGACAGGTGAGTTGGTGTGCTTCCCCTCCATGCATTGTCTTTTTGATTCTGGCTCATAATAGTGAACCCAAGTTTCATCAAAAGTTAAAATTTTGTTTTTATAACGTTCCTTTAGCTCTGTGCGCACCCTCAACCTTGTTCCTTTGTGTTGCCGCGTCAACTTCTTTGAGACCCTTCTTGTAATTCAGCTTGTTACAGATAATGTTACGAACTGTACCAGTACTAACTTGAACCAGCCCTCCCGGTTGGCCGTGCGGTCTAACGCACGTCTTTCCGGGCGGGAAGGAGCGCCGGTCCCCAGCACGAATCCGCCCGGCGGATTAGTGTCGAGGTCCGGTGAGCCGGCCAGTCTGTGGATGGTTTTCAGGCAGTTTTCCATCTGCCTCGGTGAATGCGGGCTGGTTCCCCTTATTCCGCCTCAGCTACACTATGTCGACGATTGCTGCGCAAACAAGTTCTCCACGTACGCGTACACCACCGTTCCTCTACCACGCAAACATAGGGGTTACACTCGTCTGGTGTGAGACGTTTCCTGGGGGGGGTCCACCGGGGGCCGAAGCGCACAATAACCCTGGGTTCGGTGTGGGGCGGCAGAGGGGTGAAATGGACTGCGGTAGTCGTCGTGGGGTTGCGGCTGCGGCGGAGACGGCGCCTCTCCGTCGTTTCTAGGTCCCCGGTTAACATAACTTGAACCTTATCAACTATCATTTCCACAGTCACACGGCGGTCATCACGAATAATGTCATCAGCTCGACTTTCAAGTGAAGGATCTGAAACTGCAACTGGTGCCAGAACGGTGTTCCTCAGTCACTGAGTCGCGACCATTTTGAACTGCTCTACCAATTTGAACAAATTTGCACGATTCATACAACCTTCACCATAATCTTCAGGCATTCTACAGTATATATTCACTAGTTTTGCGCCTTCAGCAAGTAAAAATCGAATAACAGAACGTTGTTCAACTAATTTGGACGTTTTAAGCGGACTCTCCATCTTGAAATGTATTGTTTAGGTTATAAACAAAACAATCTTGATACATCAGCTGATCAGTCCTCATCCCAGTGACACCAACTTAAAGCGATAAGAGTACCAAACATGCCCTACCAAAAGTTTTTTTCCCAGTCTAATTTGTCTCTTTGATTACTGAGTGACCTTCGTGTTTTTTTTTATGTGTAATCTCTATGTCGCATACCTACTCTTTAAGAAAGTGCAATTTCAGTTTTCTTGCCCACTAGAAGAAGATTAGTATAGATCCTAAATACTAATACCACATAACAAATAAATTGTTACATTCAAGATAATAGTCTTATATTCAAGATAATAGTGTTGATAATTAAGCACTGTTTGTAGATATCATAGAAATTTCTTACAAATCACTTCCTACGTGAATCGAGTGTCTCGCAGTGGAGACATCTACAGCGATTTGGTTCGTCTTCAGTAATATTTATATTACTAAGAGCTCACAGTTAGCGGACTGTATAACTAGTTTCAGTTGTCACAGCAGTCATATTCAGATCACATTACTGCCATGGTAATGAACAAATTGTTGCTGGTTCAAATATTTGCTAAGCCGATATTGTATTGATTGTGATTTTGTCGCCCCTTTTTATTGCCTCCTTCCTGCATCAGATGATCATGTTTCGAGTCGTTTCTTCTCTCTCTCTCTCTCTCTCTCTGTCTCATCGACCTATTTTGCTCTCTCCCTTCCTCAGTCCTCACTCCTCTCGTTTATCGTTTTTTTTTTTTTTTTTATCTCGAAGACACTTTAAGACAACCTAATTACATTTATGCGCCATCTTATTTTCTTGTCCCATGGTAAACATGAAATAATCAGATTTCTATATTTTTATTGGTATTAATTGGTTAACCCACCCTATACATACCACAACAGCCACACAGCTGAAAATCCCCAGAGAACAAGCACGGTCCGGCTGGGTGCGCGTTGTTCTATCAGTCGCTGCTTTGCTCCAGCACATTGATCACACAAAGCATGTTGTTGTACGCCGCGATCCATCGGTCTTATGTCCACACTGCACGAGTGGCCATATTCATGCATGTTTCATCAGGAGACTGAATTAGTGAACACGGCGTGATGCGGCCTCATCTGCAAGCTAATACATGAGGAGACGGCGCTGTCGTGTCGTTTCCACGACGTACGTTGATCGAACTGCGGCGTAATGCATTGCAGAACATCCGCGTTAACTCTTCGCACTCTCGTGTCGGAAAATTATTCGTTTCATGGTGCGAAAACCATACATTACAGTGACGAAAATTTTTTATCTTGTGATACATCGCTCATCAATATTTAGTGTCACTAATGTTTGTTGTCAGAGGATTCAGAGAGAGTTCGTATCTTTCAAAACATGAAAATAAATAACATCATTTAATGGCATCTGAGTTACATGTACTTTAAGAAGCATTGTAAACAATTCTGTCTAATGGATGCTTAAATGAATTGATTAAATTTAATTACGACTCTGTTCCCTGCATAATAGTCTTCTGATTCCTCAGTTTGTCTAAGATACAGACGTTAACCGTTCTACATTTCCTGCAAGGAACGCTCAAATCCTCTAAAATCATTTAATAAGAATGTATATAAACCACCAAAAGTTATTATATGCATTATTTATTATTTTAGATCACTGTATCTCTTAAATAGACATAAGGTCGACAAGTAGTTTCTGTGTAACAATGGGAAGGTAGTTTTCTGACATCAAACGTAATGCCGAAGACTGGAGTCTAATATATCCAGCGTCATGGTTTTACATAATGTGAAATAACGCTCTTTAATTTTTTACTCAGAACGTAGGAGTAAATATGTTAATATTATAATATCTTTTATTATAATTTGGTGACAACATAAACCAACATTTCTTTTACGTGTGCCATTTTTCCGCATAGCCCCCATCACGTTCTATGGCATTACTTCGGCCTTGTGTAATAGCATGTCTCGTTTGTTAGTAAAAGACCTTTTTCTGTGCTCATAGCCATGTTTCCATTGCACAGATAATGCTCTCATTGCATCCTAAGTGTATCCACGTAAATAATCATTCCCGAATAGATGAAAGTCCTAGTGTTAGTGTTGAACGTCCCGTCGACAAGGAAGTCATTAGAGACGGAGCGCAAGCTCGGGTTAGGGAAGGATAGGGAAGGAAATCGGCCGTGCCCTTTCAAAGGAACCATCCCGGCATTTGCCTGAAACGATGTAGGGAAATCACGGAAAACCTAAATCAGGATGGCTGGAGACGGGATTGAACCGTCGTCCTCCCGAATGCGAGTCCAGTGTGCTAACCACTGCGCCACCTCGCTCGGTGAAAGTCCTAGTGCCCCAGATCTGGGCTGTGGGGTGGATATGACAATAACATCCAACCCAGTTTGACGATGTGTTTCCAGAGTCTGAAACTTGTGTGTACATTGTCGAGTTGGAACAAAATTTATTTTCGATCCTTGTCAGATTGATCATGTGGGAAACGGTTCTAGAGTTTGTGCGGGGTAATCACGTAAGCTCCTAAGCTACTGCTTGAATCTTTGGGCAACACATGCATGACACCACCTCTTTCCGAAATGACGTCATCACGACTTTGCCAGCAGAACCAGCTGCCTTGAATTTCTTCTTTTTAGCTGATTCTGCATTGTGGCGCATCAATGACTCCGTTTGTTTCCAACTTGTAGTGTTTCTCCCACGTTTCGTCACTTTTAACAATCAGTGACAAAAAGGCTTCTTCATTAGCCACTAACTGCCCCAACAATTCAGATGAACTACGTTTTCTTCTAGTGCAGTAGTCTGTTGGGAACATTCGTAAAACCCATCTTGAGGGCACCGTTGAATATCCAGCTGTCTAAGTCACTGCACGAGCACCTCCAATCATCACTCACAGCTCTAGGGTAAATTGTCAAGATGTGATTTGGCAGTCTGCGCGAATAATGGCATTCCCGCGATTCCTCACGTCGTGAGCAGGGAGGGACACGGTCATGGAGCTCAGTTTCTACAATTCCTGACCCTATACACACCCATGGCCCAACAATACTATCAACTGAATCATTACCACAGGCTGCACACTAACGTTTCGTCACATTCACCACAGTTTCTTTTCCAACACCCAAGAATTCAGATACAGCTTGCTGCTTGTAATGTGTTCCATGCGTAGAAGCCACTTTCACTACAGCCCTACCACATGTTACAATTGTTCGAAACTTCGCATCCGTGGGGGAGGAACGTCAAATCTGAAGCACCTGAAAGTAACGTTTGCTGTTTATACTAACGGAAGTAAAAATGAAAGGGCCATTATTTATTGAACGACAACTGTGTCGTAATATCATGATGCTTGATACTGTAAACTTGACCTAACAGCGAAACCGAGTGATAATCTAGTGATTTACTGTCACACGTCGAATAGTTTCTGCCGTAATTTTCTTTCCTGTACATGCCGTAGGTAATGTTCCTCCCAAGGTGGTAAATATCATAATTATTGTGGACATAGCAAGAAAGTGCTGACGTGCGATCAGCAGCGGTGACTATTGTAGTAACAGCACCATCGTGTTGTAAGAAATGGGGGCCATTGGTGCCCAAATGACAGTTGCGTATGACAGTGTTACGCACTATGGCTGGAGAGGTTTTTAGCTAATCTTACTAGGATTCCTATTGGCCTGGTAACCGAAATTCTGTATATAAGATTCTCCAGCGACCTGAAAATCGGCCTCGCTCATCATGAAAATTGCATTTTCATTATCTCCAAAAAGCATTTGCAGTCGAATGTCAACTCTCATTGCTCATAACCTGACGCCCAAAGCTGTTAGACAGCGTACATCTTCTGGGGATGAAATTTTAAATTATTCCGCAAAAAGTTTTCTTTAGCAATTTAACTCTCACCGATGTCTTTCAGTAGATTACCTTGAACACTTAATGTTTCGGACACCATACAGCCTCGTAGTCTGTACTTCCTGGTTACAGCACATTGTGTATCAACTTAAGAATCGGAATGCCGTTGAAAAAGGAATCTGCGCGGTTAGGACTGAACATGAAAGAGCCTTTACGTTTCAGTCACTATCTCGCATGTGGGCTACGTGTCACACGCAAACACGCCGTGCTCTATACTGTCCAGCAGTACTGAAAAGGCACTGGACGGTGCCGTAAATGAATTATCTTTGGACGTTGACACCACATTGTAACTATTTAAAATACGTCCGGTCCACGTCTGTTGCACTGTAAGTGTAATTTTGTATTGTTTTCGGGTATGTTTTCTTCACAGTACATTCTACTACAGATTCTCTGTGACGTGTAAAAACTAGTGTGCAGCAGTGTGCACTGCTTGACCGATGGCTGCCTTATGTCATTGTGGATTTCTCACGACGCAATGTAAGTGGACGGCGACCGCAGTCCTACACTGATTTTCATGGTTTTTTTTTAAATTTTTATCTCATTTAATTTTATGTTGGCATGTTTCATATCTGAAAAGTTATTCATTTATACATTTAATAAAATTTGGTTTGCATCTGACATTATTCTGTTATTAATAAATCTATATAATTATACCACCTCATATTCAAATTAAAGGTTGTTTGCAAATCCAATATAACAGTGCAAATCGGGAATGAAAAATCAGAATGAAGCAAATATATCTCAGAGCATAGGTGCCAACGTTACAACTGCAGCATAATCGTGGCAAACGATCTGTTGTCTGGCCATGGTGCGGTATTCGTGTACTGTGCCAATGACCTTTGCAAGTGTTTTTCACACACTGCTTCATTTTTTAAATAGGTGATGCTGCTCGTTGGTAGGTCCAGCGTTCCCCAAGTCGGCTTCCAATTCGACCTGATGACTTCTAAGTGAGCAGCTCGAAAGTGAGATGGGTGTGTTAATGTCGTGCTGCGTGCGTACGTTGGACAAGATTTAAAGAAGATTGAGATTCCAGAATGAGATTTTCACTCTGCCGCCGAGATTGAGATGATTGTACTATCGTATGTGGTACTTGATCGATTGGGGTGAAAGGAATGGAAAGGAACCGGGATGGAAAAGAGGCAGGAAGGATATGTAGTAACTTGCAGCCGCACAGGGCGTTGAGGCAGTGCAACGGCGAGAGTTGAAAATTTGTGCTGGACCGCAACTCGGACCCGAATGCTCCGCTTCTCCACAACGGTTGCCTTAACCGCATCGGGCATCCGTGCACGCTTTCCGTCAGACTCAAATCGCCAAAGTCTCACTCGCTGCACCGCAACGACACCCGCCCATTCACCGCCTTCTCGCAGATTTCTAACTGCCGTAGGAGTAAGGACGTTGGTTGTGCATCTGCAATGAAACTTTTTCATCAAACAGCCGCGCGCCCTTAGGAGTGTAGGTATGAGTGATGCCTGTCTGTAGGACATGTCCGACAGAACGGAAACAATTCATATCTATTATTAGGTGGGGTTGTCACAAATCGTTGTCCAGATATCGCTTTCGTTTCGGCTGAGTGGAATATAGTGTTGGATTGAGTCACCTATATCCTTTCGCCTCTCTACAATAGTAGTGTTACACTCTTTGCAATGTCACGCGCTCCTTCACGAGATACTGTACCATCTTAAAATTAATGTATTAATTACAGGAATCAGTAGATATATTATCTCTCGCTGAGCTACGTAACAGTATGGTTAAAATGGCTCTGAGCACTATGCGACTTAACTTCTGAGGTCATCAGTCGCCTAGAACTTAGAACTAATTAAACCTAACTAACCTAAGGACTTCACACACACCCAGGCCCGAGGCAGGATTCGAACCTGCGACCGTTGCGGTCGCTCGGTCCCAGGCTGTAGCGCCCAGAACCGCACGGCCACGTAACAGTATGAATCGTATGTCCAGCTATATGCAATATTTATTTATTTATTTAATTTTAATCTTTATTCTACCATTCTAGGACAGAATAACATTATGGAGCTGCTTTAGGCAAGTAATCTGCCACGTATCCTAAATGGATTCGTTATAGTCCGTTACTCCGCCAGCGCGTTCATGCATCGACGGTGTTAAAAATATTTCAGATTAAAATTATTGGGGCCGGCCGGAGAGGCCGAGCGGTTCTAGGCGCTTCAGTCTGGAACCGCACGACCGCTACGGTCGCAGGTTCCAATCCTGCCTCGGGCATGGATGTGTGTGATGTCCTTAGGTTAGTTAGGTTCAAGTAGTTCTAAGTTCTAGGGGACTGATGACCACGCAGTTAAGTACCATAGTGCTCAGAGCAATTTGAACCATTTAAAATTATTGGGGTTGCTTTCTCATCAGAAGCTACACCATAGTTTCCCTCTTCCAGTTACTCTTTATAAACGAAAGAAATGACATTGCTAGTGATAAGTCAATATTCGAGTATCCTTTTACTAGGATTTTCCTATTAACAAATCAAAATTTTCTGAAGTCATTTAACTCTCCTTTCAGATTCGAGTTGGTGCACAAACGGCGCAAAATATTTTTGTCGACATCTTTCTGAGTGACATATATGGGGTCTTACTTCCTGCTATCAGCTGAGTTGATGTGATGAATCCGGACGCACTCCAACGACGACAAATTCGGCGATCGCCGATGGCTTCCGGCCCTGTTACTAGGAAAATGCGATGATTTCCGTGCAAACCGAGATGACCCCGTATCGCAGAGGGGCCTGAAGATGGTAGATTATATTACCGAAAACGTGCAATTATCTCAATTTAATACACACAGATGATGGCCTTATTGTTGCTACATATAAATATACAAGATACTGTACCACTTCGATTACATGATGGATGTGCGAAAATATGTATCTACTATTTACCTAATCGTTTTAGAACTTCATTCTTATGGTCTGAGAGATCACTGAAGTAATTTATCCACGCCTCTTCGGAACGGAATTATGCAGGAATTTATTATTCTCCGTGTTATTAAAGTATGTTCACACTGGTAGGGTTTGTTCCGTTATCAAAGCAAATCGTGTTCTTGTCACTTACGTAAGCATTCCGGTTTATTCCACTAACTTCTTTTCTTCCCACCCGTGCTTTTCTTTTGTAGGCAATTACTGTTTTAGGTACATTATTTCCACCCTTGATAACTTTTTCTTATTCATTCTGTACTTTCAGTTCCAGCTTTCTCCTAAAGCTATTTTTAACGTTTATTCCATTCCTTTCTAATACTACACATTTCCTAATGTTCAGTTACTTGAAAATATCCTCCTTTAGCAATATTCTCCGAATGTATATTTTACTGCTTGGTTGCATACATAATTTTGTAATTGGTTAGATTGGTCTGTGCGAAAATCGTCTCCCTTTTGCGGCCTTGTATCATGTATTGATTTTTCTAATTTCGTATTTGTTACATTATTATCAATGATGGATTTGCAACCACGACTACAACAATCTCATATTTAATAAAAACCAAACAAATTGTGTTTCCTACTAATAACCGATTTTCGGCACATTGGGCTATCCCTGGTACCTGTTCTCGATGAATTGCAACAATAGTTTCTAGTGTGTATCCAACGCCGCAGTCGAGGAAACTAACAGACGATTGTGCTCAGGACTGGAGACAAGGGAACGTGAGGTTGTGGAGTGCAGTTCACGTGATTCGGCGCCATTATCCTGAGATTCTGCGCCATTGTCCTGAGGTAGTTTCCATTCCAGTCCGCAGAGCCCCCCTGCGAGGGCGCGTGACATCGTTGACGGTGATCCGTCCGTCAGAGGGTAAGTCACGTTCTGCGGCCTGCTTGGCGCTTTTCGAGAGGAACAGACTATACTCATACAATGATTCTCTTCCTCTTTTCATCATCATAAAAATGTAAACATAAAATTAGACACAGCACTCCGTTGTAGACACACATATTATAGCTACCTACAGGAGACAGTTACACTAAAGATACCCCACAGTCCACAAGCAAGTCGCTTAGGAGATGTCAATGAAATAGGCTTTACCAGATAAAAGAAAATTTCAGGTTAGGATTAAAATGATGAGATATCGATGTAAGAGAACTTCCCGCTTAAAGAAGAGGTGAAGGAACGGTGAAATGAAATGGATATCACAAAAAAATGTTACAATGGGTCAAAGACGATCGAATCTCGTAAAACAACAATGCATATTTTTTGGAAGTAACTAGTAGAATATAAAAATTTTGGAAAATATAGTGACAGGAAAAGCAAAATAATTATCCTCCCCATGAAGCAAGGTTACACAAGAGTGATGCGTGCAAAGACAGCTCTTTACATAAAATTATCTTTTCTTATATTCCAGTGATATATACCAATGGTGCATTAAGGGTTTGTTACGCTATTGTTGTACTGCGCTTGCGCGTGTGGTTTCGGTAGTCTCTACAAACCAGTGGACATAGATCTGCTTTTTACTGCTCAAGTACAATTGACTCTCACCTATACCAGAGTCTAACACTTGCAGTCACGACACTCCTGCTCATATTCGTTATACTCTGCGTCAGCAAGCTCCACTTCTGAATATGATATCTGATGAGTACGAATAGTATCGTTTATGTTGAGTTGCAACTAAGGTTTTACAACAGGGGTGGGGGGGGGGACGTATGTAGTGGCATAAAAAGCGACAGTAAACGCAAAAATTACATGATGTTAGTCCTTCTTTGGTTTCCTAAGGATCCTCGGAGATATGAAACGGTAGGCTGCAGAACAGTTTATTTGTGGTTCTCTTCTACCCTAGAGTTGTTGGATGTATTTTGCTTTTACGGACAAATAAATTCCTGGCAAGCACCAGAATACCTGACCCTTTGAAGAAAGAAATACAAACTCAACAACATGAAGTTTTGTTCACTTCATTTCCAGTCATATCAGTGGATGTGGAACCTGGGAAACTTGTATGGAATGCAGAGCGTACATCATTTTAATACATAAAATAAGCCACCACTACTGTAACTAAATGGAAAACCCCATAGGCATAATAATAAAACTTGAGTGTTATTTAAAATAACTACCCAACTATAGTTGGTGATGACTTCAGTCTGCCCTCGAGATATCGGCGAAAATACATTTTTGAAGTCGGTAGTAGGCATAAAACGTTGCTGGTGCACTAAATATCTTCTCTGAAAATTGTTTTGAACAACTAGTTCAGGGTCCCACTAGAAGTATAAACGGTTACGAAAACATACTGGACCTCTTGGCAACATCCGGCTGACACAGGGATTAGTGACCACAGGATCGTTATAGCTACACCCGGCAGAAATAAACACAAAATATACCTATTTAAAAAAGAAGATTGTAATTTGCTTGACACCTTCGTAAGAGATAGTCTCCCTCCTCGCATTCTGACTATGTAAAGGTAGACAAGATGTGATACCAATTCAAAGAAATAGTATCGACACGAAATAAAGTAATAATAGCGGATACTAATCGCATCGTTCAAAGAAACGAAAAAAGCATGCTAAATTTTAAAAGAATGCAAAATCCCCAAGATTATGGAAGTCTTACAGAAACTCGAAATTTAGTGTGAACTACAATGCGAGATGCTTATAACAGTTTTGACAAAGAAACAGTTTCGAAATCGGGCAGAAAACCCAAAGAGATTCTGGTCTTATGTAAAGTACACCAGTGGAAAGATGAAGTCAGTTCCTTCACTGTGGGGTAGTGATATCATTGATGGCAGTACTACTAAAGCAGATCTAGTAAACACGGTTTTCCAAAATTCCTTCACCAAAGAGGAAGATGTAAATATTCCAGAATTCGAATCAAGAGCAACTAACAACATGAGTAACTTGGAAGTAGATATTCTCGGTGTAACGAAGCAGTTTCAAACAAAGGCAAGGCTATCGGTCAAGATTGTATAACAGCCTGGTTCCTTTCAGAGTATGCTGGATAGAAAAGCTCCATATTTCGCAACCATATACAACGGCTAGCTCGAAGAAGGATCGGTGCCCACAAACAAGAAAGTTGCATGAGTCACGACAGTACGCAAGAAAGGAAATAAGAGTGATCCACTGAATTGTTGATCCATATCACTAACGTCGATTTTCAGTAGGATTTTGGAACATATACTGTGCTCGAGCACTAGGAAACCACTCAAAGAAAATGTTTCTTTGACACAAAACCAACATGGATTCAGAAAATATCGTTCTTATGAAACATAGCTCTTTGTTCCCATGAAGCACTTATTACTACTGACAAGGGATATCAATTTGATTCCTTATTTCTAGATTTTCAGAAAGCTGTTGATACCGTCCCTCACAAGACTCCTAATTTAACTGTGTGCCTACGGAGGGTCGTCTCAGTTGTGTGACTGGATTCGTGCATTCCTATCAGAAAGACTACACTTCGTAATAACCGACGCAAAGTCATCGAGTAAAACGGAGGTAGTATCGGGCGCTCCCCAGTGGAGAGTTATAGATATTCAGTTGTTTCTGATCTACATAAACGATTTGGAAGCCAATCTGAGCTGCCCTCTTAGATTTTGTGCAACGGTGCCGCCATTTACAGGCTTGTTAAGTCTTCAGATGATCAAAACGAATTGCAAAATTATTTAGATAAGATATTTTACGGTGTAAAAAGTGGCAATTGATTCTAAATAATGAGTATTAAAAGGAATTTCCGTCACACAATAAATCACATACATCTAAAGGCTGTAAACTCAATTAAATAATTAGGGATTACTGTTAGGAATAGCTTAAATGGGAACTATCACATAGAAAATGTTGTGAGTAAGGCGAGCCAAAGACTGCTATTTATTGCCAGAACACTTAGAAAACGTAGCAGATCTACTAAAAAGACTACCTACAATACGTTAGTCCCCTCCTCTGGAGTATGGCTGTGGGATCCACATCACATAGAACTGGCGGAGGACATCGGATATGATAAACGATCTGGGGTGGCAATCATTAAAACAAAGGCTTTTTCGCTGCAGCAGGATCTTATCACGTAATTTTAATCGCCAGCTCGTCAGAAGGTGAAAATATTTTGCTAGCGCGCATCTACATTGGGAGAAATTATCATAATAATAAAATTAGAGGTATCAGAACTCTCACGGAAATAATTAAGTATTCGTTTTTCCCGCGCTCTGTTCGAGAGTGGAACGATAGAGAAGTAAAGATGCTTCGATGAACCCTCTGCCAGACACTTAATTGTGAATTTCAGACTGGTCACATAGATGTACATGTACATGTACATGAAGAAAGGGAGAGAACTCTTTTCCAACACTGAAGAACTAATTCCGCGCTTGTTGATTCGTCTTAGCCAAAAACAGCAAGAAACTTCATCATATTTGCCCTTGAAACAAAAGTTGCAGCTTTTTAGGGCTGAATGCCGAGCACAGTGTTTTTTTCTACTGATTTTTGTTAGTTTCGTACTAGTTATCGACTTATTAGGCCATCTTCAGGGAACAACTGACAAGAATCTGGAGGGGACACTGGTTCTTAGATAATAAAACATTATGTTGTTGTTGTTGTGGTCTTCAGTCCTGAGACTGGTTTGATGCAGCTCTCCATGCTACTCTATCCTGTGCAAGCTTCTTCATCTCCCAGTACCTACTGCAACCTACATCCTTCTGAATCTGCTTAGTGTATTCATCTCTTGGTCTCCCTCTACGATTTTTACCCTCCACGCTGCCCTCCAGTGCGAAATTGGTGATCCCTTGATGCCTCAGAACATGCCCTAACAACCGATCCCCTCTTCTAGTCGTCCCACAAATTTGTCTTCTCTCCAATCCTATTTAATACTTCCTCATTAGTTATGTGATCTACCCATCTAATCTTCAGCATTCTTCTGTAGCACCAAATTTCAAAAGCTTCTATTCTCTTCTTGTCCAAACTATTTACCGTCCATGTTTCACTTCCATACATGGCTACACTCCATACAAATACTTTCAGAAATGACTTCCTGACACTTAAATCTATACTCGATGTTAACAAATTTCTCTTCTTCAGAAACGCTTTCCTTGCCATTGCCAGTCTACATTTTATATCCTCTCTACTTCGTCCATCATCAGTTATTTTGCTCCCCAAATAGCAAAACTCCTTTACTACTTTAAGTGTCTCATTTCCTAATCTAATACCCTCAGCATCACCCGACTTAATTCGACTACATTCCATTATCCTCGTTTTGCTTTTGTTGATGTTCACCTTATATCCTCCCTTCAAGACACCATCCATTCCGTTCAATTGCTCTTCCAAATCCTTTGCTGTCTCTGACAGAATTACAAAGTCATCGGCGAACCTCAACGTTTTTATTTCTTCTCCATTATAGGCGAACATAAAGTCACGTGCGTAGAGTGTTGTACATCAAACTTCTTTCTTAATGTTGAAATTACTCTTCGCACAATGGAAATGTTAAGAATAATAATTAATTAAACTACACAAAATTACAAGTTAAATGATTTTTTCTCATGAGATACTGTTAATCTGAGTACTTTTCATTTATGTTGTGCAACAACATAAACCTTAGTTTACACTGTAAAGTAAGGTCTAGGTAATGGAGAGTATTATGCACAATAATTAGCATACATAATCTTACCTTCTTACAGGATATGTGGTTATGATGCCGCATATATAAAACTGTAAAACATTGAGAAACAAACATGTTTTACAGTATAAATAGCATTTTTGTGCAATGGACAATACTGAACAAGTACGTAGTTAAAAATATACACTATTACAACATTATAAGTTGTATTTTTGAAGTCAGACTCCATTAAATGTAGTATATCAAACATTGGCTATACTCCCAAATTAATTGACAACGTTTTACACAAAAAAGAAAGAAAAATGTTACCCTGTGTGTACGGCCCCTATGCAGCAACAGTCGTATCTAAAACCAGCTGGTGTACTACCCCATATTTAGGAAATCTGTCTGAAAAATCGGCCACAACCCTCAAATCCTGCAATTATAAAACTTTATTTGATATAAGAGGCACTACAGCCCATATCATATCGAACAGCTAGGACAAAACAGATTTATTAAGTAACTGTGGTGATTACAAAATCACTTGTAATGATTGCAACAAACTGTGTATCGGTCAGACAGGCAAGGCCTTATGCAATCTCTACCTTTGCTGAACATATGCTGAACGAAGGACACAAATACCGAATTCACACTTGAGCACTACATGTAGCCACCATAGTAAGGAAACTAAGCCTGTTAGATGCACTTGAGATAAACATTTAGCTCAAAATACCCAGCTGATTTTAGATGATCAATTACAGATGAGCACATCCTCACTTCTAAGCTTCACATGGAGCTATCAACCAGCCACAGACCCACAAACGCACAAAGACACACAATGCTACACAAAATTATAACATAACAGACTTTCCTATTCCTTACCTCATATACATCAACAATATGACTCGTAATACTTTCATACTGTGTATTTTCTTCATGTACTATGTTCAATATTGCCTAGTGCATAAAAATGTTATTTACACTGTAAAACATGTTCTATACTCAATATAAATAGCGTGAGCTCAGTTACAGCATCCTCACCATATATCCTGTAATAATATAAGATTATATATCCTAATTATTGGAAATAATACTGACCATTGCCTAGAGTGTAGTTTACAATGAAAAAAACATATTTCTTGGACAGCATAAATGAAAAGTACTCAGATTAACAGTATATTACAAAAAAATCACTTAAACTGTAATATTTTGTAGATTTATTATGTTTACATTGTCCAGTGTGTAAAATGTAACTTCAACATTAAGAAACAAGCTTGATGCATGTGATCTTATCTTCGCCTATAATGTTTGCTTACCTGAGAAACAATGTCATTCCAGACCATTGTCAGTTGTTTCCTGAAGATGGCCTAATAACACGACAACTAGTTCGAAATAAACAAAAGTCACTAGAACTAAAACAGTATACTTGTTATTCATCCTGAAATATGATTTTGTTCAACAAAGAAGTAACGGAAGAATCCATAAATAAAAATAAAAAGTTGCTACAAAAAATAAATAATGCATAGGAAATTTGAGCGAAGTGTAAGAAAGTCGAATCGTTACACCACATACAAAATTGTTACGTGTCAAGAGAAGTGCCTGTCATAATAAGAACGGACAACAAAGGTATATGTGCTTCTCGTAAATGAAATATGTTACGGCCGCTTTCTTACTGCTAGGAGCGCTAGTGTCGTTACAACAGTCAGACGGTAACGATTTTCACAGTAGTGAGTGTCCCGACTGTATACACTCCTGGAAATGGAAAAAAAGAACACATTGACACCGGTGTGTCAGACCCACCATACTTGCTCCGGACACTGCGAGAGGGCTGTACAAGCAATGATCACACGCACGGCACAGCGGACACACCAGGAACCGCGGTGTTGGCCGTCGAATGGCGCTAGCTGCGCAGCATTTGTGCACCGCCGCCGTCAGTGTCAGCCAGTTTGCCGTGGCATACGGAGCTCCATCGCAGTCTTTAACACTGGTAGCATGCCGCGACAGCGTGGACGTGAACCGTATGTGCAGTTGACGGACTTTGAGCGACGGCGTATAGTGGGCATGCGGGAGGCCGGGTGGACGTACCGCCGAATTGCTCAACACGTGGGGCGTGAGGTCTCCACAGTACATCGATGTTGTCGCTAGTGGTCGGCGGAAGGTGCACGTGCCCGTCGACCTGGGACCGGACCGCAGCGACGCACGGATGCACGCCAAGACCGTAGGATCCTACGCAGTGCCGTAGGGGACCGCACCGCCACTTCCCAGCAAATTAGGGACACTGTTGCTCCTGGGGTATCGGCGAGGACCATTCGCAACCGTCTCCATGAAGCTGGGCTACGGTCCCGCACACCGTTAGGCCGTCTTCCGCTAACGCCCCAACATCGTGCAGCCCGCCTCCAGTGGTGTCGCGACAGGCGTGAATGGAGGGACGAATGGAGACGTGTCGTCTTCAGCGATGAGAGTCGCTTCTGCCTTGGTGCCAATGATGGTCGTATGCGTGTTTGGCGCCGTGCAGGTGAGCGCCACAATCAGGACTGCATACGACCGAGGCACACAGGGCCAACACCCGGCATCATGGTGTGGGGAGCGATCTCCTACACTGGCCGTGCACCACTGGTGATCGTCGAGGGGACACTGAATAGTGCACGGTACATCCAAACCGTCATCGAACCCATCGTTCTACCATTCCTAGACCGGCAAGGGAACTTGCTGTTCCAACAGGACAATGCACGTCCGCATGTATCCCGTGCCACCCAACGTGCTCTAGAAGGTGTAAGTCAACTACCCTGGCCAGCAAGATCTCCGGATCTGTCCCCCATTGAGCATGTTTGGGACTGGATGAAGCGTCGTCTCACGCGGTCTGCACGTCCAGCACGAACGCTGGTCCAACTGAGGCGCCAGGTGGAAATGGCATGGCAAGCCGTTCCACAGGACTACATCCAGCATCTCTACGATCGTCTCCATGGGAGAATAGCAGCCTGCATTGCTGCGAAAGGTGGATATACACTGTACTAGTGCCGACATTGTGCATGCTCTGTTGCCTGTGTCTATGTGCCTGTGGTTCTGTCAGTGTGATCATGTGATGTATCTGACCCCAGGAATGTGTCAATAAAGTTTCCCCTTCCTGGGACAGTGAATTCACGGTGTTCTTATTTCAATTTCCAGGAGTGTAAGTTAGACTGTGCCTGTACCTTCTCTGTCCTGTCGCATAACACACACACAACTCTCTGCATACAGGATGAGCTACAACATCAGCAGGACTTAACGAAAACGCGAAGGGTGTCACCGTGCTTGCAGCCTGGAAGAGACTGTCAGGACGCGGTAACTTTTTATTACAATCGTCACACCCCGTCTACAATGCACTTTATCTTTTCGGGAGCACAGTTTACATCTTCCGTTAATTATTTACACTAAAGCACCTACACTACAAACTGTTCGTGGACGGGGAAAACAAATGCCACTGGAGCAAGATAAGTGATACGCAATATCTCGCCAATGTTGTAAACCACTATAATCAAACATGTCCATCAGCTCATGAATGTCCAGACAGGCTCCATACCAGCTCGCACAACGAACGTATGTGCCGGCCGATTAGAAATCGTTACCTTCTTACCTTTAAAGTCAATTTATAATAGAACCGGCTTTCAAAGAACAATTAATATTTCCAGTTGATAGATACGTTAACGCAGGTCTGTGATTTGTTGGCCCCAGTCAAGGTGGAGCCAGGTATATCTTTCTGGCGTGCACGGGCGGCTGGACCGTTGACCTCACTGTGATCAGAAGGTTTTTTCCGGCGCCACCTCATTGGCTAAATCCGTCGGATTCCATTCGACGGTCGTCGTAGCAGCTAAACATAGACATAAACAACAGAGCGACAGAGCGACAAAAAAAGAAATCCACGGCGCAAAAGCTGTTGCAATGAAATGAGATGTCATGCTGCTCTAAGCCAGCCCTCCACCCCCCCTCTCCCCCCGCCCAACCAACCAATATCTCTCTCTCTCTCTCTCTCTCTCTCTCTCTCTCCCTCCCTCCCTCCCTCCCTCCCTCCCTCTCTCTGTTACGCACACACAGAAGTGAGCACGCGCACATACACACACACACACACACACACACACACACACCATTACTCTGAAGTGTACGGGCGTTAAGTGACAACTGTGTAGATATCTGTTGTTATTTACATCTGTAATGCATCCTGAAGTAAAACCAACTTTTTTTCATGTCGTAGGGCGTATGGTGTGCGACCAATGTGGTCAATTGCTACAGATTTGCTGCGGCCCGCAAGGGTTGTTGCTATCAATAGTAATGAGACGTAGTAAATCGTACCCATCAGCATTGCTGGTTGTCCGGAATTTTCGGAACTGAGAGCGCTCTTTTCCGGCAGCGGAGTTCCATTGTTTATTTTTTCGTTCGACAGGGCCGAAGCGCTATCCATCAGTACCAACACGTGAGCAGAAATGTCGTTGTTCGAGTTTCATGCGGAACAGTCGGGCGTGAATGCGTGACGCCCAACTTACTTGAATACTTTGTTAAAGTGATTAATTATACGTTGGAAGTATTATGTCGCCTGGTAGGCTAATAGTAAATAGTGATGCAGTGTTTCGAAGACTCTGCGCGCAGTTACACAGGAAATGAGTAGACGAGCAGTATCGTCGTTGATAGTCAAACGTTTACGCCATTGGAGCGTATTGCGCTTCGAGAATATATCAAAACGCTGTCGTGGACAGTTATAAGGTGAAATATTAATTCGTAAATGCAATACAGTATTCACAACATGCTATGTGAAAAAGTAATACAGTTATCTGTTAATAGGAATTATCAAATGTGTAACAGACAATACGTCAATTAACGAAGTAAAATGCTGTGTACTGTTATCCTTCCAAAGCAACGTTATTCCTCATATATACAGGGTGAGTCACCTAACATTACCGCTGGATATATTTCCTAAACCACATCAAATACTGACGAACCGATTCCACAGACCGAACGTGAGGAGAGGGGCGAGTGTAATTGGTTAATACAAACCATAAAAAAATGCACGGAAGTATGTTTTTTAAAACAAACCTACGTTTTTTAAATGGAACCCCGTTAGTTTTGTTAGCACATCTGAACATATAAACAAATACGTAATCAGTGTCGTTTGTTGCATTGTAAAATGTTAATTACATCCGGTGATATTGTAACCTAAAGTTGACGATTGAATACCACTCCTCCGCTGTTCGATCGTGTGTATCGGAGAGCACCGAATTACGTATGGATCCAAAGGGAACGGTGATGGACCTTAGGTACAGAAGAGACTGGAACAGCACATTACGTCCACATACCAACACCTTTTTATTGGTCTTTTTCACTGACGCATATGTACATTACCATGAGGGGTGAGGTACACGTACACACATGGTTTCCGTTTTCAATTACGGAGTGGTATAGAGTGTGACCCGACATGCCAGGCCAATAGATGTTAAATGTAGTGGCCATCATTTAGTGCACACAATTGCAATCTCTGGCGTAATGAATGTCGTACAAGCCGCAGTACATCTGGTGTAATGTCGCCGCAGGCTGCCACAATACGTTGTTTCATATCCTCTGGGGTTGTAGGCTCATCACGGTACACATTCTCCTTTAACGTATCCCACAGAAAGAAGTCCACAGGTGTAAGATCAGGAGAACGGGCAGGCCAATTTATGCGTCCTCCACGTCCTATGAAACGCCCGTCGAACATCCTGTCAAGGGTCAGCCTAGTGTTAATTGCGGAATGTGCAGGTGCACCATCATGCTGATACCACATACGTCGACGCGTTTCCAGTGGGACATTTTCGAGCAACGTTGGGAGATCATTCTGTATAAACCCGATGTATATTGCAGCTGTTTGTTACAACACGCAACTGAACGTCGGAGGTTTCAAGCGTCAACTTTAGGTTACAATATCTACGGATGTAATTAACATTTTACAATGCAAAAAAGGCACTGATTACGTATTTGTTTATATGTTCAGATGTGCGTACAAAACTAACGTGGTGCCATTTAAAAAAACGTAGGTTTGTGTTAAAAAACATACTTCCGTGCATTTTTTTATGGTTTGTATTAAACAATTACACTAACCCCTCTCCTCACGGTCGGTCTGTGGAATCAGTTCGTCAGTATCTGATGTGGTTTACGAAATATATCCAGCGGTAACGTTAGGTGACTCACCCTGTATATACAGGGTGTTTCAAAAATGACCGGTATATTTGAAACGGCAATAAAAACTAAACGAGCAGCGATAGAAATACACCGTTTGTTGCAATATGCTTGGGACAACACTACATTTTCAGGCGGACAAACTTTCGAAATTACAGTAGTTACAATTTTCAACAACAGATGGCGCTGCAAGTGATGTGAAAGATATAGAACACAAAGCAGTCTGTGGGTGCGCCATTCTGTACGTCGTCTTTCTGCTGTAAGCGTGTGCTGTTCACAACGTACAAGTGTGCTGTAGACAACATGGTTTATTCCTTAGAACAGAGGATTTTTCTGGTGTTGGAATTCCACCGCCTAGAACACAGTGTTGTTGCAACAATACGAAGTTTTCAACGGAGGTTTAATGTAACCAAAGGACCGAAAAGCGATACAATAAAGGATCTGTTTGAAAAATTTCAACGGACTGGGAACGTGACGGATGAACGTGCTGGAAAGGTAGGGCGACCGCGTACGGCAACCACAGAGGGCAACGCGCAGCTAGTGCAGCAGGTGATCCAACAGTGGCCTCGGATTTCCGTTCGCGGTGTTGCAGCTGCGGTCCAAATGACGCCAACGTCCACATATCGTCTCATGCGCCAGAGTTTACACCTCTATCCATACAAAATTCAAATGCGGCAATCCCTCAGCGCCACTACCATTGCTGCACGAGAGACATTCGATAACGATATAGTGCACAGGATTGATGACGGCGATATGCATGTGGGCAGCATGTGGTTTATTGACGAACCTTATTTTTACCTGGACGGCTTCGTCAATAAACAGAACTGGCGCATATGGGGAACCGAAAAGCCCCATGTTGCAGTCCCATCGTCCCTGCATCCTCAAAAAGTACTTGTCTGGGCCGCCATTTCTTCCAAAGGAATCATTGGCCCATTTTTCAGATCCGAAACGATTACTGCATCACGCTATCTGGACATTCTTCGTGAATTTGTGGCGGTACAAACTGCCTTAGACGACACTGCGAACACCTCGTGGTTTATGCAAGATGGTGCCCGGCCACATCGCACGGCCGACGTCTTTAATTTCCTGAATGAATATTTCGATGATCGTGTGATTGCTTTTGGCTATCCGAAACATACAGGAGGCGGCGTGGATTGGCCTCCCTATTCGCCAGACATGAACCCCTGTGACTTCTTTCTGTGGGGACACTTGAAAGACCAGGTGTACCGCCAGAGTCCAGAAACAATTGAACAGCTGAAGCAGTACATCTCCTCTGCATGTGAAGCCATTCCGCCAGACACGTTGTCAAAGGTTTCGGGTAATTTCATTCAGAGACTACGCAATATTATTGCTACGCATGGTGGATATGTGGAAAATATCGTACTATAGAGTTTCCCAGACCGCAGCGCCATCTGTTGTTGAAAATTGTAACTACTGTAATTTCGAAAGTTTGTCCGCCTGAAAATGTACTGTTGTCTCAAGCATATTGCAACAAACGGTGTATTTCTATCGCTGCTCGTTTAGTTTTTATTGCCGTTTCAAATATACCGGTCATTTTTGAAACACCCTGTATATATATATATATATATATATATATATATATATATATATATATATACACTCCTGGAAATGGAAAAAAGAACACATTGACACCGGTGTGTCAGGCCCACCATACTTGCTCCGGACACTGCGAGAGGGCTGTACAAGCAATGATCACACGCACGGCACAGCGGACACACCAGGAACCGCGGTATTGGCCGTCGAATGGCGCTAGCTGCGCAGCATTTGTGCACCGCCGCCGTCAGTGTCAGCCAGTTTGCCGTGGCATACGGAGCTCCATCGCAGTCTTTAACACTGGTAGCATGCCGCGACAGCGTGGACGTGAACCGTATGTGCAGTTGACGGACTTTGAGCGAGGGCGTATAGTGGGCATGCGGGAGGCCGGGTGGACGTACCGCCGAATTGCTCAACACGTGGGGCGTGAGGTCTCCACAGTACATCGATGTTGTCGCCAGTGGTCGGCGGAAGGTGCACGTGCCCGTCGACCTGGGACCGGACCGCAGCGACGCACGGATGCACGCCAAGACCGTAGGATCCTACGCAGTGCCGTAGGGGACCGCACCGCCACTTCCCAGCAAATTAGGGACACTGTTGCTCCTGGGGTATCGGCGAGGACCATTCGCAACCGTCTCCATGAAGCTGGGCTACGGTCCCGCACACCGTTAGGCCGTCTTCCGCTCACGCCCCAACATCGTGCAGCCCGCCTCCAGTGGTGTCGCGACAGGCGTGAATGGAGGGACGAATGGAGACGTGTCGTCTTCAGCGATGAGAGTCGCTTCTGCCTTGGTGCCAATGATGGTCGTATGCGTGTTTGGCGCCGTGCAGGTGAGCGCCACAATCAGGACTGCATACGACCGAGGCACACAGGGCCAACACCCGGCATCATGATGTGGGGAGCGATCTCCTACACTGGCCGTACACCACTGGTGATCGTCGAGGGGACACTGAATAGTGCACGGTACATCTAAACCGTCATCGAACCCATCGTTCTACCATTCCTAGACCGGCAAGGGAACTTGCTGTTCCAACAGAACAATGCATGTCCGCAAGTATCCCGTGCCACCCAACGTGCTCTAGAAGGTGTAAGTCAACTACCCTGGCCAGCAAGATCTCCGGATCTGTCCCCCATTGAGCATGTTTGGGACTGGATGAAGCGTCGTCTCACGCGGTCTGCACGTCCAGCACGAACGCTGGTCCAACTGAGGCGCCAGGTGGAAATGGCATGGCAAGCCGTTCCACAGGACTACATCCAGCATCTCTACGATCGTCTCCATGGGAGAATAGCAGCCTGCATTGCTGCGAAAGGTGGATATACACTGTACTAGTGCCGACATTGTGCATGCTCTGTTGCCTGTGTCTATGTGCCTGTGGTTCTGTCAGTGTGATCATGTGATGTATCTGACCCCAGGAATGTGTATATATATATGTGTGTGTATGTATAATGTGTGTGTGTGTGTGTGTGTGTGTGTGTGTGTGTGTGTGTGTGTGTGTGTTATGTGTGTGTGTGTGTGTGTGGAAAAATCGCAAGTAGCAGACGAGTGTAACATAAACGAGAGCTGATAATCATGTTTCTGTGTACGAAAGATAAAGAGGATGGAAACCACATTTTTTTAAAGTAAACACTGTGACGTTCGTGAGCGCTAGTTGTCTTTGAGATTTGACGTAGTGAGTTGAAACTAGTCAGGAATGCCTTTAAGGGGAAAAAGACGCCGTTATCAACACCTCACTGAGTTTAGACGAGGTCGAATAGTAGGGCAACGAGAAGCTGGATCTTCCTTTAGTGATACTGCAGCAAGGCTTGTAGGTAATGTAGCTACTGTACATAATTGCTGGCAGGGGTACTCACCATCATGTGCGGTAGTAAGAACAGCGGGCTCCGGGCGGCCACGTGGGATTACCGAGAGGGAGCACATCTTGATCGGTGTATGACTCTTGCTCATCATACTACTTCAGCAGGAGCAATTCGAGCAGCAATTGGCACCACAGTGAAACAACGAACTCTTCATATCTATTGCTTCAATGACACCTCCGAGCCAGATGCCCTGTAGTGTGCATTCTGCTGGCCCCACACCACTGCATTTTTCGTCTTGAGTGGTGTCGACCGAGAGATAATTGGATAACAGGATTTTTTTTTTTTATGAAAGCTGGTTCTGACTCGGGGCAGCGAGGGCTGTATGTTGGTTTAGAAGGAAGCCAGTTGAGGCCCTGTGACCAGTTTGTCTGCGCTCTAGACGTACTGGCCCTACACCTGGAGTTATGTTCTGGGGCGCGATTTCGCATGACTACAGGAGCACTCTTGTGGTTATTCAACACATTCTGACTCCAAATTGTTTTCAGTCCCGTGATTCGACCTGTTGTGCTGCCATTCATGAAGAACATTCCAGGGAGCGTTTTCCAACAGGATAACGCTCACCCAGATACCGCTATTATAATCCAACATGCTCTACAGAGACCACAAGTTGCCTTGGCCTTCTCGATTACCAGTTCTGTCTCTAATCGAGCACATACGGGACATCGATGAACGACAACTCCAATGTCAATCATGAACGTTAACCATCCCCGTATTGACCGATCAAGTGAAACACGCACGGAGATCCGTCACATAAACTGACATCCGGCACCAACTTAATGCTTGCTCGTTTATATGCTTGCATTCAACATCTCGGCGGTTACACCGGTTGTTAATGTAACATTATTAGCCGGCCGCAGTGGCCGTGCGGTTCTAAGCGCTTCAGTCTGGAGCCGAGGACCGCTCCGGTCGCAGGTTCGAATCCTGCCTTGGACATAGATGTGTCTGACGTCCTTAGGTTAGTTGGGTTTAATTAGTTCTACATCTACATCTACGTCCATACTCCGCAAGCCACCTGACGTTGTGTGGCGGAGGGTACCTTGAGTACCTCTATCGGTCCTCCCTTCTATTCCAGTCTCGTGTTGTTCGTGGAAAGAAGGATTGTCGGTATGCTCCTGTGTGGGCTCTAATCTCTCTGATTTTACCCTCATGGTCCCTTCGCGAGATATACGTGACTCTTCGGTGAAGGTATGTCCTCGAAACTTCAACAAAAGCCCGTACCAAGCTACTGAGCGTCTCTCCTGCAAAGTCTTCCACTGGAGTTTATTTATCATCTCCGTAACGCTTTCGCGATTACTAAATGATCCTGTAACGAAGCGCGCTGCTCTCCGTTGGATCTTCTCTATCTCTTCTATCAACCCTATCTGGTACGGATCCCACACTGCTGAGCAGTATTCCAGCAGTGGGTGAACAAGCGTACTTAACCTACTTCCTTTGTTTTCGGATTGCATTTCCTTAGGATTCTCCCAATGAATCTCAGTCTGGCATCTGCTTTACCAACGATTAACTGTACATCATCATTCCATTTTAAATGACTTCTAACGCGTACTCACAGATAATTTATGGAATTAACTGCTTCCAGTTGCTGACCTGCTATTTTGTAGCTAAATGATAAGGGATCTATCTATGTATTCGCAGCACATTACACTTGTCTACATTGAGATTCAATTGCCATTCCCTGCACCATGCTTCAATTCGCTGCAGATCCTCCTGCATTCCAGTACAATTTTCCATTGTTACAACCTCTCGATATACCACAGCATCATCCGCAAAAAGCCTTCCGATGCCATCCACAAGGTCATTTGTGTATATTGTGAATAGCAACGGTCCTACGACACTCCCCTGCGGCACACCTGAAATCACTCTTACTTCGGAAGACTTCTCTCCATTGAGAATGACATGCTGCGCCCTGTTATCTAGGAACTCCTCAATCCAATCACACAATTGGTCTGATAGTCCATATGCTCTAACTTTGTTCATTAAACGACTGTGGGGAACTGTATCGAACGCCTTGCGGAAGTCAAGAAACACGGCATCTACCTGGAAACCCGCGTCTATGGCCCTCTGAGTCTCGTGGACGAACAGCGCGAGCTGTGTTTCACATGATCGTCTTTTTCGAAACCCATGCTGATTCCTACAGAGTCGATTTCTAGTCTCCAGAAAAGTCATTATACTCGAACATAATACGTGTTCCAAAATTCTACAACTGATCGACTTTAGAGATATAGGTCTATAGTTCTGCACATCTGTTCGACGTCCCTTCTTGAAAACGGGTGTGACCCGTGACCTTTGGAACGCTACGCTCTTCTAGAGACCTACGGTACACCGCTGCAAGAAGGGGGGCAAGTTCCTTCGCGTACTCTGTGTAAAATCGAACTGGTATCCCATCAGGTCCAGCGGCCTTTCCTCTTTTGAGCGATTTTAATTGTTTCTCTATCCCTCTGTCGTCTATTTAGATATCTACCATTTTTTCATCTGTGCGACAGTCTAGAGAAGGAACTACAGTGCAGTCTTCCTCTGTGAAACAGCTTTGGAAAAAGACATGTAGTATTTCGGCCTTTAGTGTGTCATCCTCTGTTTCAGTACAATTTTGGTCACAGAGTATCTGGACATTTTGTTTTGATCCACCTACCGCTTAGACATAAGACCAAAATTTCTTAGGATTTTCTGCCAGGTCAGTACAGAGAACTTTACTTTCGAATTCAATGAACGCCTCTCGCATAGCCCTCCTCACACTACATTTCGCTTCGCGTAATGTTTGTTTGTCTGCAAGGCTTTGGCTATGTTTATGTTTGCTGTGAAGTTCCCTTTGCTTCTGCAGCAGTTTTCCAACTCGGTTGTTGTACCACGGTGGCTCTTTTCCATCTCTTACTAGCAAGATATTTTCCGACAATCTTTTTATATATGTTCACAGAACTCTTCTAATGTTAATCTTCTGCTTTCTTCCAGTTGAAACATATTTGGTTATATGGTTTCATCAGTGCTTTCTTTTAGCAAATGTCTGTCTTTACCGGCACACATTAAAGCGTATGAGCTGCAGTCCGAATGCAGCGCACTACCACTAAAAGTTCAAAACGCGTAAAGTAAAACCTTTAGTGGCGTTGCTTGGAAAACCACATGAAACCAACTGATTATTTAAACAGCAATGCAAGGAAGAGTCATATCCAACCTAAATTCGGTCCATTGTAGGGATGTGGAAAACAGGAAATGCTAATTTCCTATCAAAGCTTTGAAATGTTAAGGCAATCATTTCCTATTCTTTTTAAAATACCTTGGACTAAGTAATGTTTGCAACCACACTGTCGATAGCTTCCACGTTATAGTGACCGATTATCATGCAGTTCTTTCTACTGTCTAATATTTCACAGGCAAAACGAGTAGTACTTGCAACCTACGTCCTCATAGATTTGCTGGACGTATTCAAATCTGTGTCTTCCTCTACTGTTTTCACCCTCTCTACCTCCACCTAGTACCATGGAAGCTACTGCCTGATGTCTTATCACATGTGCCATCATCGGTCCCTTCTCCTTGTCAGTGGTTTCCATATATGTTACTTTCCTCGTTTATTCTGCGGAGAACCTCCTCACGTCTTACTTTATAAGCCCACCTAATTTTCAACCTTCTTCTGTATCCCAACATCCCAAATGCGTCGATTTTCTTCTTTTGCGGTTTTCCCCACTGTTAATGTTTCGCTACCATACAGTATTCTGTCGGAATCGTAGATTCTCAGAAATTTCTTCCTCAAATTAAGGCCTACGTTTTACAATAGTAGTCTTCTCGTGGCCCTTTTTACCAGTGCTCGTATGCTTTTATATCCTCTTTCTTCCGTCCGTCATGGATTATTTAGATGCTTAAGTAGAAAATTCATCTACTTCGTAATAATCAATTCTGATATTAAGTTTCTCTGTGTTCTCGATTCTGCTACTTCCCATTACCTTAGTTTTACTTCGATTTACTCTCAATCCATGTTCTGCAATCATTAAACTGTATATTCCATTCTGTTGCTGTTATCCGTATCTTTATTTGGTATGATATATCCTAAACATTCTTTCGGTTCTTAATTATACTGTACGCTTCTCAATCTCTCCTGACAAGTTTAAAGACCTGTTTATTAGTAATACATTGTTTCAAAGGTAAATTTTGTATTCTAGGGTACCTCAACATCCAGAAAAATCCTGGTTTGTTTATTGTGACTACTTTTCATAAACAGTATACTATCCTGCAAGCAAGTATAACCTTCCACATCTTTGATGCATTTTTCTTCTTGTATCTTATGGAGGACTTCAGAGACGTGTAAACTGAATTGTAGTAATTTGACTTGGTAGGAAAAGAAGAAATTAGAAGCGAACTAAAGATATTAAATAGAACTAAGGAATAAATGGAAAAAGTATGCGGTAACAATAGACGATGTCTGAATTTTAATGATGTTGCAGCACTACGAGTTGAAACGTGAAAGATGGAATTTTGGAAGGCACAGGAAAAGACGCTGGGACCATACCGTTTAAAAGCGGAATAGAATAGAAATGATTTAATCTTTGATGTTAATAGTAACGCTGGAAAAGTTGTGCTCCTTTTTGGACTTCTACTGCCCAATATGCAGAGGTACCGTACCCAATGAAATATATCAGCTGAAAATAAACTAAAATAGAAATGATTTTCGAAGAGGTTGAAATCCAAAAAATTTAAATATATTTCTGGATAATGAATCATGAAGCATTACATTTCATCCTTCCTCGGAGATTACGTAGTATCGTGAGGAATCCTAGTCACGTTCACAGCCAGAATCCACTCACTCTTATTGAAATGCTGCTCGCGAGGCGAATTACGCGCGTAGTGCTCCAGTGGTTAACTTGGAAATGTATTTTGGCTGAACCGGAATCGTTCTCTGACTTGGTGATACAATTAAAATTTTTTGAATGTTGTTCGAGGAAAACAGCGATCTGTTAATATTATAACTTATCTAGTAAAGAAAGTCGTGGCCCCATGTATGTTGTTAGTTTTTATTTTTAGTTGACCGGTTTCGATCTTCTAAAGAGATCATCATCAGCTCTACATTCCTTGATAACAGTTGGAATCCTGACGCAGAGCAGGCCCGTCCATGCTAGCGTGGCTCTCCACGTTAGTGAGTCCTACTGTTGTGAAGGAATGTAGCTCTGATGATGATCTCTTCAGAAGATCGAAACCGGTCATCTAAAAATAAAAATTAACCACTTAAATGCGACCAAAACTGTGTTTACTAAATAAATTACATAATTAATAATTCTAAATAAGAGCATCCAGCCAGACTTAGCCCCACAAGACAAGATTAAAATTGGCACAAACAGAACAAATAAATACGATGGAAAGTATCCGGACAGTGATATGCACAGCGGACTGGCCGCTACATATCAGGAGAGGTGGGCGCGCCATTACACAAGAATGCGGGAAGTGTTGTCATTAATGATGCAATAACAAGACAATGAGTCCATCAGGAGCGCTCAGTGACTTCTCACGTCAACTAGTCACTGGATGACATTTGAGTAACAGATGCATCAGGGACACTAAACCCTTCTAAAGAAGGCCGGACGGTGTGGCCGTGCGGTTCTAGGCGCTTCAGTCTGGAACCGCGTGACCGCTACGGTCGCAGGTTCGAATCCTGCCTCGGGCATGGATGTGTGTGATGTCCTTAGGTTTAAGTAGGGGACTGATGACCTCAGTCCCATAGTGGTCAGAGCCATTTTTGAACCTCCTGAAGTTGCCCAAGTCGACTATTGGTGATCTTACTGTGAAGTGGAAACAAGAACATCAGCTAAACCAGGCAGACCTCATATACTGACAAACAATGACTGTCCCTCTTGAGTTCCAAAGTGTTACCAGCAGCCCTGCTAGCACAATGACTCTGCCCAAAGAGTTAAGAAGAATGATGTACAATGATCGAGCAGCTCCTCTTAAACCACTAATATCTGACGTCTGCGCTACGTGGCGCTTGTGTTGGTGTAATGTACGACGGCAGTGGACAATTGATAAGAGGAAACTGATTTGGAGTGATGAGTCACGCTTTGTCCAGTGACAGTTCGATTGAAGCTCTTCGATTTGGGGTTTGTAGTGCTAACACTAAAGTATAGAGTAAGTATAGAAAGTGTTGTTACAGTATATGGTGTCTCTCGTGGTTAGGTGTGGTCTCCTATTTGCGCTAAGAAGTAGCTAAATAAGGAATGATATGGACACATGTTACTACATTGTGTACTGCTTACAGTAAGGAACAGTCGGAGATGGAGACAGTATCTGCATCAAAATTACCGTATCGTAAATTAGAAGCTGTGAGGCCATGTTCTGTAGACAAGAACATTCCTCAAATTCGCTGCCCTGCCCAGAGTCCCGCCCTCAACCCATCGGAGTACCTTAAGGATTGGTTAGAGCATAGACTTCGCTCCAGCATCCAGCACCATTCGTTTCCGCTCTTGAAGACGAATGGGCTGCATTTGCTTCACGTATATGCTCACACTTCATTGATCAGCAGCAAAGGTCAAGCCCTCATAAAGGTGAATGGTAGACCCAAAGCACACCAATGTCTATTGATAGGTGCCCAGTTACTTTTTATCAGATTTTGTAACTAGTTTCTTCAAGATTCAGTGATCCGATCTATGGACTGAAAAACGATCATCAATAAAAGCTTACACGCCATCTCCAGCAGGTTTTTAACAGCTTACATCGAATAATCAACACAAAGATAAAAACGGGGTAATAGTATTAAGGTCTATAGTCTAAAAGACAAACAAAAATACAACACCTCAAGTTTCTATCCAAACAATTATTGGCTCCAGTTCAGCCAATCAAGTTGATGACTGTATTGATTTGAAATTGAAATTGGGTGTCTGGCCCTTCGCACTGAGTGCACAGTTCCAATCCTCACTTATTATCATATGTTCGGTCTCATTCATCACGAGGGACAAAATCTCTTGCTTTGAAAACACAGCCCTTTCCCGTTTACAACTACTTCCAAATGGAGCATAAATATTAATAAGAGTCAAGTTAAAAATCTTATAGCTAATCCCTCTTCCTCATTCTACATATTTTACATTTTCGACGGGTATGCCTTCCCTAATTAAAAAAAGCTGCCCCACATGAATTTTCGATTGCCACATTTAAGATTCATTGATAGTCCGGAAAATTTGAAAATTTGTGGTAAGGTCTTATGGGACCCAACCCAAATGCTGAAGTCATCGGTCCTTAAGCTTACACGCTATTTCATCTAACTTAAACTAACTTACGCTAAGGACGACACACACACCCATGCCCGAGGGAGGACTCGAAACTTCAAGGGGGGAAGCCGCGCGGACCGTGACAAGACGCCCTATACCGCGCGCAGGTAGCCTGGAACGCTGAGATCTTTAAGACTGACTTTTCGTAACATTGTCACATCTACGTCTCATTCATAGACGAACTGCTTCATGCACTTTCAACACAGACTGCATTCTGCCGATGTTTAACGTTATTATACTATACGCCAGATCCATAGTTTGATGAATGGAAAAAAGACGTCAGTGAACATGCAAATATCCTTAATGAGAGTGAAACTGGTAATTTAAGTTGATTAGAGGAGCGTAGCCACTGTACTAACATTCTCATAACGTAGTCAGTCTGACAGAGTTCGAATCTTCCCTGAACTAACTCCAGATGTTGCGCCTTCTCCGCCTCGGACATCTGCTGGCATCATTTTACTCGTCGTGATCTGCAATGGAAAATTCTCTGTTCACCCAGTTCTAGTTATGAAACGCATATTGACTTTTAGCTTTCTTCATTACGCGTTTCGTTGGGATCACATTTTTAGCGCATGCCACATCTTTTGTTCTTACTTCCGCACTAGTTACAGCACAAAGTACCCTATCACCGAATTTGCCCCTAGTTTATTTGGTATTTTTGTTCTTGCTGCAGCTCGAACATTGTTTTGTCTTTTCTTGCGTCTGTGATAGTTACTCTCGTTTTTAGGCGCCAACGCCTCTGCCGTGCGATGAGATATACGTATTTTCTTCTTTTGTATCAAAGTTAATTCGGAATAATCAAAGTGGAATCAGTTTCTGTACTTGGTGTTGTCTGCCTGAGGGATTTCTGTAAATTGGGTCACTAGGCTTGACAGTGACTGAAGCAACGGCATCTACCGTACTCGTTCGGAAACATTCTGACTGACTTCCGGCAGTGGCAGCTGAGTTACCGCCTGCACTACGGAAGGAACTGGTGTCGCATTCGTGATGGCTTCTCTACTTGTATCGATTGGTCACCTACTCGAGCAGACGAAGCTCTATCTGCAATCAACTGCATGGAGGTGACGGGCGCCTCCCGATCTACGTCTTATGGTCGTTCGAGTTGCGATAGTGGCCACGGTCGAGAATATAGGCGGCATGTTACACCAGGAGCGGTTGGGTGTGCCGCGTCGTCGCCGGGAGGCACCTGGGCCAAGCTTCAGCGCGGGCACTCGGGGCGTACGTGATCCGGGGAGTCGCAAATGGCGCACGCTCTCGGCTGTCTACCATACGTGGCGATTGCTCTATGGCCTCAAACAATGATGATCGACAGAACGTGTGTTATCACATCAGTTATCACCGGAGGAACACCATTCAGCTCAGGCAACGGAAAACAGCTACCTCGATTCTCCTCCGTAACTATATATACATGCCCATAATGACTAAGGGTTCGGCTAATATGAGCAGGTGGAATTTCAGAACGCAATTCAAAGACTCGTACAAAACAGAAGCCTATTCCTGCCTGCAATAGTTTCACTTCACTAATGTCCCTCCGCATGTGTGTGTTCTTTAAGGTTCTTCCACAGTTTTCTACAACTCGATTACACGCTACGCATCCTATAATTCGATGTAAACCACTGCAGAAATCTGCAACACAAGAATTCCAGTAATATGTGCTAACTGCCGCTGCAGTGACAAACTTATGAATTTCAAGTGAACAGGGCTTAGGACATTCACAACTGAACGATAATTTGATCATATCTCTACGAGAAATGGTATCCATCTACAAAAATTGCACGTAGAATGAGCAATCTTCAAAATGCACTATACAAGAAATCAAGAAAATACATTTACCGTACACAGCTACAAACTGTGGCCAGTGAAGTAAAAAGCTTGCCATGGGAGGGACAGTCACAGAGAGCTCCACTAAGCGACCACTCGCCGACTCAAGCCAACGTTTCGCGAGAGGGTACCGTCCGAAAAAGGGTCGTAAAATACCTCTAAAACTCTGACCGTCGTTTTTTTCTCACAAAAGAATAAGCCAAGACAAGTTATTTATTTTGATTCTTCTTACACTGAGCGAAGTTATTGAGAAATTGGGTGATGGCGTTTGACGTGTTCTTCTAGTAACTAAATTCAGCAGTATGCATGGAACAGTTAACAGAAACCTTAAAAACAAAACTCAGAAAACATGATACGAAAATAATCCAGTCCACACACTGCCCTACGGAAGCGATATCTTGATTACCAAAAAGCAAGAAAGCCATATTCAGGCACAACAAATGAAATTCCCTAGAAATGTTAAACGTTGCACAGTAGAGGACAGACTAAGGAATCAAGTTATCAGAGAAGATCTATATGATACGACTCTAGATTAAATAAGAAAATGGAACAAGTACCTGGAAGTAATAGGGAGTAGAAGACTCCATTTAGAGGCTAGAAACAGCAAGTACGAAGAAAGAAGAGATAAAGGAGGACTCTGCGGGCAATTTTTCCTAATACCTGAAGAGAAGAAGACGAAAGCAACACTAGACTGCAGCGATAAACTTAAGTGATGATATAAAATATTTGATCAGGTGAACATGAACAACTGCGTAATATGTTTATACAATAAGAATCCACTTCAATTACCTGTAATTATCTTACATTATTCTACAACCAGTTTAGAAGTTTAAATGTGGCTGTGATCCCCCACGACTGACAATTAAGCCTACAAAAGGGTTCGTAAAATGTTGTAGTATAGAAAAAAATTAGAGACATACATTTTTTATACGAGCCCATATGCATTAAGGGTGTGGGACACTCCCTCCAAACAAATTGAGTTTAATATCTCTGAATGAATGCCGTCACAACGGTAACAGATACAGAAATTCTTTAAATTGGTGTTCTATTTCTTCCACAAGTAGCGGCACATCCTTGTGACGTACATTAAAACGTACGTCTCATGGATGTGCCGCTACTTGTGGAAAAAAAATACTATTTTTTCGAAATTTTCTGCTCCCCGACTATTATGTTTTTCTTTCCAACATTTGACTATATAAATGATAACAAAACGTGTAGCATTTAACACACAACATTTACAAACTCAACCGACTGATCGGCTGATTCGTGAGAGGATACGGGCATATGAACTTATGGTCTGGAAATGCGTTGTTCCATGCTAGAGACCATTTATACAATCAAATTTGTTACAGAGACTGCAGTCTAATATACGCTGTACCTTGCAGATACAGTTACAGAATGCGTACCTTCCTCCCAGAGGGTGGTACTGTTCCTCAAGCGTCATACCCTAGTGCCCTCTCCTGCCATAGTAATCGGTAAAGTTGTGTCCGATTTACGTCTATTGCGGACTCACCTTGGAGTGAATGTGATACAGCATTGTACACAATGGTTCCTTATTCGAGTCGAGAGCTTGCCGACATGGTGTTTACTTATACAAACGCAACTGGCAGCGGGCAGAAAGTTTGTATCAGGACACCTATCCCAGCCGACAACAACCGCAACATTCAATGTTTGCAACAGTTTATCTGAGACAGGGTCGTTTCAGAAAGCAGGATATCATGAAGGACGTACGTGAAATGATCAGACACCAGACTTGGAGGAAAATGTGATTGACCCTCTGTAGAGCGACCGCCGTGTCAGTATCAGGCAGTTGGCTCGTCAGTACAGGATAAGCCGACTGCCGTATGGAACATTCTCCATGACAATTGTTAATACCCTTGTCACTTAGAACGAGAGATGGGCTTACTAGTGACAGTATTTCCTTATCGGGAGCAGTTTTGACATTGGTTGTTTCGCCGGTAACCACAATTCCGGGATTTGTGTCACCCGTCCAATTCAGAGATGAGGACCCCTTTATGCGGAGTGGTATCTTCAGCTTCAGTAATAGATCTGTGGGATACTATTGAGCACCCCCATGGTATGGTGACAGAGAATCATCAGCGTCGGTGCAACCGGAATGAGTGGCCGGGATACTTGTCGGGCCGGCCGAAGTGGCCGTGCGGTTAAAGGCGCTGCAGTCTGGAACCGCCAGACCGCTACGGTCGCAGGTTCGAATCCTGCCTCGGGCATGGATGTTTGTGATGTCCTTAGGTTAGTTAGGTTTAACTAGTTCTAAGTTCTAGGGGATTAATGACCTCAGCAGTTGAGTCCCATAGTGCTCAGAGCCATTTGAACAATTTTTGATAATTGTCGACCGTATTTTGGGACCACCCGTCCTTCCACGATACTTAACAGGCCGGGACTATCGGCGTTTCTTGCGGGTGACTTTTCCTGCCCAGGTGGAAGAAGTGCCATTGATGATGGGAAGGGTTATGTTGCTGCTACATGACGGTGCTCCAGCCCACTTCGCCGTTATCGTCCATACGCATCTTAATCGTATCTTCCCTGGTCGATGGATCGGACTAGGGGGTCCAGTTGCATGGCCTGCTCGTTCACCGGATCTCAACCTGTGTGGTTTCTCCTTAGGGGGCCATCTCAAAAGTATCGTGTATATAGAGCCCATTCCAGACGCGGAGAGTATTCATGTTGTCTTTGACACTGTTGGGATGCTGCCTGGTCGATGTGAACGTGTGGGTTAGAATATTCTACTGAGCGTACAGGCGTGTGTTGAGGCGCATGGAAACCATTTTTAACATGTACTGTAACTGTGGCAGCATGCTATAGCGCGTATTACAACGCAGTCTCTGTAACAATGTATGACTGAATAATTGCTCTCTAGCTTGGAAACCATGCATTTAGCGACATAAATTCATTAGACTTTCTTGTTCCGTATCCTGTCATCGATCAACCCGTAGAGTTTGTACTCCATGTAAAAAGTCACCATGTACATATACCAAACTATTCTGCACTTCCTCATTATTGTACAGATTTACAATAACGTAAAAACAATTTCAAATGTAACATAATTAAGCCTGAAAAGGTTAGAACTTGAAAACAAGACGTTACACCAAATGTAAAAGGAAAACAGAATTACATCACAAGATATTTTATACTTCATACAATTATGTATGTAATATCTGTTACCGTTCCAACGGTATTCATTCATAAATATTAAACTCAGTTTTTCTCGAAGTGGATGTTTCACCCCGTTAATGGCCGTATGGGAGCGTACAAAGAAATATGTGTAGCTTCTTTTGCTCTACCCTACAACATATTCAAGGTTGATCACAATCGTAGTGTATCCCTTGGGTAGGTTTACTTGTGAGTGGTCCGACTGCCACACATTTGTGTTCCCATAATTATTTGGTGGAACGTGAAGATGCAGTGTTAACCTCTTCAGTCCCGAGGTATCATATATAACTCCAGGTTTCATTTTTTTCTCGGGTGTGTACGCAACTGAACTTTTTCTGGGCTGTGGTGTTATGTAAATACAAATCACTCTCGTACAGCTCACTTGCTCATCCTCCTGTCGATCACTAATAGGTGCCATCATCTGTTGTAAGCACCGGAATCTGCAGCTCCACAGTATGTCTCGGCGAAATAAGGGAAAAGATATATCTTTCCTAATGACAAGTGTTTTTACACGCTTTAATAACTTATTTAAACTTTACAGACAATGCTCGTTAATAGTCAACTATAAATTAATGTTCTAACGGATTTATAAGCTTTGAACTTAATGGAATCATATGTGATACCTCTGAACTCAATGGCGACTTACTTTACGACAGCGGAATTGGAGTTACATTGTTAGTTAGGTAACACGAATCCTTTACAGAAGAATGGAAAAACTCGTAGAAGCCGACCTAAGGGAAGAATAATTTGTATTCCAGAGAAGTGTAGGAACACGCGAGGCAATACTGACCCTATGAATTCTCATAGAAGATAGGTTAAGGAAAGGCAAACCTATATTTACAGCATTTGTAGACTTAGATAAAGAGTTTGACAATGTTGACTGGAATACTTTCTGAATGTGGCAGGAGTAAAATACAGGGAGCGAAAGGCTATTTACAATTTGTACAGAATCCAGATGGCAGCTACAAGAGTCGACGGGCACGAAGCAGTGGTTGAGAAGGGAGTGAGACAGGGTTGTAGCCTATCCCTGACGTTATTTAGTCTGTATATTGGGCAAGCAGTAAAGGAAACAAAAGGAAAATTTGGAGTAGGAATTAAAAAGTCCAGGTAGAAGAAATAAAACCTTTGAGGTTTGCTGATGACATAGTAATTTTGTCAGATACAGCAAAGGACTAGGAAAAGCAGTTGAACGGAATGGACAGTGGCTTTAAAAGAGGACGTAAGATGAACATCAACAAAAGCAAAACGAGGATATTTAAATGTAGTCGAATTAAGACAGATGATGCTGAGGGAATTATATTAGAAAATGAGGGACTTAAGTACTGCATGAGTTTTGTTATTTGGGAAGCAAAATAACAGATGTTGGCCGAAGTAGGGAGGACACAAAATGTAGAGAATGGCAAGAACAGCGTTTTGTGAAGAAGAGAAATTTGTTAACGTCGATTATAGGCTTAAGTGTCAGGAAGCCCTTTCTGAAAGTATTTGTATGGAGTGTAGCCATGTATGGAAGTGAAACATACACGGTAAACAGTTTAGACAAGCAGAGAATAGAAGCTTCTGAAATGTGGTGCTAAAGAAGAATGCTGAAGATTAGATGGATGGATTACATGAATAATTATGAGGTACTGTGCAGAAATGGTGAGAAGAGAAATTTGTGGTACAACCAGACCATAAAGGCGATCGCTTGTAAAGATACATTCTGAGGCACCAAGGGATCACCAATTTAGTACTAGAGGGAGGCGTTTGGGGCAAAAACCATAGAGGGGAACCAATAGATGAATACAGGAAGCAGATTCAGAGAGATGTAGGTTACAGTAGTCAGTTAGAAATGAAGACGCTTGCAAAGGAGAGAGAAGCACGGAAAGCAGCATCAAAACGGTCTTTGGAATGACTGCCATGTTAAAAAAGGACAGCTCAAAATGCTATGCAGAACGCTGCAGAAACCTTAGCTTTGTACCACGTGAGCAGTGCAAAGTATTATTCTGAGTTATGACTGAGATGAATTGATTTATACGGTCCACAAAAGAATAAAATTAAATCAGTGCAAGTTACGTTAACTTAATACCGGTCCTTGTGTTAATATCAGAAAAGGCAAATATACATTGAAAAATTTTGCGGTGGTAATTTTGTTTAAATATTTCGAATTATTTACTTACAGTTGTTTTAATAACTTGTATGTATGTTGATCTATCTTGAGAACAACAGATAAAATGTAGAATACGTATTTTCTTTTTAATATTATTGCCGGCCGGGGTGGCCGAGCGGTTGTAGGCGCTACAGTCTGGAACCGCGCGATTGCTACGGTTGCAGGTTCGAATCCTGCCTCGCGCATGAATGTGTGCAATGTCCTTAGGTTAGTTAGGTTTAAGTAGTTCTAAGTTCTAGGGGACTGATGGCCTCAGAATTTAAGTCCCATAGTGCTCAGAGCCATTTGAACGATTTTTATTATTAATAAAGCAAAACTCAAAGTTGTGTTTGTAATTGTGCTGTTTAACTCATGAGGTATCGTATGTGATACGATCTACAAAAAGTTCAGTATGGTTTAAAAAAAAAATAATGTCATTCATTACTAACCGGTATTAACACAAAGCAATTAACACATTAGTAGTCCACTTGCATTTTTAATATGTGGCTGCAGTGAATAGATTAAGTTTCAGAACCGGTCGTGAAACAAATTAAGAAAATTAATAGGAACCGAAGTGTTTTTAGTCTACAAAGTAAATGATGATGCTGATAATGACGCCTCGGAAGCATACATTGTGATCACTCCATGCGGCAGCGGACATCGGTATCGGGGTATTTGTCTCCGGCAGCTAGAACTTGGCCGCATATGCTGTATTGGCGGCGGGGCCACGTCAGACGCCGACCGGGGTGTCGGTAACGAAATTCGGCCGAGCTGTCAGTGCGGTGAAAGTGTGGCGGCGGCGGCGGCGGCGGCGCCGGCGTGGCGCTAATGACGACGCGGCCGTTACAATGCAATCAGCGGGGGCGGCCCGCCACGGCGGGCCAGCCAGCAGTTGACAGCCCCTAATTTGAGGCCCGCCAGCCGTGGCGTGGGGCGTCCAGCCGGACGGCCGATAACGAACGCTGAATGCCGGCGGCGGCAGCGGCAGCCGTAAGCCGCGCCGCTCCAAGAGATATTTGCGTTCCGCGTTGCGCTGCAAAGCGCAGGGGGCTCCAGTGGCTTCAGAACAGGGGAAATTGTCTGTCCACCTCTTAATGGCGACGCTCTGTCATGTAACTGCGTTTTCGTCTGTAGTCCACCGGGGGTGATGGTCATACGTCGTGACCTCACTAGCTTCATGTTCGTATAGATACAGGACTAGCCAGCTTTGTAAAAGCACACGCAGATATGCACCAACACTGTCACCTCTTCCCTCCCCCTCCCCCCCTCCCCCCCTCCACCGCCAAACTACCACTCTCAAATTTAATAACAGTGCACTGTCTATAGTAAATCATGCACATCTACACTGAGATGACGAGGGATAGCGATACGTGTACAGTTGACAGTAGTATCGCGTACGCAAGGTCCAAAGGGCAGTGTATAGGCGAGTTGTCATTTCCACGCAGGTGATTCATGTGGAAAGGTTCCCAACGTGATTATAGCCGCACGACGGAAATTAACAGACTTTGAACGTGGAATGGCAGTTAAATCTAGACGCACGAAACATTCTATTTCCGAAGTGGTTAAGGAAATCAGTATCCAAGATCCACACTATCAATCGTGTGTCGATAGTACCAAATTTTCGGCATTATCTCTCACCATGAACGATGCAATGGCAGCCGTGCGGGATTAGCCATGCGCTCTAGGGGCGCTGCAGTCATGGACTGTGCGGCTGGACCCGGCGGAGGTTCGAGTCCTCCCTCGGGCATGGGTGTGTGTGTTTGTCCTTAGGACAATTTAGGTTAAGTAGTGTGTAAACTTAGGGACTGATGACCTTCGCAGTTAAGTCCCGTGAGATTTCACACACATTTGTTTGATGCAATGGCTGAAGGCCTTCACTTAACAATCAAGAGCAGCCTCGGTGCTAAGCGACAAGCAACATTGTGCGAAATAATCGCAGAAATCAATGTTGGCCTTACGGCGAACCTATCCGTTTGAACAGTGCGGTGAAATCTGGATGAATGGGCTTTGGCATCAGACGAACGATGCAAGTGCCTTTGCTAACACCACGACATCTCCTGAGATCGTGACAACGTCAGTTGGACTTTAAACGAGTGGAAAACAGTGACCAGGTCGGATGAGCCCCTGTTTCAGTTGGTAAGAGCTGATGGTACCGTACGAATGCTAGCCGAGATCCAACGAAATCATGCACCCAAGTCATCAACAAGGCACTGTGGAAACTGGTGATGGCTCCATAATAGTGTGGGCATTGTTTACATGGAATGGAGTGGGTCCTCTGGTCTAACTGAACCGATCATTGATTGGACATGGTTATGTTCGGCTACAAGCACACCATTGATAGCTATTCGTTGACTGATATTCCCAAACAACGATGGAATTTCTATGGATGACAAAACGAGCCATGTCGTCGGGCCATAATTGTTCACGATTGGTTTAAAAACATTCTCGACAATTCGAGAGAATTGTTTGACTACTCAGAGCGCCCAGTATGAACCTCATCGAACATTTATGAGACATAATCGAGAGGTCATTTTGTGCACTAAATCCTGCAGTGGCAACACTTGAGCAGTTCTGGATGGCTATAGCGCCAGCATCGCTCAATATTTCTGTAGGGTACTTCCAGTGACTTGAATCCTTGCCACGCCGATGTGCTGCGCTACAAGGGTCTTAGGAAGTATCCCATGACTTTCGTCATTCAGTGTATTCTAAATATGCACATGTACGTAGTTATTTTACAGACGACAAAAGAATGCAGTCGTACACTTTAAAATTAATGTCGTTACATGAGACACTGTGGGTGGATTACAAGGGGATTTCGTTTCTTCTCTGATGGTAGATGAAGTGGAAGTAGCACAGGACTATAATTTTAACTTGTCCACCACAAAAATTAATGTAACAGCGTTCAGAAAAATATGGTCACACCGGGCCAAAGAGTTACCAGCGGAATAATGTTGCTATTCGAGCGCGAAACACTGGACTCGCATTCGGGAGGACGACGGTTCAATCCCGCGTCCGGCTATCCTGATTTAGGTTTTCTGTGATTTCCCTAAATCACTCCAGGCAAATGCCGGGATGGTTCCTTTAAAAGGTCAGGCCGACTTCCTTCCCCGTCCTTCCCTAATCCGATGAGACCTATGACCTCGCTGTCTGGTCTCCTCCCTCAAAACCAACCAACCAACCAACCGAGCGCGAAATATGGGAATATATTCCTTTTTATTTTAAATAATCTGACTGAAACATGGGTTATCAGCTGCCTCATTCTACCATACTCAGTACCTTTAAATATTCTCCCAAATATTTTGGCACGCAACTCACCTCAGACTCCCACGAGTTCCCCAACAGAAATTCATTCACATTCATATTCCATCACTGTATGTAGCCCATACTCATTCTCTCCCAGTTGCCCTTTCTCACCGACTCATTGCGCCCAACTCGTAGTCATTATCTCTTTGTGTCACTCTGCCATTTTCTCCTGTGTCATAGCCACAGTCCCCTTGTTCATTCCTACTACAACACTCTTCTCTCACTGTCACCGTCTCCCTCTTGCTCTCTCTTCCAGCTAATGCTTCATTCCTTCCTTCTTACTGTTGCTGTCTCTTCTGTCACTGTCTCTCTCTGCCTCGTTGTCACTTTCAAACACTCTGCTTCTGGTTATCACCGGTCCCCACCCGCTTTAATTTCATCTTTCTCCTCATCTCCACCCCCCCCCCCACCCCACCACGTAACTGAAAAAACGTTCAAATGTGTGTGAAATCTTGTGGAACTTAAGTGCTAAGGTTATCAGTCCCTAAGCTTACACACTACTTAACCTAAATTATCCTGAGAACAAACACACACACACACCCATGCCCAAGGGAGGACTCGAACCTCCACCGGGACCAGCCGCACAGTCCATGACTGCAGCGCCCTAGACCGCTCGGCAAATCCCGCGGGGCTCTTAAATGCCTCCTTCACATTTTTCCAAGTATTGTTCTGTCACTATCAACTATGTTCCTCTGTGTGTACCTCTCTCCCCCACTGCCATGGTATCCTTTGCTCTTTCTACTATACAACCACTGTCTACTATCTTGTAGTATTTACTACTATACCGTATCTTTGTCACTGCCGCTGCCTTCTTCTTTCTCAACATAAAAGGCGCCAACGTTTTCGCGTAAAAAGTTCTTGTGAAAAATTTTAAATTTCCTCAATAATGTAGAATTAGGCAGCTGACACCCTACATTTCACTCAGAGTCTGTTAAATAAATAGGGGTATATTCATCTTTTTTCCGCTGGTTCCCTTCTGTTCCCTGCTGCAGAAGGGCATGAAACTCACATGAAAAGAAACGTAACGGTCAGTAAAATTTATGTAGTGTACTTATACGAAACTGAAATAACGCAAAAATGATTTTACACCACAGACTGAATTTTAAGTGCAAAAATATTTGAGTGTGCTTCAGCACTACAATATGCTAACGCAGACACTTTACAGAGTATTTCTTCGTGCTAAGTCAGTCTATAAGTTAAGTTTTCGACTAACACCGGATTTTACATGCATATTTTCGTTGTACAAGTAGAGTAACATTTGAACCGCTGTATCTCGAAAACGGATAAAGACATTAAGATAATGTTCTGAGTTGTTCGAGAATGGGATGTTAGAAACACATCTTAAAAATTACAGCGATTTTTTTTCATAGCCGTCTCGGATCCGCGGCTAAGTTTTGGTACCCAAAAACCAAGTTTTTTTGTAGTGTTTCTTGATAGGGGAAACAAATTTTTGGAACTGGGAGATGAATTTTCTAGATAAATATCGTAGTTTTCTACATTTATTTATTATTTAGATTTTCTGATTTTACATGTAGATGTAGGGTAACATATATATCTTGGAAACGGATAAAAACATCAAGAAATTTTCAAGGTGCCTCAGAGAGCCCCATCCAGCTCGCCGTAGACAGCATCAAATGCAAGAATAGCCAGCCGATCTGCACCAAAACGACCACCGTAGCCGCTTCAAATTAAACAAAAAACTAACAGAGGTGCACCACTTGTCCAATATTGTTGCACCACTTTTCTAATATAACTGCGTAAAACGTTTTCTGGCGCTCTCCATGTTCCAGCCCCCATCAGATTTTTACAATGGCTACAACGTAACCCAGTCGTCCTGAAATAATTACGGACGTACAATACATACCGTTTGAGCTATTCACAACTGCACACTGAGACATCTGATATCAGGATATAGCAGGAGTCTTTGACGGCGTCATCTGCATATATCACGCATTCTTGCACATCGTGGTCGCTGCAGAGCACTACAATGTAGTCACTACAAAACAGTTAATCTGAAATTAATTTTAAAAGCTTTTAAAACAATTATGTTTTGCTAGTGATCCAATGGTCTAGGAGCAGCGTCTTTGCTTAATAACCAAAACGTCCTCAGTCCCTGGTTGGAAAATCGTCACCGCTTAAATACCGAATAAAAATCATGACGTATGGCATCCGTAGACTTCCGGCAAAGCAGTCACCCTCATTCTTCAACGGGACAGAGGTTCGGGCACTCTCCTGCCCTTGGAGTGGAAAACTGCCACTAAACGTGTAAGAATCAGCAATGATCAACTACATGACAATACAGAAGACAATGGTAACTACTACGTTAAAGAGACATAGTGTGTATCCACAGTCTCATGTGGCTTGTAATTGAAGAGGTGCCATGATGATCTCTCAATTGGCAAAGGATTCCGAAATAGTCCCTCATTCCAATCTCCGGGAGGGGAGTGTCAAGGGGGAGTTGACCATGAGAAAAAGACTGAATAATTAACGAAAGGATAACGTTCTACTGTCAGATGTTTCAACGGCCTAGGGAAGCTATACTTTCAGAAATCGGGAATGCAGAGGCTCAATCTAGATATATTTAGGGTCAGTGAAGTGAAATGGAAAGAAGATTTCTGGTCAGATGCGTATAAGGTAATATCAGCAGCAGCAGAGAATGTTATAACGGGAGTAGGATTCTTTATGAATAGGAAAATAGGGCAGCGAGTGTGTTACTGTGAACAGTTCAGTGACAAGGTTGTTCTCATCAGAATAGACAACAAACCAACAGCGACAGCCGTTGAAGAGACAGAGAAAGTATATGAGGATACTGAAAGGGCATTTCGTTACATAAATGGAGATGAAGGTGTAATGGTCATGGGTGACTGGAACGTGGTTGTAGAGGAAGCGGTAGAAGAAATGATACAGAAGCGTATAGTCGTGCAGCTAGGAATGAGATAGGGGAAAGTCTGAGTTCTGCAAGAAATTTCAGCTACTAATAAAGAATACTCTGTTCAAGAATCACAAGGGAAAGAAAAATACTTGGAAAAGGCCGGGAGGTACAGGAAGATTTTCAGATAAATTACATCATGGTCAGGCAGAAATTCCTAAATCAGAAACTGGATCGTAAGGCATACACAGGAGCAAATACAGACTCAAATCAAAATTTATTTGTGATAAAGAGTGGGTTGAAGTTTAAGAGACTAGGCAGGAAAAATCAACACGCAAAGAAGTGGGATAGAGAAGTACTAAGGAATGAAGAAGTATGCTTGTAGTTCTCTCAGGCTATAGATACAGCGATAAGGAATAGTTCAGTTGGCTGTTTAGGCGGAGAGAAATTGGTCTCTAAAGAGAGCAATCACTGGAGATGGAAAGAAAAACATAAATACAAAGAACGAAACTTAGAAGAAACCATGGGTAACAGAAAAAATACTTCAGTTGGTCGATGGAAGAAGGAAGTGGCAAAATGCTGAGGGAAATTTAGGAAAACAGAAATACAAGTCTCTTACGAATAAAATAAATAGGTAGTGCATGGAAGCTAAGGCGAAATGGGTGCATGAAAACTGTGAAGAAATCGAAAAAGAAATAACTCTCGGAGGGACTGACTCAGCATATAGAATAGGCAAAACATATTTCGGTGACATTAAAAGCAAGGGTGGTAACATGAAGAGTGCAATGAAAATTCAGCTGTAAAATGCAGAAGAGGAAACGGGTAGGTGGGAAGAGTACAATGAAGCCCTCTGTGACGGGTAGTCTTGTCTGATGTGATTGAAGATGAGGCAGGAGTCGGTAGGGAAGAGATAGGGGATTTACTTCTAGACTCAGAATATAAAATGAAGACTTAAGATCAAATAAGTCAAAAGGGTTAGATAAAATTCCAGCAGAATATCTAAAATCACTGGGGAAACTGGCAACAAAACGACTATTCATGTTGGTTTGTAGAATTTACATGTCTGGCGATATCCCAGCACACTTTCGGAAAAATATCATCCACATAATTCCGAATACTGCAAGAGCTGACAAGCGCGAGAGTCATCGCACAGTTGGTGTAACAGCTCATGCATCCAAGATGCGGACAAGAATAATATACAGAAGAATGGAAAAGAAAGTTGAGGATCTGCTGTATGACGATCAGATTGGCTTTAGGAAAGGTAAAGCCACCAGAGAGGCAGTTCTGACATTACGCTTGATAATGCAAGCAATACTAAAGAAATATGAAGACACTATCATAGAATATCGACCTGGAAAAAGCCTGCGACACTGTCAAACGGTGGAAGATCACGGAAATTCCGGAGAAAATAGGGGTAAGGTATAGGGAGGGACGGATAATATACTCGTACAATATGTACAAGAACCAAGAGGGAATAATAAGAGTAGAAGATCAAGAAGGAAGTGCTCGGATTAGAAACAGTGTAAGAGGGGGATGTAATGTTTTGCCCCTACTGTTCAATATTTACATCGAAAAAGAAGTGATGGAAATAAAAGAAAGATTCAAGAGCGGAGTTAAAATTCAATGTGAAAGGATATCAGTGATAATATTCTATGATGACATTTCTGTCTTCGGTAAAAGTGAAGAAGAATTACAAGGTATACAGTATGGAATGAACAGGCTACTCAGTATAGAATATGGATTGAGAGTAAGTCGAAGAAAGACCAAACAATGAGAAGTAGCACAAATGAGAATAGCGGGAAACTTAACGTCTGGGTTGATGGTCACGATGTAGATTAAGGTAAGGAATTCCACTGTGTAGGCAGTAAAATAACCCACGACGGATGGAGCAAGGAAACCATCAAAAGCAGACTATCACTGGCAAAAAGTGCATTTCTAGCTGAGAGAAGTCTACTAGTACCAAATGTACGCCCTGATTTGAGGAAGAAATTTCTGAGAACGTACGCCTGGAGCACAGCAGTGTATGCAAGTGAAACATGGACTGTGGGGACCCGGAACAGAAGGGAATCGAAGCATTTGAGATCATCTGAGATGCGATGCTACAGACGAATATTGAAAATTAGGTGGACTGATAAGGTAAGGAATTAGGAGGTTCTGTACAGAATTGGTGAGGAAAGGAATATATAGAAAACGCTGAGAAGAAGGAGGGGAAGAATGGTAGGACATCTGTTAAAACACCAGGGAATAACTTCCTTGGTACTAGAGGGAGCTGCAGAGAGTAAAACCTGTACAGGAAGACAGGGTTTGGAATACATCTACCAGATATTTGAGGATGTAGGTTGCAAATGCTACTCTGCGATGAAGAGGTTGGTACAGGAAAGGAATTCCTTGCGGCCAGCGTCAAATTAATCAGGAGACCGATGATGCAAAACAAAATAAAAGTATTGCTAGAACCACTTTCTGTTAGAAAAATCTCAAAACCCCTGTTATTTACTTTTTATAATTTTAAATCCACTTTTACGAATTTTATATAGATGTTAATGATTGTAAAAGACTTTTTGGATACTGTGCAAAACTTTTATGTCTACTGTCATATGATTTGGATATGGTATAAGGCCTGCATAAAATTTGCTTACAAATCTTCTTGTGAAATATCGATTGTTATTCTCAGAGAGAATAGGGGAGACTGTTCGAACACTTTTCAGACTTCCCCCTTCAGTGTGCACTGAAACATAACTTTAGCATATTTTCTTACTCCATTTTTAAATGATATACGTTACTTTTTCTGTGCTACTGTCATTTTTCATGAAATTAGAAAAATTATTCTGGAGGGAGGCGTGCCAGGGTAATCGGTGCAGGTCTGTCAACCGCTGTGCCAAGGTAGCTTTGTGGCTAACGTGTCTGCGTTGTAAACGGGAGACCTGGGTTCGATTCTGGCCTTGGTACAATTTTTCACTAGCCACTTCTGTCTATACACATAATTTTTTTAATTGTTTTAGCATTGTTGCCTTTTAAAAAAGATGTTTAATAAATGTGAATCACTCGGCAGATAATAAATGATGTCATAACCTGGGGCCTAGTCCTTCTATGGATTCCTGTTAACCTCGCATGCAGGAGTTCACTGAACAACAATTTACATGTAACAAGTAGAGTTCATAAAGGATGACAATCCACAATTATTATAAATACGAAAGTACTTCTGTTACTGTTCACGACTAAACTGTAGTACAAATTTCCTTGAAATGTGGTATGAAAAACAGGGAAGGAAGATTGGGGTTAACGTCTCGTCGACATCGAGGTCATTAGTGACGGAGTACAAGCTTGGATTGTATCAAGGAAGGGAAAGGCAATCGGCAGTGCTCTTTGAATGGAACCATCTCTGAATTTGCCCCGAGCAATTTAGGGAAATCGCGGGAAACCTAATCCACGATGGCCAGACGCTTGTCTGAACCTTCGTCCTCCCGAATGCGCCTCCAGAATCTGGTATGGAGAATTTCGTGTGGACAGGCTACTTTAGATAGTGTAAAAATAAAAGCTGCCACAAAGAGAGTGAAGATGGAATAAAACATCTTTCTTTTTACATCGCTGAACCTAATCGATATTGAAAAGCTGTTGTGTAAGGCTCATGTTGCACAACATATATCTACTTCAGAAGCACGATGCAAAGGTGCGCGCTCCGCCTAAGCCCCTCTGCACACGTCGCTAGGCAGGGACACTACATATGCTGTCGCGTCATGCACTACGGCAGTTGTAAGGGAGATGGAAGTGCACAGAATCAGCTCTGCGTACAGACAGACAGACACACGAGAGCGCAGCGGACGTTATTGCATCTACAGTATCTTATTTACTCACCGTAACACTATCTTCTTTACTCATCATAACAAAACTACTGATATGCGAACGTGGTCACATGTAATTGCAGTCGCCCCCGTCAGCTGAGTGGTGCCGGCACGGTTACTCAGCGTGTTCGGTCAGAGGGTTAGCTGCCCTCTGTAATACAAAAATAAATAAATCTGAGTTAATGGATCGACGACGAACCTGAAACGGGTGTCTTGTGACATCCGCCACGAGCAGATGCAACGAACGGAAAAAAAACGGCACGGTAGCTCAGCGTGTTCGGTCAGAGAGCCGGTTGGCCTCTGTAATAAAAAATCTGAGTGCAAAGATGAACAAACGAACTCTAACGGATGTCATGTGACGTCCGCAACGACCAAACACAACAATCAACAACGAATAAAATGAAAAAAAAGTGGTCAGCGTGACAAAATATCACGTCAAGCGGCCCGGGTTCGATTCCCGGCTGGGGCAGAAGATTTTTCTCCGCTCAGGGACTGGGTGTTGTGTTGTCCTCACCATCATTTCATCCCTATCCCCGACACGGAAATCCCCCAATGTGGCGTCGAATGCAGCGGAACTTCCCCGAGTGGGGGACTTCCGGCCCACAATTCCGTACGCTCATTTGCACATGTAACTGCTAACATTAAATAAAGGAGCTGTTATCATATATGAATGACACACTTCTTAAACCCAATGGCACTAACCTAACAGAACCTCGGTTTATAGTAATATGCACATTTAATCGCCACAAAACCAGTTACACCACATAAAATCGGTCGTTTCACGTTCTGATAGACGAGCTGTGAGCATGACAATTGAAAACACAGATTAAAGAATAGATGACACTTGGCAAGTAAATCAGAGCTAGCATCAGTCACTCTTGCAACAACATTGCTCAGAAACACGAATCACTCCATTCCGCCGTGGTAGGCAAGAAATCCCAGAGCGCTTGTTTTGAAGTGTTTCTCGCACGGTTAAACTTCGCTCGGCGCTGCACTCGCGGTGCAGTGAACGAAGAAAACCATTCCTCGCATTGCAAGTGAAGCTGCGACCGGACTTACAGTAGCCTAAACCCTTCAGACTACGTCATGTTCGAGTCATGGTCTCCTCTGATGCAATGTTCAGACTGCGTCTCCTCCAACGGCGCTAGTCTCAACACCTTGGGCACCACAACCCCTGCGGGTGCGGCCGAGTACGCTGGTGGCATCCGGCGGCACGAAGGCTGAAAGGCACTAATCGAGGAAGACACACTGAGGACGAGCCTGCAGACGGAGCGCTCTTAAAACGGACGGGCGCGGCAAGCATTGCCCTCCAGCGGAACGCTGTAGCACTCATTACCATGTTACAATGTGCAAAGGTAGAACGGAAGAAAGACCACTATCGATAAGAGCCGATGAACGACTCATAAATAAGGTTTGGCTTTTCAGCGTTAGAGATACTGGAGATAATTTTCACACTGAAGATAGTATTTAGACCTGTAGCGCATTTTCTAAGTATTTAGATACTTGCTGGAAAGTAAATGAGGTACCTTTCTACCTGTAAACTTTTCCCCTGACAGCAAAAAAAATGGTTCAAATGGCTCTGAGCACTATGGGACTTAACATCTGTGGTCATCAGTCCCCTAGAGCTTAGAACTACTTAAACCTAACTAACCTAAGGACATCACACACATCCATGCCCGAGGCAGGGTTCGAACGTGCGACCGTAGCAGTCGCGCGGTTCCGGACTGAGCGCCTAGGACCGCTAGACCACCGCGGTCGGCATTCGATTAATAGAGAGAAAAAGTGAGTACAGACGAGCAACAGCGAGAGCGAGAGGTCGTAAAATCAAACATTTTCTGATACCAGCTCGTCACCAGGTCGTCTGAAGATGGACAGACCCCGAAACGCGTAATGAATAATAAATTGTCCTAGAACGTCCTGTGACTATTATTTTAGGCGAACAATCTATTTTAAAGCCGTTTTCATCATTTTGACTATAATGGTCACACGTCTATACTACGACTTTCATTCCCGTCTATGATACAATTAAAACCAAAATATTCCGTATAAAAACACATAAATGAAAGGCAGCAGTCACATAGAATGAGATTTCGGCATTGTATAGTTTTGGACTGTATGGCGAACCGCCGGCTTGCTGTAGGTGAAGTTGAGTGTACGTGAAACAGGTGAATCTTGGAAATTCATTATCTCTAACGAAGTCAGTCAGCTACGAGGATCAGACAATACGAGCACACAGACAAAGGCAGAGCAAGAAAGCTTAGCACTCTAACATCGGTGGAGCAAAATGGTTCAAATGGATCTAAGCACAGCGGGACTTAACATCTGAGGTCATCAGCCTACTAGACTTAGAACTACTTAAACCTAACTAACCTAAGGACATCACACACATCCATTCCCGAGGCAGGATTCGAACCTGCGACCGTAGCAGCAGCACAGTTCCGGACTGAAGTGCCTAGAACCGCTCGGCCACAGCGGCCGGCTGGGTGGAGGCATAATATTGGTTGCCTGGTGTGTCAGTTGCGTATTGTATTTTTGTCTCTAAGTTGCGACTAGCACTCTACCACGAAGCATTTTGACTAAAGATGATTAAATCTACACACGCTTGCTTCCAAGTCATGTATCGCGAAATGGCAGCGACTGGCGCACGAGCGTCGTCTCTGCTCACCTTCTAGCGGTATAAAAACCATTCTACTTCGTTTCATTATGGTTATTATTGTGTATATAGATTGTATAAGTTTGGTAGCCGTTACCTTCCACAAGGAATTACTTTTTGTATTGTATAGACAGGGTCCAGTGATGATTTACATGTGATAGAAACCGGTAACCACTGGCAAGTGATTTTTAATTGTTAATAAAATGTTGTGATGAAGAATGATTATTATTTCAAATTTTGCCAAAGTATTGCATGGTCCAGGCAATCAAATGTTTTTGAAAAATCGAAGAAAGTACGTAGTGCACTCACCCTATTGTTTGGCCGTATTAGTGCCTCACACACAAAAGAATAAGTAGGATTTCTCTGAATCCAAATTGTGAGCCTCAGAACAAATTCTGTATACTGAGGTGTGCCACTACCCTCCTACCCACTGATTTATCAGGACCTTCTGAATTTAGAAATTCTGGTTCAGATTATCAAGTGACAAATCCGTGGGAAAAGTTAGGTGGGAAGTGATGCTAATGAAGAATACGTCAAAATGCCTCAGAGACACGCTGCGGGCCGGAATGTTAATAATACACTACTGGCCATTAAAATTGCTACACAACGAAGGTGTCGTGCTACAGACGCGAAATTTAACCGACAGGAAGAAGATGCTGTAATATGGAAATGATTAGCTTTTCAGAGCGGTCACACAAGGTAGGCGCCGGTGGCGACACCTTCAACGTGCTGACATGAGGAAAGTTTCCAACCGATTTCTGAGACACAAAAAGCAGTTTACCGGCGTTGCCTGGAGAAACGTTGTTGTGATGCCTCGTGTAAGGAGGAGGAATTGGTACCATCACGTTTCCGACTTTGATAAAGGTCGGATTGTAGCCTATCGCGATTGCGGTTTATCGTATCGCGACATTTCTGCTCGCGTTGGTCGAGATCCAATGACTGTTAGCAGAATATGGAATCGGTGGGTTCAGGAGGGTAGCACGGAACGCCATGCTGGATCCCAGCGGCCTCGTATCAGTAGCAGTCGAGATGACAGGCATCTTATCCGCATGGCTGGAAGGGATCGCGCAGCCACGTCTCGATCCCTGAGTCAACAGATGGGGATGTTTGCAAGACGTCAACCATCTGGACGAACAGTTCGCTGACGTTTGCAGCAGCATGGACTATCAGTTCGGAGACCTTGGCTGCGGTTACCGTTGACGCTGCATCACAGACAGGAGCGCCTTCGATGGTGTACTCAACGACGAACCTGGGTGCACGAATGGCAAATCGTCATTTTTTCCCATGAATCCAGGTTATGTTTACAGCTTCATGACGGTCGCATCCGTGTTTGGTGACATCGCGGTGAACGCACATTGGAAGCGTGTATTCGTCATCGCCATATAGGCGTATCACCCGGCGTGATGATATGGGATGCCATTGTTTACACGTCTCGGTCACCTCTTGTTCGCACTGACGGCACTTTGAACATACATTTCAGATATGTTACGACCCGTGCCTCTACCCTTCATTCGATCCCTGCGAAACCCTACATTTCAGCAGGACAATGCACGACCGCATGTTGCAGGTCCTGTACGGATACAGAAAATGTTAGACTGCTGTTCTGGCCAGCACATTCTCCAGATATCTCAACAATTGAAAGCGTCTGGTCAATGGTGGCCGAGCAGCTGGCTCATCACAATACGCCAGTCACTACTCTTAATGAACTGTGCTATCATGTTGAAGCTGCATGTGCAGCTGTACCTGTACACGCCATCCAATGTCTGTTTGACTCAATTCCCAGGCGTATGAAGGCCGTTATTACGGCCACAGATGGTTGTTCTGGATATTAATTTCTCAGGATCTATGCACCCAAATTGCGTGGAAATGTAATCGCATGTCAGTTCTAGTATAATATATTTGTCCAATAAATACCCAATAATCATCTGCATTTCTTCTTGGTGTAGCAATTTTAATGGTCAGTAGTGTGGTAAGGGAGGAGGGCTCGCTCCGGCAATCCAGCCTCTAGGAGATCGCGCGGGCGTCCATAATGTAAGTGAAGGATGCGGCCGTGGCGAGCGCGCGCCACACGTGAGGCACACGCAGGTGGTCTCGAGGAGCGGGCCGCACCCAATTAGTAAGAGCGCAGCGGCCGAGCACCCTCCAGCTCCGGGCTTCAGGCTCCAGGCGGGGCAGCGCGGCCCTCCAGACGGGCAAGGCGGCCGGCCGGCCGGCCCGCTAACAAGCGCCCTCGCTTGCGGCGGCACGCCTGGACAGCGGCGGCGCACACCACGCCGTCTTCCGGGCTCGCGGCGTAACGAGCACGCCGCTGCCGAGACTAATGGCTCCGCGGTCAGAGTTCGGCAGGGCTCTCAGTGATCCGAGCTCACGCGTGGAGGCACTGAGTCCACGAGACCAGGTCTGCACGCAGAGCCCTAGTCATATCCTGCCACACTCTAATCTGCAGCGGAGTGTGCGCTGATATGAAACTTCGTGGCAGATTAAAACAGTGTGCCGGACCGAGGCTCGAACTCGGGACCTTTACCTTTCTCAGGCACGTGCTCTACCAACCGAGCTACGCAAGCACGACTCTAGACCCGTCCTCATAGCTTCAATTCTGCCAGTATCTCGTCTCTTACCTTCTGTGAAGTTTGGAAGGTGGGAGACGAGATACTGGCAGAATTGAAGCTGTAAGAACGGGTCGCGAGTCACGCTTGGGTACCTCGATTGGTAGAGCACGTGCCTGCGAACGGCAAAGGTCCTTAGTTCGAGTCTCGATCCGGCACACAGTATTAATCTGCTCGCAACAGAACAAAACCGACAAATTAAATCTGCAAGTTTTGATGTCCATTCTCATTGTCTTTAAACTGCTTCGGAAATCGATGTTTCGATCAGTCTGCTGGGGTCTTCGTCAGGATTCCTACGGTGACGGCCCACCAATAGCACGAAGATGTTTGCCCACCGTCTTCTCTTCTCGAGAAAAGCGCGGCAAAGTAGCCTTTATGAAGCGAGCGCGACACTGTATTACGACAGTGTTGAGACACCCTGAGACACCAATGTGATGTTGAAGACGGCCTCAGCAGAGGGATGGGGGGATGGAAACGTTGTGTATTGAATATGTTTCTACAGTATAAAAACCCGCCCTAGCGACTCTAATTTCACCATTAAATCGAACATTGTAAAGGTTCAGGAGTTCTTCCAGGGACCTTTATAGCACCACTACTTCTTACAGTTTACGTTATTGACCTAGTTCATAGCGTCGAAGGATGGAAGAATGAACGAAGACTAGGTTTTTAACGTCCCGTCGATAACGACGTCGTTAGAGAGAGAGCACAAGTTAGGATTGTGTGAAGGTCAGGGAATGAAATCGGCCGTACCATTTGAAAGGTAACATCCCACCATTTGCCTGTAGCGGCTTAGGTAGATCGCCGAAAACCTATACCAGGACGATTGGACGCGGATTTCAACTGTTGTCCTCCCGAATACGAGTCCAGTTCATAAGCGTTCATAACACTGCAGGCACCGTGAGGAGGTTTGTGAACGACGCTAGTAGCTTTTACGACAACTGTAGCGTCACACAGAATAACGCCGGCCGCTGTGGCCGTGCGGTTCTAGGCACTTCAGTCCGGTCCGGTCGCAGGTTCGAATCCTGCCTCGGGCATGGATGTGTGTGATGTCCTTACGTTAGTTAGGTTTAAGTAGTTCTAAGTTCTAGGGGATGTTGAGTCCCATAGTGCTCAGAGCCATTTGAACCATTTTGAACACAGAATAACGCCAATTTGTGTAGATACAGGCATATCACTCTGAACATAATTAAACGTAACGTACTGTGCATTACCAGGTCCAAGGGATCCACTTCTGTTCAATTACGAGATGGACAGTATACCACCAGAAACAGTAAATACCGTGAAATACCTAAGAGTAGCCATGGTAATGTAGATTGCCAATAGAAATAAATGACAATTTAATTAACGTTAAATATAAATTCAGCTGTTTGGAGACTTTTTTCTGAAGATATCTGTGTGGAGTTCAGCCTTGTACGGACATGAAAAGTGGACAGTATACCATCCAGACAAGAAGAGAACAGAATCTTGCGAAATGTGATGCTGCAGGAAAATAATGATCACATGGGTAGATCGAGTAGCTGATGAGAAGTTGCTGAATCGATATAGGAGAAAAAAGATTTGTGGCTCAGCTTGACTAAAAGAAGAATCGATTTATAGGATATATCATGAGGCATCTAGTAACACTGACTCAGTGGTGCGCAGAACATAAGGACGAAAGTAACTTTCGCATGACGAGTCTCTGCGATGTACCGTATCTCCATGAAACTAGCACCATTTATAAAAAGAACTACTGCTGTATAGTATAGAAGGTAACTGAAAGAAAAAGACAATGAGACGAACGGAAACGAAACTGTTATTAAAAGACAATAATTACATAAAAGGGTGAGCTGTGCTGCAGCTTGCGTTGGTGCTGTTGTAGGTTTTCGTCCTGTGCTGGAGGCCAGACTGTATCGTTTGGTTGACATGGTTGCGATTCCGGCTTTGGCGCGGTGTTCCATCGTTACGTTGGTTATCGGACGTTAGGTAGATTCAGCAGATGATCTTTAGTCATTCGTTAGACTGCCGCTAGTCTGAGTTACCATCTTGTGAAGTGAATGCAACTCTTGGCTGCCTTTCTCATCGCTCGTGAAAGTGTTTTTGGCCTGACCTACTCAGAGGTCGATTCCTGGAGCACCGTCTGTGACTAAACTTTGTCTTTTATTATTGTGTTATTATTTTACTATTGTATTACCAAGTTAACATCATTTGTCTCAACTGTTTGGTGATCAGTTGCTTGTCCTTTTGAATTAACCTTGTTATTATATTTGCTGTTCTATTGTGTTTCTAATTTTTTTTAATAATTCCCATTCTTCGCGTTATAACAAGTTTAAACGGTTGTGCTGCCATGTTCCTTATCATTTTGTCTCACCTGTTTGGTGATCAGTTGCCTGTCTTTTAAATTAACTTTGCTATTGCCTTGCCGTTGACAGTATGTTTGTTAAATTTTCTTAATAATTGCCATTCTTGGCGTTAAAGGCCTTCAGCCGTGACTATCGCTACTTGTCTTAAAATTACACTGTGGCAATTGTATTTTAGCGGTTAACCTTTAAGACCTTGGTGATTTGGTTTCAATATTTTAATAACTGTGGCTTGTAAGTTGCAACAAGTTAAACAATTCTTAATTTATTGCCATTAAGGCCTTCAGCTGTGAGTGTCGTTCATTGTTTTAAAATTTTAATTTGGTAATTGTATTTTTGCAGCGAGGTTTAAGATCTTGGTAATTTCTTTTATATTTTAATAACTGTATTTGTAAGTTTCAGCGGGTTTAATCAGTTCTTAATATATTGCCATTAAGGTCTTCAGCCGTGAGACAATTCTTAAATTATTGCCATTATTTTAATTTGTTGTTAATTTTAATTAAATTGTGTGTAGTTAAAATAAAAGCCAACCAATAGTAACTGATTACGGCACCCTCCACAATCGTAACCGAATCCTGCCTTCCTTAATCACCAGGTCTCAAAGGCACCACTATTTATTATGTGCCGAGCCATCACAAAAAGAAAGATATGGTTTGTGGTCACCACCGGCGATAACGCACATTATGCAACGTGCACCCATGCTGGTCACTAGATTGCTACTGAGCTCTTGTAGCTCCCCCAGGGCGGTTGACTACTGCCGCACGGTCTTTAGTGCCTGACAACGTGCAACGCGTGCTGGACTGGATTTAAGCCAGGGGAACGAGCACGTCAGTCTATTCGCCAAATATCGTCTCGTTCCAAGAGCTCCTCCACGTTCACTGTTCGATGTGGCCGCAGACTGACTGCCATAAAAAAGTAGTGAAGGCCGAATACACCACTGTAAAGACGTACACACGAGAGGAGTAAAGTGTTACAAACGCTTTGAACGGTAAATGGGCCCTGTTCATAGATACGAGGTTCAGTGCCCCCATGCAATACTACACTCCTGGAAATGGAAAAAAAGAACACATTGACACCGGTGTGTCAGACCCACCATACTTGCTCCGGACACTGATCACACGCACGGCACAGCGGACACACCAGGAACCGCGGTGTTGGCCGTCGAATGGCGCTAGCTGCGCAGCGTTTGTGCACCGCCGCCGTCAGTGTCAGCCAGTTTGCCGTGGCATACGGAGCTCCATCGCAGTCTTTAACACTGGTAGCATGCCGCGACAGCGTGGACGTGAACCGTATGTGCAGTTGACGGACTTTGAGCGAGGGCGTATAGTGGGCATGCGGGAGGCCGGGTGGACGTACCGCCGAATTGCTCAACACGTGGGGCGTGAGGTCTCCACAGTACATCGATGTTGTCGCCAGTGGTCGGCGGAAGGTGCACGTGCCCGTCCACCTGGGACCGGACCGCAGCGACGCACGGATGCACGCCAAGACCGTAGGATCCTACGCAGTGCCGTAGGGGACCGCACCGCCACTTCCCAGCAAATTAGGGATAATGTTGCTCCTGGGGTATCGGCGAGGACCTTTCGCAACCGTCTCCATGAAGCTGGGCTACGGTCCCGCACACCGTTAGGCCGTCTTCCGCTCACGCCCCAACATCGTGCAGCCCGCCTCCAGTGGTGTCGCGACAGGCGTGAATGGAGGGACGAATGGAGACGTGTCGTCTTCAGCGATGAGAGTCGCTTCTGCCTTGGTGCCAATGATGGTCGTATGCGTGTTTGGCGCCGTGCAGGTGAGCGCCACAATCAGGACTGCATACGACCGAGGCACACAGGGCCAACACCCGGCATCATGGTGTGGGGAGCGATCTCCTACACTGGCCGTACACCACTGGTGATCGTCGAGGGGACACTGAGTAGTGCACGGTACATCCAAACCGTCATCGAACCCATCGTTCTACCATTCCTAGACCGGCAAGGGAACTTGCTGTTCCAACAGGACAATGCACGTCCGCATGTATCCCGTGCCACCCAACGTGCTCTAGAAGGTGTAAGTCAACTACCCTGGCCAGCAAGATCTCCGGATCTGTCCCCCATTGAGCATGTTTGGGACTGGATGAAGCGTCGTCTCACGCGGTCTGCACGTCCAGCACGAACGCTGGTCCAACTGAGGCGCCAGGTGGAAATGGCATGGCAAGCCGTTCCACAGGACTACATCCAGCATCTCTACGATCGTCTCCATGGGAGAATAGCAGCCTGCATTGTGCGAAAGGTGGATATACACTGTACTAGTGCCGACATTGTGCATGCTCTGTTGCCTATGTCTATGTGTCTGTGGTTCTGTCAGTGTGATCATGTGATGTATCTGACCCCAGGAATGTGTCAAAAAAGTTTCCCCTTCCTGGGACAATGAATTCACGGTGTTCTTATTTCAATTTCCAGGAGTGTACATATATTATGACTTGTGATGATATTAAGGTAAATACATTGTTTGTTCTCTATTAAAATCTTTCATTTGCTAACTATCCCTATCAGTAGTTAGTGCCTTAGGTAGTTTGAATCTTTTATTTAGCTGGCAATAGTGGCGCTCGCTGTATTGCAGTAGTTCGAGTAACGAAGATTTTTGTGATGTAAGTGATTTGTGAAAGGTATAGGTTAAAGTTAGTCAGGGACATTGTTTTGTAAGGATTATTGAAAGTCAGATTGCGTTGCGCTAAAAAAATATTGTGTGTCAGTTTAAGCATAGTCGTGTAAAATTGTTCTAAGGGGACGTTTCATATGTAAAATTGTTCTAAGGTGACGTTTCACTGTAACTATACCAAGTAAATGATGGCAACCTAGCAACGGCTCCAAAGCGAGCCTCAGCACGGCTCGACGACCTCTGAACTACTACTTTATGAGACCTTGTGTTGGTTGTTATTAACATAGCGGTCCTAAAACTTGTTATAACTGTATTATTTAATAAGTTTAATCATGTGCTGTAAACAAAACTTTCTAGTATTAATATAACAGTTACTTAATCTGCTACAAATAAGAATGTTTTTGTTGCAAGTTTAGTGTTCATTAAATACTCGAAAATATTGGAGATAGTTTAAAGGGGTCACGTAGTTATTATTTTTATGTTGAACTGAAGAATCATAAAAATGTTCACATTTCTAAGTCTAATATTTAGCGTCTTCAATTTTTCTTAAAACTGTGGATTCTAACCAAAACATTGCTTTAATCACTTTGAGACTTGCACCAGCTAATTTTGAATACATCTGCACATTATGACCAATTTCTGGCTTCCTAGCTGTATTATTTAGCACCAGTTATTTTTTCTTAAAACAATGAATTTAGGTCAAAATATTGACATAATCAATCTGAGTCTTGACAGCTTAAACATTTTTACACTAAAGTATATGTTGACAAATTTTGAAAGCAAATTTAACTTTTAATTTCATTCTTAATTATGGTTCAATACTTGTGCTATGCACAGATGTGTTATGGTGACATGGAGCTACTAGCAGTGAACTGGGGTAAGTCCCAGCACACTCGCCTGCCTCTGTATTTCTCAAACAATATAGCGCTTGTTTCGTGACACTATCATGCAGCAAAGCCGCTGGGTCCCAGAAAGCGGTGTTCTTCTCCTGACGTGTAGGGCGCCCTGTAAAGCAGGCTAATACGGTTCCCACACAATATGCCTGTTATGCTTGGTAGCTTGTACGCCAGGGGCTGGAAGAAAACACGTTTTTGTCTGCATTTCTTCTCCTATTGGAGTTAGGAAGCTATTAACCACATAGTACCAAACTTGGTTGAAGTCGATCCAGGGGTTGGGAGAAGATGTGAGTCATATACACATATACAAACTCTATTTTAAGTGTATGTGTATAACAGACTAGAAGTAAGACTGACACTGTTTGCTTTCTGCTAAATCAGTAGAAAATAAAAGTATTTAAAAACCTGTTCATTATGAAGCTTGTGGCTCAAACATTAAAATTAAAATTGAGATGACAGAAGTATTTGAGTTAACTGATATTCCTGTATGCACTGATGCACATTGAAACTGCAACATTAAGAGGCAGCATGCAACAAACGCCAAATTGTCACTGAAAATTTAATATGAATTTACATATTCACATAATTAGCATTTAACTACAACTGCATGAAGGAGGTGGAATAGCGCAACGCCACTTACGAAAGTAAGAAGTGTTCTCTCGTTTAGATTACGCACTTGTGGTGGTTGTATGCGAGTCCTCGTATATTGAAGACAAACGTCTACCATCATGCATCGAAATTCGTCAGTGACAGGATCATGCCACAATGGGACTGCAGTTTATCATCTCGTGATATTGCTGCTCGTAATTTCACTACTGTTATACGAATATGAAATCAGTCGCTTCAGGAGAGCCATACCCAACGCTAAGTGGGTTTTGTATCTGCGCATGTGATAAGGACCTGAAAGGACAGGCAAATTGTTTGCTTGGCCATAATGGATTTTACAGCCAGATGCATCAGTTGCCCTGAGTCTAAAATGGGTTTGCCTCCAGCACGATTTCACATGAACTGTGTCTTGACGCCTGGAGCAGCACAGTGATGATTTTGGCAGTTTCCCTAGACAGACCAGCTACGGTGTGGCCAGAGATAACACTGGACACAGTAGTAGTGTCTCTATATACAACTGCCAGTTTTGGGTACAGAGTCATGATGGATGTATCGTATCCATTTATGGATGCTCTGAGGAGAACGAGCATTGGCAACTGTATTCGTCTTCGTCATACAGGCCCTTCACCTGGCTCGGTACACGCCATGGTGAGCTCTGGTTAGCGTAGCGAGTAATTTAACAATAGTTGCTTCTTGTCTGAAGTATTAAGACCACTGGGTGTGCTTATATTCGAGGTCACCGTAACCTTATCTTTGAACAAGCAAACCGAAGACCTCATGTTGCCCACACCTAGTTCGATACAGAGGAAGTCAGCACATTCCCCAGATTTCTTATATATTGAACACATTTGGTCATGGGTTTTTGGGGTACTGCTACGCCACCACTTGCCAGCCACTATGATTGACGATTTTCAGAACAGAGATGAAGCTCTGTGCCATGTCATAGTTGTAGCTATCACCCAATCTCAATTAGAATCGACACTCGACTGGGCTAAATACATTTTGCATCTTGTGTCTACACGTGACCTACAAATCTCATTATGTGTGAAAATCTTGTCTCTGGTATAGTTATCTAAGTATTGGGTATTCGTTGTCTGGTGGGTCGCACTTAATACCAGTAACAAGGACTTTTCATAGCTGTTAGCTTGCTATTGAAGAAATGCCGAACCTGTGCCTTCCCCTGAGTGCCAAGTCATCTGAAGCCCCTGAATAATGTAAACGAATCTAGCCCTGAATTCTACCACAAAGGTAAATATGCAACGGAAATCTAACTACCGGACTTCAGATCGACTGTTCAGGGACTGAACTTCGTTGACTGCCTCATAATCACATTTTTACAGGGTACATAAGGTTAGTGATCACAAGATTTGGGATGGTGTGCTGGTATGCATATTGGGGAAAAGATAAACCAACCAATTTGATGAACAGGGCACATTTATTCATGGAAGATAAACTGAATATGGAACACGTAAGCAATTTCTGGCACTGAGGTTCCGTAAGGACACGCTGTACTCATCATATTTAATCAGCTGAGATGGCGCTGGGTCAGTAGCGGAACAGGAACGCCTATAGCTTGACATGAAAAGTCTCAGACATTCACAGAGCTACCGAGAATAATATTCCCCCTTTTTCTGCCCAAGGTTGAGACGACAAAATCACTTTGTACCTCGCAGTGAAAGGGAAACACGAAACTATTCAAGGTCACGATGCTTGAAGTAAATGTGTCTCGATAAAGAACAAGTTCTGCCTTACCCGAATTTATTGAAATTAAGGCATAGTTAATAAAGGCGATAAACGCCTAACGCTCCTCACAAATGATTTTAAAGTTAAAGAAAGTTTCTAACTTGGAAAGCATGAGCTAGTTCCCGTCAAAAATCACCGTTCAAGTGCGTACAGAAGCAGCTCCACGTACTCGACGCTATCACAGCGACTGTACTGCGACTCTACTCGAATGCACTCCGTTAACTTCTATTTGAAATCCGGTTTGCCTTGCCTTAAACCACTAAGAACGGAAATCATTGTGGAGGTGAACTGACCAACCAAAACACAAATCCCTAACTGGCGTCAGACATATCCTTCTTGCAGGATACTGGAGAGACGACGCCTGATTACGCACTCTCAAAATCTTATGTAGATTCAACGTCTAACAATTTGAACGAAAGCGTCCCTCTCGTACGGTCCGGGAGGGTCAGTCGTGATAGCCTTTAGTACGGAAAACTGTGCAGATAACTCTCCAGTGCCCGCCAGAGTGTTTCTTCAGGCAGCTTTCTAATTTCAACTCCCGTTCTCAGGCTTCCGCCGCAAAGCTACAACAAGAAAATCCACCTGAATTTACCCAACCGCATGCTTATGTAATTACACCCACATTCACTCAGTCCAGCGATCACCCGTGTTTACGAGAAGTGTTTACAGGTACATGGTGGGCTAATGTCAGTGCATTAAGGATGAAAACAGAACACATTCAGTTTTCTGTTCCCAGAGTAATATTCCACCGTGGTGAGAAAAAGCGGACAGAGAAGACTACCTGCAGAAGTTTATAAATTCACAAAGTTAAAAAAGCACATAATTATGTCCCCAGAATGAGATTTTCACTCTTCAGCGGAGTGTGTGCTGATATGAAACTTCCTGGCAGATTAAAACTGTGTGCCCGACCGAGACTCGAACTCGGGGCCTTTGCCTTTCGCGGGCAAGTGCTCTACCATCTGAGCTACCGAAGAACGACTCACGCCCGGTACTCACAGCTTTACTTCTGCCAGTACCTCGTCTCCTACCTTCCAAACTTCACAGAAGCTCTCCTGCGAACCTTGCAGAACTAGCACTCCTGAAAGAAAGGATATTGCGGAGACATGGCTTAGCCACAGCCTGGGGGATGTTTCCAGAATGAGATTTTCACTCTGCAGCGGAGTGTGCGCTGATATGAAACTTCCTGGCAGATTAAAACTGTGTGCCCGACCGAGACTCGAACTCGGGACCTTTGCCTTTCGCGGGAAAGTGCTGTACCACGACTCACGCCCAGTACTCACAGCTTTACTTCTGCCAGTACCTCGTCTCCTACCTTCCAAACTTTACAGAAGCTCTCCTGCGAACCTTGCAGAACTAGCACTCCTGAAAGAAAGGATATTGCGGAGACATGGCTTAACCACAGCATGGGGGATGTTTCCAGAATGAGATTTTCACTCTGGCAGAAGTGAAGCTCTGAGTACCGGGCGTGAGTCGTGCTTCGGTAGCTCAGATGATAGAGCACTTGCCCGCAAAAGGCAAAGGTCTCGAGTTCGAGTCTCGGTCGGGCACACAGTTTTAATCTGCCAGGAAGTTTCACATAATTATGTGAAAAGTTGATTGACTGTCGCCTTTCAGTATTCTTCCATCTACAGTGTGTACGCACAATAAGCAAAATTTCTTTATTTTCTGTGTTTTCTGATGTTATAAGTTAAACTGACAGCAACGTTTATTTTTATTTCCACCTAGTTTGAATAAAAACTGAATAGAACATGCGTGAGAAAATAAAATCTGATGATTCTAAAAATTCAGAAATATGATGAAATTAATGGCATGCATTGCGCAGCATATTAATTGCCTAGTATTTCCCTATCTCGGATTTATAACTATTTTAACAACATTCCACATCAGTGATTCACGTTTTTGTCGGAGGCTACAGCTTCATATCGGAACCTTTTATGTAAGCTAACTTTCTTATTTTATTATTGAAAGATAGATTCTGCTGGCAATCTCATAACACGAAGTTTTGCAACAAGTCTAATATTGACATGCTACAGTGTCAGCTGCATCGAACCTATAGGAGCATACATTAGCCACAGATGTTTCTAAGAAGCGCCATTTTTTCCGAGTAATACTTCTTGTCGATCAGGCGATCAAGCGCTGTAAGATCCTGTTTTCCGACTTCTTTCCGACTAAGTCTCTCTCTCTCTCACTCTGTCCCTATCTCTCCTCTCCGTTCCTCTCCGTCTGTAGACAAAGAAGATCCAATTCATAAGTTTTAAGCGCTATGGCGATAGTTCAACAGAAGTGATAGCTGCGGCCGGTAACTCCAATAAAATTGCGCTTCCTCCAAGCTTTGCCGAAATAATTTAAGGCAAATTCCCTCCTTCAGCCGGCGATGATGTGCCTCATTCCCTCAGATAATGAGGTGACGTTACGAAAATAAACTCCCGCTTTAAGCGCCTGCAGCGTGAATCCGTGTTGAAACATGAAAGAAAATTTCTCTCACTGCCAAGTCCGAGAAATTAAGCAAAGGACCCGAGGTCTGTAGCCCCCATTACAACTAATTACAATGAAATGAAGAAATTTTATTACTTAAATGAGAAAATCTACAACAGTAGTTCCATTTTCATTAACACGGTAATTATTAATTCAGGTAAACTGCTACGTGTTAAAAATTCAACGTTAGCAGTTGCGTCCTTTATGAACGGCATGATGAAAGTGCACGAAAGGGAGACATGTAGCATGTTGATATAGTGATTTAGATTTTTACTGTTTTATTATGGAAGGCACTACATCTATATACCGACATAAATTTTTCCGAAAGAAACTGTACAATGCATAGCGCAAGGTACTAAGTACAAATGTCAAGGAATATTTTCTGTCCTTTTCTCCATGTATATTTAAACGTAGCGATGTCTTCTTTGAATACGGGATTTCTCACTTTACCCAAAAAGGTTTCACGTGAATGTCATCTCTCTCCAAAGCTTTCCCCAAGGACATCTGTTACACATAGCATGTGCTGTAGCGAACTTGGATCCTAGCAGCTCGTCGATGTCTTTTATCTTGCGTAGTTGGCAGGACCAAACAAAATCTGGTAACTGACCGAAACGTCAAGTGCAGAAACAGAAAATAACTCAACTGAAGTTTCAATGATTAATGAAGAATTCAAATTTGTTATTAGCGGTAAGGAAGTATTCACATCAACAGCTAGAATAAATAATACAGGTTTGATATATATCCCAGGGAATATAGAAAATTGCGAAAATAATAATGAATTAAAGAGGATCCACGTTCTTGCTGTAACACACTTTCTACTTTGACTAGGGCCCAAGCTAGTGCTTCTACATACAGTTTTTATGTAGTTTACGAATAAGTTGACAACAAATGTTGTTGTTGTTTGGATTATACACGCAACAGTAACCAGTCACAGGCGTAAATAGAAAAAGCATATTATCGACAACATATGGATGTTAGAGTAAGGTCTGAATTGAATGTATTTTAGGTTATAACATTTAAAGTATATATTTCGGAAAACTAGAAGAAAATAAATTTTTTGTCAATTCTGATGTCAATGTATTCCTAACCTACATAAAATTAGAAAGTAAATATTACAATAAAAGAAAAATAGTGTTCCTGCTAGAAGGTGGACCCTTTCTAATTCATTGTAGTCGATTAGCCTTAAAACCCAGTCAGTCACTCTTTTTGACAATTCCGCTTTATGTGACAAAGAAAGTTGAAGGATAGATAGTTCATTACGTGTAGAAATCGCTTAAGTTTGCTGTATACAATGGCCGTGAGAGGATCTTAAATATTTTCTTTGGTTCTGAAAATCCGCAAATGTTTGCGGTGTTTTCCAACGTAAGAATATTTTATAGTTAGAGAATGTTGGCCGGCCAGTGCGGCCGAGCGGTTCTAGGCCTGGTCTGGAAAAGCGCCACCGTTACGGTCGCAGGTTCGAATCCTGCCTCGGGCATGGATGTGTGTGATGTCCTTAGGTTAGTTAGGTTTAAGTAGTTCTAAGTTCTAGGGGACTGATGACCTTAGATGTTAAGTCCCACAGTGCTCAGAGCCATTTGAACCATTTTTAGGGAATGTTGTCGGCATCGGCTGTTGGTAACAAGAATTTTTCTAATCGTGCGAAGCCAACTGTTTTGCGTTTGTTACAGATGCTTCTCTGATTTATTTAAGCTGTGCAAGCATGTCTTCCTCGGACGATACAGATTTTACTGTCAAAGAAAAAACTAATTAGAAATACACCTGTGTGTAAGTGTGACATAACAAATACGGTGAGAGTGAAACAAACTCCTTATGTAGCTCACAATAAGAAAGAAGTGCATCCAAGAAATTGTATTGTTAGTCTTTACTTACTAACTAATGATATATGACTTGTCTGTAAAGAACTGTTAACCTACTCTTACCATTTTTGTTTGTATTGTTGAAATTTGTGAGAGACGATCTCTTTCACATTCCTTATAAACGGTGACGCAATTATTTGGTTTTAACACTACGTGATAGGAAATGTGATGCGGTATACAAACTGATGGAGTGCGTTGCATTGGTTACTAAAGCTCCAAGGAACAATAGACTCGCAGTCAGTATTGTAGAAGATAATGATTTGTTGCTCACACAAGCTGGTGGCTTCCGTTACTCGAGCAAACTGCTCTATCCGTTGAATCACGCGGTAGATCAGTGCCTCGAGGCGAGAAAGTTCAAGAGAAATAATTTTGATGTAGAATAAAGGTTAGCAAAAGGATTAGTGGCCTTGTGCGTCACACTGTCAGACTTCGAAACTGTGATTTCACCACCATTATAAGGCCAGAAAAAAGAGTTTACTCCAATAATCTTCCAATTCAAGTCTTCCAAGTGATTCAGAGAAAATTGAGTATCCTACAAAACCAGAGGTATGTCTGCCTGATGAGGAGAAAATTACATGTTTTTATAATATTCTATATAACTGGGGTATCACTAACATGAAGTGAATTGGGAATTTTTATTTGTGTTTTCATATAACAAGCAAGTTTCATGTATCACAATATATTAAAATATTTTTCTTGTGAAAATAGGAAGTAATGTATTTGTCTTGCAATTTATTACTACTTTTTATACACAATTAAAGTATATACTTATATCAATAAATCATAGGAGAATAAATTTTCGTTCATTTTTTGTTTAAAACAATAATGAAATGTTCATTTAGATTTAAAATCCTGTAAGTTTTAAACTTATCTATTAGGATATGATGTCGTTCCATATGTATTAATCCTCAGTGTCAAAACACATTGACGGAAGAAAAAGCAAAGAACGATCAGAAAGCATTTTTCAGTTTAAAAATGGTTTTAAGTTTATTGACCATTCACGTTTTTTTTTTTTCGATTTTCTCACAAGTTTACATTACGTGACTTACAAGGCTTCAAAAATAGCAGATTTCTCTGAAAGCACAGGAACGGAACCTAAAATTCCGTTTTAAAAATAGTTTGCTAAATACGTCGTAAGAATTACACATATGAGTCATCAGAGTACGAAACTTTATGATAGTCGGATGCTTCTATAGACCACCTGCATCAGCAACCGTAGTAGTTGAGCGCCTCAGAGAGAACCTGCAGAACGTCGTGAAGAAGTTTCGTGATCATACTATTGTAATAGGGGGAGACTTCAATCTACCAGGTATAGAATGGGATAGTCACACAATCAGAACTGGAGCCAGGGACAGAGACTCTTGTGACATTATCCTGACTGCCTTGTCCGAGAATTACTTCGAGCAGATAGTTAGAGAACCAACTCGTGAAGCTAACGTTTTAGACCTCATAGCAACAAATAGACCGGAACTTTTCGACTCCGTGAATGTAGAAGAGGGTATCAGTGATCATAAGTCAGTGGTTGCATCAATGACTACAAGTGTAATAAGAAATGCCAAGAAAGGAAGGAAAATATATTTGCTTAACAAGAGTGATAGGGCACAAATCGCAGAATATCTGAGTGACCACCATCAAACGTTCATTTCTGAGGAAGAGGATGTGGAACAAAAATGGAAAAAATTCAGAAACATCGTCCAGTACGCCTTAGATAAGTTCGTACCGACTAAGGTCCAAAGCGAGGGGAAAGATCCACCGTGGTATAACAATCTTGTACGAAAGGTACTACGGAAACAAAGAAAGCTTCATCATAGGTTTAAGAGTAGTCGAATCATAGCTGATAAGGAAAAGCTGAACGAAGCGAAAAAGAGCGTAAAGAGAGCAATGAGAGAAGCATTCAACGAATTCGAACATAAAACATTGGCAAACAATCTAAACAAGAACCCTAAAAAGTTTTGGTCATATGTAAAATCGGTAAGCGGATCTAAATCCCCTATTCAGTCACTCGTTGACCACGATGGCACCGAAACAGAGGACGACCGAAGAAAGGCAGAAATACTGAATTCAGTGTTCCGAAACTGTTTCACTGCGGAAAATCGTAACACGGTCCCTGACTTCAGCCGTCGCACGGACGCCAAAATGGAAAATATTGAAATAAACGATATCGGAATTGAAAAACAACTGCTATCACTTAGTAGCGGAAAAGCATCCGGACCAGACGAGATACCCTTAAGACTCTACAGTGATTAGGCTAAAGAACTTGCCCCCTTTCTATCAGCAATTTATCGTAGATCGCTGGAAGAACGTAAAGTACCTAGCGACTGGAAGAAAGCGCAGGTCGTTCCCATTTTCAAGAAGGGTCATAAATCAGATGCGAATAATTATAGGCCTATTTCGCTTACGTCAATCTGTTGTAGAATAATGGAACATGTTTTGTGTTCTCGTATTATGACGTTCTTAGATAATACAAATCTCCTTCATCATAACCAACATGGATTCCGCAAACAGAGATCATGTGAAACTCAGCTCGCCCTATTTGCCCAAGAAATTCACAATGCCGTAGACACTGGCGAGCAGATTGATGCCGTATTCCTGGACTTCAGGAAGGCATTTGATACGGTTCCGCACTTACGTTTAGTGAAAAAAATACGAGCTTACGGAATATCGGACCAGGTTTGTGATTGGATTCAGGATTTCCTAGAAGAAAGAACACAACATGTCATTCTTAACGGTTCAAAATCTGCAGATGTAGAGGTAATTTCGGGAGTACCGCAAGGAAGCGTGATAGGACCTTTATTGTTTACAATATACATAAATGACTTAGTTGACAACATCGGTAGCTCCGTGAGGCTATTTGCAGATGACACGGTTGTCTACAAGAAAGTAGCAACATCAGAAGACTCGTACGTACTCCAGGAAGACCTGCAGAGGATTAATGCATGGTGCGACAGCTGGCAGCTTTCCCTAAACGTAGATAAATGTAATATAATGCGCATACATAGGGGCAGAAATCCATTCCAGTACGATTATGCCATAGGTGGTAAATCATTGGAAGCGGTAACGACCGTAAAATACTTAGGAGTTACTATCCGGAGCGATCTGAAGTGGAATGATCACATAAAACAAATAGTGGGAAAAGCAGGCGCCAGGTTGAGATTCATAGGAAGAATTCTAAGAAAATGTGACTCATCGACGAAAGAAGTAGCTTACAAAACGCTTGTTCGTCCGATTCTTGAGTATTGCTCATCAGTATGGGACCCTTACCAGGTTGGATTAATAGAAGAGATAGACATGATCCAGCGAAAAGCAGCGCGATTCGTCATGGGGACATTTAGTCAGCGCGAGAGCGTTACGGAGATGCTGAACAAGCTCCAGTGGCGGACACTTCAAGAAAGGCGTTACGCAATACGGAGAGGTTTATTATCGAAATTACGAGAGAGCACATTCCGGGAAGAGATGGGCAACATATTACTACGGCCACTTTCTTACTGCTAGGAGCGCTAGTGTCGTTACAACAGTCAGACGGTAACGATTTTCACAGTAGTGAGTGTCCCGACTGTATACACTCCTGGAAATGGAAAAAAGAACACATTGACACCGGTGTGTCAGACCCACCATACTTGCTCCGGACACTGCGAGAGGGCTGCACAAGCAATGATCACACGCACGGCACAGCGGACACACCAGGAACCGTGGTGTTGGCCGTCGAATGGCGCTAGCTGCGCAGCATTTGTGCACCGCCGCCGTCAGTGTCAGCCAGTTTGCCGTGACATACGGAGCTCCATCGCAGTCTTTAACACTGGTAGCATGCCGCGACAGCGTGGACGTGAACCGTATGTGCAGTTGACGGACTTTGAGCGAGGGCGTATAGTGGGCATGCGGGAGGCTGGGTGGACGTACCGCCGAATTGCTCAACACGTGGGGCGTGAGGTCTCCACAGTACATCGATGTTGTCGCCAGTGGTCGGCGGAAGGTGCACGTGCCCGTCCACCTGGGACCGGACCGCAGCGACGCACGGATGCACGCCAAGACCGTAGGATCCTACGCAGTGCCGTAGGGGACCGCACCGCCACTTCCCAGCAAATTAGGGACACTGTTGCTCCTGGGGTATCGGCGAGGACCATTCGCAACCGTCTCCATGAAGCTGGGCTACGGTCCCGCACACCGTTAGGCCGTCTTCCGCTCACGCCCCAACATCGTGCAGCCCGCCTCCAGTGGTGTCGCGACAGGCGTGAATGGAGGGACGAATGGAGACGTGTCGTCTTCAGCGATGAGAGTCGCTTCTGCCTTGGTGCCAATGATGGTCGTATGCGTGTTTGGCGCCGTGCAGGTGAGCGCCACAATCAGGACTGCATACGACCGAGGCACACAGGGCCAACACCCGGCATCATGGTGTGGGGAGCGATCTCCTACACTGGCCGTACACCACTGGTGATCGTCGAGGGGACACTGAACAGTGCACGGTACATCCAAACCGTCATCGAACCCATCGTTCTACCATTCCTAGACCGGCAAGGGAACTTGCTGTTCCAACAGGACAATGCACGTCCGCATGTATCCCGTGCCACCCAACGTGCTCTAGAAGGTGTAAGTCAACTACCCTGGCCAGCAAGATCTCCGGATCTGTCCCCCATTGAGCATGTTTGGGACTGGATGAAGCGTCGTCTCACGCGGTCTGCACGTCCAGCACGAACGCAGGTCCAACTGAGGCGCCAGGTGGAAATGGAATGGCAAGCCGTTCCACAGGACTACATCCAGCATCTCTACGATCGTCTCCATGGGAGAATAGCAGCCTGCATTGCTGCGAAAGGTGGATATACACTGTACTAATGCCGACATTGTGCATGCTCTGTTGCCTGTGTCTATGTGCCTGTGGTTCTGTCAGTGTGATCATGTGATGTATCTGACCCCAGGAATGTGTCAAAAAAGTTTCCCCTTCCTGGGACAATGAATTCACGGTGTTCTTATTTCAATTTCCAGGAGTGTATGAATCCTCGCACCATACCAACTGGGGCACCAAAGCGATCATGTTCGGCAATATTCCTGTGTTCATCAAGTGTTTCTTCCTTTCGCCACGTAAGGGTACGTTCGGCAATCACTTCTCAGTGTCTTCACATCCAAAAAGTGACCGCGACCCCACACCTCGTTGGTCCAGTCCCCATGCTCTCAGCAAACATCTATATCTACCTCATATTCCGCAAGCCACTTAATAGCTTGTAGTGGAGGGTACTCCTGGTAACACTAACTGATCTCCCTACCCAGTTACATTCGTGAATGGCAAGTGGGAAAAGGGAATGTCGATAAACCCCTGTATTGGCTGTAATCCCTCGAATTTCGTTTCGTGGTCATTACGTGATATGTATCAGGGAAAAAGTATTATACTGTCTGACTCCTATTTCTTCTCTCGAAATTTCAATAGTGAACCTCGCCATGTTGCACAACGCCTCTCTTGTAACGACTGCCAATGGAGTATATTGAGCTTCTCCGTAACGCTCTGGCGCCAACTAAACGATACGGAGAAAAAACGCCCAAATCTTTGTTGGGTCTTTTCTACCTTTTCTATCAGACATACATCTTAAGAATCGCACTTTGATGAACAACACACAAGAATCGCTGGAATAAATACCCTATAAACCATTTCGTTCGTGGATGAATTACATTTGCTTAAGATTCTTCCTGTGAATCTCAGTCTGGCATCTGATTTTCCTAGTATTTTTTTCATGTGGTCATTCCAATTAAGGTCGCTCTCGATAGTTACTACTTCATATTTTAAGGTAGATACTCCAGACGTTTCTCACTAATAGCCTTGTTATACAGTTGTGGCTTTTTTCCCTACATATCCGCAGTATGTTACATTTATTAAAGTTCACGGTCAGCTGCCAGCTACTTTCTTATAGACAACTGAACAGTCTTAAAGAGCGTCCGACGCTTCTACTAGACTATTTATATACGTTGTAAATAACAACGGTCCTATCACTTTTCCTTGGAGTATTCCAGAAATTACCTTTACATCTGATGATTTTCTTCGCTGAGAGAGATATGTTCCGTTCTATCGGGAATAAACTCTTGAATTCAGTTGCAAATCTGGTCCGCTACACCATCAACACGTATTTTTTCACTAAATGGCCGTCTGAGACGGTGTTAGATGCCTTCCTGAAGTGAATAGAAATGGCATGAGCCCGAGTGCCCTTGTCTACAGCCTTATTAATTTCGTGGAGGAACAGAGCGAGCTGAGTTGCCAAAGAAAGTGCAGGAGAGGAGACTTTCGTTCTCCAGAAAGGTGATAATTCTTGAGCGTAAAACATGATCCATAATTTTACGACAGATTTACGCCACCGATAGATCTATAGTTTACGTCAGTCCTGCGGCCCTTCAGGGTGATTCAAAAAGAATACCACAACTTTAGGAATTTAAAACTCTGCAACGACAAAAGGCAGAGCTAAGCACTATCTGTCGGCGAATTAAGGGAGCTATAAAGTTTCATTTAGTTGTACATTTGTTCGCTTGAGGCGCTGTTGACTAGGCGTCAGCGTCAGTTAATGCTAAGATGGCGACCGCTCAACAGAAAGCTTTTTGTGTTATTGAGTATGGCAGAAGTGAATCGCCGACAGTTGTTCAGCGTGCATTTCGAACGAAGTATGGTGTTAAACCTCCTGATAGGTGGTGTATTAAACGTTGGTATAAACAGTTTACAGAGAATGGGTGTTTGTGCAAAGGGAAAAGTTCTGAACGGCCGAGAACGAGTGATGAAAATGTAGCACGCATGCAGCAAGCATTTGTTCGCAGCCCAGGAAAATCGACTCGCAGAGCTAGCAGAGAGCTGCAAATCCCACAATCAACTGCATGGAGAGTCCTACGAAAAAGGTTAGTTATGAAACCTTATCGTCTGAAATTGGTTCAAGCACTGTCTGCAGCTGATAAGGTTAAAAGAATCGATTTCTGTGATTTTATCCTTGCTCAAATGGAAACAGATGAATCTTTCGTTTCAAAGATTGTGTTTAGTGATGAAGCAACTTTCCACACTAACGGGAAAGTCAACCGTCACAATGTCTGTATATGGGGCACTGAGAATCCGCGGGAAACAACTCAGTATGAACGTGACTCGCCTAAGGTGAACGTTTTCTGTGCCATTTCAGCCAATAAAGTTTTTGGTCGCTTTTTCTTCGAAGGTGCTACTGTAACTGGACTACAGTATCTGGAGATGTTAGAGAATTGGCTGTTCCCTCAGCTCGAACAAGAAGCACAACAGTTCATATTTCAGCAGGATGGAGGGCCACCACATTGGCACTTATCTGTCCGTAACTACCTGAACGTCAACTACCCGAGGCGATGGATCGGCCGCCAGGCAGCCCGTGACAGAGCACTTCATCACTGGCCTCCAAGAAGCCCTGATCTTACAACCTGCGATTTTTTCTTATGGGGGTATATTAAGGATATGGTGTTTCGGTCACCTCTCCCAGCCACCATTGATGATTTGAAACGAGAAATAACAGCAGCTATCCAAACTGTTACGCCTGATATGCTATAGAGAGTGTGGAACGAGTTGGAGTATCGGGTTGATATTGCTCGAGTGTCTGGAGGGGGCCATATTGAACATCTCTGAACTTGTTTTTGAGTGAAAAAAAACCTTTTTAAATACTCTTTGTAATGATGTATAGCAGAAGGTTATATTATGTTTCTTTCATTAAATACACATTTTTAAAGTTGTGGTATTCTTTTTGAATCACCCTGTATTATAAACAGCTGCTTGAAGAGGAGCAAGTTATTTTGCATCTGGTGCTGATGCGTTTACATTAATAAGCAATTGTAGTTGCTTATCTAGTCCGCGATTGGTTATCTCAATATCTGCCACGTCGATTTTCGTACGATGGCTGAAAGGAGGGACTGTATAACGATCTTCCGCGGCGAAACAAGGTTCCACCGACGTGTGGGTACCAACGGAACGCAAAGTACTCGTCGTAGGGCGAAGATAGCTTTCTAATGCAGTCACTGAGGCTCTGTGGAACATCAGGCTGCGTGCCATGAAGTCCCGTTAAATGTAGTTTCAGTTGCACCCGCTGCTTTTCGTGGGTCTCTCCTTCCTACTGTTTTTAATGTAGCAGTCTAATGTTACTGTAGTTGATCAAGGTCGACCACCACCTCCTCTTGGGGCGGCAGGACCTGTGGTTCGCACACTCTCCATACACGTAAAAGAGTAATGGAGGTACACTCATAACTTTTCCCCTTCTTCCACTATCCTAATGATTCTTATCCGCATGAAGACGTCCAGTTGTCTCCGGGCCATGTTGTGACGAAAAGCACCTTCAAGGTCCACCGTAACTGCTTGCTGATTGATATGCACTCTCTCTTCTCGTTCCTTCAACAGCGTCCTGATTCGAGTCTCAGCAAATTTGGCTTTTCGTGCACGACTGTGAGCTCTACAGATACATGCGCCCAGAGTTAAATTAATTTCTATGGAGTAGTTGATAAGGTATGTTACTTTATCTACCACGTCTTTAAGTTTTGTAGAACAATGTAAATTGCAGTAGTTATGCAGAGATGAAGAGGCTTGCTCAAGACAGACTATAGTAGTGAACTGCTTCAAACCACTCATGCAGCAAAAACTGGACTAGCCATCTTCAGCGATCTAAAGTCGAACTGGCATGTACATCTAATAACAAGAAAAGCAAATGCCCGACTGCGTTTCTTTGGGAGAATCTTATGGGATGTAATTGATACAGTAAAGAAATTACTTACAAAACACTCATTCGACGGTTTATTTTCTGTTACTGTCTTTAAGTCTGTTGAAGCGAATGTTTGAATAAAGATTTAATTCTTGATTAATTTTTTTACCAAACTGTGATGACCTCGTCGTCAATGGGTTTGTCTTGTTGGGCTACGACACATCACACTTGTGTACTGAGATGTCTGAGGCGACAGACTCACGCTGTGGTGAGGTTTGGCTCAATGTGTTGCTTGTGAAAACTCAACCAGTTGGTGCTACGTTCTGGTTTAAGAACCTTCATTTAGTGTGCAGAGTCGCGGGGCCCGCCGAGTTGGCAAGTGTTGCGCCGGATATCCGCCTATCACCCAATTCATATGCAAGGGCTAGACCTGACACTTTTTCTGTAAAACCCTCATTTCTGGTAACTATTTCTCAATGCTTTGATGACGTATAATTTCCATAGAAGTTTCTTGAGTGTATATAAAATGAACAGTCAGCCAACCGGATGCACACAACTTTTTTAAGAATCGCATTAACAACGTTTCTATAGTTCTCTTTGTTTCTTCAGTTTTCCTTACAACACATTGCCCCCCCCCCCCCGATGGTATATCATGCTGTACTGGCAGTATGTGCACCATAGATTGCTGACCATTGAAATCACAGCTCCAAGAAGTTCAGAAATTTACTAAATTTCTGTTATTGTCCGTTTATAGTATGGTTGAATGAATTTGTAGATCGTATCGGTGTATACCGAATCCTAAATGTAGTACATAAATACCACCTCTTACAGAAACACAACGTGGCAATGCGTTGACTAAGCTTAGATAACGTAATCTGATACATCGTTCCATGCTGCTCCAAATTATCAGTTGTGGGGGCTGGCGAATGTTGACGAGCCAGCCTTTCGGCAATCCGTGATCAGATGTTTTCAGGAGGTGCTGGACAGAATAACGTCTGTATCGATATAGACCAGGAGAGATCTCGCAACATACGGTCATTTGTTACCTTGTCGAAAGGTAAAGTCAGGGAGGCTTCGAAGACAGGAAATGTAACTACTGGTGTCCAAATTACCAGGTATAGAAAGCAGAGGTGATAGGTTTGTGTATCGAATGGCACTCCACACCATCACGTCTTAATCTGTAACTGTCTGACGACGAAGAATGGTTATTCATAACTTTCGCTCTCCACACACGGAAAAGTCCACCGTGATGTTGCACGCAGAACCGCGAGTCGTCTCAAAACACGACGTGCTGCCACTCTTGTGTCTTGATACTGTAATGTAGGTTAAATATCTACACGTAGAGTTGCAAAGAGATGTGAAGTGGAACGAACACATAAGGACAGTAGTAGTGAATGCGAATGGTGTCAACATTGATCGATTGGAAGAATTGTTAGGAAAGTATAACTCATCTGTAAAGGAGACCGCTGACAGAACAGTTGTGCGATCCATTCTTGAGTTTCGATAGAGTTTTTTGATCCCCATCAGGTTCAATTAAAGGAAGATAACGAAGTAATTCAGAAGCGTGCTGCTAGATTAGTTACCGGGATGTTCGATCAACATGCAAGTATTGTGGAGATGCTTCGGGAACTCAAATGGGAGTGTATGGAGGGAAGACGACGTTCGTTTCGTGAAACACTATTGCGAAAATTTAGAGAATAATCATTCTCACCCACCTACAGAACGATTCTACTGCCTCCGAAGACAAGATAAGGGAAATTAGAGCTCGTATGTAGCCCTCTCTCCGTTTGCGAGTGTAATAGGAGAAGAAATGGCTATTGGTGGTAAATTATAGTAAATTATACCCTACGCCAGACACCATTCGACGGCTTGCCTAGTCTGTATGTAGATGCAGGTGTGTTGTCGTTGTGCACATGACAACTCAAGCCCCCGCTCTCAGCTGCTGCGTCACGCTAAGCCGCATCAGCGCTGACTGTGTTCACAGCGGTGCTGCAAACGTCGTTGTGCTGTCCGAGTTGAAATCTGTCTCGCTGTAGACGAGCTCACTTTCTGAGTGTAGGGAAGTGACGTGGCTAAACGATCCAGCACGGCCTACCAAACAATATGTCTGTCCTCTCGACACCCCATGTCCCCCACCCCTCCCAGCTTTGTACGTACCAAACTGGATGCTATTCCAGTTTCGGAGAGACCCAGCAATACTGACGGTTTAAAAAGGGAAAAAACATGGTGGATTGAGGTGTGAATTGAATTTTGTCTTAGGGAGGGCATTGCACTTGTGGTGTCACCGCCAGACACCACACTTGCTAGGTGGTAGCTTTAAATCGGCCGCGGTCCATTAGTACATGTCGGACCCGCGTGTCGCCACTGTCAGTCATTGCAGACCTAGCGCCACCACATGGCAGGTCTAGAGAGGCGGACTAGCACTCGCCCCAGTTGTACGACGACTTTGCTAGCGACTACACTGACGAAGCCTTTCTCTCATTTGCCGAGAGACAGTTAGAATAGCCTTCAGCTAAGTCCATGGCTACGACCTAGCAAGGCGCCATTAACCATATCTGGAGAGAGTCTCACTTGTATCGTCAATAGCGATGTACCACAAGGGTGAATTAAAGTTAAGTAAACAGACGCTACGTACTTTTCTTTAGTGCATTCATACGCATCCTGTTCCAGAACTCACGCCAGCCGGCGTGTGTGTACGCGTGCCTTTCGGTTACCCGTCACTGTGGACTGGCTGTCTTGTCAGTCCACTACATTGATCCCATCCTCGTCGCCAATGTAGTGGACTGACAAGACAGCCAGTCCACAGTGACGGGTAACCGAAAGGCACGCGTACACACACGCCGGCTGGCGTGAGTTCTGGAACAGGATACGTGTGAATGCACTAAAGAAAAGTACGTAGCGTCTGTTTACTTAACTTTAATTCACCCTTGTGGTACATCGCTATTGACGATACAAGTGAGACTCTCTCCAGATATGGTTAATGGCGCCTTGCTAGGTCGTAGCCATGGACTTAGCTGAAGGCTATTCTAACTGTCTCTCGGCAAATGAGAGAAAGGCTTCGTCAGTGTAGTCGCTAGCAAAGTCGTCGTACAACTGGGGCGAGTGCTAGTCCGCCTCTCTAGACCTGCCATGTGGTGGCGCTAGGTCTGCAATGACTGACAGTGGCGACTCGCGGGTCCGACATGTACTAATGGACCGCGGCCGATTTAAAGCTACCACCTAGCAAGTGTGGTGTCTGGCGGTGACACCACAGCACTAGCACATCCCGTGTAGTTATATTAGCCACAATGCCAGGACAGCACATCTGCCTAGTAAGTGGGAGACGTGGATTCAGGCCTTGGCACAAACTTTAATTCATTACTTCAGCTTCTGTCCTTATCGAAGAGTAGCTGAGCGCCCACTGCTTCGCTCGCTTTGACTGTATGCTCTCCACATATCTTTTTGTTTACCTTTAATCGAATTTTTATACTGTTCGCTTATTGCAACATCTTTTTAATTTTGGACGCTAATAAAGGCCATAGAAGCATGGTCTTCTCCAAGTTTACTACAGAAAAAATGCGATCCTGGCAGCTAGAGTCGGAGATCTTCGTTAATCCTGCCTTTTGAACTCCTACGGTGATATTTCCATAGAAACATTCATCCCTTAACTTATATCTATTTTATTTAGAATTCAACTAAAAATCTTCATATATTTAGCTTTAAAAGTGTTTTAATGTAAAGAAATGTTTTCATGAAATTGTCATCCCACTATTTTCCCCCCTTACAGGATGAATTTCCAAAAAAAGCCACCAAAATAAGTGTGTTTTTATTTCTAACAGAAGTCAAAAATGGTTCAAATGGCTCTGAGCACTATGGGACTTAGCTTCTGATGTCATTAGTCCCCTAGAACTTAGAACTACTTAAACCTAACCAACCTAAGGACATCACACACATCCATGCCCGAGGCAGGATTCGAACCTGCGACCGTAGCGGTCGCGCGGTCCAGACTGTAGCGCCTAGAACCGCTCGGCCACTCCGGCCGGCAGAGAAGTCAAATACCAGTTTTCGTAAATGTAGCTTTAAAAATGCTTTACTAGGTCTTTGACGATTTTTTTTTTCAAAAAAATTCACCAATTTATTTCACCGCCATTAAATTTCCTATTATGCTGAAAGAATATTCCTTTATTTTTTATCGACTAATGAAGTACCAGTCCTCGTAGTTCTAACTTGGAAATTAGGTTAATACCGACATATTCCTAAAAATCATTCCATCCCCTATTTCATCCTCTTAGGAGTAGAATTTCAAATAATCTCTTCTTAAACATCGTCTACAGTGCAAGGTCAACACCCTCCTCAAATTTCAAGTTTCTGTCCTTAGTAGTTTGGCCTGGGCGATAATGAGCTAGTGAGTGAGTGAGTCAGTCAGTCGAAACAGGGTCCTTTAAGTCCACTATCCTACTGCATTTTTTTTTTTTTTTTCAAATCATTCATTCAGAACTCATGAGGGCGAGGCTGAGTGTTAATCGACATTATTCCCCGCAGCGAAAAATAATGCCAGCAGGCTGGGAGTAGGATAGATGGATTACTAATTTCGAATGCTTCAGAGTGGATTTCCAGTTCCAGTAACGTCTGAAAACCAAGTGAAAAATCCCCGAAATCTCGCTGATTTCCATCTATTTTAATTTAATTCTGGATAAATGTAGTCAATTGTCCCGGTCACTCATTAAAAACGTTATTGTATGTCTCAGTGACTATGTATTCCAACCAAGGGCAATATTTTATTAAGTTTTCATGGGTACAACAAGTTGGGTTTTCAACTTCGGTGCTCTGTGGATTGCAGTTCCATTATAACGCATGCCGCTGGGTAATCGTCGTGTCCCTTATTCCACGAATTCGAAAGCGTCGCCTTCGGCAGCGGCGGCCCCTTAATCCCCAGGGGTCGATGTGAAAGGCACCGGCTCGTTTCAGCTGGGGCACTGCCGTGGACACGGCGAAGCTACATCTATCTCTCGCGTATACATCGAAGCCTTTGAGCTCACGGACACGCTCTACAGGCCGACATGGTGGCACGCGGCTCCGTTTCCATGTTTTTTGCCGAACGTTCCTTTTTTTTTTTTTTGGCGTTCGCTGGGCTGACGTTTGTGATATGTAATGGATTGTCTCTGCTCCCAGCGGAGCTGCAACGTCAATAAGCGAAGTCTGACGTCAGAACAAACTTGGCGGCACCACCAGAGCGAAGATAAACGCATGGATTCCCTTGTTACTGCGAGTCCGCCGAGTACACAGAAGCAGATCTCACAAGCGAGAATTGCGAGCTCTTTCTACGTTTGCCCTAGCCGTTTTTATTTGAGATATACTCTGACGATCGATCAAGAATTTTTGACGAAGCCCCAAAGTTATGAATTACGTTCAATAATGATTCTAACGGTCGTGAAAACGGCCCTCGAGAACTCGAATCGTCGCAGAAAATACTGAAAGTAAGAATATCGCTAGTAAAATATATGCGAAAGGAAAACTCTACTGCATCTTTCTTAATGCGTGTGTTATAAGAAATCTTAATTTATTCTTGCTAATACACGCATGCTTCATAATTCAGTTTCGTCGACTTACACGACATAAATATTAACGATACGGAATACAATCAATCGTAAAATAATTTCATAAAAGTCTTTCACAGTGTAGACCTCCAGACCTTGTAAGCCAATTTTATTTATCTATTGCACATCTAAACTTTGTCGCAACAGAGCTGTCTTGCAACCAATTTATTTATTTAATATAATCGCAATAACTCATGCCATAATTGTCGTTCCCAGTTGAATCAACCATATTCGATTATCCAGTTTAGTTATTCTAATGCCGGGCATAACGTCGTAGCAACTGAAAGAGAGAGATACAAAGAGAGAGACAGAGAATCCAAGTTGAAATTTCTTTGTTGGTTGTGTTTCTTCGAACGTACTGAAATATTAGAGTCGAAATTAGATGTAGTGTAGTGAGCCACAAAATGCTGATAAAATGAACGGAAAAAATGTTACCTTAAAAAAATACAGCAAATAGCTACATTTTATTTATTTATTTTTTTTTCATTTGTACAAACATTCATTTCGACCCTCGATCCACTTTCAGTTGGTATAATACACACGACTATTTAAATCTTCAGTTAGCACGTCGGCACGTCGTTGAAACACTGACTGCAGTTTAGAAGCTTACATGTGCAGAATAACTATATGGTTTGTATGCCACATTTCACAAGTTGTCTGCCTGCAGTATGTTACTCGAAGATACTCTTGGTTCTTATTATGCTTGTTGTTATATTTTCCGCATTTATAAGCGTGATACAAAAACTTTTACTTTGCCATGCACACAATAAGAGTGTAGCATCTGCCATGTTGCCGACTGACACGTCCCTCTAACAAGGGAACCTCCCCATCGCACCCCCCTCAGATTTAGTTATAAGTTGGAACAGGGATAGGCCTTGAAAAACCGAACACAGATCAATCGAGAAAACAGGAACAAGTTGTGTGGAACTATGAAAAAAATAAGCAAAATATACAAACTGAATACTCTATGTGCAAGGTATGCAACATCTAGGAGAGGGTCAGCTTACGAGCGCCATGGTCCCGTGGTTAGCGTTAGCAGCTGCGGAACGAGAGGTCTTTGGTTCAAATCTTCTCTCGAGTGAAAAGTTTAATTTTTTATTTTCAGACTATTATTAAAGTTCAGGCACTCACACATAATCAACTTCGCTCTCCAAAATTCCAGGACGTGTTTAGATTTGCTTGGACTTATGCAAGATTTGACGGTCTACGGACGGAAACATTTGAAAACGTAAAAAACATACGTTTTGACAGAGCACAGGGAAAACTGTGCGACTGTGAAACTGTTGCATTCATTTGTTGCAGTTTATGTGACAAACTCTTATGTTTTCATCACTTTTTAGGGAGTGATTATCACATCCACAAGAAAACCTAAATCGGGCAAGGTAGAAGAATCTTTTTACCCATTCGCCAAGTGTGCAAGTTAGGTGGGTCGACACCATATTACTGTCATGTGGCGCACATTCCGTCACCAGTGTCGTATAGAATATATCAGACGTGTTTTCCTGTGGAGGAATCGGTTGACCTATGACCTTGCGATCAAATGTTTTCGGTTCCTATTGGAGAGGCACGTCCTTTCGTCTACTAATCGCACGGTTTTGCGGTGCGGTCGCAAAACAGACACTAAACTTATTACAGTGAACAGAGACGTCAATGAATGAACGGACAGATCGTACCTTTGCGAAAATAAAGAAAGTAAAATTTTCACTTGGGGGAGAACTCGAACCAAGGACCTCTCGTTCCGCATTCGCTCACTCTAACCACGGGACCACGGCGCTCCTCAACTCATATTGTCCTTGATGTTGCATATTATCCGCATGGACTATTCAGTTTGTATATTTTGTTCATTTTTTCGTAGCTCCACACAACTTCTTCCTGTTTTCTCGATTGATCTGTGTTCAGTTTTTCAAGGCCTATCCACTGCGTCAATTTATAACTAAATCTGAGGGGGGTGCAATGGGGAGGTTCCCTTGTAAGGAATATGTATGAACAAGTAAATGGATGATCGAAATGAATCAGTACGTGCTGCGTGACTTCTCAGTCATGCCAACCAAATACAAAAACAGGCTTCTACCACACTGCTGGTTTCGTGTTCAACAAAACATTAAAAAAGGAAAGATTATTATATAAAAAGTAAAAAAGGCGACACAGTCTTTTGAGAAGCACACCAGTGTATTATAGCTGTACTTGCCTATTCCCTGCGGCTTCACCCATCCTCCCCCCCCCTCTCTCTCCACCTTTCCCCCCTCTATCTATCCTGTTCCACCTCTGTATATCTCCTGCACCGCAGTCTCACTAGTCTCTTCATCTCCTCTTCCCACTCTCTTTGTCCATTTCCTCCACCCCCTTTCTTTGACTATGTCTTCTTCCCCCTTCCACTTTTCATATTCCGCCCCCCATCACTCATTCCATTTCCATTTGACCCTATTCCTTTTCCCCTGCCCACTACACCTTTAAACTTTCCACCTGCCTCCTGGGACTCCCATCGCCATCTACCTCTGTCGATTACTATTCTCTCACTCTGTTCATCACCTCCTATACAGGGTGTTACAAAAAGGTACGGCCAAACTTTCAGGAAACATTCCTCACACACAAATAAAGAAAAGATGTTATGTGGACATGTTTCCGGAAACGCTTAATTTCCATGTTAGAGCTCATTTTAGTTTCGTCGGGATGTACTGTACTTCCTCGATTGACCGCCATAATTTCATACGGGATGCTCTACCTGTGTGCTAGAACATGTGCCTTCACAAGTACGACACAACATGTGGTTCATGCACGATGGAGCTCCTGCACATTTCAGTCAAAGTGTTCGTACGTTTCTCAACAACAGATTTGGTGACCGATGGATTGGTAGAGGCGGACCAATTCCATGGCCTCCTCGCTCTCCTGACCTCAACCCTCTTGACTTTCATTTATGGGTGCATTTGAAAGCTCTTGTCTACGCAACCTCGGTACCAAATGTAGAGACTCTTCGTGCTCGTATTGTGGACGGCTGTGATACAATACGCCATTAGCCAGGGCTGCATCAGTACATCAGGGATTCCATGCGACGGAGGGTGGATGCATGTATCCTCGCTAACGGAGGATATTTTGAACATTTCCTGTAACAAAGTGAAGTCACGCTGGTACGTTCTGTTGCCGCGTGTTTCCATTCCATGATTAATGTGATTTGAAGAGAAGTAATAAAATGAGCTCTAACATGGAAAGTAAGCGTTTCCGGATACATGTCCACATAATATATTTTCTTTATTTGTGTGTGAGGAATGTTTCCTAAAAGTTTGGCCGTACCTTTTTGTAACACCCTGTATACGTCTCAACCTGTTCCCACCCATTCTCACTAGCTATTGTAGTCCCTGCAATACAGTTCGTTAAAGCAGGCGAATATCACTAACACAAGATGCTTGTCATGGAGGAAATGCTGCACATCAGACACTTGAAAATCTTTTATTTGCTACATGTGTACAGACTGCCATACGAAGCAAGTCATTAAAACATGCCGATATTACTCCAAAACAAGACACCTGTTGTCGGGTGGCAGGTTGATTGTCATATTAATCATCAACATTAGTCATAGGAGGAAATTGAAATTGATGTAAATATTGTTCGCCGTCGTTTATGAGAGCCAGGTAACTATTTCTCTGGGCAGCCTCAAAGTGATGTAGAACATACTAACCATAGTTCCCAGGCGGCAAGTCCAATTCTTGTCCAGCCCACTGAAAAAAATGTTTCTATTCTCTGTTTGCTCAGCGGGATCAGGCCTATGATTATAAATGAAGATTTTAAGTTCTAACTGATACATACACACTCCTGGAAATTGAAATAAGAACACCGTGAATTCATTGTCCCAGGAAGGGGAAACTTTATTGACACATTCCTGGGGTCAGATACATCACATGATCAGTGACAGAACCACAGGCACATAGACACAGGCAACAGAGCATGCACAATGTCGGCACTAGTACAGTGTATATCCACCTTTCGCAGCAATGCAGGCTGCTATTCTCCCATGGAGACGATCGTAGAGATGCTGGATGTAGTCCTGTTGAACGGCTTGCCATGCCATTTTCACCTGAAGCCTCAGTTGCACCAGCGTTCGTGCTGGACGTGCAGACCGCGTGAGACGACGCTTCATCCAGTTCCAAACATGCTCAATGGGGGACAGATCCGGAGATCTTGCTGGCCACGGTAGTTGACTTACACCTTCTAGAGCACGTTGGGTGGCACGGGATACATGCGGACGTGCATTGTCCTGTTGGAACAGCAAGTTCCCTTGCCGGTCTAGGAATGGTAGAACGATGGGTTCGATGACGGTTTGGATGTACCGTGCACTATTCAGTGTCCCCTCGACGATCACCAGTGGTGTACGGCCAGTGTAGGAGATCGCTCCCCACGCCATGATGCCGGGTGTTGGCCCTGTGTGCCTCGGTCGTATGCAGTCCTGATTGTGGCGCTCACCTGCACGGCGCCAAACACGCATACGACCATCATTGGCACCAAGGCAGAAGCGACTCTCATCGCTGAAGACGACACGTCTCCATTCGTCCCTCCATTCACGCCTGTCGCGACACCACTGGAGGCGGGCTGCACGATGTTGGGGCGTGAGCGGAAGACGGCCTAACGGTGTGCGGGACCGTAGCCCAGCTTCATGGAGACGGTTCCGAATGGTCCTCGCCGATACCCCAGGAGCAACAGTGTCCCTAATTTGCTGGGAAGTGGCGGTGCGGTCCCCTACGGCACTGCGTAGGATCCTACGGTCTTGGCGTGCATCCGTGCGTCGCTGCGGTCCGGTCCCAGGTCGATGGGCACGTGCACCTTCCGCCGACCACTGGCGACAACATCGATGTACTGTGGAGACCTCACGCCCCACGTGTTGAGTAATTCGGCGGTACGTCCACCCGGCCTCCCGCATGCCCACTATACGCCCTCGCTCAAAGTCCGTCAACTGCACATACGGTTCACGTCCACGCTGTCGCGGCATGCTACCAGTGTTAAAGACTGCGATGGAGCTCCGTATGCCACGGCAAACTGGCCGACACTGACGGCGGCGGTGCACAAATGCTGCGCAGCTAGCGCCATTCGACGGCCAACACCGCGGTTCCTGGTGTGTCCGCTGTGCCGTGCGTGTGATCATTGCTTGTACAGCCCTCTCGCAGTGTCCGGAGCAAGTATGGTGGGTCTGACACACCGGTGTCAATGTGTTCTTTTTTCCATTTCCAGGAGTGTATTTGGTAAACTTTCACATGTACAACATTGTAATATTCATTATGTTCATACTGAAAGTAAATCTCTCTATCATAAACAGCACTGTGAGTAGTTCAGAGACGACCTCCACGGTACGTTCCTACTAAATTGCCTTTCCCGCAGACTACCGATAATCAAAATAAATGCTCTCCACAAAAGTGGAGAATAATTGCCACCATCTGCCATACGATTTTGTTAACATTATTGGAGGCACACTAACAGTTACTTTTGCGAAATCTAAGCGATCCGAAATGGTGTACAGTCCTCGCAAGTTCACTTTATATTATTACTGAAAACAAGCGTTACATAACAGTCCGTCTCTGACGTTATCCCAGGCAGCGCGCAGTCTGTCGTTTGACTGACACGGATCTTATGATGGCTGGGTACGAAGTGAAGCCTGTTCTTGCATTTCGGGCTGTATTTATATACCTGGCGCAGAGGACGGCCACAGGAACACCTCCTGGCATCCACCCTATGCACACACTAGCAGTCTCTAAACGGCCGCTTTCTCGGGCACACAATATTTAATAACGAACTTAGGAATCAATTTAGACTCTTTGTAATGTTAGCATGCATGTAGGTAAGTTGGTTAAAATTACAGAAAAAATTTTAGCTCACCTACATTAACATTTTCCCTTGAAGAATTTTTAGAATGGAACTGACTGTGGAACATCACTGAGATCTGGTACCAAGGAAAGCGGGGTTGGGTTACGATTGTGGACGGGGTCGTAGTCAATTGCTGTTGGCTAGTTTATTTTTCAGTCAGGTATACCTCATTTGGAAAAACAACAAATAAAAGGTGACAATAAATTCAGAAGTGTTCCACGGCTGAAAGCCTTAATGACAACAAATTCAAAACAATTTTTCGGCTGGAGGTCCCAATAGCATTAATTTAAAAACCGTTTCACGGCTGAAGGCCTGAATAGCAATCTCTTTAGAACCAGTTAACTTCTTCAACTTGCAATTGCAGTTACTAAAATATTTTAAAAAGGACAGTCATCAAATTCTCACTGCAAGAATAAACTTGTCTAATTAAAATTTTAAGACAAGTCACACTCACGGCGGAAGGCCTTAATGACAACAAATTCAAAACTAATTCTCGGTTGAAGGCCCCAATAGTAATAATTTAAAAAGTGACGAAATAAATCTCGTATGAACAGCCTGGTATGAGTGTGCATGGGACAAAATATTTCGGCAATCGACCACGTTGCCATCATCAGGTGCGCTGATGATGGCAACGTGGTAGATTGCCGAAATATTGTGTCCTATGCACACTCATACCAGGCTGTTCACCCGAGATTTATTTTGTCATAAAATACGGCTGGAGAAACTGAAGAATCACAACTTAAAAACTGTTTCATGGCCGAAGGCAAGAACAGCAATCTTTTAAGAACCAGTTAACTTCTTCAACTTACAATTACAGTTATTAAAATATTTTTAAAATAACAATCATCAAATCTGACCAAACCAAGGAGAAGGGGGGAGGGGGCGCAGCGTTGCTCCAAGGATCGATCTAGGAAAGTCCCTCAAAACTTCACAAGCGATGAGACAAGCACTCAAGATTTGCATTCACTTCATGAGATGGTAACTCAGACTAGTGGCAGTTTAAACGCATGACTAATAATCATTTGCTGAAACTACCTAACGTCCAATGACCATTGCAATGGTGAAATAAAGATCCAAGCCGTAACCGGCTGTCAGCACTACGTCTTCAGACTCTGGTGTTTGGAGCATCTGGAAGCAGAAAGGAACCACAACTACCAGAGTAGGAAAAAAAAAAAAAAAAAAAAAAACACCACCTGGCCCACAAATCAAGGAAGCTGTCGAACTGCACGCCTTACCGGACAGCAGCGGCAAGGCGAGGAAACGTGCACTGCCATCACATACACTAAGGTCCAGGGCAGGTAACTGGGGCTTTAGCAGCCACTAGGCAGGAAAAATACCACTGTCTGAACTTCACAAATAATAACATATAGAATACAACAATTAATAATAAGAAGTGGAGGAAGGCTAATTAGGTTCGCCTTTCCCAAACTCTTCACTCGATGCTCTCCGTCTCGGTGACACTGCGAGCAGCAACACGCAAGCAAATGGCGAGATCTCACCATGGTGGATGTTTCAGTACTTGAATTAAGCTCCACTCAACTTAAACGTCCATGGTCTAGTTGACAACGAGGTTGTACCCTTCGCGACTACAGCCCTTCCATCCAGCAGTGCATGTGTGCCACCAGTGGCGCGCGGACCTGGCTGCTCGTCCATCCCCAACCTAACTGCCGAGTCACACCACACGGAAACACCACAACGTCCTCCAAAGATAGTACAACCATTACTAGATATCGATAACATCTACTGCTGCCACTAGCTGACAGACAACGCTTACAAATGGAGTGGCGCCAATGAACACAAGAAGAAGATAAACACTGTAACTATACCAATTAAATGATGGCAACCTAGCAACGGCCCCAAAGCGAGCCTCAGCACGGCTCGATGACCTCTGAACTACTACTTTATGAGACCTTGTGTTGGTTGTTATTAACATAGCGGTCCTAAAACTTGTTATAACTGTATTATTTAATAAGTTTAATCATGTGCTGTAAACAAAACTTTCTAGTATTAATATAACAGTTACTTAATCTGCTACAAATAAGAATGTTTTTGTTGCAAGTTTAGTGTTCATTAAATACTCGAAAATATTGGAGATAGTTTAAAGGGGTCACGTAGTTATTATTTTTATGTTGAACTGAAGCATCATACAAATGTTCACATTTCTAAGTCTAATATTTAGCGTCTTCAATTTTTCTTAAAACTGTGGATTCTGACCAAAATATTGCTTTAATCACTTTGAGACTTGCACCAGCTAATTTTGAATACATCTGCACATTATGACCAATTTCTGGCTTCCTAGCTGTATTATTTAGCACCAGTTATTTTTTCTTAAAACAATGAATTTAGGTCAAAATATTGACATAATCAATCTGAGTCTTGACAGCTTAAACATTTTTGCACTAAAGTATATGTTGACAAAGTTTGAAAGCAAATTTAACTTTTAATGTCATTCTTAATTATGGTTCAATACTTGTGCTATGCACAGGTGTGTTATGGTGACATGGCGCTACTAGCAGTGAACTGGGGTAAGTCCCAGCACACACGCCTGCCTCTGTATTTGTCTAACAATATAGCGCTTGTTTCGTGACACTATCATGCAGCAAAGCCGATGGGTCCCAGAAAGCGGTGTTCTTCTCCTGACGTGTAGGGCGCCCTGCAAAGCAGGCTAATACGGTTCCCACACAATATGCCTGTTATGCAGGGTAGCTTGTATGCCAGGGGCTGGAAGAAAACACGTTTTTGTCTGCATTTCTTCTCCTATTGGAGTTAGGAAGCTATTAACCACATAGTACCAAACTTGGTTGAAGTCGATCCAGGGGTTGGGAGAAGATGTGAGTCCTATACACATATACAAACTCTATTTTAAGTGTATATGTACAACAGACTAGAAGTAAGACTGACACTGTTTGCTTTCTGCTAAATCAGTAGGAAATAAAAGTATTTAAAAACCTGTTCAATATGAAGCTTGTGGCTCAAACATTAAAATTAAAATTGAGATGACAGAAGTATTTGAGTTAACTGATATTCCTGTATGCACTGATGCACATTGAAACTGCAACACTAAGAGGCAGCATGCAACAAACGCCAAATTGTCACTGAAAATTTAATATGAATTTACATATTCACATAATTAGCATTTAACTACAACTGCATGAAGGAGTTGGAATAGCGCCATGCTACTTACGAATGTAAGACGCGTTCTCTCGTTTAGATTACGCACTTGTGGTGGTTGTATGCGAGTCCTCGTGTGTTGAAGACAAACGTCTAACATCATGCATCGAAATTCGACAGTGACAGGATCATGCCACAATGGGACTGCAGTTTATCATCTCGTGATATTGCTGCTCGTAATTTCACTACTGTTATACGAATATGAAATCAGTCGCTTCAGGAGAGCCATACTCAACGCTAAGTGGGTTTTGAATCTGCGCATGTGATAAGGACCTGAGAGGACAGGCAAATTGTTTGCTTGGCCATAATGGATCTTACAGCCAGATGCATCAGTTGCCCTGAGTCTAAAATGGTCTTGCCTCCAGCACGATTTCACATGAACTGTGCCTTGACGCCTGGAGCAGCACAGTGATGATTTTGGCAGTTTCCTTAGACAGACCAGCTACGGTGTGGCCATAGATAACACTTGACACAGTAGTAGTGTCTCTATATACAACTGCCAGTTTTGGGTACAGAGTCATGATGGATGTATCGTATCCATTTATGGATGCTCTGAGGAGAACGAGCATTGGCAAATGTATTCGTCTACATCATACAGGCCCTTCACCTGGCTCGGTACACGCCATGGTCAGCTCAGGTTAGCGTAGCGAGTAATTTAGACAATAGTTGCTTCTTGTCTGAAGTATTAAGACCACTGGCTGGGCCTTATATTCGAGGTCACCGTAACCTTATCTTTGAACAAGCAAACAGAAGACCTCATGTTGCCCACACCTAGTTCGATACAGAGGAAGTCAGCACATTCCCCAGATTTCTTATATATTGAACACATTTGGTCATGGGTTTCTGGGTTACTGCTACGCCACCACTTGCCAGCCACTATGATTGACGATTTCCAGAACAGAGATGAAGCTCTGTGCCATGTCATAGTTGTAGCCATCACCCAATCTCAATTAGAATCGACACTCGACTGGGCTAAATACATTTTGTATCTTGTGTCTACACGTGACCTACAAATCTCATTAAGTGTGAAAATCTTGTCTCTGGTGTAGTTATCTAAGTATTGGGTATTCGTTGTCTGGTGGCTCGCACTTAATACCTGTAACAAGGACTTTTCATAGCTGTGAGCTTGCTATTGAAGAAATGCCGAACCTGTGCCTATCCCTGAGTGCCAAGTCATCTGAAGCCCCTGAAATATGTAAGTGAATCTAGCCCTGAATTCTACCACAAAGGTAAATATGCAACGGAAATCTAACTACCGGACTTCAGATCGACTGTTCAGGGACTGAACTTCGTTGACTGCCTCATAATCACATTTTTACAGGGTACATAAGGTTAGTGATCACAAGATTTGGGATGGTGTGCTAGTATGCATATTGGGGAAAAGATAAACCAACCAATTTGATGAACAGGACACATTTATGCATGGAAGATAAATTGAATATGGAACACGTAAGCAAATTCTGGCACTGAGGTTCCGTAAGGACACGCTGTACTCATCATATTTATTCAGCTGAGATGGCGCTGGGTCAGTAGCGGAACAGGAACGCCTATAGCTTGACATGAAAAGTCTCAGACATTCACAGAGCTACCGAGAATAATATTCCCCCTTTTTCTGCCCAAGGTTGAGACGACAAAATCACTTTGTACCTCGCAGTGAAAGGGAAACACGAAACTATTCAAGGTCACGATGCTTGAAGTAAATGTGTCTCGATAAAGAACAAGTTCTGCCTTACCCGAATTTACTGAAATTAAGGCATAGTTAATAAAGGCGATAAACACCTAACGCTCCTCACAAATGATTTTAAAGTTAAAGAAAGTTTCTAACTTAGAAAGCATGAGCTAGTTCCCGTCAAAAATCACCGTTCAAGTGCGTACAGAAGCAGCTCCCCGTACGCAACGCTATCACAGCGACTGTACTGCGACTCTACTCGAATGCACTCCGTTAACTTCTGTTTGAAATCCGGTTTGCCTTGCCTTCAACCACTAAGAACGGAAATCATTATGGAGGTGAACTGACCAACCAAAACACAAATCCCTAACTGGCGTCAGACATATCCTTCTTGCAGGATACTGGAGAGACGACGCCTGATTACGAACTCTCAAAATCTTGTGTAGATTCAACGTCTAACAATTTCAACGAAAGCGTCCCTCTCGTACGGTCCGGGAGGGTCAGTCGTGAGAGCCTTTAGTACGGAAAACTGTGCAGATAACTCTCCAGTGCCCGCCAGAGTGTTTCTTCAGGCAGCTTTCTAATTTCAACTCCCGTTCTCAGGCTTCCGCCGCAAAGCTACAACAAGAAAATCCACCTGAATTTACCCAACCGCATGCTTATGTAATTACACCCACATTCACTCAGTCCAGCGATCACCCGTGTTTACGAGAAGTGTTTACAGGTACATGGTGGGCTAATGTCAGTGCATTAAGGATGAAAACAGAACACATTCAGTTTTCGGTTCCCAGAGTGATACTCCTCCGTGGTGTGGAAAATGAGAAAAAGCGGACAGAGAAGACTACCTGCAGAAGTTTATAAATTCACAAAGTTAAAAAAGCACATAATTATGTCCCCAGAATGAGATTTTCACTCTTCAGCGGAGTGTGTGCTGATATGAAACTTCCTGGCAGATTAAAACTGTGTGCCCGACCGAGACTCGAACTCGGGACCTTTCGCGGGCAAGTGCTCTCCAACTGAGCTACCGAAGCACGACTCACGCCTGGTACTCACAGCTTTACTTCTGCCAGTACCTCGTCTCCTACCTTCCAAACTTTACAGAAGCTCTCCTGCGAACCTTGCAGAACTAGCACTCCTGAAAGAAAGGATATTGCGGAGACATGGCTTAGCCACAGCCTGGGGGATGTTTCCAGAATGAGATTTTCACTCTGCAGCGGAGTGTGCGCTGATATGAAACTTCCTGGCAGAATAAAACTGTGTGCCCGACTGAGAATCGAACTCGCGACCTTTGCCTTTCGCGGGCAAGTGCTCTACCATCTGAACTACCAAAGCACGACTCACGCCCGGTACTCACAGCTTTACTTCTGCCAGTACCTCGTCTCCTACCTTCCAAACTTTACAGAAGCTCTCCTGCGAACCTTGCAGAACTAGTACTCCTGAAAGATAGGATATTGCGGAGACATGGCTTAGCCACAGCCTGGGGGATGTTTCCAGAATGAGATTTTCACTCTGCAGCGGAGTGTGCGCTGACATGAAACTTCCTGGCAGATTAAAACTGTGTGCCCGACCGAGACTCGAACTCGGGACCTTTGCCTTTCGCGGGAAAGTGCTGTACCACGACTCACGCCCAGTACTCACAGCTTTATTTCTGCCAGTACCTCGTCTCCTACCTTCCAAACTTTACAGAAGCTCTCCTGCGAACCTTGCAGAATTAGCACTCCTGAAAGAAAGGATATTGCGGAGACATGGCTTAGCCACAGCCTGGGGGATGTTTCCAGAATGAGATTTTCACTCTGGCAGAAGTAAAGCTGTGAGTACCGGGCGTGAGTCGTGCTTCGGTAGCTCAGATGGTAGAGCACTTGCCCGCAAAAGGCAAAGATCTCGAGTTCGAGTCTCGGTCGGGCACACAGTTTTAATCTGCCAGGAAGTTTCACATAATTATGCGAAAAGTTGATTGACTGTCGCCTTTCAGTATTCTTCCATCTACAGTGTGTACGCACAATAAGCAAAATTTCTTTACTTTCTGTGTTTTCTGATGTTATAAGTTAATCTGACAGTAACGTTTATTTTTATTTCCACCTAGTTTGAATAAAAACTGAATAGAACATGCGTGAGAAAATAAAATCTGATGATTCTAAAAATTCAGAAATATGATGAAATTAATGGCATGCATTGCGCAGCATATTAATTGCCTAGTATTTCCCTCTCTCGGATTTATAACTATTTTAACAACATTCCACATCAGTGATTCACGTTTTTGTCGGAGGCTACAGCTTCATATCGGAACCTTTTATGTCAGCTAACTTTCTTATTTTATTATTGATAGATAGATTCTGCTGGCAATCTCATAACACGAAGTTTTGCAACAAGTCTAATATTGACATGCTACAGTGTCAGCTGCATCGAACCTATAGGAGCATACATTAGCCACAGATGTTTCTAAGAAGCGCCATTTTTTCCGAGTAATACTTCTTGTCGATCAGGCGATCAAGCGCTGTAAGATCCTGTTTTCCGACTTCTTTCCGACTAAGTCTCTCTCTCTCTCTCTCTCTCTCTCACTCTGTCCCTATCTCTCCTCTCCGTTCCTCTCCGTCTGTAGACAAAGAAGATCCAATTCATAAGTTTTAAGCGCTATGGCGATAGTTCGACAGAAGTGATAGCTGCGGCCGGTAACTCCAATAAAATTGCGCTTCCTCCAAGCTTTGCCGAAATAATTTAAGGCAAATTCCCTCCTTCAGCCGGCGATGATGTGCCTCATTCCCTCAGATAATGAGGTGACGTTACGAAAATAAACTCCCGCTTTAAGCGCCTGCAGCGTGAAACCGTGTTGAAACATGAAAGAAAATTTCTCTCACTGCCAAGTCCGAGAAATTAAGCAAAGGACCCGAGGTCTGTAGCCCCCATTAGAACTAATTACAATGAAATGAAGAAATTTTATAACTTAAATGAGAAAATCTACAACAGTAGTTCCATTTTCATTAACACGGTAATTATTAATTCAGGTAAACTGCTACGTGTTAAAAATTCAACGTTAGCAGTTGCGTCCTTTATGAACGGCATGATGAAAGTGCACGAAAGGGCGACATGTAGCATGTTGATATAGTGATTTAGATTTTTACTGTTTTATTATGGAAGGCACTACATCTATATACAGACATAAATTTTTCCGAAAGAAATTGTACAATGCATAGCGCAAGGTACTAAGTACAAATGTCAAGGAATATTTTCTGTCCTTTTCTCCATGTATATTTAAACGTAGCGCTGTCTTCTTGGAATACGGGATTTCTCACTTTACCCAAAAAGGTTTCACGTGAATGTCATCTCTCTCCAAAGCTTTCCCCAAGGACATCCGTTACACATAACATGTGCTGTAGCGAACTTGGATCCTAGCAGCTCGTCGATGACTTTTGTCTTGCGTAGTTGGCAGGACCAAACAAAATCTGGTAACTGACTGAAACGTCAAGTGCAGAAACAGAAAAAACTCAACTGAAGTTACAATGATTAATGAAGAATTCAAATTTGTTATTAGTGGTAAGGAAGTATTCACATCAACAGCTAGAATAAATAATACAGGTTTGATATATATCCCAGGGAATATAGAAAATTGCGAAAATAATAATGAATTAAAGAGGATCCACGTTCTTGCTATAACACACTTTCTATTTTGACTAGTGCCCAAGCAAGTTCTTCTACATACAGTTTTTATGTAGTTTACGAATAAGTTGACACCAAATGTTGTTGTTGTTTGGATTACATACGCAACAGTAACCAGTCACAGGCGTAAATTGAAAAAGCATATTATCGACAACATATGGATGTTAGAGTAAGGTCTGAATTGAATGTATTTTAGGTTATAACCTTTAAAGTATATATTTCGGGAAACTAGAAGAAAATAAATTTTTTGGCACTTCTGATGTCAATGTATTCCTAACCTACATAAAATTAGAAAGTAAATATTACAGAAACAATAAAAGAAAAATAGTGTTCTTGCTAGAAGGTGGACCCTTTCTAATTCATTGTAGTCGATTAGTCTTAAAACCCAGTCAGCCACTCTTTTTGACAATTCCGCTTTACGTGACAAAGAAAGTTGAAGGATAGATAGTTCATTATCGCTTAAGTTTGCAGTATACAATGGCCGTGAGGGGATCTTAAATATTTTCTTTGGTTCTGAAAATCCGCAAGTGTTTGCGGTGTTTTCCAACGTAAGAACATTTTATAGTTAGAGAATGTTGGCCGGCCAGTGTGGCCGAGCGGTTCTAGGCCTGGTCTGGAAAAGCGCCACCGCTACGGTCGCAGGTTCGAATCCTGCCTCGGGCATGGATGTGTGTGATGTCCTTAGGTTGGTTAGGTTTAAGTAGTTCTATGTTCTAGGGGACTGATGACCTCAGATGTTAAGTCCCACAGTGCTCAGAGCCATTTGAACCATTTTTAGGGAATGTTGTCGGCATCGGCTGTTGGTAACAAGAATTTTTCTAATCGTGCGAAGCCAACTGTTTTGCGTTTGTTACAGATGCTTCTCTGATTTATTTATGCTGTGCAAGCATTTCTTCCTCGGACGATACAGATTTTACTGTCAAAGAAAAAACTAATTAGAAATACACCTGTATGTAAGTGTGACATAACAAAAACGGTGAGAGTGAAACAAACTCCTTATGTAGCTCACAATAAGAAAGAAGTGCATCCAAGAAATTGTATTGTAAGTCTTTACTTACTAACTAATGATATATGACTTGTCTGTAAAGAACTGCTAACCTACTCTTACCATTTTTGTTTGTAATGTTGAATTTGTGAGAGACGATCTCTTTCATATTCCTTATAAACTGTGACGCAGTTATTTGGTTTTAACACTACGTGATAGGAAATGTGATGCGGTATCAAACTGATGGAGTACGTTGCATTGGTTACTAAAGCTCCAAGGAACAATAGACTCGCAGTCAGTATTGTAGAAGATAATGATTTGTTGCTCACACAAGCTGGTGGCTTCCGTTACTCGAGCCATCTGCTCTATCCGTTGAATCACGCGGTAGATCAGTGACTCGAGGCGAGAAAGTTTCAGAGAAATAATTTTGATGTAGAATAAAGGCTAGCAAAAGGATTAGTGGCCTTGTGCGTCACACAGTCAGACTTCGAAACTGTGATCTCACCACCATTATAATGCCAGAAAAAAGAGTTTACTCCAATAATCTTCCAATTCAAGTGTTCCAAGTGATTCAGAGAAAATTGAGTATCCTACAAAACCAGAGGTATGTCTGCCTGATGAGGAGAAAATTACATGTTTTTATAATATTCTATATAACTGGGGTATCACTAACATGAAGTGAATTGGGAATTTTTATTTGTGTTTTCATATAATAAGCAAGTTTCATGTATCACAATATATTAAAATATTTTTCTTGTGAAATACGAAGTAATTTATTTATCTTGCAAATTATTACTACTTTTTATACACAATTAAAGTATATACATATATCAATAAATCATAGGAGAATACATTTTCGTTCATTTTTTTCTTTAAAACAATAATGAAATGTTGTTCATTTAGATTTAAAATCCTGTAAGTTTTAAACTTATCTATTAGGATATGATGTCGTTCCATATGTATTAATCCTCAGTGTCAAAACACATTGACGGAAGAAAAAGCAAAGAACGAGCAGAAAGCATTTTTCAGTTTAAAAATGGTTTTAAGTTTATTGACCATTCAGGTTTTTTTTTCTCACAAGTTTACATTACGTGACTCACAAGGCTTCAAAAATAGCAGATTTTTCTGAAAGCACAGGAACGGAACCTAAAATTCCGTTTTAAAAGTAGTTTGCTAAATACGTCGTAAGAATTACACATATGAGTCATCAGAGTACGAAACTTTATGAAGCTGGTACAAAATTTTTCTTGATGACAAAGAATTAACATTATTTTATCGTCATTTCTGTGGAAATAATAGAACCATTTTCTGCCTTTCGAACAACCATCGACCTACCCAGGTTGCCTAGCCAGTTTGATTTGTGTTTAAATGTTTTTATTTTTTTCTGTTTTTCATTTTAATATTTTCTGTTACCGGCAAGTATAACTAGTTGTGCCGAATAGGATCGTCACCTCGACAGAGGCTAATTGTTATTGTGGAACATCATCCATTGACAGTATATCTATTATATATCCGCTGTTGGTGGCCAGTAGGCGGAGTGGGGTAGAAATTACGTTTTAACTGCTGGTCACCACCCGGAGCGCCGGTCCCCTCGCACTGACTTGTAGCTACAAGTGCCAATGACGTGAATTCTCTCCTACATGGACTTTGTACCTACACGAAATTAACTTCGTCTTATGACTGACATAAATGGCCAACTGCATCACTCACACACCAGGGCGCGCCCGTTTGTACCCTGTGCACTTAATACATGTAAAACAGTTTTAATGTCTCATTTATTTTCCAGCCGCTTTGCACATTTTTTAGTACGTGACTCGTTTCGATCACTCTAGATCATAGTCAGATCTACATAATTGCGTCAGCAACCTGTTGTGTCTGTCACAGCCACACATTACAATACTGTGGTTCTCATACTGACGAGACGGGCCACTGATGCAGTTACACAAATCTGAGGATGATCGAGAGATAGAAACATGCATCAAAATGTGCAACGGGGATATAAATATAATAGTTAAACTGTTTTAAATAATAGCACAGTTGTTATTCTCTCATGACGAAACATTGGCTATAGTAACTGAATACATCAATTTTTCTTAATTTTCAATGAGCTCTTTCACTGGATAAGTATTCGACCACCTATACAAAATGACCAGATCTCCTCGGCGCCTGCACACGTGCATTTCTGCTCTTAGCGAATCTGTAAAATACCATATTCTCGTTCTTTGCTTCCAGTTCTGTCACTGTGGTTGCGAGTTAACATGTGAATTGCTTATCTTCAAAGACCTTAATTTACTTTAGAACTATTTTATCTGCGTAGGCCATGGTGTTCTAAGTGCTAGATTTTCAAGCTTCAGTTCATTATCTTCCATATTTCAGTCGCGGGAAAATACTGTGTACGACAGAGCATTGTTTTGACAGTCTCCCCACATGCCTTTGTGAATCGTGGAGTTGATACAGTCTCTCGCATTGTTGAGAAGGATGATAGGATTCACTGGCGAAGTTTCTTAGTCTTAATATTTAGACTACCTATAATGATAGAGGCTTATCTCACTAGGGGTAAGATAGATACTGCCAACAGGAAAATTAAAGAGACCTTTGGAGATAAGAGAACCACTTGTATGAACATCAAGAGCTCATATGGAAACCCAGTTCTAAGCAAAGAAGGGAAAGCAGAAAGATGGAAGGAGTATATAGAGGGTCTATACAAGGGCGATGAACTTGAGGACAATATTATGGAAATGGAAGAGGATGTAGATGAAGATGAAATGGGAGATACGATACTGCGTGAAGAGTTTGACAGAGCACTGAAAGACCTGAGTCGAAACAAGGCCCCCGGAGTAGACAACATTCCATTGGAACTACTGACGGCCTTGGGAGAGCCAGTCCTGACAAAACTCTACCATCTGGTGAGCAAGATGTATGAAACAGGCGAAATACCCTCAGACTTCAAGAAGAATATAATAATTCCAATCCCGAAGAAAGCAGGTGTTGACAGATGTGAAAATTACCGAACAATCAGTTTAATAAGCCACAGCTGCAAAATACTAACACGAATTCTTTACAGACGAATGGAAAAACTGGTAGAAGCCGACCTCGGGGAAGATCAGTTTGGATTCCGTAGAAATGTTGGAACACGTGAGGCAATACTGACCTTACGACTTATCTTAGAAGAAAGATTAAGGAAAGGCAAACCTACGTTTCTAGCATTTGTAGACTTAGAGAAAGCTTTTGACAATGTTGACTGGAATACTCTCTTTCAAATTCTAAAGGTGGCAGGGGTAAAATACAGGGAGCGAAAGGCTATTTACAATTTGTACAGAAACCAGATGGCAGTTATAAGAGTCGAGGGACATGAAAGGGAAGCAGTGGTTAAGAAGGCAGTAAGACAGGGTTGTAGCCTCTCCCCGATGTTATTCAATCTGTATATTGAGCAAGCAGCAAAGGAAACAAAAGAAAAATTCGGAGTAGGTATTAAAATCCATGGAGAAGAAATAAAAACGTTGAGGTTCGCCGATGACATTGTAATTCTGTCAGAGACAGCAAAAGACTTGGAAGAGCAGTTGAATGGAATGGATGGTGTCTTGAAGGGAGGATATAAGATGAACATCAACAAAAGCAAAACTAGGATAATGGAATGTAGTCGAATTAAGTCGGGTGATGTTGAGGGTATTAGATTAGGAAATGAGACACTTAAAGTAGTAAAGGAGTTTTGCTATTTGGGGAGCAAAATAACTGATGATGGTCGAAGTAGAGAGGATATAAAATGTAGACTGGCAATGGCTTGGAAAGCGTTTCTGAAGAAGAGAAATTTGTTAACATCGAGTATAGATTTAAGTGTCAGGAAGTCGTTTCTGAAAGTATTTGTATGGAGTGTAACCATGTATGGAAGTGAAACATGGACGGTAAATAGTTTGGACAAGAAGAGAATAGAAGCTTTCGAAATGTGGTGCTACAGAAGAATGCTGAAGATTAGATGGGTAGATCGCATAACTAATGAGGAAGTATTGAATAGGATTGGGGAGAAGAGAAGTTTGTGGCACAACTTGACTATAAGAAGGGATCGGTTGGTAGGACATGTTCTGAGGCATCAAGGGATCACCAATTTAGTATTGGAGGGCAGCGTGGACGGTAAAAATCGTAGGGGGAGACCAAGAGATGAATACACTAAGCAGATTCAGAATGATGTAGGTTGCAGTAGGTACTGGGAGATGAAGAAGCTTGCACAGGATAGAGTAGCATGGAGAGCTGCATCAAACCAGTCTCAGGACTGAAGACCATAACAACAACAACATAATGATAAAATAAGTTTTACTACAGGTACAAAACTCCACTTTGGTGGTTGGTTGCAAACAATTAAATCTTACGTCTTATGAGCCTGTGGTCGATGTACAAAATTATTTACACACGTTTCGCTCTCATGTGTGAGACATATATTCAGGGATACACATCTGAAGATGTCCCCCGTAGATGGAGACGAAACTTCAGTGAATAGCTTTGTACATCGACCAACACCTGTTGCGGTAGAAGTCTTAAGCGATGTAAGCAATGGTCGTGAAAGGCTCCTGACGTCTTTAACTCTTATAAAACATATTTCACCGTACATACCAGGAAACCGCAAAATGTCATATACTGACAAAATGCTTTGAATTGCACGTAATGATGTTTTAGAACGCTCTTATCAAGGAAGTAATAGTGATAAGCTTTTGTCGTTCTCTGTCCAGAGTCGATATTTCATAAACGGGCAGTCAGTGTACATAACATCACCTTTATTTCGCTTTCTGTCAGGCTATAAAGGAAGTAATATTCCCTGTCTTCATACTGCTGTTATTTCTATATGTGTACTTTTGGAACTCTTCATACTAGCAGATAAAGAAAAAATAACAACAGAAATCAAAGAATCACTGTTGTCGATGAAGTTCCAATAAATCCCCACATGACCCCTTGCTTCCCTTCCACGTGGATATATACTGACTGAGTTAAAATATAGGCCGCTGCATACAAACAATAGAATAAATCTGTCAAAGAGGATACTGTACCTATTGAGAGAGAGCTACAGATTGAATCACGGACAAAGGGCTGTCGACGCGCTGATGGCACGCAAAGGGCGAATTCATGGGTTAAGCTGGTGCTGGTCAAAATTATTTCTTCCTGTACTCAAAACAGTATCACTAACATCACAACTACTATAATATTCTTCCATTTTTTGTTAATTCCCCCAGACTCAATTTCATATCCATAACACGGCTAAAATTTCATTAGTCAGTTCAGTCAAATCGTTTCCACAGCTACAAATTCTCTCGTATCTCCGTCATTTACTCCTTGCTGATGGACAGTTAAATAAAACTTCTTTACAAAACATTTTTAGGTTTTCTTTCTGCTCTAGAGAAATTAGATATTAATATTTGCACACTATCTTGGAACAGTCCTGGATGCTGTTTCCTAGGCGAAACACGTGGTGTGTACGATATTCATCAGAGCTATTTGCCCACCTTCACCCTGAACAACTTTATCTAAAACACATTTTTTATACCTAAAAGCTGCCTACATATCGACCGAATAAGAAGCTGCAATATTCTTTCGAAGTAGCGTAATAAAGGTGGAACTGGTACCTGTTACGATCTTCGACGGATTTATACGGACTGGCGGAATTTTCATATCTGTCAGCGTAAGACATAGGTGCGGTTTCATCACTTTGAGACAGCTCTGCCGTATTTCTTCTTCATCCTACTCTCAACATTGACTTGCAAACACTTACCAAGTACCATTCAGACTGCACATTAATTATTTTTAAGTTTTCTAAAGAGTACTATGTGGTTCAAGCTCTTGAGCACACCTCTCGTTTTCTTCAAAGTGTGCATCATTCTGTAATTAAATGCATGTGAATTCCATTCTGATTGAACAGAGGTGATGCAAAGAGGATGCTGTGAGATACCATGCGTAATTATTTGTAGTTCAATCAAGCGGCAAACACAGTGACGTCAAGCCGATAGAAGAATGACGTCATCAATAATAAATGACCATTGGATTAAGCTTCTAAGAACACGAAAATATTTCCAAAACAGAAACTGACTAACAGGTCCTCTATGGGTATTCTTGTTGTAATCGTATTAAAAACTTCAAAAGGTTAGATCACAGTGGGAATATAGGCGATTTCATCATAAATGTAACAATGGAATGATTGACTTCGACAACTTCCATATCCAATTGTCACCTTACAGCCGAATTACGGCCTAGGGCTACGCTGCAGATCAATGTCTCACCACAAACACCAATTGAAAGAAAGTGCAACTGTAACTTCGCTGGTCGAAGCAAAACGTCAGCACTGTGATGTTCAACATAATTGCTATCTCTACATACCAATGCGGTTACAGTAAACAACAAAACCCAAAGAACATCCTACAAGAACTAAACGCCATATTGTAATGACCTCGCGACATACATAAGGGAAACATACAAATAAAAACAACAAAGGCATCCTCTAAGGGAAACATATGACATCCCACTTCAAAGATATACCGCTGGTTGGAAGTGTTCAGCGGACCCCCAGAGTAGAGACGTGTTCTAGATGCAGTTAGGGAATTGGATGGCTTTTTTGTGCCGTTACTTTCATAATTTTTCTGTTGAATGTTTCCCTCATTTTCATTTAAATTTTAAGGCTACGCATAGAATAAACAATAGCTGAAGTAATGTCTTTATGACGTTTACAATGTTACAATGCCTCAGAGAACTTGTAATTAATATTTTATCATGCAGAAATAATAGCTTTAGACAGTTCTTAGTAAATCCTTTTATCAGTTGCATTTTAAATAAGAGAGTACTTACTCTTCGTAGCCGGCCCGATTGGCCGAGCGGTTCTAGGCGCTACAGTCTGGAACCTCACGACCGCTACGGTCGCAGGTTCGAATCCTGCCTCGGGAATGGATGTGTGTGATGTCCTTAGGTTAGTTAGGTTTAAGTAATTCTAAGTTCTAGGGGACTGATGACCTCAGAAGTTAAGTCCCATAGTAATCAGAGCCACTATTCGTATATTCCGATGTTCACTGATGACGTACAGCGCAACATTTTCTTACTGGACACCGTTTCTGCTAGTGGCAGGCTTAGTGAGAACAAATAACAATCTGTACTGCGGACAGAATGAGATTTTCACTCTGCAGCGGAGTGTGCGCTGATATGAAACTTCCTGCCAGATTAAAACTGTGTGCCGGCCCGAGACTCGAAATCGGGACCTTTGCCATTCGCGGCCAAGTGCACTTGCCGGCGAAAGGCAAGGGTCCCGAGTTCGAGTCTCGGCCTGGCACACAGTTTTAATCTGTCAGGAAGTTTCGATCTGTACTGTGTTTATTATTATTTCAATATATGGGTCACTCACAACACAGATGTTACACTTTGCGGGTGATGTTTGAAGTTGACGTAATGACGCTTAGTTTGTAAGGTATCTCAGTGTCATGGGCGACAATGTAATATATCCATCAATGCATGTCTGATTTCATGGTTCCTAGGATATTTACAGAGTTCGCGAACTTGAATTTGGAGTGACTGCATCTAATTTTATTTTCAGTTAGACGACGAATCTGTAGAGCCTCGTCTGGGAAAACACTGAACTGAGCAATTAAAGGATCCTAAGACATATCTCCATTATGTGATATACGAATAGAAAGTCATTACAGGTTTCTGAGTCCCGGAGCAGAAGCAATGCATCTCGACTTTTAATATGGTCACCCAGTGAACGTTCTGCTAAAATGCATGTTGTATTTAACTACGACAGTTAAGGAACCTTGTAGAGCAAACTAACACAAAATTTAGGATACGTAATGTCTCAAAAATAGTAGAGACACCCTTGAATGACATCTTTCGTAACAGCCTGTAGCTCCATCGTCGCGTTCGCCATTACCTGCTGCCTTGTTTCACAACGGAGCCTCTTCAGGAGCGATCTTTATATCGGAAACATAGGTCGCTGGGAGCTAAATCTGGAGAGATCACTCATCTTGGCCAGTATCTATTATTACACGTTTCGAAAAGAATTTATAAAGCAAGTGCAATGAATAAGCTGTAGCAGTAGGACCAATGCCAAGCAACTGCCTGCATTGAGTTCCTCAGAACTTTCACTTTTGACGACTACCTTCCACACTGAGGAGACGGCGGGCAATTCGTTGATAGTAATATTTAGTTACTGTCTTTTTCTTTTTCTGTCGTATGCTCAGTTCTACAGGTTTTAAACGAAGCAAAAGCATGATCTATCCTCGTATACTTTGCATCTCTCTCAGCTTTGTGAACGGGGAATGCTTGCATCATGATGACTGATTTTTGTTCATATCCTCCATATCATGTATGCACCAACTGCGTGTAATATTACGACACCAATAAATATTGTAGTCTCACTTGGCCTGACATTTATCGGCATTTACCACTTTCGTTTAAATAGTAAATTTCAAATTGCCGAAATAGTGAATCCATACCTTCGTCGTGACCTACTAGCTTTTCCGCCGTTGCAACAGATAAGAAAAACTGCGATCAACTTCGGAAATACACCTGGCTATTCGTTGATAAGTGTTATTTTGTGGTGTGATGTTTACGTGGTTGCTAACCTACTTCCTTACACGAAGATGATTCTAATGGAAACTTTAAAACTACAATAAATTTCCTAGAAGCTGTACAGTCGGTTTGAGGGTTGTCAGAAGTTAGCCTTGTTTCTCGACAAATCGATGCAAAGATGGCCGTTCGATTATCGGCTTGTAGCATGAACATTTTGGGTTAGGTTCTACCTTGACTGTTACTGATATCGAATGAAACAAGGTTGCTGTTACCTGTCACTGTTTATTACTTTCTACAAAGCATTTCAAAGGTTTAAACTATCGTTATTAGGTGGGGTTATGTGTATTAATAAGACGTATGTGTTGTGTTACAACTTTGGGTAACGTGTGGCACTATCTAGCATAGAAACAGAACACTATTTAACAACATGGCTCTTTGGAGGTCTTCTCTAAAAACAGAACGGAAATATAAATGTGCAAATAAAACAACTCAACTAGAATAACTTCAGTGGTCACAGGCTGTTTCCCCTGTCGTAATACATGTGAACTGTCACACATTGTAGACAAAAATGGTGTCTAGAAACTAACAGATGCAAAGAACGTATAGGAAAAAGAAAAACACTATGTCAAAGTACTCAGAACATGCAGCAAAGCAAAATCATTATTTCACTGTAAATCATAAGGCACTGCGGAGATCTTCGGCTGAGTAGATGAACAGACACGTTAGACTACGTATTTCATGTGGTACACAAATCCACTTCCGTCAAATTATTATAGCTAAAACATTGTACTCATTTATGTAATCAGGTGACGTGTTGGAAACATTATATGTAATAATTATATTGCCAAAACTGACAAAATTATGCAGAAACAAAACATTTGGGTGGGATTCGGAGATAGAAAATGAAAGGAATGCAGAATGAGAAGAAAGTTTTGTTAGGTCAAAGTTGTGGGTCTGTAGGCTTACATCTCTTACATGCTTCAACTAAGTAAATGTTGAAATAAGACACTGATTATTCTTTAAAGTAATACTATATATGATACTCCATCTGCATATTTTTAAAGAATAATCAGTGTATTACTTCAACTTTACTTAGTTATGTTTTGTAACAGATGTAAGCCTAAAAACTTACAGCTCTGGTATGGGCAAAACTTTGCTTTCTTCCTGTCATTTCTTTAATCCCCTGTTTCATAAACCTAGCCTAAATTGTTGTTTATGTATAATTTTGCTGGTTTTGGCAACATACTTATTACACATAATGTTTCCAATTTATCACCTGATTAGATATATGAGTACTAAGTTTTAGATGTATAAATGTGACAGAAAAAGAAGTTGGTACCACATGAAATATTTGTCGTAACGTATCTGCTCATCAGATTAATCAAAGGTCTCCCCAACGATTTTATTACGTGTGGAGCTATTCTACATTTGAATGGATCATATATGGCCCAGATGTATGTTGATCCACTGATGTACAATTTTCTTCTCGTTGAAGTTGACTGTAACAATTGAAGCCTGTAGAGAATAACATAAAATTGTGCAACTGATGGCGCAAATACACTTTTCGAGATTATTTAACATCTGTGGTTAATCATCAACGAAAATCTCTAGTAAAATTTTTGTCTCATTCAATTTGTATCGCTTCAGAGCAGAAATTTGTGACACCACTTTGAGTAGCAAAGCTATTACCTCCGTGGAAATGCATCGTAGGATGAAAGCGCAGTACGGTGACTCATGTATGTCCCTGCGGAAAGTGTGGGAGTGGTTCAGAAAGTTTAAATGAGGCGTAACGTCTGTGGAAGAAACTTTGCTCCTCGGCGAGGCATGCCGCGTAGTGACAAACGAAAACATTGCTATTGTGGTAGAGTGTGTGAAGGGAAAGACACGTATAGCTGTTAACTAAATAGGCACTATTTTTTAAATTAATGTTGGTACTGCAAACTATTGGTAATTGGTGTGTTACGATTCCATGAGATATTCGCAGTATTTGTGCAGCGTCAGTTCACTACTGCGTTCAGAGGCGGTCACACTTATCCCTATGAGGAACATTTCCGTCGTTTATCGGACGGAGGTAATGGCTTTATGGATGAAACTGTTTTAGGTGATAAACCAGGGAGGGCTGCCACTAGCCTAAAACGAAAAGACCAAGCAAGAGCTAGCGCCTTAAATCTTCGATTAAGGACTCAAATCCGCGATGCACCACCACTGGCTGCTTTCAAAAACAAAGGAGTTGATCGCACAAAGTATTCACGCAGTTACGTCTTGGGACTACACAGAAAATTGATGTACCCTGCCTGGTAGAAAAACTGAAGCACCCAGAAGTGAAGTCAGATGTCAACGTAACACACACTACTCTCCAAACTTCACCATGAATGCTCAATAATTTGAGATTTGGTTACCGTGGTGGTCATGGCAGATGCTAAAATTCATCCTCATGCCCAAAAACCCAGTCATGGACGTGATCAGGGACTCTTGGAACACAGGAACATCACTGAGGGACAAACATTGTATCATGGAACGACCTGATCAGCCAGAATGGTCACATAAACTCTGGCAGTACTTTGATCTAGCACAGTAACTATGAGGCCCATGGAATACGACGATATTCTTGCCCACATTAATACCGAAACTCCACCTTTTTTTGTCGTGGTAGGGGAAACTCGGCCAGGAGTTGTAAAGCAAGTGTAAAACAAGACTCATCCAAGCAAATGACATTCTTCCGTCGCTCCATAGTCCAGGCTTTATGGCTTCCCGTTACGTGCATTTTCATCACTGGCGAGTGGTTTTGGAATGGCTGTTCGCCTTGCAATTCCCTGCTTGAGGAGAACCCTTCTTGTCGTTCTGGTTCTGACAAGGTTTGCGAATGTAACATTCATTTCTGCAGTGTCTGTTACTCTTGGCGTCATAATGTGAGCAGCCTTCGGATATGAATTCAAGTCGTGGCTGGCAGTGATTGAGTGATCCCTAACGGCGTAACGGTATAACAGAGACATCTGGCGTCCGCTTGTGTTACTCTTCACGTGCCACCATATCGTGGTGCCAGTTTTCGATACGATAATGTTTGTCCACACACGTTATGTATCTCTATAAACTGTTTGATTTTGAGACGCTGCCGTGGGCAGTAAAATCCACGTATCTGTCTCCGATAGAACGTGTGTGAGACCACGTCGGTCCTCAACTCCACCCCAGTGCCTATATCCGGGATATTGAGGACGAGATACGACAGTTTTGGGTTCAGGTTGCCACAGGTGAGGACTAAAAGGCTTTAGTACGTCCCCCCCCCCCCCAACCGAATCAGTGCATGCATCCTAGCCGCTCTGATAAGCGGGCCCATACTGCCAATTCCTTTGTAAATTTGACTTCATTTTGTAATCACTGAAATAATGTCTTTTCCCCGCTCAATCCGTGTTGTCTCATTTCGTTTGCTCTTCCCCGCCTTGATGCTTGACTTTTTTTTTGTTAGGTAGTGTTTCTGTAAAATTTCTATATTACCTCAGCTGCGTAATGTCAAATAATTAATTAATTCATTTTAATATACCCCGTACTGTCAGTGCATTGTGCCGCTGCGACGCAAAAACGCGTGACCTGCAGCGATGTTTGTGTAGTTGTTTCTGATTAGAATGAACTGATCACGTCCGGAACGAGACATTGTCATAGAACAACAACTTAACCAACAGAGCAAAGAACAATTATTAAGAGTTATAAACTTCTAAAATAAGGGAATATAAATTCTAATCGTAACTGACATTCATAAAAAGTAGTGTGGAATGTTTTCCTGTACGACTGGTCTTCCAGAATGGATCTCTCACTCTGCAGCAGAGATTACGCTGTTTTTGAAACTTCGTAGCAGGTTGTAACTGTGCTCTAAGACAAAAGAAACGATACCCCATAAACTAATTATCCGAATGGATTGGAAATTGGTAAATATGATGTACATTTGCAGTCAAATAAATAATTACAACTTCAGAAAAATTTTATGATTCACGAGAAAGAAATTCACAAACAGAGCAAACCAATAACGCGTTGGTCCACCTCTGTTCTCTATGCAAGCAGCCGCCCGCTTTAGTCATAGAACCCAGTACGTTGTCCTCGATGGTGAGTGTTCATCGGAGGTGAGGGTATCATCTGGAGTGCCCAGGGAAGTGTGGTAGGTCCGCTGTTGTTTTCTATCGACATAAATGATCTTCTGGATAGGGTGGATAGCAATGTGCGGCTGTTTGCTGATGACGCTGTGGTGTACGGGAAGGTGTCGTCGTTGAGTGACTGTAGGAGGATGCAAGATGACTTGGACCGGATTTTTGATTGGTGTAAAGAATGGCAGCTAACTCTAAATATAGATAAATGTAAATTAATGCAGATGAATAGGAAAAAGAATCCCGTAATGTTTGAATACTCCATTAGTAGTGTAGCGCTTGACAGGAACTCGGGTGGGAGACTCTGGAGGAAAGGAGGCGTTCTTTTCGTGAATCGCTACTGAGGAAATTTAGAGCACCAGCTTTTGAGGCTGACTGCAGTACAATTTTACTGCCGCCAACTTATATTTCGCAGAAAGACCACAAAGATAAGATAAGAGAGATTAGGGCTCGTACAGAGGTATATAGGCAGTCATTTTTCCCTCGTTCTATTTGGAAGTGGAACAGGGAGAGAAGATGCTAGTTGTGGTACGAGGTACCCTCCGCCGCGTGGCATTGGTTGATAGATTTGTCGGATGTCCCGAAGAATTTCCTTATAAATTGTGGCACGCTAGATAGTTAAAGTAACGAATAAAAATAGCCCTCCAGATGCTCTAAATTTGGGAGAGATCTGGCTATCGTAGTAGCCACGACAGGGTTCGTAAAGCGCGAGGACAAACAGTACAAACACTTGGCGTGTGCGAGCAGACATTTTATAGCTGAAATGTAACCCCAGGGTGGCTTGCCATGAGGGGCTGTGCTATAAGCGTGTCACGGATGAAAACGGACGGGGTCCGGCTATGGAATAAAATGGCACCCCAGACCATCACTTCTGGTTACCTAAACATATGTCGGGCGACAGTCAGTTCTCATTGACAAATAGTACTCATCACTGAAAACAATTCCTCTTCAGTTAATGGAATTCCAGGCCGAAGACCTGTCTGGAGACGGAGGCGCCCCGGACATGGTGGGATGAACACATGTGATAGCAGTCAATCCGGTGTCAAATAGGTCATAAATCATGTTGATGTTTATTCACTGTTCACAATATTACCTGCTATCCGTCCTCAAATCCTGGTGTACGACCAGTGGTTTCTAAGACCGGATATGATTTATTCGACGAATACATGGTGCCTACGACATTTTGTGACATTTCAACTTGCAATTGAGAATTGCTATAAAGCTGAGATCATTATTACGGCAACGGCTTTGCCGCAGTGGATACACCGGTTCCCCTTAGATTACCGAATTTAAGTGCTGTCGGGCGTGGCCGGCAGTTCGATGGGTGACCATCAGGGCCGCCATGAGCTGTTGCTATTTTTCGGGGTGCACCCAACATCGTGATGCCAATTGAGGAGCTACTTCACGGAATAGTAGCGGCTCTGGTCAAAGAAAATCATCTTAACGACCAGGAGAGCGGTGTGCTGACCACACGCCCCTGCTATCCTCATCCTCATCTGAGGATGACACGGCGGTCGGATGGTCCCGATGGGCCATTTGTGGCCTGAAGACGGAGCGCTGCTGCTTCCGAGATCACTATTACGTGAAACAAATAAACAGTAATTTGAGTCAAGTGGCGGAAATTTCTTTAAAAATATAGTGGGTTTTCGTGCCACTGCGAACATTGAAAACCAACATTTGAAACGCATTTACTCGCTATCACTATAAACTGAAGATTGATTCAGGCCTTAGGACGTGCCCTGCCGATGGATACCTCCTTTTGGTGAAGTCGTTCCGCAAATTTGTCAGGTTAATACCTCCTCCTAGCTACTCGGTCTACTCATAGAATATTCTGTGTTTTTATATCATTTTTATTTTTATAAATACAGGGTGGCGCACGAAATGTGTTACCAATTGTTTCTTTCACAATTTACAACGCACATTAGATATCCCGCTGTGATCTCTACAGCAGTACCAGCAGAGCCTGGAAAAAGAAATGAGTTACGAAATGACGGTAATTCACGATGCTGCCGCTAGGGGACTAGTAAGCAGCAATGGCTGACAATGGAAACCTGACGACAGAGCAACGATCGTCAGTTGTGTTACTTTTTCATGAAACGAAAAGCCTTGTTGTGACTCAGAGGCGTTTTCGACAACAGTTTAACACACGATGGGTCCCTTGCAAGAAGACAATCCACGGTTGTACGATAAATTTGTACAGGAAGGAAAATTACTGGAAGCGAAGCGACATTTCCCTAAGCCTGTTTGTTCGCCGGAGAATACTGAAGCGGTACGAGAGAAGTCCCGGGAAATCGTGTAGAAAGGCAGCAGAGTAACTGGGAATATCAAGACGCTCCGTTCAACGTGACTTCCATATGTACCCGTACAAGATGACCTGTGAGCCGAAGCTCACTGAAGAACACAAGCACTGTTTGCTCAGTGGCCTTAGGATTGGGAGGAAACTCTTAACAATGTTTGGTTTTCAGACGAGGCGCATTTTCATTTAGACGGTGTGGTTAACAAGCAAAATGTACGCTTTTGGGCCACTGAAAACCCACAAGTGCTTCATGAACGACAACATCATGCTCCGAGGATTACAGCCAATTTCCAGCCACTGACTTATTGCACCCTTTTTCTTTGAAGAAACTGTGAACAGCGAGTTTTATTTGAGCATGCTTCGCAATAGCTTCATTCCATAGCTTCTTGCTACTGCCTTGCCCTTCAACACGCAGTGGTTCATGCAAGATGGAGCAAGGCCACATACTGCAAACACTGTGTTGGAGTTTTAACACGAGCATTTCGATATGCGGATCATTTCACTCCGGTTTCCAGGTCGCTTCAATGACGGACAAAATTTGCTCCCCAATAGTCCAGACCTCAACCCATGTGACTTTTTTTTGGGGGTACATAAAGGAAAAAAATTTCCCGAAACGTCCACATGATTTAATGGAACTCAGAAGACTTATTCTTTAAGCTTGCAGTGAAATTACGGAATACATGTGCCGTAGGGTAATCACTAACTTCAGTGTTCGTTTGGAGGAAGTTAGGAAACGAAATGGTGGACATATTGAGCATGTGCTGAGTTATAACAAATCTCCATGGATGGCTCTTCATTGTAGTATATGTTCCTTTCAGATTGTATTGACAATAAAGTTTATATTCAAAACCAAAAAGGTAACACATTTCGTGCGCCACCCTGTATAAAGATTTGTTAGTTTGACTCATTATTTTCAGTCATTAAGTAACATAGTACTGAGAGAGTTGACGATATTAGGACGATATTCTTATTCCGGACTGGTTCTAGAGCTCTAATTTCTTTTTATTCGGGGTACGTCCTCCAGCAACGAGAGATCAAGGTTCGAATCCAGAAAGTTTGGTAGTTTTAATCTAGCACGGTTTTTTATCTCAGAGAGAATTCTGCAAGAGTGGGGTGATTTACACTGCCCTGCCCTTTTTTTTAAGCTGCTAATTGGATAAAGGGTAAAAACGAACGAGTGCGTGGCGTGCGTAGTTTGCACGGGGTGGTGCCCGCTGGCAGGCAGCTAAAGTTGGCCGGGTGCACGACAGAGGGCTCGGCCGCAGCCCTAATTGAATGGGCTGCCCGACCGCAAACGCTGCCCTCGCGGGAGCAGCAGTGGCGGATTGCGCGCCACGCGGCTCTGCGCCACGATTGGACACCCCCAAACACGCGATCCCGCACACGCGCGCGCCTCGCTACTTTGCGGTAGGCAACCTGCGCAGCGGCTTCTCTAGCTAGCCTCGCCCGCGCCCTCTCTATAGCACGCCGCACCGCCTTCGCAATTTTGTAAAACACTCGCCCTGGACGCTGAGCAAATAAATTTCGGTATGCATATATTTGCATGCTCCAAGTGCTGAATAAAACCTAGTGCAGTCACCATGTATCGATTTGCGGCACCGCATTTTCACAGATGCAAACGAATGCAATTAAACATCTTGTTTAGAGAACAAACACGTCTCTTTTTTGGGCTGGAATAAAATGAACTGTTGATTAAAAGGCAAACAACGTTTTAAGTCTCAGGCAGTGATGAGCAGGCCGTTCACCCGTACCAGCTTGTTACGAGACCGGTAAAATTTTATGCGATACACAGAAATTCCCTGTTATGAAGCCGCAGGACCTGAATAACATTATCTCCCACAGATTTTTTATGCAGAGTGAATACGATCCGTGCTGGTAACTATCTCCAATTGTCCAGAAACTTTGTCAGTGCTTCATCAGAAAGCTTTCATACGCTGTGTCAGCGATTTCTGGGTCATCTATTTACAGGAGTTGTGGCTCGGTAGCCGACCAAGGGTGGATGGAAGCCCTTAAAGATATATAAATAAAATAGACAGACAGTCGCTTCATGTCGCACTAGGAATAGAAAGGTCGATTGAAATGAATGGACAATGCTTTGAAAGATGAAAAGTAACCGAATGCAGTCTACTTAAATCAGATGATGCTAATGGTACTTGATTAGAAAATGAGACACTAAAAGAATTTGACATTCTACTTGTTCAAATGGCTCTGAGCACTATGCGACTCAACTGCTGAGGTCATCAGTCGCCTAGAACTTAGAACTACTTAAACCTAACTAACCTAAGGACATCACAAACGTCCATGCCCGAGGCAGGATTCGAACCTGCGACCGTAGCGGTCGCTCGGTTCCAGACTGTAGCGCCTTTAACAGCACGGCCACTCCGGCCGGCATTCTGCTTGTTCCTGGCGTTATTCAATATCTGTGTGGGGTCCTGTGTATATCCTCCGCTAGGAACTGAACTTGTGTACCCCATCTAGTATTGTCTCACGTGAACGTGTTAGAAAGTTTTCGAAATACACTCCTGGAAATTGAAATAAGAACACCGTGAATTCATTGTCCCAGGAAGGGGAAACTTTATTGACACATTCCTGGGGTCAGATACATCACATGATCACACTGACAGAACCACAGGCACATAGACACAGGCAACAGAGCATGCACAATGTCGGCACTAGTACAGTGTATATCCACCTTTCGCAGCAATGCAGGCTGCTATTCTCCCATGGAGACGATCGTAGAGATGCTGGATGTAGTCCTGTGGAACGGCTTGCCATGCCATTTCCACCTGGCGCCTCAGTTGGACCAGCGTTCGTGCTGGACGTGCAGACCGCGTGAGACGACGCTTCATCCAGTCCCAAACATGCTCAATGGGGGACAGATCCGGAGATCTTGCTGGCCAGGGTAGTTGACTTACACCTTCTAGAGCACGTTGGGTGGCACGGGATACATGCGGACGTGCATTGTCCTGTTGGAACAGCAAGTTCCCTTGCCGGTCTAGGAATGGTAGAACGATGGGTTCGATGACGGTTTGGATGTACCGTGCACTATTCAGTGTCCCCTCGACGATCACCAGTGGTGTGCGGCCAGTGTAGGAGATCGCTCCCCACACCATGATGCCGGGTGTTGGCCCTGTGTGCCTCGGTCGTATGCAGTCCTGATTGTGGCGCTCACCTGCACGGCGCCAAACACGCATACGACCATCATTGGCACCAAGGCAGAAGCGACTCTCATCGCTGAAGACGACACGTCTCCATTCGTCCCTCCATTCACGCCTGTCGCGACACCACTGGAGGCGGGCTGCACGATGTTGGGGCGTGAACGGAAGACGGCCTAACGGTGTGCGGGACCGTAGCCCAGCTTCATGGAGACGGTTGCTAATGGTCCTCGCCGATACCCCAGGAGCAACAGTGTCCCTAATTTGCTGGGAAGTGGCGGTGCGGTCCCCTACGGCACTGCGTAGGATCCTACGGTCTTGGCGTGCATCCGTGCGTCGCTGCGGTCCGGTCCCAGGTCGACGGGCACGTGCACCTTCCGCCGACCACTGGCGACAACATCGATGTACTGTGGAGACCTCACGCCCCACGTGTTGAGCAATTCGGCGGTACGTCCACCCGGCCTCCCGCATGCCCACTATACGCCCTCGCTCAAAGTCCGTCAACTGCACATACGGTTCACGTCCACGCTGTCGCGGCATGCTACCAGTGTTAAAGACTGCGATGGAGCTCCGTATGCCACGGCAAACTGGCTGACACTGACGGCGGCGGTGCACAAATGCTGCGCAGCTAGCGCCATTCGACGGCCAACACCGCGGTTCCTGGTGTGTCCGCTGTGCCGTGCGTGTGATCATTGCTTGTACAGCCCTCTCGCAGTGTCCGGAGCAAGTATGGTGGGTCTGACACACCGGTGTCAATGTGTTCTTTTTTCCATTTCCAGGAGTGTATTTGCGAATGACATACATGAGGCGGAACACGAGCAGAAGCCCGGGATTCGCCTAGTCGGTTGCGGAAAACCGCCTGAAAAGTTCATTCGGGCTGGCCAACAACCAGTCTTCGTCGTTCATCAAAAAAAATACTTAAAATGGCTCTGAGCACTATGGACTTAACACCTATGGTCATCTGTCCCCTAGAACTTAGAACTACTTAAACCTAACAAACAGAAGGACATCACACACATCCACGCCCGAGACAGGATTCGAACCTGCGACCGTCGTTCATCAGCTGGTCGGATTCGATACGGTGCCGGCGCTTCTCTCTCAGTCCCGATGGCTTCGTACTTTCAGTGCGTGGCTTTCCAGGCAGGTCACTGAAACTGTTCGATGATATTTGCCGACTGGGAGCAAAACAACTCAGGAAGTCTGAAGTGAAGACGACGCTAAAGGCAGGTTGGTAACGGAAAGACTCACCTTTTAGAAGAGGAGAAATTTCTTAACAAAGAACCAAAGTTTTAAGTGTTAGGAAACTTCTCCTGAAGGCGTTTGTATGGGCTCTAGCGTTGTGCAGAAGTGAAATGTGAACTAGAAGCAGGCCTGAGAAGAAGCGAATTGAAACTTTTGAAATGTGGTCAACAGAAGATTGCTGAAAATTCGGTAGGAACAGAGAATAACTAATGAGGAGGTATTGGATCAAATTTCGGGAAACACAATATTTGTAGAAGAAAAGAAGAGATTGGTTGATCCTGAATTTCCGGTATGGTAATGGAGGGTTTTTTTGTGGGGTTGGGGGGCGGAGGGAGCGGGAATTGTAGAGGCAGATCAAGGTTTGAGTACAATAAGCAGGCTGCAATGGTCGCAGGTGGCAGTAGTTATGTAGAGATGAGGAGGCTCGCACAGGTCCGACTAGCGCAGAGAACTGCGTCAAACCACTCTTCAGCCTGAATCAACTTGACAGATTAATTTTCGAATGGTTCGAATGGCTCTGAGCACTATGGGACTTAACTTCTGAGGTCATCAGTCCTCTAGAACTTAGAACTACTTAAACCTAACTAACCTAAGGACATCACACACATCCATGCCAGAGGCAGGATTCGAACCTGCCGCCGTAGCAGTCGTGCGGTCCCAGACTGAAAGGCCTAGAACTACTCGGCCACCCCGGCCAGCCAGCAGGTTAATTTTCGTTCTGAGTCCTCGTTAAATTATAAGTCCCATTACAAACGTCTGTGCATGTCAGTTCAGAATTAGAAGAGAATCGAGAGTATACCACCTTTAATACAATTTATCACAGTAGATCTATATAAAGTTCCTACCAAAACTCTATTATTGATAGCTTTACTTTTGTTTAAGATTCTGTCGATGTTATATCCAGTTGGTCGAGGCATTTCATTCACAGATAAATCACTTTAGCTACTTATCATATCTGGAAAGTGGACTCTATTACTACAAGTTGAAAAAAGGCTAAGAACAGTTTCAAGACAAAAAACGCAATACAGATTGAATAAGTAACCATATGAGGAAAAAGTAATATCACTGTGTTTTCTTAAACGATATCTTAAAACATAACCGTACGAACAAGAGGATAAGGCTACACGTCATGAACGCTCGCTTACGCTATTAGATGTCAGGAGATCAGTACATATTTTCAGTTGATCCCATGGAAGAATCTACTATGAAACATCACTACGTACAAGATGTGCCCTTCAAAACTCCCTCTAGTACCGTGGAAGTTCTTCCCTGACGTCTCGCTCAACGATCTTGTCATTACTCTTTTTTTTGCCAGTGTTTCTTATATTTTCTTTCTTCCGCCTAATTTTCAATATTCTTCCATACCACCACGTCTCAAACGTTGGGATTCTATCATTTTCCGAATTTTCCATAGTCCATGATTTACTACCATACAATACTATCCTCCAGACTCTCATTCTCAGAAATTTCTTCTTCAAATTGAGATCTATGAATGATACTAACATATTTCTTGTCGCCAAGAACACACTCCTTACCAGTACTTCTCTATTTTTGCTTCGTCCGACGTAAGCTCACCAGTTTTGATCTCCAGCTGCTCGTTAATCTCGTTTTTGAAACTGCTCTCATATTTCTACGGTTTTGATCCTCAGTCATATTCTATACCCAATAAACTCTTCATTCTCTTCAACTGGTTCTAATATTCTTCTCCTTTTTTCACTGAGTTTAGCAGTGTCATCCTCGTAGCTTATCACTGATATTTTTTCACCCTGAATCGCACTGTATTTCTTTTATTTCCGTCATTCCATCTTCTATTTATAAATTGAATAGCAGAAGGGAAATACTGTATAAATCTAATGACATTTAAATAGCTTGGTATTGAAGAGTCCAGCAGCGGAAATGTACAAAGGGAAACTGCAGAACAAATAGTTAAAGTAAACAAAGTAGCAGGGTATTTAAATTATATTGTTTGGAGAAACAAACATAGAGGGAAAAATGCAAAGACGAGATTATTCCAAAAAAAAAAAAAACAAAAAAAAACAGTGAGACTGATTATCACATACACAGCTGAGACAACACCTGACACTCAATAACAATGAGGCTTTTGGAAACCACTGAAATGAAAATTCTGCGAAGGATTACTAATGGCTATGAGCACTATGGGACTTAACATCTGATGTCATCAGTCTCCTAGAACTTAGAAATACTTAAACCTAACTAACCTAAGGACATCACACACTTCCGTGCCCGAGGCAGGATTCGAACCCGCGACCGTAGCGGTCGTGCGGTTCCAGACTGAAGCGGAAGGATTACAGGGAAGACACTGAGAGATAGAGAAATTCAAGTACTTGAAATTAGTGGACTCTATTTATAAATGAGTACATAAGAGAAAGCACGAATGGAACGAACATGTAGACAGGATGAATGAACGGAAGAGTGTGAAAATAATAAGACATAAATCACCAGAGCGTAAAAGAAATATTGATCGTCCAACGAAAAGATAGAGCGACAACCTCAGGATAGACTGACGATGTTGAAAGAAACAGGCTTTAGGCTATGAAGAAAGAAAAAATGAGAAGAAGAAGAAGAAGAAGAAGTGGTGTCACTCTTTTAAATCACAACACTTAACTCTTGAACTTCAATTCCTATTGCCGCTTTTGGTTCTTCTACATATCGGTACGCGTACTACAGCATGTGTACCTAATACGTTCGAGAGTGCCGCGCATAGAAACTGGCTTTTCCGGTGCACATACCTAGCGTTTTGTTGGTGACAAATGGGTAGTGTCTTTCGTGTAGCCCCTGGCCTAGACACTATTTGTATACCCAAGAGTTAGTGTCCTACAGAGTCAAAGGACAAATATTGCACACATCCTTCTGCTTAGGCAAATAGAGCTAATCGTTTGGTTCTTTTTGCATTTGATGTAGTCTACGGTGCATTGGTGGGACTTACGGATGCTGCATTAATTCATTGCCTCTTCCTCTAAAAACCCGACACAAAAGGCTTTTTTAATATGTTTTCGCCAGTAACAGCGGACCAAGACCTAGTTGAGAATTCCAGAACGGCTATATACAGCAAATAGCTGAAATTTTTTCGACATATTCCTCACATCCTGATCTCCAACACCCTTGAAAATTTTCTTTATATCATTATCTGTTTCCAAGACACAGAGATTCAAAGTTACTCTACATCAACAGGTAAAATCCTTTATGATGCTAAATCTAAATAATAAATAGCAGTAGCAAATTGTTCAGATTTTAACGGTGTGTCCGGTATGTTTTCCATGTAGGTATCTAGAAAAGATAGCTCTCCTGTCTGAAATATATTTATCTTGTATCTAGAAACAACTCAGAAACTTGTTTCTTGGATACCGAAGCCCAGCCACATCTTCCGTGACAGCTGCGCACGGCATGTATTCCTATAAATACGATCTGGAACACTTACGAATTTTTTCTTGATGCCTTTATCCGTGCCCGCGATACAGAGATTCTAAGTTGCACTACTTGCACACGTAAAATACACACGTAAAATCCGGTGTGACGCCAAAGCGTAGTTGATAACTGTAAACTGTCTCCGTTATGACCTGGGAAACCCATATTGTAGTACCGAAGCACATAGAAATTTTTTGTACGTAAACTCAGGTCTGAGGGGTAGAATTAGTTTCTCGTTATTTCAGTTTCACATTAATAATTTCTCTAATTTCTTACTGACTATAAATTTCTTTTCATATTAGTTAGTGCTCTGCTGCAGCGGAGAGAAGAAGGAAATCAGCAGAAAAATGCTCTTATAGGAGCATGAAAAATGTGAATACGTTATTGTTTATTTAAAAGACTCTGACTGAAAGGTGGCACACCAGCTACTTCATTCTATTTCCCTCAGCACTTTCTAAAAATATTGGCGTACGAACATATTCGCATTTTTTATGCTGAGGGTAAAGAAGAGTGTAGCAGCGACAAAGAGAGGGAAAAGTAATAAATACTGGAAGATAATGGACAGTGGTTGTTTTACAGAAACAGCGAAGGAAACAACGGCAGTGTGAGAGAAAGGGAGGGCCACAATGGCAATGAAACGTTGTCCACACTGACAGAACAGTGCTACGAAAAGAGTGAAGGAGACGGGTCCGCTAGGAGGGAATTAAAGAAAAAGAGAAAGTTTAAGTGGATGAGAGCAAGTGATAATCAGAGACATAGAATTTGACATTAACAGCGAGGAAGAGAGATAGTGATGGCGAGAAGAGACAGCAACAGTAGGAAGGAAGGAAAGAAGTACTAGCAGTTAGAGAGAGTAATAAGGAGACAGTAGAAATTGACAGTGAGAGGAGACTGCAGTAGTAGGACAGAACAAGGGAGCTATAGGTATGACAAAGGAGACAATGATAGAGCGACACAAAGCGATAATGACAACGCGTTGTACTGAATGAGTGAGAATTGGCAACTGGGAGTGGACGGATCTCAGCGACCTACAGAAATGGATTAGCCAGTGTGAGTGCGTTGCATTTATGGGAGCTTGTGAAAGTTTGAGGTGAGTTGCAAGTTAAAAAATACGAGAATATTTTGGCATGGCAAAACATTTAGGAAAATTTTTAAAAGTGTAGAGGGAGAAAGAATGAGAGAGCTAGTACCCCACTTTTCAGTCAGAGTCTTTTAAATAAACAAGAACATATTTGCATATTTTGTGCTCCGGTAGGTGTTGTTTTCTCCGCTTATATATTAATCGTCCATTTGTACCGCTTTCAAGGGACTTAATTACCTACTTTCTTTAGAGTTTCGTTCTTGCAGCATTTTACATTATCGAACGGTCGACAAATCGTGTGAAAGTATCTTCATTTCTCTTCAGTCTTCCTTCCATTATTAAGTGCAACGTCAGAACTGCCTCTGTACTTCTTTTACCTTACGCAAAGTCGAAGTGATCGACATGTAACTGATCCTCAAATTTCTTTTCTTTCGTCTGTATATTTTTCTTGTCAACAGCTTGATGTATGATCTGTTAAACTGATTGTGCGATAGATCCCACATTAACTTGCTTTAACTATTTATGGAATATTTCCGTTAATCTCTGGTCTCATACATGTTAAACATCCAAATTGTACTCTAGTTCTTTTTTCAATTTACTCCTATTAGTCTTAGAAATTCCGAGGAAATGTTATCTATTCCTTTCGCCATATTTGATGACAAACCTTCCAGAGCTCTGTTAAATTGTAACAGCGGATCCCCGTTATCTTTCATATCTACCCCTGGTTTTTCTTCTGTCTCGTCATCGGACAAATTCTTCACTTCGTAGAGGCATTCGTTGAACTCTACCTACCTATCTTCTCTCCCCTTTACATATAGCAATGAAATTCGCATTGACGTCTTAATGCTACCGCCCTTCCTTTTTATTTCACCAGTTGTTTTGATTTTTGTTTACGATGAGTCAAACCTTTGGACATTCACTTCTTTTCGTTTTCTTCACTTTTTTCCATCAGGCATTTCACATTGACATCTTTCCACATCCTATTTATTTCATTCCATATTCACTTTAATTGCTGTAATCCTGTCTTCCTTTAAATATTTTTGTACTTCCTTCTTTCGTCGATCTATTGAAGTACCTCTTGTATTATTCAAGGTTTCTTCGCAATTACCTTTTCCACTTATATTATCCTCTGAATTTCTGTTAATCCCGATTTCAGAAATATCCATTCTAATTTAATTAACTAGTGCGTTATTTTTATCGCACTGTCTACAGCCTCAGAGAACTTCAAACGCGTCTCAAAATTCGTCAGTAGTTCAGTATCCCTCTTATTTCCAATGAAAGTTCCAGAAGATTCTCTCAAGCTTCATCCTGCTCTCCATCATTAGTTCTTTGTTAAGTTGTAATCTGAGTCTATATCTGCTTCTGCGTAAGTGTTAGAATCTGTACTTCCTGTAAACAATTGATAAGAAATACAAGTACGGCATATAGATTCGGTCTGAACCCTCTTCATGCCATACTAGACTACGTGTGACACCATGTCCCTGATGCTATCGAATTTTCATGGTTTTATGCATATTACGTTATTTGTATTGAGGATTATTTGTCAGTAGTAGCACAAGGTGAAGACGATCCTGTTCTATAATTCGTAACAAATTCATGATGAGTTCGCATCGTTGTATAAAACCACGTCGTTTGCCAATAGCATTACAAAACTAAGAATGTTGTCTGCCGGATGATAAATGCAGATGTAGACATTCGAAGGAAGCACTTGAGAATTCGCTTACATTCAGAAACAGATGATCCCAGCATGCCAATATCGACAATATTTGAGAGGTACTTATGGGACCTGAAGACGGCACATTGTATTGCCGAAACTGGTGGTCAAAGTAAAACAAAATAACTTCTCAATTTGCACGGCTGTGTGGAGAATTTATTTGTTAGATATATGACCATCCGCTGTCCCATATCCTCAACGGATCAACAAAGACGTTGCCTTTAAGTCAAAATTCTAGCAGAAAATTAGTTTTGAAGACATTAGCGAAATGAAACAAGGAATGAGCGGGTAGCAAACAAATAAAAGGAAAGATAAATATATGTAAAGGATCCAGTAGGACAATGATGCTGTTTACATGAGTTTGTTCAAAACTTTAAACAGGAGTTTATGTTAAGTTTGCGCACAAGTATATTCACATGGTGGCCTCACGTAGCATCAGTAAATATACAAATTAGCGAGGCAAAATACAGTTACATAGAGCAAGCAAAGCTGTTACGGACAGTAGCAAGTATGGTGTAAGTGCGTGAGGCCGGGCACTAATTCTCTAAGAACCAGTAGCAACATTTTAAACGTTCGACGATGCAAACTCTCTAACATTTATTGAGAAATGTAAAGTTCATTATTCACATAAGTTATAGCATCTAACATCGAACTAGTTCGTCCAACAATCGAAATCTCATATTGGAGCATGGCTTCTTAGAAATAGTGAAAGAGCGATGAAGTTCACGAGGACACAAAAGAATAAATCGCTGGAAGTGTTCAAAATTCCAAGTCTGAAAATTTTTCAGATGATCATCTTACGACCATCAAACCATTCTGTGTGCTACTAACGCAGTTTGAAAGCCAGCGGCGCTCTTGTCTGACGAACCGCTCTGATCTTACCATACTGATGAACGCTCTGCTGTACACAGTTATTTAAATAGTCGGTCACTACGCTACTCAACACAAATATTCATAAAACGACCAACATTCTACCATTTGACATTAAATATCACATAATTTTGAATACAGAATAAATATTCATGGCCAGTTCGCGACCGCATAATAAAACAGTGGTAAATTACATTAATATCTACGAGTAAATACGTTCACATCTCCCCACAACCAGCGCTGCTCTGTTTCTCTAGTCAATTTATTAAATTCAAATAAATTATAAACACCGCGTTATAATTGAACAGATATAGGAATTAGATAAAGAACTTGGGTACTCATACAAGTCTGACGGAATGGAGGAATTCGTAGCTATGACATTCTACGTGCATGTAACTAAATAAATTGCTTATAATTATTTAAAAGTTTGTTTAAAATTAAGTATAATTTATGGTGAATATAGTCAAGCCTTCTTAAGACTAATTATTAATCTAGACTGAATGTCGATTTTAATTGTTGTAATTTTATTGGAAATATTAGCACCTTTTTAAATATTGTGTTTACAAACGAGGTTTAATTTTCAGTGGGCTCGTTCGTACCGTCGTGATTCGTAATTGTGTGTATCTGCGGTGAACATTATAATTTATACTCGATAGCCGCTCGGTTATCCGTGCGCGATAAAGCGCCGCTTCTGGGTCGGGGATGTTCGACGGTATCGAATGAAATCCATCCAGCGGATTAATAACGAGGACCGGCGCACCGGCAGCCTGTCATCCCGCATCCCGTAACGTGAATACCTGGCTGGTACCCAATCCCTGCCTCAGGTGCACGATTCGTAAACATCTAGAAAACTTTCGCTCACTTCCACATGGGTAACACTACACGCAGACATTTTGGCTACATATATTCAGTTCCGAGGGGTAATTGGGTGGCGAGAGAAAGGGCAACCGTCAGGTCACCCCGTCACTTAACCATACCGAATCTGTTAATAACCATGCGATTCAGGTCCAAAGCAAAAGAAAAAGAAAGAGAAATACAGAAACTTCCTGGCAGATTAAAACTGTGTGCTCTACCGAGACTCGAACTCGGGACCGAGTTCGAGTCTCGGTCGGACACACAGTTTTAATCTGCCAGGAAGTTTCATATCAACGCACACTCCGCTGCAGAGTGAAAATCTCATTCTGGAAACATCCTCCAGGCTGTGGCTAAGCCATGTCTCCGCAATATCCTTTCTTTCAGGAGTGCTAGTTCTGCAAGGTTCGCAGGAGAGCTTCTGTAAAGTTTGGAAGGTAGGAGACGAGATACTGGCAGAAGTAAAGCTGTGAGACCGGGCGTGAGTCGTGCTTCGGTAGCTCAGTTAGTAGAGCGCTTGCCCACGAAAGGCATAGGTCCCGAGTTCGAGTCTCGGTCGAGCACACAGTTTTAATCTGCCAGGAAGTTTCATATCAGCGCACACTCCGCTGCAGAGTGAAAATCTCATTCTGGAAAGATAAATACAATTTTTACTCGTTTGCCTCACTGTTACCGCTAGCGCTTTCCAAGCCGCTCAACCAGCTAACGACGCATCAGCCATCTTGTGAAATAAAACTTATCGCTACTGGAATCTTAAGTGACCAATCTGCTCGTAATGTCACAAGATCTTTCCATTCTCATAGAAAGCCAAACAGTGACTTTGCAAATTAGTTTGTAACATCCCTCTTCCTAATCGTCCTCCTCGATTGCGATATAATTGACCGTGATCGCGATTGCCTAATGAAATTTTACTGTGAGTACATCTATCATTGCCGAAGGAAAATAATACCGGTTAGTAGAAGGAAAGTGTACAACAGACCCTTCTGAAGGAAGAATCTATTGTAAACCTGATCTACACTCATGCTCATAAATTAAGGATAATTGCTGAATGTGCTGCCACACGACTTGGCACTACACAAAACTGGCGCCAATAGCATAAGCACATAGAGAACACACACGACACAGATCTTTAAGTCCTCGGTATTGGTAATAAGTTGAGAAAACCGTCCCGTAACACGTGTTACCCCACTGTTTTCTGCGCATGTACCCCAACATCAATATGGGATATGGTCACCATGCACACGTACACAGGCTGCACAGTGGGTTGGCATACCCATTCTGGCACCAGCGCCTGTCGGAGCTGTCGTAGGGGTTTGAAGACGTGCAGCGATACGTCGACCGAGAGCACCCAGACGTGCTCGATGGGGTTTAGGTCTGGAGAACAGGCAGGCCACTCCATTCGCTTGATATCTTCTGTTTCAAGGTAGTCCTCCACGATGGCAGCTAGGTGGGGCCGTGCAGAAGCATCCATCAGGAGGAAGGTGGGACCCACTGCACCCCTGAAAAGGCGGACATACTGGTGCAAAATGACGTCCCGATGCACCTGACATGTTACAGTTCCTCTGTCTAAGATATGCAGGCGTGTACGTGCACCAACCATAATCCTACCCCACACCATCAAACCTCGACCTCCATATAGGTCCCTTTCAAGGACCCTAATGGAATGGTATCTGGTTCGTGGTTCACGCCAGATGAAAAGCCCGGCGAGAATCACTGTTCAGACTATAATTGGACTCGTCCCTGAACATAACCTGGGACCACTGTTCCAATGACCATGTACTGTGTTCTTTACACCAGGCTCTCCTGTGACCAGGGGTCAGTGGAATGCACCTTGCAGATCTCTGGGCAAATAAACCATGTCTGTTCAGTAGTCTGTAGACTGTGCGTCTGAACACAACTGTTCCAGCGGCTGCGGTAAGGTCCCGAGGAAGGCTACCTGTAGTACTCCGTGGCCGTCTGGTGGCACTGATGGTGAGATATCGGTCTTCTTTTGGTGATGTACACTGTGGACGTCCCGTACTGCAGCGCCTGCACACGTTTTCTGTCTGCTGGAATCGTTGTCATAACCTTGAGATCGCACTTTGTGGCACACGGAGGGCGCGTGCTACGACCTGCTGTGTTTGACCAGCCTCCAGTCGCCCTAGTATTCTATCCCTCATAATGTCATCAGTGTGTTCTTTGAGCCATTTTCATCACAAAGTCAACATTAGAACGTCTGAAAACGTCTACAAACTTACTCGCTGCAACGTACTCCAACATGCACCATCATACCTCTGCGTATGTGGACTGCTGGCAGCGCCACCGTGCGACGACCGCAGATCAAATGCACCGCATGGCCATACCTCGAGGTGATTTATACCCGCAAACCGTCCAGCAGAGCGTTGTTTCACCATGTATCAGCATCATTCTTAATTTAGGAGCATGAGTGTATATACTGACAATAACCTTGAAATGGTTGGACTACAATACAGTCGCTCGCGAACCACAGAGTTGGGAAAGGGTACCACGTTATAGCAAGAAAAGGATAATTAAACGGTCGCCAACCCACTAGAGAAACGAATCTCCAGAATCTTAAGAAAGGTAATGGCAAAGAAAATTAACCCAATAATCACTGGCGTGACGACAGAAGGCTGTCACGCTTTTCGACAACACAACAGTTCACGAGAAAATAAATAGAAAGGACAGAGTTTGCAGCTACTTAATCTAAAATTCTAATTTTTTAAAGCGAATTTGGATGAAGTTGCTGGTTAAATAAATGACTGGCTGTAGCTCAAACTCGTAATTGTTACGTATGGAGCTATTGCATAAGCGTACTCTGAAAGGAACCAAATTGGTATACAGTCTGGACCAGAAGGTTTGCTTTTATTAAGTGATTTAAGTTGCTTCACTACTCCGAGGATATCTACTTCTACTTTACTCGTGTTGGCAGCTGTTCTTGTTTCGAATTCTGAAGTATTTACTTCGTCTTCTTTTGTGAAGGCTTTTCGGAAGGCTGTATTAAGTAACTCTGCTTTGGCAGCACTGTCTTCGATAGTATCTCCATTGAAATCGCACAGAGAATGCATTAATTGTGTCTTGTTGTTAACGTACTTTACTACGACTATAATCTCTTTGGACTTTCTGCCAGTTTTCGAGACAAAAATTAGTTTTGGAAACTATTATAAGCGCCTCGCGCTAAATTTCGAGGTTCTGTAAAATATCGCCAATCTTGGAGACCATGTGTCTGTTTAAATTTGGCAGATTTTTGACCCATTTTGTGTACCATCTCTGTCGTTTGTTTTATTTGGTGCAAATCTCTCAATTGCTGCCGACACTATTTCTTTGAATGCGAGCCACATCTGATCTACACTTATATTGTTAATTTGGAAGGAGTGGACATTGTCTCACCGGAAGGCGTCAAGGGAATTTTTTGAATGGGTATGTTTTTCGTTTATTTTTGGAGGGTTTGGGGGTTACGATATTCACTCTCGCTAGGACAAACCTGTGTTCACTAATCGCTGTATCCGTTTTGATGCTCGTTATTAACTCAGGATTATTTGTTGCTAAGAGGTCAAGTGTGTTTTCACAACAGTTTTTTTTTCACGTGGGCTCGTGAACTAACTGCTCGAAATAATTTTCAGAGAATGCGTTTGGCAGAATTTCGGATGATGCTTTATGCGTAACTCCGGAATTAAACGTGTATTTTCGACAACGTATCGAGGGTGAATTAAAGCCACCATCAACTATAATGTTATGTGTCGAGTATGTGTTTGAAATCAAACTCACCTTTCCTTGAAGTTTTCAGCAATTGTATTATCTGAATTGGGAGGTTGGTAAAACGAACCAATTATTATTTTATCGTCTTTCCAACAATGACCTCTGTCCATCCTAACTCACACGAACTATGTGCTTTAATTTCGCGAATATATAAACTACTTCCAACAACAAAAAACACGCCACCGTCATTCGTGTTTTGCCTGTCCTTTAGGAACACCGTTAAGTTCTTCGCAAAAATTTCGGCTGAGCTTATCTCCGGCTTTAGCCAGCTTTCAGTGCCTATAACGATTTGAGCATCAGTTGTTTCTATTAACGCTTAGAGCTCTGGTACTTTCCCAATACAGCTACAACAATTTAGAGCTGTTATACAGATGGTTCCTGTATCTACGTTCTTCCCGTATTCGGCCTGCACCCTTTGTGACTGAAGCCCTTTTTGAGTTTTCTTGAGACCCTCTAACCTAAAGAACCACCCAGTCCACGCCACACAGATCCTGCTACCCGTGTAGCCGCCTCCTGCGTATAGTGGACTCCTAACCTACCCAGCGAAACCCGAAACCCAATCACCCTATGGCACAAGTCGAGGAATCTGCAGCCCACACTGTCGCAGAACATTCTGAACCTCTGATTCACTCCCTCCATTCGGCTCTGTACCAGGCCCATATTCGGCCTGCACCCTTTGTGACTGAAGCCCTTTTTGAGTTTTCTTGAGACCTTCTAACCTAAAGAACCACCCAGTCCACGCCACACAGATCCTGCTACCCGTGTAGCCGCCTCCTGCGTATAGTGGACTCCTAACCTACCCAGCGAAACCCGAAACCCAATCACCCTATGGCACAAGTCGAGGAATCTGCAGCCCACACTGTCGCAGAATAGTCTGAACCTCTGATTCACTCCCTCCATTCGGCTCTGTACCAGAGGTCTGCAATCGCTTCTGTAATGGCACAGTTTTGTAAATCTAGAAGAAGTTCTTTCAGTGTCAGTACATAAAGGTATTTGATCATTTTTAAGTGGGATAAGATATTTTCATAGAAATATAGAAAGCACTATGAAACCTTTTCAACTCCGCTGGATGCAGACCTTCCTCTGTATCAAGCTTTTCAAGAAAAGCTTCAACATACTACGGAAGAAACTGGGCTCCAACGTAGTAAATTTACTAATACAATCAGCGCTTCAAATATCGTGACTGTCTACGTCACAGCTTCATGAGATTATGATTCCTGACTGTCAACAAAGTATAACCAAAGTTCATAAAATGCAGTTTGAAAGAAATTTTGAAGGAACAATGGACAATGGTTTTTCAGATTTGAAGTGTGATTTTAGTCTTTAAGGATTTTGATGACTTTTTATACAGCAGGAAACAGCGCTAACCACCTTGCTTGAACATAACCCCAATGCGAAATCAGTTTCTATAAAGCTCAAGACTCTTTCAGGGTTCCACTTCTCACGGTGTATGATTTGAGTACAGAACTATTTTGGAAACTCCCCATATAGGCAACACACCAGCAGCTGCTAGAACAGTATTGTACGATATATAGGCAGCATATCCAGCCCATATCAGTTCATAGCCGAACTGCACTTGTAATATGGTAAAAACATTGTTCTGCTCATTTATATAATGTAATAACTTTACTTATATACCGGTTTTGTAACCAAATATTTTACAAGGAAGGGAAAAAAATTAATCTCTTTGTGGTTAGATGCATCAGCCGTAATTGAAATAAATTTCGTTTTTTCCTCACGATTGTCACTTAGAATGGAAATTATTTTCGGAATTGTTCATTGAAAGACGACACGCGCTTCGTTGAACTCATTCTTGTTGGAAAATACTATTGTTGTTGAAGGACAGCAACCAAACTTAGCTAATGCAATACAGTGTCATACTATGAGGCGGACAATACAGTCTAATGACATAGCGTGGTAGAAACTGTAATTCTAATAGAGGTGTAGTAATGTAATAATATGAAATAATAAACCATTCATAGGTTAACGTTGTTTGTAGTTGTGGGCTTTTATACACGAAATGCGAACAGTTTACGTCCGCGCCGTTGTAAGAGAGATATAATTACAACACTATTATATGAATTCCTAATGAAATATTGCTCATCTTACAGCAAGAGGGATTTCCTAAAGAACGGATAGCAGTTATCTAAGGGAGACGTTACCCTCTTCACATAACAGCAATTTTTGAGTCCTATGGAGTTTAGCTTTTGCTTGGACCTAAAGAGAACATTTGATTTTGACAGAAGATAAAAGTGTTAGCTGCGTCAGTGCTGGAACATACCAGACAGTCTTCATTATGGTGAACCGAAACTTTGGTGAAAGTTTTGAAAATCTTAACAGTCGTACTTGAGTAATTCTTCGAGGTGAGTAATGACGTAGTTTTATCTGCGTAAGCTGGCCACTGCGGCCGTATTCGAACGAATTAGTAATCTTGGCAGTAATGGTTGCCAACAATGAACCCTCATTCTAAAATCAGCTCTGCAAATACTTGCTTAGAGAGACGATGTTAATTTTTACACAAATAAAATCACATATCACTTTAAGAAACATAAATTCTTTTTTAACGCTAACAGATACATTATATCCAGCAGTTCAGACGTTTTATCATCCGAGCAAAATAAGAGCATGCCGATATTACAGTTCGTGCAGCGACCAAATACAAATCAGAATGCTCGCATAGAAGAATATAGTCGTTAGTTTACAAAAGAAACATGTGTCATTAAGTATTGAAATGGCTCTGAGCACTATGGGACTTAACTTCTGAGGTCATTAGTCCCCTAGAACGTACAACTAATTAAACCTAACCAACCTAAGGACATCTCACACATCCATGCCCGAGGCAGGATTCGAACCTGCGAACGTAGCGGTCGCGCGGTTCCAGACTGTAGTGCCTAGAACCGCCCGGCCACCCCGGCCGGCCATTAAGTATTCTTTGATTTGGTCGCATCCTGGATGCGACTTGTATATCCATTTGCAAACTGCAATAAAATTCGTATGTCCAGTAATTCTGTTTTTTACGTCATTTTAAAACAATTCATTTACATTTTGCACCAAATTTTCCTGGAGGACGTTACAAAATCACCTTGGTGTCTTGCGCGCAACAATGTAAGGGGGTCCTAATTGGTAAGAGTGGAATCTCTTCGCCGAACAGTTTCGCCAACTAAAGCTAATAACACAATATACAGATACGTATCAGGAAAATCGTTTGACAATTGTTAAATCCGCGACTAACAGGTGTCCGAAATTACCTACGAAGAAATTCGGGACTGCACTACAAGAAACGTGACGTTCCCGAAAAGTAAGTGACTGTTTAATCTTTCGTGCAGTAAGGAGTGCGACCAGTGACTGAAAGGGCACACGCATCCAGGGCCAGCTGCTGCGCTATCGCCGGCAGTCGTCGCCCCCTGCGCACGCACAAACACCTGTTGCTGACTAGCAGGCCTTACCACCTGGCACCGCTGCCAGATTTTCTCAGGCGCTTGCATTCCGAATCCTCGCTCCATTGGAACGTGGCACAGTTCGCCCGGTGAGCTGCTTCAGGGTTTCAGGTTCGTTTCACTGCTTTCACCCTTCTATAAATTCAGGTGACAAAAGCCATGAGATAACAATATGAGCATATACGGATAGCGGTAGTATCGCATAACCAAGGTATAAAGGCGCAATGCATTGGCGGAGCTGACATTCGTACTCAAGTGAGACATGCGAAAAGTTTTCCACGCAGTTATGGCCGCAACGGGAATTAATAGGTTTTGAACGCTGTGTGGTATTTGGAGCCAGACGCGTAGGACATCCCGTTTATAAAATCGATAGGAAATTCAATCCTCCGAGATCCACAGCGTCAAGAGCGGGTCGCGAATACCACATTTCAGGCATTACCTCTCACAACTCACTACGCAGTGGCCGACGGTTTCCCCTTAAAGACTGAGAGCAGTGGCGTATGCCATACTATAACTCCAGAAATTAGTGTGGGAAGTACGACGATCGTATCCGTTGACGACAGGTGAATTTTAGCAATTAATGGGCTGTAGTAAACGACCGACGCGAGTGCCTTTGCTGACAGCAAGACATCGGCTGTGAAACTTCTTAATTAAGTTTTTTTTCAATTTTTTTAGTGAGGTATCCTCGGCTAAGGGTCGACTGGTGAGTGAAACTTCTTTATTATAATTTTACTACTTGGACTGAAATAACTGAGAAGGTGAAACTTCTTAACATGATTTTACTGAATCCTTTCAGACCGTCTGGTTACAACTGTGTACATATATTTTTAGAGTGAATTAGCTTGACCGAAATATTTTTCCTCAATGGAAACCTTACATACACATCTTGAAACGTCCCCTTAGAAAAATTTATACAAGACTGTGCTTAAACTGACACACAATATGTTTTTCAAACAGCTGAGCAAAACTGAACGTACTCAAACATTCACTAAAGTGACACACAATATTTTTAGCGCAACGCAATCTGACTATCAAAGATCCCTGCAAAAGAATGGCCCTGACTAACATTAACCTGTACCTTTCACAAATCACTTACCTCACAAAAATCTCCGTTGCTCGAACTACTGCAATACAGCGAGCGCCACTACTGCCAGCTAAATAAAAGATTCAAACTACGGAAGGCACTAACTACTGATAGAGATAGTTATCAAATGAAAGATATTAATAGAGAACAAACAATGTATTTACCTTAATATCATCACAAGTCATAATATATGTAATTTCAAAACTCCGCCATCTCTCTCCTCACATCCACCACTGCTGGCGGCTCACCTCTAACTGCGCAACGCTACGCGCTGTTCACATCCAGCTATAGCAGTTCATGACAACAATGGCAGACAACAATGCAAACTAGCCACATACTGCACAATCTGTGGATGTTAATCTTTTCACGACGCACAAGTCCTGCTGGACATCACTGTTAAAATATCAAAAAGTGAATGTAACAGTTTGCAGCACATTCTGAACGCCAAAATTCACAAAAGATTTTGGTTAGTTATACTCCACTACATAACTGCATATTATTATTGGTTTTCTGTGTGGTAATTATTGAATTATCAGTGTCTTTATTACAATAGTGAATATTTCCAAATTAATTATTTTAGACCATAAAAGGCAACCAAGTGTACAAAGTAAAGATTGAAAACAGGTACACATATTTACATAAGTCTTGCATCTGAAATCATTAAAAAAATCACCAAAGAGCATTAGAGCATAAAGAAATGTTTTCCTACCTCCAGACAAAATTCAGGTCTGAAAGGGTTAAATTTCTGAATGCAACTGAACGTACTGAGCCTACTTTCTCTTCACTTATTCTTACCATTTCAACACTGACCCACAATACTCTAGCGCAACACAATCTGACTGCTCAATAAATGATAACATGACGTCAAATAATTAACACAAAAGAATGGACCTGAATTAGAAGAAATCCTAACAATAACCCATACATTTCATAAGTCAATTACCCCACAGAAAATGTTCATGACACGAACTACAGCGATACAAGCGAATATGCTGCCAGCTAAATAAGAGATTCTAACTACTGAAGGCTCTAACTACTAGTAGGCATGTGGTTAGCAAAGGAAAGATTTTGTGGCAGAGCAAACAATGTATTAGGCGGATTTTACTTTAATCAAGTGAGAACCAGGAAGATTATATAATCACCAGTAATAAATCTCCATTCAGTTCGTCCGCTAGCGCTAATACTCCAAACCTCCAACACTGCTAATTATTAACCTCTAACTTCCATCACTGCTGACTACTCACTCCCAATTTCCATCACTTCTGGCTGTTCACCTTCAACTGCTAGTCCGACCACCCACAGAGTCTCTTACAGGGTGCACACAGTGCTGTCAGAGTTATTAATGCAGAGTGAAACATAGCGCTGCCAACATACAAACACGTACAACAGCCTACTTACAACTGCAATGGCGCTTCTGGGCTTGGACCGTATCGGTTTGACCTTGGCAACTGGATCACCACGGCCTGGTCAGATGAGTCCTGATTTCAGCTGGTAAGATCTAATGATAGGGTTCGAGTGTGGTGCGAATCCTACGAAGCCATGGGCTCTAGTTGTCGACAAGGCACAGTGCAAGCTAGTGGTGGTTCCCTAATGTGGTGGGCTGTCTTTACATTGATTGGACTGGTTTCTCTGGATCTTCATCTATTTGGAGGCCATTTACAGCCATTCATGAACGTCATATTCCTAAGCAAATATAGAATTTTGATGGATGACAATGCGTCATGTAACGGTGCTGCAGTTGTGAGTGACAGGTCTGAAGAACATTCTGGACAATTCGAGCGAATGGTTTGGCTACCCAGATCGTCCGACATGAATCTCATCGAACATTTATGGAACACAATCGAGAGGTCGGTTCGTGCACAAACTTTAGCGCCGGCAACACTTTCGCAATTACGGACTGCTACAGAGGTAGCGTGGCTAAGTATTTCTGCACTAGACTTAGAGATTTGTTGAGTCCATGCCACATCGAGTAAGTGCACTACGCCGGTCAAAACGAGGTCCGATTCGATATTAGGAGGTGTCCCATGATTTTTGTCACCTTACTCTAGCTTATTGTAACTGTTTGTCAGTTCTATGACCAACTCAGCTATATGTCAATTTTTCAGCATGAAGTGTGAGGCTTGCAGGTAATGTGTTACATAGAAGGCATCACTTACAGCATTTTGCAAAAACATTATTACAGACTGACACATGTTGCACAGGCTTTGTATAGCGCTATGTGCAAGTGAGAATTATTCTTGTAATATTGGTTATATTCCACGATTGTAATAAAGATTTTATTTAAACACGCATGCTTACAGATTTTAGTTTACGTTTCACTATTAAACAGTATTAAATTGCAATCAATACTCACGACTTTCTGCTTCCTCCTGCATTCATAGTGTTCTTCCACACACAGGTGCTCGATTCTTTTAACGTTCCACTTCACCACCACTGGATATATATGTACGTTTTCATTTTGTGTCGATGCACATACATCTCGTGTAGTTTATTTTGATGTCGTAAGATGAGATTTCAGCCTCCATACTAACCCATCTCGTGGTCTTCAGCGGTCAAATTTCTGTTGGTCATACTCTTTCCTATCTGTTGAACCTATTCTTAGTCTCGGTCATCCTCTACACATTCGGTTTGTCGGTCTATCTTGAGCTACGCTACGTGATCAAAAGTATCAGGACACCTGGCTGAAAATGACAAGTTCATGCCGCCCTCTATCGGTAATGCTGGAATTCAGTATTGTGTTGACCAACCCTTAGTTTTGATGACAGCTTCCACTTTCATAGGCACACGTTCAATCAGGTGTTGGAAGGTTTCCTGGGGAATGGCAGCCCATTCTTCACGAAGTGCTGCACTGAGGAGAAGTATCGATGTCGGCGTTCCAGAACATCTCAAAGGTATTCTATTTTCTATAGGAATCAGGTCAGGACTCTATGACGGCCAGTCCATTACAGGGATATTATCGTCGTGTAACCACTCCGTCACAGATCGTGCTTATGATCAGGTGCTCGATCGTGCTGACAGATGCAATCGCCATCCCCGAATTGCTCTTCAACAGTGGGAAGCAAGAAGGTGCTTAAAACATCAATGTAGGCCTGTGCTGTGACAGTGACACGCAAAACAACAAGGAGTCCAAGCCCGCTCCATGAGAAATACGACCGCTCCATAACACTGCCGTCTCCGAATTTTACTGTTGGCACTACACACCCTGGCAAATGAGGTTCAATGGGCATTCGCCATACCCACATTCTGCCATCGGGTCGTCACATTGTGTACTATGATTCGTCACTCCACACAGTGTTTTGCCACTGTTCAATCGTCCAATGTTTACGCTCCTTACACCAAGCGAGGCGTCGTTTGGCATTTACTGGTGCGATGTGTGGCTTATGAGCAGCCGCTCGACCATGAAATCGAAGTTTTCTCACCTTCTGCCTAACTGTCGTAGTACTGGCAGTAGAACCTGATGCACTTTGGATTTCCTGTGTGATGATCTAGATAGATAACTGCTTATTACGCATTACGTATGTTCAAGCTGGTGGAGGCTTTGTATTGGTGTGTGGCGCGTACAGTTGAGTGATGTGGGACGCCTGATACGTATTCATACGACTCTGATAGGTGAGTCCGCCGCTCGTGGTCGTGCGGTAGCGTTCTCGCTTCCCACGCCCGGGTTCCCGGGTTCGATTCCCGGCGGGGTCAGGGATTTTCTCTGCCTCGTGATGACTGGGTGCTGTGTGCTGTCCTTAGGTTAGTTAGGTTTAAGTAGTTCTAAGTTCTAGGGGACTGATGACCATAGATGTTAAGTCCCATAGTGCTCAGAGCCATCTGAACCATTTCTGATAGGTGACACGTACATAAGCATCCCGTCTGATTATCTGCATCCATTCATGTACATTGTGCGTTGGGCAGTTTCTGCAGGACAATGCGAAACCCCACGCGTCCAGAAATGCTACAGAGTGGTTACAGGAACACCCTTCTGAGTTTAAACACATCCAACAAATTCCCCAGATAAGAACGTGATTGAGCATATAAACGTATCTGGGATGCCTTGCAACGTGCTGTTCAGAAGAGATCTCCACTTCGTCGTACTCTTATAGGTTTATGGACAGCTGTGCAGGATTCATGGCGTAATTCCATGCAGGACCATTTCAGACAGAAGTCGAGTCCATGCCACGACGTTTTGAGGCACTTCTGAGAACTAGCTGGGTCCAGCACAATATTAGGCATGTATACCGGTTTCTTTGGCTCTTCACTGTAGAATGGAAACACACACACACACACACACACACAAACACACACACACACACACACACACACACACACTGGAATAAAAGAACGCACAGAAAATTAGTGGCCAGCGAGCGCCGCGGTAACGTGTACAAGGCGCGGAGTGCTACTTACGAGGCAGGCAGCACACCGCGCCCTGTACGCGTTACGAGAAAAATTGTGGACGAGCCCATTACAACTCTAAGTAAGCCTCTATTCTATTCTTTTCTAAACTGTTCATCGTCTATGGTTACACTTCAGATAAATACCTTCAGACAAGATTTACTAACTCTTAAATCTATATTTCACATTAAAAAATTTCTCTTCTTCAGAAAAGCTTTCCCTGTCATTGCCAGTGACATTTTATATCCTCTCTACTTCGGCCCTCATCAGTTATATTGCTGCCCAAATACCAAAACATATTTTCTACCTTAAGTGCCTCGTTTTCTAATCTAAATCCCTCGGCTTCCCCTCACTTAATTCGGCTGCATTACATTATCCTCGGTTTGCTATTGTTGATGCTCATTTTGTATTCTGATTTTAGGATATTGTCCATTCCGTTCAACTGTTCCTCCAATACCTTTCCTGTCTCTGCAGAATTACAACGTCATCGGCAAACTTCAGGGCTTTTATTTCTTCTCCCTGAACTTTAATTTCTACTCCAGATTTTTATTTTGTTTTCCTTACTGCTTGCTCAATGTGCAGATGAATAACACTGGCGATAGGCTATAACGCTGTCTCATTCCCATTTCAACCACTGCTTTCCATTCATGCCTTTCGACTCCTGTTACTGGTGTCTGGATTCCGTACAAGTGGTAAATAGCCTTTCATTTCTTTCGTTTCTTATATTTTACTCTCGCCATCTTCGTAACTTCCAAGAGAGGATTCATATCGACATTGTCAAAAGCTTTGTCTTTGCCTACAAATACTAGAGACGTAAGTTTCCCTATCCTAATCCAAGAGAAGTATTAAGGTTACTATTGTTTCACGTGTTCTTATATTGCTCCGGAATCCAAACTGATCTTCCCCGAGGTCGGCTTCTACCAGTTTTTCCATTTTTCTGTAAAGAATTCATCTTACTATTTTCCATCCACATCTTATTAAACTGACATTTCGGTAACAGGTATTAAACTGTCAGCACCTGCTTTCTTTGGAATTGGAATTATTACACTTTCCTTCAGGTCTGAGGGTATTTCGCCTGTCTCATTCATCTTCTCACCAGGTGGAATAGTTTTGTCATCGCAGTTTCTCCCAAGGTTAGCAGTAGTTCTGACGCAATGTCGTCTGCTACAGGATCCTTGTGTCGACTTAGATCGCTTAGCTCTCCGCTAAATTCTTCTCGCAGTTCATTTGCCTTGTACAGAGCCTCTTTATGCTACTTCCGTCTTTTCAGTTTTCCCTTCTTTGCTTATTGATTTTCATACGGCTACTTATTATACCTGTCCATCTGAAGTATCAAACTAAAGCTGACGCCGCACATCTTGTGAATGACTTCCTTTAGGGTAACAACATCGCTCAACAAGAGTGGCCACCATATTCTCCAGACATGATCCCTATCGAACATGCCTGGGATGGATTGAATAAGGCTGATTATGGACGACACCACCCACCAACCACTCTGAGGATCTACCCAGAATCGCCGTTGAGGAGTGGAACAATCTGGACTAACAGTGCCTTGATGAACTTGTGAATAGTATGCCACAACGAATACAGGCATCCATCAATGTAAGAGGACGTGCTACTGGGTTACCGGTGTGTACAGCAATCTGGACCACCACCTCTGAAGATCTCGCTGTATGGTGGTACAACATGCAATGTGTGGTTTTCATGAGCAGTAAAAATGCTGGAAATTATGTTTATGTTGATCTCTATTCCAGTTTCCTCTACAGGTTCAGAAACTCTCTAAACCGAGGTGATGCAAAACTTTTTTTGATTTGTGTAGATACTATACGTGATCCAGTATTAGAACCAGAATTTAAAAGAGTTTTGGAAGAGGTAAGATCAGGTAAGACAAAAGAGATGGATAACATTCCATCAGAATTTCTGAATACGTTGGGTAAAGTGGCTACAAAACGACTTTTCACGTTGGTATATAGAACCTATGGTCTGGCGATATACCATCAGACTTCCACACATTTCCGAAGGCTGAAAGAGCTGACAAGTACGAGAATTATTGCACAATTAGCTTAACAGGTCATTCATCCAAGTTGGTGACAAGAAAAATATACAGAAGAACGGGAAAGAAAACTGAGGATGTATTAGCTGACGATCAGTTTGGCTACAGGAGATGTAGAGGCACCATAGACCAGTTCCGACGTTGCGGTTGATAATGCAAGCGAGACTAAAGAAAAATCAAGACAGGGTCATAATATTTGTCGACCTGGAAAAAGCGTTCAACAGTGTAAAGTGGTGCAAGATGTTCTAAGTTCTGAGGAAAGTAGGGAGTAAGCTATGTATGAGAGCCAAAAGGAAACAAAAAGAGTTGTAGACCAAGATTGAACTGCTCGGGTCAAAAAGGTTGTAAGACAAGGATGTAGACTTTCGCCCCTACTGTTCAATCTATACATCGAAGAAGCAATGATAGAAATAAAAGAAATGTTCAACATTGGAATTAAAATTTAAGGTGAAAGGATATCGGTGATAAGATTCACTGATGACATTGTTGACCTCAGTGAAAGTGAAGAAAAATTGTAACATCTGATGAAATGAATGAAGTGTCTAATGAGGAAATCAGAGGAAATCGAAGAAAGACAAAGGTAGTGAGAAGTAGTAGAAATGATAACAGTAAGGAACTTAACATCAGGACTGACAGTCACGAATTAGATGAAGTTACGGAATGCCACTATTTAGGCCGCAAAACAACTAATGAAGGACGTAGCAAAAGCATACTAGCAATGGCAAAAAGGGCATTCCTAACCAAGAGAGGTCTGCTAGTATCAAGCATACGCCTTAATTTGAGGACGAATCTTCTGAGAACGTGTTTTTGGAGCACAGCATTGTATGCTGGTGAAACATGGATTGTGGGAAAACTTTAACAGAAGAGAATCGAAACATTTGAGATGTGGCGCTGCACACAAATGTTGAAAATTAGGTGCACTGATAAGTTACAGAGTGAGGAGGTTCTGCACAGAATGAAAGAAGAAAGTAATATGTTGAAAACGCTGACAAGAAGAAGCGCCAGGTTAATAGGACATCTGTTAAGACACCAGGGAATAAGTTCCATGGTACTAGTGGGAGGTATAGAGGGTAAAAATTGTAAAGGAAGACAGGGATTAGAATAAATCCAGCAAATAATTAAGGTCGTAGGTTCGAAGTGCTCATAGCAGGATGCATCAAACATTCAGAACACTAATGATAAACGAGAAAAAAATACTATAGCACCATGGCGACTGTTACGTTGTCGCGAAAAATTATGTCCGACATTGGTTCATCAGTGACAAATTTATCAAAGTATTGCCTCAGGGACGTGTGACAGGGCCGCTCTTATCCTCTACTGGACAGTCGGAAACATTCTGAAAATATTTTAAGGACATCGCAGTGTAGGCTATGCTAACAAACAGTTGTTAAGAATAAAATTCCATACGTTGATCCGTTTCAGAGTTAATTAGCACTGAAGTTAGACAATCAGGCCCGTTGCGCGAGCAAATTTAAGCTGCCCGCCTGACAAAATCAGTGCCAATTGCCGGCCGCGGTGGTCTAGCGGTTCTGGCGCTGCAGTCCGGAGCCGCGGGACTGCTACGGTCGCAGGTTCGAATCCTGCCTCGGGCATGGGTGTGTGTGATGTCCTTAGGTTAGTTAGGTTTAAGTAGTTCTAAGTTCTAGGGGACTTATGACCTAAGATGTTGAGTCCCATAGTGCTCGGAGCCATTTGAACTCAGTGCCAATTGTTCTCATACCGTAGATGATATCGCACGTGGCTGCTCAACCTTTGGCTCGGTTTCGGTCCTTACTACTGCCACACGCCCATTTCAGTTTTTGTATCGCTCTCTTGTTCGGTTTGAGGAAACCAAACGATTAAAATGTTTGACGACACCGAAACTGGATGTTCGCTTAAATCTGTGCGCGCAACTGCCTGATTCGCGAACTTCAATGCCAAATGACTTGACACAGGAGCAACGAATCGAATTCTTTTCTTACCAATTAGTTCTCTGCATAAGAAACTTCCTGACAAATTAAAACTGTGTGCCGGACCGAGACTCGAAATCGGGACCTTTGCCTTTCGCGGGCAAGTGCTCTACCAATTGAGCTACCCAAGCACGACTCACGCCCCGTCCTCACAGCTTTACTTCTGCCAGTACCTCGTCCCCTACCTTCCAAACTTTGTGAGGACGGGGCGTGAGTCGTGCTTGGGTAGCTCAGTTGGTAGAGCTCTTGCCCGCGAAAGCCAAAGGTCCCGAGCTCGAGTCTGTCCGGTACACAGTTTTAATCTGCCAGGAAGTTTCATCTCAGCGCACACTCCGCTGCTGAGTGAAAATCTCATTCCAGTTCTCTGCATAGTCTCCCCTACAGATACCCTTACTAGTTTTTCTGACTGTTCGTGACCTCGCTGTATACTGTATATACATAAATCATATGACGACAGGATGCACAGCAACCAGCGGCTGTTTCCTGGCAAAGCTGTGGTGTACTGCAAGGTACCATCGTTGGGTAGCTGTAGTAGGATACAAGCTGACAGAGAACATTCCTATTTACTTTGATGAATGGCAGCTTAATCTAAATGTAGATAAATGTAAGCTCATACAGATAACGAATAAAAGTAATCCTTTAATGTTCCAGTACAGTGTTAGTAGTCTGCTGCTTAACATAGTCACTCCAATTAAGTATATAGGCGTAGTTTTATAATGTGATAAGAAAATGGAACGTGCATGTGGCAACAGTTGTGGAGAAGGTGAGCGGTCAGCTTCGGTTTATCGGGGGAATTTTTAGGAAAGTTTAGCGCGTGTATAAAGTAGATCGCGTATAGAATGCAAGTGTGACTAGTTCATCAGTATCATCGAGTTTTTGGGACTACCACCAGGTCGGATTCTAGAAACACATCCAAGCAATTCAGAGGCGGCGCGCTTGATTTGTTACCGGTTATTTCGACCAATACGAGATAATTATGGAGATGAACATAAATGGGAATCTCTTGCGTGAAGACGACGTTCTTTTCGTGGAACACTGGCACGAAAATTTAAAGAACCCATATTTTTCACTCTGAGTGTAGAACGGTCCTTCTGCCGCCAAAGTACATGTCGCATAAGGATTACGAACATAAGGTAACAGCGATTACAGCTCGTACGGAGGTGAGACAGCTAAGACAGACCACCCAAGATATATCAATAATGTTCACAATCTCCGACTCGATGGGAATAATTGCGCCTCACGACCGTGATGTAATCCAGGACAGAAAGAAGGTCATCATCCATCGTAATGTCATCTGTCCCTCTTATTGGTTCAAATGGCTCTGAGCACTATGGGACTCAACTGCTGAGGTCATTAGTCCCCTAGAACTTGGAACTAGTTAAACCTAACTAACCTAAGGACATCACAAACATCCATGCCCGAGGCAGGATTCGAACCCGCGACCGTAGCGGTCTTGCGGTTCCAGACTGCAGCGCCTTTAACCGCACGGCCACTTCGGCCGGCTCCTCTTATTGCGTTGCAGTTTTAGAGTTCATGTGACAGTGCCCGTACTATACGTGCGTTATAAGTAGTCATGTAGATTTAAAGTAATTATAAAAACACTCTTCCCAATCTAATTCAGCTATGTACTAACTTTTTTCAACCTTCTCGAATACTTATAACACACAGACAGTAGCTGCACAGTCAACTGAAATCTATATCTACAATGCAATAAAAGAGACAGATGACACTGCGACCGTTGCTGACCTCCTTTCTCTCCTGGATATCCAGAATGAATAAACTATCATGTTTCTTTCGTGTACAGTCGATGAATTACGATACGGTTTTTTCCCTGATGGGTCAACGTACCCTTTTCTATAGCTATCGAAAGAAGTTTTTAAGAGAACTTCAACGACATCACATGTGTGGGACAAATAGCGTCAAAATAGTAGGTCCGCAAACCACAGTCGTGCCATCAGGAGAAGAGGTTCCACAAACATCTGCCCTGGTATACCGAATGTAAGCAAACACGTAACCCAGCTCTGTTACTTGTGTCTACCTGTACGTCTGAAGCCCATCACATGTCCCAAATACCACCCAGGTACATACAAGTCTAAAAAAATATTTTAACATCTCTTCGACTCTTGTTTCATTGCGAATGCACAAATATCGTCCGAACTCCTACAGGAAAGAATAGGTGGTGACAGAAATTGTGTGTGTTAGCAGTGCCTCTGCCACACTCAGCACAGCTGTTAGGATGTGACAGAAAAAGGGCTACGTGTGCTAGCGCCGTAGAATTCACGCTGCGCTGCGGCTTGCAGCAGGTGGAGCGGAGAAGCACAGGCAGCCTATTTGAGTACAGAGTTTAATGGTCGACAAACGTTGCATTGCAGCGCGCGACAAGTTGGAGTTTTGTGTCGATCAGCGATTGTGTCCTCATTCCGAAGAGGTTAAAGCAACGGCTCATGAAAAGCGGCAAATCCGGTTTCAAGTCCTGATCTTACAGAAAATTTCAGCTTTCACTGCTTTGCATTAACAGAATGCCCTGTGCGGCTAGCTGTCACGATTTTCCATACATCCTTTCTTTCCTGCATTTCATGTGCGCATGTTTGCAGCCATTATCAGATGTAAACGTTACAGCAGCAACATCTAGACGCTTAGGTAATGGCACCGACCTCCTCGGGAACTCCGAACGGTGTCATTTCGTGACATTGGTTTAAAACACGAACATGCCAATAACAGAACGAGATGAAAGAAATGTGTCAAACATGGGTGGTCTTTCTTGCGTTGTAGACAGTAACAGGAATTGTGCATTACCACGCGTCTCTCGACACAGCGCCGAGTCCTCCCTCGGGCATGGGTGTGTGTGTTTGTCCTTAGGATAATGTAGGTTAAGTAGTGTGTAAGCTTAGGGACTGACCTTCGCAGTTAAGTCCCATAAGATTTCAGACACATTTGAACATTTTTCTCGGCACAGCGATTAGGGTGTGACATACAAAGACTGCAACGTGTGCCGGCGGCGCTGCGTTTACGCTGCGCTGCGACTCGCAGCAGGTGCAACACAGTAGAGTAGGGCAGGCAGCCGTGGCGTCGCCTCGTGACGCGCTGCCCCGGGCGCTCGGCCTGCGCCAGACGGCCCCGGTAACAAAGGCCGCTGCGACAATGGGCTCTGGGGGGGGGGGCGTCCAGCCCACCCCTGCAACCTGCAGAACCGCGGGCGACGCGAGCCGCCGCGCGCGGCTACTGTGTCTCTGACTCCGCTTTGTCGCTGTCCGTGTCTCTTACGGTGTATTACGTGTCGGGCCGCTCTAACCGACCTGAAAAGTCTGTTAGCTGTGATACTAAAAACCTCACTGATGTCACGAAAACAAGGAAACTATTGATTCTGAAGTTAAAATCTTCTGGGTTATTAGGCCGCGTCATGTTTCTTCTAAAATGATCAAAGTTTCGACCGCTCTGCTGGGATCATCCTCAGGATCTTCGACGGTATCCACTACTGCCAGAACACTTTATTTATTTATTTATTGTTCCGTGGGACCAAATTAAGGAGAAGTCTCCATGGTCATGGAACGAGTCAATACATGAAATTATAACACGATATTAGAAACAGATAAAACGAAATATAAAAAAAACATATTCAGGTGACAAGTCGTAAGTTTAAATAAAGAAAATCAACAATGTAACACTGGAATTTGCTTAATTTTTTAGCTCTTCCAGGAGCTCCTCGACAGAATAGAAGGAGTGAGCCATGAGGAAACTCTTCAGTTTAGACTTAAAAGTGTTTTGGCTACTGCTAAGATTTTTGAGTTCTTGTGGTAGCTTATTGAAAATGGATGCAGCAGATTACTGCACTCCTTTCTGCACAAGAGTCAAGGAAGTGCATTCCACATGCAGATTGGATTTCTGCCTAGTATTAACTGAGTGAAAGATGCTAACTCTTGGGAATAGGCTAATATTGCAAACAACAAACGTCATTAAAGAAAATATATACTGTGAGGGCAATGTCAGAATTCCCAGACCACTGAATAGGGGTCGACAAGAGGTTCTAGAACTTACACCACACATAGCTCGAACAGCCCGTTTTTGAACCAAAAATATCCTTTTTGAATCAGAAGAATTACCCCAAAACATAATACCATACGACACAAGCGTATGAAAATATGCGAAGTAGACTACTTTTCGTGTTGAAGTGTCACTTATTTCAGATACTGTACTAATGGTAAATAAAGCAGCATTTAGTTTCTGAACAAGATCCTGGACATGGGCTTTCCACAACAGCTTACTATCTATCCGAACGCCTAGGAACTTGAACTGTTCCGTCTCGCTTATAATATGCCCTATTCTGTCTAATCAAAAAATCGGTTCTTGTTGAACTGTGAGTTAGAAACTGTAAAAACTGAGTTTTATTGTGATTTAGCATGAAATTATTTTCCACAAGCCACGAACTTATTTCATGAACTACATTATTTGATAGTGTTTCAATATTACACACAAGATCCTTCACTACCAAGCTGGTGTCATCAGCAAACAGAAATATTTTTGAATCACCTGCAATAATAGAAGGCATATCATTTATATAAATAAGAAACAGCAGTGGCCACAGCACCGACCCTTGGGGAACGCCCCACTTAACACTGCCCCATTGGGACTGAACATTACTACCACTCACAATATTGCGGAGAATTACGTTCTGCTTTCTGTTCTTAAAGTAAGAGGCGAATCAATTGTAAGCTACTCCCCTTACTCCATAATGGTCCGACTTCTGCAGTAATATTTTGTGGTCAACACAGTCAAAAGAAATCGTTAAATCAAAGAAAACACCTAGCGTTCGCAACCTTTTATTTAATCCATCCAAAACCACACAGAGAAAAGAGAATATAGCATTTTCAGTTGTTAAACCATTTCTAAAACCAAACTGTACAACTGACAGCAAATTATGTGAATTTAAATGCTCCAGTAACCTTGTATATACAACCTTCTCGATAACTTTAGCAAACACCGATGGCATAGAAATAGGTCTAAATATGTCAACATTATCGATGTCTCCCTTTTTATAAAGTGGCTTCACTACCGAGTACTTTAATCGGCCAGGAAACCGACCGCACCCAAAGGAAAAATTATAGATATGGTTAAGTACTGGGCTACCATACATAGAACAATACTTCAGTATTCTGCTAGATACCCCGTCATATCCATGAGAGTTCTTGGTCTTTAGTGATTTAATTATTAACTCAATCTCTCTCTTGTCAGTATCATGGAGGAGCATTTCAGGTAACAGTCTCGGAACACTTTTTTCTAAGAGCGCTATATGATTCCCTGTTGGAACTAGGTTTCTATTTAGTTCACCTGCTATATTCAGAAAGTGATTATTAAATACTGTACATATATGCGACTTATCAGTAACACGGACATTCCCACTACGCACTGATTCTATATCCTCGACCTGTCTCTGCAGACCAGCCACTTCCTTTACGACTGATCATATGGTTTTAATTTTATCCTGAGACTTAGCTATTCTGTCTGCATACCACATACTTTTTGCCTTCCTAATAACATTTTTAAGCAACCTACAATACTGTTTTTAATGGGCTGCTGCATTTACATTTTGACTGTTTCTAACGTTTTGATATAATTGCCACTTTGTTCTACAAGTTATTCTTATCCCTCTAGTCAGCCACCCAGGCTGCCTGTTTGTGCTAGTACCCTGTTTTGAAAGTTCTAACGGAAAGCAACTTTCAAAGAGCACGAGAAAAGTCTTGAGAAAAGCATTATATTTATCGTCTACTGCATCAGCGCTACAAACATCTTGCCACTCTTGTTCCTTAATAAGGTTTACAAAGGTCTCTACAGCAACTGGATCAGTTTTTCTAAGCAGCTGATGACTATATTTAACACGTGTTGCAGCACAAAAATCTTTTAGAGTTAAAATTTATGCATCATGATCTGAAAGGCCATTCACCTTTCTGCTAAAAGAATGCCCTTCTAGTAATGAGGAATGAACAAAAATGTTGTCTATGGTTGTTCTACTGTTCCCTTGCACTCTCGTTGGAAAGAATACGGTTTGCATAATATTATATGAATTAAGGAGGTCTACCAGCATCCTATTCCTTGCACAATCACTTATACAATTAATATTGAAGTCACCACATATAACTAACTTTTTGTATTTCCTATAAAGTGAACCAAGAACCTCCTCTAGCTTTAGCAAAAATGTTGTGAAATCGGAGTCTTGGGATCTATAAATAACAACAGTTAGAAGCTTAGCTGCATTAAATTTAACCACACCTGCACAACATTCAAACACCTTTTCAGTGCAGTACTTTGAAACATCAATTGACTCAAATGGGATGCCGTTTTTCACATACATGGCTACTCCCCCACACTGCAAAGAGCTCCTCGAAAAGCTGCCAGCCAACCTGTATCCTGGTAAAGGAAGCCTCTGAATTATCTCCTTATTTAAGAAGTGTTCAGGTATACCAATAATTTCAGAGTGAACATCTATAAGCAGTTCACTAACTTTATCTCTAATACCTTGTATATTTTGATGAAATATACTAATTCCCTCATAACTCGGATACCTAAGCTTTGTCAAAAGTGGTTCCTTTGTTAGAGAGACTTCCCTTAAGCAGGAATACCTATCAGCTGACTTCAATCTAAAAAAGGTGCAGCTGTAATAGCCACTACTGCAGCAATTTTCGCATGAGTGATCCCACCAACCCCACCTATGCTGTCACCTATAAGCTTTGCCAACCTCCCTTTCCCATACTTTTTGAGGTGCAGGAAATGTCTAGTGAAACCCGTTCTGCTGATAGACTCCACCGACACCACTAAAATGTGACCCATGCTTTCTGTCATCAGCGCACCCCCAAGTCTCATGTTATTACGCCTGACGGCTGTATTATGATGAGGCCGATCGTGACGCTGAAACAGTTCCACGAAATGCACATTCGTGTTGCCAGTCTGAGTGGCTATCTTTTCCAGGTCACTATCTATGTCATACTCCCCACCCCTATCAATACTATTACCAGCCCCACCCACAATCACTACCTGATCCTCTTTAGTAAAATCCCTACATAACCCCCCTATGTTAACAGTCACCTGAGCCAACCCTGCATTAGGCTTCATAATGCTGGTGACCTGGTACCCACTCCCCAGCACTTCCTGCAACTGCTGGCCTACACCTCTGCCATGAGAACTACCTAACAGCAGAATCTTCTTCTTCCTCTTCGACTTTGCAACTGTTCTAGGCACAGTAACTACTGAGGTCTGCTGCATACTTCCTATATCTACAGCTACTAGAGATTCCTCTCCACTAGACTCTGACAGTTGGTCATATCTATTGTAAACACCAATGGTAAAACTATCTGAAAATCTTCTTCTCCTAGCAGATCTCCTGCCAACAGCCAGCTCCCATTCCCCAACCCCCTTCTCCCTCCTCATCCTATCTAGCTCCTCCTGTGCGTTTTTCAACTGCACCTGAAGGGCACAGATATTACGCTCCTGCTCCTCTATCAACTTACTCTTGCTACATAACCTGCAGTTACAGGAGAGGATCTCACCAGAATGCCCACTGGCTTCCCCACTGCATTCTGCCCAGTGAAAATACTTCGAACAAGTCTCACACCGCAATCCACTACTCACGAACCTACGGCAAAGCCCACACTTCTCACGCATGGTAAAATTTTACTTTTTCTAAGTTCCGCGACTACAATAAGAAGATGTTAAAAAACCTGACTACAATAATCACAAACTTACTCTACAAGGGAAGTAACTACTATTATTAACAGTATTAATAAACAACAAACGTGAATATAACAAAAGATTATACAGAAAGAGAATCAAACGTCTAATGACACCAATAACCCAGAAGATTTTAACTTCAGTGACAACGGCCTCGAAAGCCTGCAGACTTACATAATTATTGACTCGTCTGACCTGTAAAAACATTCCAGTTTCGATGTGATTCCTTGGTATCCTCGTAAATTACTTACAGGGTGAAAAGCATTTAAACCGACAAACTCTGGAAGGTTTTAGGAGACATCAAAACAAACATTTTTCCCTAATGTCATTTTTTTCCTATGAGGATTATTTAAACCGATGGAGGCTATATTACGCTCTTCGGTTGTTAGAGGCCGTATTACGATCTTCAGTTGTTACAGGGCGTATTACGCTCTTAATTTGTAGGCAACTGCTGTCCACCAATGTAGTAGTGCATTGTCTCTGTTTACTAATGGAGCGATACACCTGGAGAGAATATAGTGATATGGTTGGTGCGTACTACGTAGCTCACCACAACGGACGTGCTGTTCAGCCGGTTTATCAACAACAATATCCTAATCGCCGTATCCCACATCATAAGACCTTTGCTTCTGTGTACCAACGTCTGCGTGAGACCGGATCATTTAGCAGATTACCTGGACAGGGACGCCGTCGCACGGTAAGAATGCTGCAATTTGAGGAAGCTGTCTTGCAGCATGTGGAGCGGGTTCCTTCAATCTGCACTCGTGAAACTGCACGTAACATGGGGACGAATCAGACGAATGTAAGAACAGTCCTTCGAGAGCAATTATTACCTCCATTTCACTTTCAGCGTCTCCACAATCTGGAACCAGTTGATTATCCACCCAGAGCACAGTTTTCGTAGTGGTACCCGGAACAGTGTGAAATGCATCCTACATTTCCATCCTCTGAGTTGTTTACCGATGAACCAACGTTTCGGGCGTGATGGAGTCTTCAACATGCAGAATTCGCATGTTTGGAGTGATGCCAGGCACTATTACAATTTTTCTCGCCAGAGCATTGCCAGAATTGCTGGAAGACGTCCCGCTCCCTACAAGACAGCGCATGTGGTTCCAACATGACGGGGCGGCGGCACATTTCAGTCGTCGTGTGCGTGGATTCCTGGACCGACGGTTCCCAGAAACGTGGATTGGCAGAGGTGGTCCGGTACCATGGCCTGGTCGATCCCCAGATATGTCCCCTCTGGACTTTTCTGTGCGGTGAGAGATGCGCATCCTTGTTTACGCAGCACCTGTTGCATGAGAAGAGGATCTGGTTGCCAGAATAGCAGCATCAGCAGGAACAATTCAGGATACTCCTGGGATATTTGCCCGTGTCTGACGGTGTAACTTTTATTTACGTGTCAATGGAGGCATTTTTGAAAATCTGCTGTAATTGAAATTGGGTTGTGTTAATGTGTTTTCTCTTGGCCATAAGAAATGGAAAAGTGTTTGTTGGTTCAATTAATTTGCCGCCAGATAAATATTTCTCCACCGGTTTAAATACTCCTCACAGGAAAAAAAAGGCATTAGGGAAAAATATTTGTTTTGATGTCTCCTGCAACCTCCCAGAGTTTGTCGGTTTAAATACTTTTCACCCTGTATAATGTGACACAGGAGAACTGTGTACCAAGTAAGAACTATACAATGAGGGGACAAAAGCCATGGGATAGAGATATGCTCATATACAAATGTCTGTAGTGTGAGTTAGCGACCATCGCGCTCTCATTTAAATGTATAGCCCAAAGAGTCAGTGTACAGGAATTGTGCAACGAACCCTGTCGTCCAGGACCGCGTGCCACATAGGGCGCAGATTCACTACGAGATGGGGAAACTCAGAGGTGTCTACTGAGGCACGTAGTGTGCGAGTGAGACAGACGAAAACGTGGGTCATAGAGAAACCCAGTAGAAGCCATTGGTGGCTGAAGAGACGTAGCAGTGTTAAAGATGGGGTACCTAAGATCGGCCATAAAGTGAAACATTTATGGAAGCTACACTACTGGACATTAAAAATGCTACACCACGAAGATCACATGCTACAGACGTGAAATTTAACCGACATGGAGAGGATGCTGTGTTATGCAAATGATTATCTTTACAGACCATTCACACATGGTTGGCGCCGGTGGCGACACCTACAACTTGCTGACATGAGGAAAGTTTCCAACCGATTTCTCATACACAAACCGTAGTTGTCCGGCGTTGCCTGGGGAAACGTTGTTGTGATGCCTCGTGTAAGGAGGAGAAATGCGTACCATCACGTTTCCGACTTTGATAAAGGTCGGATTGTAGCCTATCGCGATTGCGGCTTATCGTATCGCGACATTGCTGCTCGCGTTGGTCGAGATCCAATGACTGTGAGCAGAATATGGAATCGGTGGGTTCAGGAGGGTAATACGGAACGCCGTGCTAGATCCCAACGGCCTCGTATCACTAGCAGTCGAGATGACAGCCATCTTATCCGCATGGCTGTAACGGATAGTGCAGACACGTCTCGATCCCTGAGTCAACAAATGGGGACATTTGCAAGACAAGAACCATCTGCAGGAACAGTTCGACGACGTTTGCAGCAGCATGGACTATCAGCTCGGAGACAATGGATGCGGTTAACCTTGACGCTGCATCACAGACAGGAGTGCCTGCGATGGTGTACTCAACGACAGTCCTTGGTGCACGAATGGCAAAACGTAATGTTTTCGGATGAATCCAGGTTCAGTTTACAGCATCACGATGGTCGCATTCGTGTTTGGCGACATCGCGGTCAACGCAAATTGGAAGCATGTATTCGTCACCGCCATACTGGCGTATCACTCGGCGTGATGGTAGGGGTGCCATTGGTTACACGTCTCGGTCACCTCTTGTTCGCACGGACGGGACTTTGAACAGTGTACATTACATTTCAGATGTGTTACGACCCGTGGCTCTACCCTTCATTCGATCCCTGCGAAACACTACATTTCAGCAGGATAATGCACTACCGCATGTTTCAGGTCCTGTACGGGCCTTTCTGGATACAGAAAATGTTCGACTGCTGCCCTGGCCAACACATTCTCCAGATCTCTCACCAACTGAAAACGTCTGGTCAATGGTGACCGAGCAACTGGCTCGTCACAATACGCCAGTCACTACTCTTGATGAACTGCGGTATAGTGTTAAAGCTGCATGGGTAGCTGTACCTGAATGCTAAAACCTGAACGCTTTGATTGTAGGTTGTGTTGCAAAAATGAACGGCACAGAGACAGAAGTGATGGCACTTTCTGCAGGATTTGACCATCAATTTGGAGGGCAATGCTGAAGCACGTACAGTGCAAGCTGTTACTGATTTGTTTGACTGATGGGGCTGCTGAGTGATATACCACCTACAGCACTTCCCTGACTTAGGCCCTCGTAAGTTCAACTCGATTTCGAAACTGAAGGAAACATTTCACGGCATTCGCTTCAGAACTACCACAAATTCGTTAGGCAATAGATCGCGCCGCTCGAACCGTCAACACAACTGGCACTGCTAAGAGTATCTTACGACCTCCACATCGCTGGCAACGGGTTATACACAATGCTGCTGACTACTTTGAAGGTCAGTAAAACTTTGAAACACGTATCTATTTTGTTCGGGCTGTAAATCAATAGTTGCCACAACTGAAATTCCAACCCTCGTATATTTCTCTCCGTAAGTCTGTACTGGAACTCAAAACGTCCCATATGATGATAACATAATCTATTGAAACGGTTTTGGATATTCAGGGATTCCGAGACAACATCGCTGTGCCATATGGTGATGTGGTAGACTCAGGTGGACAGAGGATCAAATCTCAACTGAATATGTAGATCTGGGTTTCTATAACTTTCAGGAAATCGACTGAGGCTAATGTTAGCACGGTTCCTTTAGAAAAGGCAAGATGGGTTCATGGTCAGTCATTCCCAACTCAATCGTCGTCGAATGGTCGTTAAACTCGAACTCTTTAGGCAACAGTAAGAACACTGCTTTGGTATCTCGAGGACGAAGTAAATCTCTAGTAAGTATATCTACAAACGTACAACATATGGTTTTCTGCCTACAGAAAACATCACACAGTTTGAAATTGATTTAGAATAGTCAAGTTAGACAGTTCTCTAGCATGTACGTGAGAAAAATATAATAATATCAGCCTTTCCCGAAGCGCTTGTGCTTTCTCTAGGTTAGCGAGTTGCAATGTTTTTCCAGACTTTTAGAGCAATATTACTAAACACCTTTTTCAGCTACTAATAGTACCTGGAATGTCAGATCAGAGTAGCACCCTTGGCATTTATGAAGGCCTGAGCCCCGAATCTCTGTGGAGGGACGGTAGCTCATTCTTTCTCATGATCCGAAGTCAGAGAAGTAAACACGTGGAGCACTGGCGTCTACAGCGCCGATCTAAATGATTGCAGTTGTATTCCTCTGGGTTCAGTTCGGAATTCTAGGCGGGCCAGCCCATTTCAGGACTGTTATTGTGCACAGATCTTTTTCTCACAGATACTGCTTTATGACAGGATACACTGACATGCTGATGCTGGCCTTCATCGTATTTGAACAGTTTCTCTGCTTTAAGCATTTCACAGCTCTGTACAAATCGATCATGTCATTCACCATTTAGCAATACAGGGAACACACACTCATCACGGATGTCACCCCCAAATTGTAATACCATTCCCTCCGTACTTCACTTTTCGCACTATACGTGATGCCTGGTAACGTTCTTCAGACAGTCGCCAAACATCAGAATGGCACAGGGTATAGTGTGATTCTTTACTCAAAACCATTCGTTTCTAGTCATCCACTACCCAGTGGCGCCACTCTATACAGGACCTTAACATTGACTTTCACAGCTCTGTACAAATCGATCATGTCATTCACCATTTAGCAATACAGGGAACACACACTCATCACGGATGTCACCCCCAAATTGTAATACCATTCCCTCCGTACTTCACTTTTCGCACTATACGTGATGCCTGGTAACGTTCTTCAGACAGTCGCCAAACATCAGAATGGCACAGGGTATAGTGTGATTCTTTACTCAAAACCATTCGTTTCTAGTCATCCACTACCCAGTGGCGCCACTCTATACAGGACCTTAACATTGACTTTCACAGCTCTGTACAAATCGATCATGTCATTCACCATTTAGCAATACAGGGAACACACACTCATCACGGATGTCACCCCCAAATTGTAATACCATTCCCTCCGTACTTCACTTTTCGCACTATACGTGATGCCTGGTAACGTTCTTCAGACAGTCGCCAAACATCAGAATGGCACAGGGTATAGTGTGATTCTTTACTCAAAACCATTCGTTTCTAGTCATCCACTACCCAGTGGCGCCACTCTATACAGGACCTTAACATTGACTACATAAACGTGTGCCTTACCATCGGTGGTCAACCATTACATCTCATTCTTTTTAACACCCTACGCAGTCGTTATGCTGTCAGTAACATTTTGGCACTCACGACTGATTCCTTACGCTGTTTTCAAGCGATGTTTACAACCACCCTTGGCAATGATCGAGGGTCTCTGTGCGTCAGTCCATGAGGCCTGCACGATTTTGGCTGAGCTCCGTTTGTGGCTTTGGTTTTCCACTTCACATCACTAAGAATCGATTGGTCAGCTATAGAAGGGAGGAAATGTCATCGATAGCTCTTTTACTCGGGTGACATGCAATGACTGGCCCAGTCATTGACGGACTCATTCTGCTGTTGCTGATTCTCTACTGACATTACATTATTCCCGCCTCTTTTTATACTGATGAGTCCGCTTCTCGTGGGATGTAGTGGTCAGTTTCAAGTTACGAGGGCATTTCGAAAAGTTAAGATACAATGGCTCGCAGTCCTTAAATAGAACATTTATTTAAAAACATCAGTTACATTTAATTAATTGGATTATTTGTTATTTCTCGACATGATCTCCCCCGTTATCCAAACATTTGTTAAGTCAGTGCACAAGCTTTTGTATCCCACAGTTACAAAAGGTTGCCGCCTGTTGTCGGAACCACATTTCAACTTCATCTTTGATCTCTTCATCGTCGTGGAATGATTTTCCACCAAGATGTGACTTCAGGTAACGGAAGACATGGAAGTCGGTGGGCGCAAGGTCCGGGTTGTATGGTGGATGGTCCAATACGTCCCATTTCAATTGTTTGATTAGTGCTTTGTTTACGAGTGCTGTGTGAGGCCGAGCGTTGTCATGAAGCATGCGGACTCCATTTAACAGCATTCCCCTGCGTTTGTTTTGAATTGCCTTTCGAAGACGTTTCAAAGTCTGGCAATAAGCAGCAGCATAAATTGTCGTTCCAGGAAGCATAAATTCCAACTGATGAATGCCTTGTCTGTCCCAAAAAACAGAAGCCGTGATTTTCTTCGCTAAAATCGACGTTTGGCATTTCTTGGCTTTTGGTGAATTCGAATGGCGCTATTGCATTGATTGTTGCTTGGATTCAGGTGTATGGTGATAAACCTACGTCTCGTCACCTGTTACAATGTGATCAAGGAACTCATCACCTGCTTCTTCATAAGAGTGTGAGGAAGTCGAGTGTAAAGCCCATCCTTTTCTTTTTGTGTTCTTTCGTTAACAGTTTTGGAACCCAGCGCGCACACAATTTCCTGTACCCTAACGTGACAGTAATATCTGATGCAATTTTTTCAATGTGAGACGTCTATTGCCGGCCGCGGTGGTCTCGCGGTTCTAGGCGCGCAGTCCGGAACCGCGCGACTGCTACGGTCGCAGGTTCGAATCCTGCCTCGGGCATGGATGTGTAAAAAGTACTTAGGTTAGTTAGGTTTAAGTAGTTCTAAGTTCTAGGTGACTGATGACCACAGCTGTTAAGTCCCATAGTGCTCAGAGCCATTTGAACCTTTTTCTTTTTTTTTTTTTGAGACGTCTATTCGCATGAATTGCTTTCTCCATTTTCCGAAGAAGGGCATCAAAGATCACAGATGGCCCACCTGTTCTTTGCTCGTCATGAACATCGGTCCTATCTCCAGAGAAATGACGACACCATTTCGTTACATTTCGTCGATTCATAATGTTCCCATAAACAGAAACAATTTCTTTGTGAATATCCGCTGGTCGCTGACCTTTTGCATGAAGAAAACGTATGACGGAGCGCACTTCGCATTTAGCGGGATTATGAATCAGCGCAGCTAATTTTAAACACGACCTACTTCAACTAGAAGCAACTTTCAACTGCCGAACGACCGCGAGGAGAAAGCTAACGGTTCAAGGTTAACACCAGTGTTGCCAACTTCCTCGCCAAAACTCTTCTGTTCCTCTGGCGTACGGTGTATCTTTACTTTCCAAAATTCTCTCGTACATAGTGGTATCGGGACACTTTTGACCCGATGGTACATATGTAATTGTTGCATTAGTGGTAAGCTGTAATACACTTATGTGATGATGTAATGACCGTATCGTGTCTAACCTCCTCTTGCCCAGTGTAGTGCAGCAACTCGACGGGGAATGGACTCACCAAGTTGTCGGAAGTCCCCTGCAGAAATAGTGAGGCAGCCGCCTCTATGGCCGTCCATAATTGCCGAAGTGTTGCTGGGGGAGGATGCTGTGCGCGGTGTGACCTCCCGATTAAGTCACTTAAATGAACGAGGGGAGTCATGTCGGTCGATCTAGGTGGTCGAATCATTCCCTCGCATTGTCCTGGATGTTCTTCAGACCAGCTACGAAAAATTGTTCCCCGGTCATATGACATCGTTTTTACGAACATGAAATCCATGAGTGGCTGTAAAAAGTCTCCAGGTAGCCGAACATAACCGTTTCCAGTCAATAAAATTCTTTTGGGTTGGGGACCGCATTGTCAGCTATAAAATTTCGACGTTTCGGCGATTATTGCAAGACGCCTTCCTCAGAATGTATTGCCAACTGCTCAGCGAACGGTACCATCAGCTCTAATCAACTTAAATTGGGGCTCTTCGGACGAGGCCACGGTTTGCCAGTTGTCTTATGGCTAACCGATTGGTCAGAAACACAGAAGTGGCGCTTCCGGTAGTTTCATGCTACTAGGGAAGGCTGTAGCGTCGGTTATCTGCTGTCGTAGCCCATTAACACAGACTTTCGCTGCACTCTCTTAACGGATACGTTCGACGTACGTCCGATACCGATTTCTGCGGTTATTTCACGCATTGGTACTTGTTTATTAGCACTGACAAGTCTATGCAAACGCCGCTGCTCTCAGTGTTTAAGTTAACGCCATCGACCACTGATTTGTCAGTGGTGAGAGATAATGCCTGAAATTTGGTACTCTTGGCTTGACGCTATAGCTCTCGCAATTCCCTAATGATTTCCGAAATAGAATGTCCCATGTGTGTGTAACTCCAACTACCGTTATGAGTTTAAAATCTGTTGATTCCAATAGTGCGGCCGTAACCACGTCGGAATTTTCTCACATGGATCACCCGTGTACAAAAGACATCTACGCCATTGCACTGACCTTCTACAACTTTATTGATTGGCGACTGCATAGAGTGCTGTGTTCACAATGACCATATGATAAATAAAATTAGAAGGAAGGTCAGCATTGTCCGTAATTTTGATGATTTATTAACAGCATTAACTGACTACGGCAGTTCCCTTTCCTGAAGCCGTCCATCTGATTGGCTACAGCTTATTCTACATTATTTTGCTGCTGTTAATAAATCATCAAAATTACAGCCAGTGCTGCCCTTTCTTCTACAACTTGTTTACGCGATATTACTACGAGCCAACATCCCAGAGATGTTCGGTATCACATGCGGTTCCTCTTCGTCAAAATGTCTTGGTTCTAACTCGTCTGGCCGGCCGGAGTGACCAGGCGGTTCTAGGCGCTACAGTCTGGAACCGAGCGACCGCTACGACCGCAGGTTCGAATCCTGCCTCGCGCATGGATGTGTGTGATGTACTTAGGTTAGTTGGGTTTAATTAGTGGTAATTTCTAGGCGACTGATGACCTCAGAAGTTACGTCGCATAGTGCTCATAGCCATTTGAACCATCTAACTCGTCTAGGGGTTGAACCGCACGTGTCGCTTTACACGCCCTAAATTAGACACTTGTGACCCTTTGGTTAAATTGTCTGGCTGATGGCAAGTTTGCGAAATACAAAGTTAACATAACATATAAAAGTAATAATAATAATACCGAGAACTAAATTAACGACCCATAAATGATGTAGGCCACACAGCTGCGATTTGGTTAGAATAATGTTTATTCAGAAAGCAAACTGACAGTGTAAGTGCTCGTATTTAGAGTTCGGGGTACACTAGAACGCATAACCATTTGACACAGTTCGATCATTCACAATTTCCTCGCGAAATACAAGTAATCTACGCGAAAACTTAAAGTTCACACCGGGCGTAAGGCTGCTGACCGCTCAGAGATTAAGCCCCGCGATACCCAACAACGCGAAATTTTCTAAGTCGTTTCACTTCCTAGCTGCCTACAGACAGACTGTCCGCTTTCGCGTCTCAATCCGAACTGTACCCTTTGGTGTCGCCAGCCTAACTGTGCTCTTTGGTGTCTCGACCAGAACTGTCCCTCTCTGCCCGTCTCCAGCGGCGTTTTCCCGCGCTGCGGACATCGTCACTCAACTGACTGGGGCAGTTCACCTTCCTGAAGCCGCCCATCTGATTGGCTATAGCTTATTCTACATTATTTTAAATTTTAACATGTTTAAATAATCAAAGCTTGACCACTTTCACGTTCTAAATAAAGTAACAATAACATCCATTGTTAAATTCTTTTACATAAAACCAACACAATTTCCTTCTTAGCTGTGAATGCTACAGCCAGTAGCCTTGCATCAATGTGCTTTCTGATAAATAGATAAAGAACAAAAGTAACTATTATGCACTAAATTTTTCAACAAATATTCTGTTACTTCACGAGTCAATAAGGTGTCACAAAGTCATCCTTCAATGTGTTTCTTGTGGAGGAAATGATGATCTGATGCTTAACTGTAAATACTGATAATTTAAATTTACTTTATGGTTTAAACAAATAAAATGACAGAGTTGTTATTTACAACGTTTGTCATTTTAATGATGCACTTCTATATGAAGTGGTGCAAGAGGTTCCAAATTTTGAGTTAAATAGGGGTAAGCTACAGAGGGAAACGGGTAATATACAACATATATGAGAGCAAACAGGTAATTATGAGTGGAAGATCAAGAACGAAATGCTCGGATTAAAAAGCCTATAAGACGTGGATGTAGTCTTTCGCCCCTACTGCTCAATCTATGCTTCGAGGAAGCAATGATGGAAATAAAAGGAAAGTTGAAGAGTTGGACTGAAATTGGTGGTGATAGGACACCAGTGACAAGATACGTTGATACTACTGCTTTCCTCAGTGAAAAAAGAGAAAAATTACAGGGTCTGTTGAATAAAATGGTCAGTCTAATGGGTACAGAACACAGATTAAGAGTAAACTGAAAAAAAAAAAGACAGAAGTAACGAGAAGCAGCAGATATGAGAACAGTGATAAATTTAACATCGAAATTGGTGTTAAGGAAGTAGACGCATTTAAGGAATTCTGCTGTCTTGGAATAAGACTAACACATGACAGCTGTGGCCGAGCGGTTCTAGGCTCTTCAGTCTGGAACCGCGCTGCTGCTACGATCACAGGCTCGAAACCTGGCTCGGTCATGGATGTGTGTGATGTCTTTAGGTTAGTTAGGTTTAAGTAGATCTAAGTCTAGGGGACCGACGACCTCAGATATTAAGTCCCTTAGTGTATAGAGCCATTTTTGAGACGTAGCAAGGAGGACATAACTACTAGACTGAACAAGCAAAGAAGGCATCACTGGGCAAAAGAAGTCTACTGCTATCAAACGTAGATCTTAATTTGAGGAAGGTATTTCTGAAAATGTTCATTCAACTTCAGGATTCCATGGTTCTGAATCATAGACCTTGGGAGAATCGTAACAGAATGGAATAGGAGCGTCTGAGTGGTGATTCTACAGAACAATGTTAAAGATTGGGTGTACTGATAAGATAAGGAGTGAGGAGGTTCTCCGGAGAATCGGAGAAGAAAGGAACGTGTGCAGAATAGCTTTCATGGTGCCAGAGAGAGCTATAGAGCGTAAAACCGTGGAGGCAGTCGTAGATTGGAATTGCAAAATGTAAACTTTCACGGTCGGAATAGTCACAATTAATAAAATATTCCGAGCTATTATGCCGTGGTCGGATGTACTTCACATTAAAACCCGACGTTTCGTCTCCATTTGCGAAGGGAGGATAGTAGCTTCCGCTTCTGTGAGCTTCCGCGCAATGGCGTGACGTCACATATTTTGAATACGCGAGCTCAATTGGCCGTTGTCGACTGCCGTCGTCCGCCGTTACTATCATCCCATGGTGGAAGACTGGTATACATCTTCTTCAGCTTCGAAAACCAAGTTTAATTGTTTCACGACCCCCTGCTTCCTATTGAAATTCCTGGGGTGTTCAAAATGGTTCAAATGGCTCTGAGCACTATGGGACTTAACATCTGAGATCATCAGTCCCCTAGAACTTAGAACTACTTAAACCTAACTAACCTAAGGACATCACACACATCCATGCCCGAGGCAGGATTCGAATCTGCTACCGTAGCAGCAGCGCGGTTCCTGACTGAATCACCTAGAAACGCTCGGCCACCATGGCCGGCTCCTGGGGTGTTTCACAATGTCTATGGCGTCCTGTACTCCTTTAGTGGTAACCGATTATGGCTGCCAGTATTTGAGTCAAAGTAAATGTGGTGGTCTCCTGGCTATAAAGCATGATCCGCAACAGCTGATCTGTCAGTCTCCCGTCTTCTGCAATTGCCCCATTGCCCTTCGAGTCACTTTTTGACAGACCTTTTTGTAGTACCCACGTACACCTCCACACAACTGAACGGAATCCTATAAATTCCAGATTTTTCTAGCTGTTGGCGAGCATCCTTGGCCGATTTTACGTGATCTTGTGTCTTCCGTTTGGGTATGTAGATTATCGCGATGTTTTGCTTTTTCATTTTCTTACGCGGTCAGTTACGTCCTTAATGAATGGAAGGAAAACTTTCGATTTCAACGGCGCTTGATCATCGGTGCGATTACGCGTTGGTCTTAACGTTATTTTCACCTCAGCGAACGAATATCTTGAGCAATGTATTAGTGAGGTGATTTATTTCTGCGTCAAACAGCTCTGGTTCGCAGATTTGCCTTGCTCTATCCGCCAACGTTTTTATGATGCCTCACTTTTGTTGTGGGTGATGGTTCAAATGTTAAAATGTGTGTGAAATCTTATGGGACTTAACTGCTAGTGTCATCAGTCCCTAAGCTTACACACTACTTACCCTAAACTATCCTAAGGACAAACACAACCACCCGTGCCCGAGGGAGGCTCGAACCTCCGCCGGGACCAGTCGCGCAGTCCATGACTGCAGCGCCCTAGACCGCTCGGCTAATCCTGCGCGGCTGGTGGTGGTTCGAATCCCGGTGTAGGAAACTGTGTTTGTGCGTGGGTTTTTAGTAAACCGTATTGCCCAAGCTACCATCTTCTCTTTTGAAATCCAGCACGTCAAGAAAATTTAATCTTCCGCCTTCCTCCTCTCCATGGTAAACTGAATCTTCGAATTGATCCCTTTCAGATATCAGTTTCTCCGTGCCATGCCGCCAAAAAACAAACGTATTATCCACGTAACGGAACCAAATATTCGGTTTCTTGTTCGCACTTTCCAGTGCCTACTCCTCAAATCTTTTCATAAAGAAGTTCACTATTACCGGGCTTAAGAGGGTCCCCATAGCGGCACCATCCGTCTGTTTATAGAACTCTTCGTTCCATTTGAAATACGTGATTGTGAGGCAATATTTAAACAGTTCTGCAACATTGTGAGGAAAAATCCGATTCAGCTTCTGCAATACTTCTTTGAGTGCGGTCATAGTGAATAGCGACACCACATCAAAGCTAACTAATAAGCCCTCCGGCCGTTTAATTTATTGATAAAATGTGCCGAATTCTTTGTTTACAAAGCCGATCGGCCCACATACGGTCGTAATAATGTTGCCAAGAACTTGGCAATCGAATACGTGGGCGAAATAACAGCACTCACTGTAGCCTTTGCCTTTAGAGGAACATGTTCTTTGTGCACCTTCGGTAATCCAAAAGACTTGGTGCTAGCGCAACTGAACTGAACAGACTTTTCTAAACGCTCTGTTCGCTAGAGGATGTCTTTATCACCCGCGTAACAGTTCTAAGAAATTTGTCAGTGTTTTTTTTACTTAGTTTCGTATATGTTTGCAGATCTAATAAGACGTTAATCATACTATATAGTATTCGGTTACATTCAAAACAGGAGGAGGGTGTGAATCTGAATGACATTTAGATTCCGGTGCTGAAGATGTGTACCAGTCTTCCACTGTGGGATGACAGTAACATCGGACGACGGCAGTTGACAACGGCCAGTTGCGCTCGCATGTTGAAAACATGTGACGTCACGCCTCTGCGCGGAAGCTTGCAGAAGCGGAATTTTGCTGCAGTCAGTAGCGAGCCAGGGTATGAATCGGACATTCAACAAAGCTTGAAAATGTCTTCCGCAAATGGGGAAGAAACGTCGGATTTTAAAGTGAAATCCATTCGACCACGGCATAAGAGCCCGTAAAATTTTATTAATTGAGAGATTGGAATACACCCAACATATATTTGAAGACGTAGGCTGCAAGTGCTACTCTGAACTTAAGATGGTGGTGTATGAGAAAAAATTCGCGGCATTGCATCAAACTAGTCAGTGCAGTTGTGATGTAAATACCTGTTTTATTGTTTTTCGTTAGACAGCCAATGTGCTTCATTAGCTTTCTTTTATTTTCAGTATTTTGCAATTACATCGCAACTATGACCTGCCCTTCCTGCTTACACTGGAAGAAAGAAGTCACCCTCTGCAGAATGCTTCACGGAATTACGTGTAAGCAAGATTACCAATAACGTGTTTACCTCTCAGGAGGAAGTGTTTGCAACGGGAAAGAGAATGCTGACTGCACAACACTGGTCGCGGATGAAAAAAAATTACTCACTTGGAATGAGAAAACAATTTACTCACATGTAACGTGATTTCTCCATGAAATTCGTGAAACCCAAAGAAGGCTGAGTATTCAGTATTAAGCCGAATGTAAGTTCAAAAGGCTCTGAGCACTATGGGACTTAACATCTATGGTCATCAGTCCCCTAGAACTTAGATCTACTTAAACCTAACTAACCTAAGGACAGCACACAACACCCAGTCATCACGAGGCAGAGAAAATCCCTGACCCCGCCGGGAATCGAACCCGGGAACCCGGGCGTGGGAAGCGAGAACGCTACCGCACGACCACGAGATGCGGGCTCCGAATGTAAGTGAAAATACTTCTGTCTACTTTATCTCACAGATAAACACACACACACACACACACACACACACACACACACACACACACACTCACAACGTCGCTCTTGCATCGCCTTAAAATTCCGTAACCGTAAAGAATGTATGTCATGCTCATTAGTAGTCACATTGTAAACTCCGTTCTGTTTCTAAAGGAGCTCGCACTTTCCTCATACGGCATTCTGAAAGCGATGGAGCAAAACAGTCAGGAAGCTGCCGTATTTTTCCATTTCCGAAAAGCATTTGGCTCTATACTCCACCTACGTGTGTTATTTACAGTACAAGCGTAAGGGATATGAGGTGAAATTTATGACTGGATAGAGAATTTCTGGTTAGGGAGGACGTAGCATGTTATCTTGAATGGAGAGTCACCGACAGATGTAGAAGCAACTTCACGTGTATCCTAGGGACGTATGTTGGGTGCCTTGCTGTTGCTTGTTGTAAAATGATGACCTTGCAGACAATATTAAGTCACCTCAGACTCACCGCATATGATATCGTCATCTAAAATTAAGTTCAGTCAGAACGAAGCTATATAAATATTTAATTAGATTTTGACAATATTTCTTACTTGTGCAAAGATTAGGAGCTTGGCTTAAATGTTCAGAAATAACACTGTGTACTTCACAAAAGGAAGAAACATAATACGCTATGAATGTAATATCAGTGAGTCGAATTTGTAATCGGTAAATTCATACAAATACATGGATGTAACGCTTAGTAGGAACATGAAGTAGAATGGTTCAAATGGCTCTGAGCACTATGGGACTTAACTGCTGAGGTCATCAGTCCCCTAGAACTTAGAACTATTTAAACCTAACTAACCTAAGGATATCACACACGTCCATGCCCGAGGCAGGATTCGAACCTGCGACCGTAGCGGTCGCGCAACTTCAAATTGTAGCGCCTAGAACCGCTCGGCCACTCCGGCCAGCCATGAAGTAGAATGATCACATAGGCTCATAGTGGGTAAAACAGGTAGCAAACTTCGGTTTATTGGTAGAATACTGGGGAAAAGCCATCATGGTATAGAGGAGATCGCCTTCACATCTTTCGCGCGAATGCACCCTTTACTGAATCATGATATTATTATCTACAGATTATAGTGGGTAAAACAGGTAGCAAACTTCGGTTTATTGGTAGAATACTGGGGAAAAGCCATCATGGTATAGAGGAGATCGCCTTCACATCTTTCGCGCGAATGCACCCTTTACTGAATCATGATATTATTATCTACAGATTATAGTTTCACTGTTCCTGTCGAGCTGAGTGTGTGAGTCATGCGCTTTTTTTGCAGGGATCAAAAAGAGGAAACAGACATGAAGGGATATGTCAAAATGCAATTCAAAAGACCAACATAACGAAACCATTCTATACGTGGCTACGTCTGATGTATATTTTTATAGCTGATCTCAAAATTATTTTTTTGGACTACTTCACTCAATTACAATTATATATTGTTTCATACCACTACTCTCCATCTCCTCCCCCCAACCCCCCCCCAACCCATCACAACTTCAACACCCCACATAAATATATACTACTTCCGCCCATGTCATCGTGATGAGTTTAGGATCGTACGTCACATTTAATCCCCCAAAATTCCGCTATAACTGCTGCATAGAGCAGCACAAACTAAAAAACGCTTCTGTGGATGTGGGTCGCAGTAAGTGTATTACGATGATGCCGTAACGCGCAACGGAAATTCACGGAATCACGAACAGTCCCAGGAATGTTGTGCGGTAGTAAAGTTTTGCCAACAATAAAAGTCCGTTGGAATTAAAATCCACCGGTTGGAGCAGGAGTGTAATTTACATCTCGTCCATTTTCAGCTCAGCGTTTTATTAACAACTTGTTTAGGAATAAATAATGCAACACCGTTTTACATCGTGGACAAGTACAATAACGTATGAACGAGAAATGATTTCGTCAATATTTTTGAGACTGTCGCTAGTATTTATCTGTCTCTAGTTGCCCGTCTCCCACAGTACTTGTATTTTCTCCCATATACGAAGACAACTGTATTCTCTTGTATTGACAATTATTATTTTTCTTCGCGCAGTCATTAACATTCCCTGATGTAGGTTGTTATAAAGCCTTGATTGGGCAATAATAAGCTAATGACCTGTTCATTCTGGAAGACGTTTTTATATGTACAGAAGTTCTGTGTAAGGCATTTTTTCAGTACTGCACTGTAGGCAAGAAAAATTCCAATAGTTAATATTCACCATTATCTGCCCCTCTCGAAAAAATGTAGTCAGACGATTACAGGGGGATATGAACAGTAGGGGAAACTGGTGTAACGGGACTGGGATTCGGCTTCAATAGGAAAGTAGTGAAGAGAATGAGTTACTGTGGACAGTTCAGTAACAGGATTGTTTTCATCAGAGAAGACAGTAAACCATCGCCAACAACAACAGGCCAGGTATGCATACCGACGTCACGAACAGACCTGGCACGTCAAATTCAGTGTACAAAGATGGATGTAGGTGGATGAAATGGTTCAAATGGCTCTAAGAACTATGGGACATAACATCTGAGGTCATCAGTACCGTAGACTGAGAACTACTTAAACCTGCCGGCCGGTGTGGCCGAGCGGTTCTAGGAGCTTGAGTCTGGAACCGCGCGACCGCTACGATCGCAGGTTCGAATCGTGCCTCGGGCATGGATGTGTGTACTGTCCTTAGGTTAGTTAGGTTTAAGTAGTTCTAAGTTCTAGGGGACTGATGACCTCAGATGTTAAGTCCCATAGTCCTCAGAGCCATTTGAACCATTTTTGAACTTAAACCTAACTAACCTAAGGACATCACACACATCCATGCACGAGGCAGGATTCGAACCTGCGACCGTAGAAGCAGCGCGGTTCCGGACTGAAGCGTTTAGAGCCGCTCGGCTACAGCTGAGGGTGAAGGTGGGTGACTGTAACACTTTAACAGGGGGAAGTATCAGAAGATAGAGATACGGAGAATATGAACTCGTTAGTTGGAATGAGACGGAAGAAAAACTCAGTTTTTAATTTGTAAATTTCCGTATTCATACAGTTCCGGCATTACTTAGGGCAGCTATATTGCAAAGATCCATTTATCTACCTAACTATCGACTGAGAGGAGCTTAGCCTATTCTTGAGTCAGCCTCTGAGGCGTTCGGAATGTACACTCCTGGAAATGGAAAAAAGAACACATTGACACCGGTGTGTCAGACCCACCATACTTGCTCCGGACACTGCGAGAGGGCTGTACAAGCAATGATCACACGCACGGCACAGCGGACACACCAGGAACCGCGGTGTTGGCCGTCGAATGGCGCTAGCTGCGCAGCATTTGTGCACCGTCGCCGTCAGTGTCAGCCAGTTTGCCGTGGCATACGGAGCTTCATCGCAGTCTTTAACACTGGTAGCATGCCGCGACAGCGTGGACGTGAACCGTATGTGCAGTTGACGGACTTTGAGCGAGGGCGTATAGTGGGCATGCGGGACGCCGGGTGGACGTACCGCCGAATTGCTCAACACGTGGGGCGTGAGGTCTCCACAGTACATCGATGTTGTCGCCAGTGGTCGGCGGAAGGTGCACGTGCCCGTCGACCTGGGACCGGACCGCAGCGACGCACGGATGCACGCCAAGACCGTAGGATCCTACGCAGTGCCGTAGGGGACCGCACCGCCACTTCCCAGCAAATTAGGGACACTGTTGCTCCTGGGGTATCGGCGAGGACCATTTGCAACCGTTTCCATGAAGCTGGGATACGGTCCCGCACACCGTTAGGCCGTCTTCCGCTCACGCCCCAACATCGTGCAGCCCGCCTCCAGTGGTGTCGCGACAGGCGTGAATGGAGGGACGAATGGAGACGTGTCGTCTTCAGCGATGAGAGTCGCTTCTGCCTTGGTGCCAATGATGGTCGTATGCGTGTTTGGCGCCGTGCAGGTGAGCGCCACAATCAGGACTGCATACGACCGAGGCACACAGGGCCAACACCCGGCATCATGGTGTGGGGAGCGATCTCCTACACTGGCCGTACACCACTGGTGATCGTCGAGGGGACACTGAATAGTGCACGGTACATCCAAACCGTCATCGAACCCATCGTTCTACCATTCCTAGACCGGCAAGGGAACTTGCTGTTCCAGCAGGACAATGCACGTCCGCAGGTATCCCGTGCCACCCAACGTGCTCTAGAAGGTGTAAGTCAACTACCCTGGCCAGCAAGATCTCCGGATCTGTCCCCCATTGAGCATGTTTGGGACTGGATGAAGCGTCGTCTCACGCGGTCTGCACGTCCAGCACGAACGCTGGTCCAACTGAGGCGCCAGGTGGAAATGGCATGGCAAGCCGTTCCACAGGACTACATCCAGCATCTCTACGATCGTCTCCATGGGAGAATAGCAGCCTGCATTGCTGCGAAAGGTGGATATACACTGTACTAGTGCCGACATTGTGCATGCTCTGTTGCCTGTGTCTATGTGACAGTGGTTCTGTCAGTGTGATCATGTGATGTATCTGACCCCAGGAATGTGTCAATAAAGTTTCCCCTTCCTGGGACAATGAATTCACGGTGTTCTTATTTCAATTTCCAGGAGTGTATTTGCTCGGAAGTATTCTTTGAGCTCCAGCTGAGCTAGGCATCCGCGTTACAGCCCGCCTGGTTGCGATTTCTTGTTCACGTGTTTGAAAGAACACACTCAGTGCTGGCGAGATTGCTTGAAGTTTTGTTTTGTAGTCATAATTAGCGGTTGTCTGTTTTGCGCCTAGCCGTGTGGTACATTGTACCTTGACGATGTGCAAAAATTAGTGTGAGTCTCCAATTCGTTCACGGAAATCGTGTAGCTCATCCAACGCTATTTTCTTGGCTCTCGTCGTGAAACTATTTACAGAAATTAGATATGTCCGTTTCTTCTTTCAAAGAATACAGTATGTTGCTTTTAAGTATCAGCCCTTTTAGATGAAAATATGATTGCATTTTGCACTATTTCATGTGAAATGTGTAAAAACAATTCCTTTTTTATACAAAACACAGAACAATTCCACATTTCCCACAATTAATAGTCGAGTACCCCTGATGGTAAGGCCCACCTCTTCCTTTTCGGTTGACAGTCTGGCTAGCTCGCAATACTGTCATATCGTGCATCATTCACTGGCACTAAAGCTGCAGTTTACCTGTTCTTTTAGTGTTGTTGTCCATCCAATAGACAAACCCAGGATTCCTCTTCACAGAAAATACCAGTCCATTTTCAGGGCATCAGATAAGCATAAGGAATGATGAGAAACATTTGCAGTTCTCTAAGGCTACAGATACTGTAATAGTGAATATCACAGTAGGCATTTCAGTTGAAAACAAATAACTTTCTTTATAAAGAGTAACCAAAGAAGTTCGAAAGACAAATACGGGTACAAGGAAAGTAAATGACGGAAAGAAAAGACAGGAATACAACAATATAAGTCATTTAGGAATGAGATAAATAGGATGTGCGGGAAAGCTCAAGCGATATGGCTTCAGAAAAAAATACGGCACAATCGAAAAGAAATGGAGGACAGTTTCAACATATAGATAACTCAAAACAACGTTTGGTGAAATTGGAAGCAAACGCGTCAATATTATGAATTCAAGAGGAAATCCATTGCAAAACGCTGAGGAAATATCTGACACATGCAAAGAGTTCACTGACGGTCTCTACGAGGGGAAGGAGTGTCCCCCGATGAAGTGACAGAAGAACAAATGGCATTTGATATAAATGCCATGGGAAGTACAGTATTAAAGCATGCTTTGGAAGCTTCGGAAGACATTCAATCAAATAAGGCGGGAGGCATGAATTACGTTCTTTCGAAATTTCTAGCATCGTTGTGGGTAGTGGCAACAAAACGACTATTCACATTGGAGTGCAGAATCTATGGGTCTGGATACATACCACCAGATTTTCGGAAACATATCACCCTCACAGTCCTGAGTACAACAAGGACAGATAATAGCGAGAAATATAGCACAATAAACGTAACAGCTTATACAAGAGGGATACTGGCAAGAATTCAAGAGCGAATTGAGAATCTGTTAAAAGGTGATCGGCTTAGATTAACGAGAGGAACAGGCGATAGACAGGCAGTGATAGCGTTGCAATTGCTTATGGAAGCCAGACTTAAGAAATATCAAGAAACGTTCATAGAATATATTAACACAGAAAAAGTGGTCGACAAAGCAAAAGAAAAAGTTTGAGTAAGCTATAAGGAAAGCGGGTAACATACGATATGTACAATGCCCGAGAGTTGAAATTAAGGATGAAAGACCGAGAACGAAGCTCTCGAATTAGAAAGGCTACAAGAAAGAAATGTAATTTTTCGCCCCCACTTTTCTATTCGTATGTGGAAACAGGAATAACTAAACTTAAAGAAAATTTCAGGGGTGAGATAAAAATTAAGGGTGAAAACGTATCGATGGTAAGATCTGCCAATTACATTACAACTCTTACTTAAACTTATGATCAATGCAGGACATATTGTATGGAATGAACAGTCTAGTGAGCGAACACTATTGACGATGAGTAAGCCGAAGAAATACAAAGTGATGAAGATTAGCAGAAATGAGATCCGGGATAAAGTAAGCATCCAAATTGTGGACCACAAAGCATACGAAGTGAAGAAGTTCTACTATCTTGGAAGCATGGTAACAGATGACAGACGGAGAAAAACAGACACAAAAAGCAGAGTAACTCAGACGGAGAAGGCATTCCTGACAATTAAGACTACTAGAGAAGAGATTGTCACAGGAGAAGATTTCATGGCGGGTTGCGTCAGACCAGTTAGAAAATTAAAAAAATAAAATAAAAGTAAAGACTTTTATCTGAGGCATCCGTTTTCCTACTAGTTTAAGCTCCCCTCCACGATTTACCAATACCACTTAAAACAAAAGTCGTCAGTCTTTGTCTTCTCCGGCAGTATTTTTCTCTACGACTCCCTGTTATCCTCTTCTATCCTCTAGTCAGTGTTTTCAACCGATACACTACTTTGCTGAATATGCGTAAAACTTTCTTTTTCATCTTACGAGTCCACTTAATTCTCAGCATTCTTCTGTAACATCAAAAAATGTTAGTGTCTCGATTCTCTTCTTTCCTGGATTTTCCACACTTCATGATTCACTAATGTATGGTATTGTACTTCTGATTTACATTCACGGAATATCTACCTCTAATTGAGCTCTATGTATATTACTAGCAGGCTTATTTTGGCCAGGGATACCCTCTTTTCCCGTACAAGTCTGCTTCTACCAATCTTCTTTTTTCGTCTTTTACTACACTCTTGTGCTTAACTTTGTCCACATCAAGGTCCCCCGTTACTTTCGTCATTATTTGGTTTATTATCAATCCTTATACGGCGCTCATGAGACCGACCCATTCAAAAAGTCCTGTAGTATTTCTTTGTTTTCACGGAGGTTAACGATGTTATAAGAAAATTTCGTCTGTGATGTCATATTGTCTAGAATTTTAATCCCACTAGTGAACCTTTGTTTTATTTCCTTTAATGCTCCTTGCATGTATTGTATAAATATCTTAATGCCTACCGTACAATTATCGTTGAATGACCGTTTCACATAACTGCGATCTACTTGCTCTTGGCAACATCTCCGTTTTTTGAAATACCGGTACTTGTTACTGGATAGTTTGGTCGATATGCTAAACATTTCATTTATATGATACCTCGTGGTTTCCGTGGCAATAGTGTTATAATAAATAATATTACTTCATGGATTTTATTGTAACAGGTTCCACCTTCACCAGTTGGCTGTCCATCTTAGATCACCCTGTATCTCTTCTAAATGCCCAACTCAAATTCAGGATGTCATGTGTTGTTAGTTCACCGTGTGTTCATCCAGCCATTCGTTTATTTAGTTTTTCTAAATTACTCGCTTTGACTGTGAACTCTGTTGCTACTGTTTTGTTTCTAAAGCGGTTTGCCCTTAAGTAATCTGTTAGTCGTTCTTCCTCGAAAACATCGTTGCGTATTTATAGAGAGAGAAGTACCAAATACTTACTTTTACTTAGGACTAGATTAGGTTTTGTATGTAGCACCAGCCAAAGCACATTAGAACTTAAAATCATTCAGCAACCAAGACTAATTTTCCACAGTTGGCCTATTTCAGCAATTTTGCCGTTTTCAAGCTGCTGTTGATGAGTATGAGTACAGGCCACCAAGCTGTTCAGCCCCCAGCGTATTACGGGAAAACTTAAAGCTTATGACGCGAGATACAAGAACATAATAAAAGTAGTAGCTTAACAGCTATTTACAGCAATTGTAGCCGCAACAGTTAGGCGTCTGCTAGTGCCAAGTCATCTTGTGTTACACTGGACTCGCTCTGAGCGGTGTTTCTGTTTCAGTGACTGCTTTTAGGAAGCATGGTTAGTATCAGTAAGTTTTGTTTGACTGCCACATTCTGGCATCGGGATACGATGGCGGCTTGTTTTCATACACGTCAATGAATTACTTCTTCAAAATGGCATAACAGCGGATATCCTGTAAGGGTAAAACTATAATTACAGCCAGATGCCGAATACGTTAAAATTAATATTTTGTACGACTGCGTTGAAAAAATTGAGAGAGAGTAAAATTTGGGAAATAATTAGGTGAAAAACGAATCTGCGTCTTGGATGCAAATCGCAAGTAGATATCCATACCAACAGTCCACGACAGGAACGGAGCAGCGCTCGGGAGCAGAGAATTCCTGAGACGCGTCGGCACTCATTAATTACCCAGAAGGCTCGTAAATCCGCCTCCCGTCCGTAGGCAGCGGCCGATCCTGATCTGCATACAGGAAGGCTCCGGCTTCACCACCGCCGACAGCCGTACTTAGAGCTGGAGGGTGGCCGCCGTTTCTCCAAGCGTTCCGAATTTGTTGGCTATAAAGAACGGTTTCTCACTTTTGGCGGCGCAAGTGATAAAAATTAATGTCCGCGCCGATATTGCGCCTCGGGGGCAACCCCGGGCGCCATATATCTCCGATGGCGACCGCCGCCGTGGCCCGCAGTCGCGCACTGAGCCGGGCGCCGGATAAGGCCGCCGCCCGCACGACAGCCGGGTGCGCCGGGCTGCCTATCTGCCAGGCGCTCGGGGCCCGCTAATTCCTGCCAACTGCGCTCCCAGGGGGGTCCAGTGGTGCGGTCGCCGCGGCTCCGGACTCGTTCCGTATCGCGCCGTAAATTTCCCACGCTACTTGCACTCCCGCTGCTATTGATTTATTAAATCGTCCTTCTGCGTCCGTTGCTTTTTCTCTCGTTCCATCCTGTTCTTCCACGATGTTTTTTATATGCGTTGTTGCTACTCCGCTAAAGTGCTAGCACTTAAATCTCTCGACCTCCATGTATTCCCTGGCGTACATGATGGCGCAAAAGGAGCGCATGATTTTCACAAAAGGAAAAGTCTACTGTTGTTAAATGTAAGTAGTAGGTGTTGGAACTAGACAGTCCGTTGTAAAGGGCGCCCATTAGTGCAAATTGGTGAAATTTGGAGGCATGTGATAATGAAATTTGGAAGCAAATGACAATAACATGGTATGTTAGGAAAAGATTCATAGTGCTTCACAATGATTCTTCAATAACACCGTCAGTTGACTTGCGGAGTATGGATGTAGATGTAGATATACAAAATTTAGGTTTAAGTAGTTCCAAGTTCTAGGGAACAGATGACCTCAGATGTTATGTCCCATAGTGCTCAGAACCTTTTGAACAGATTGTCGATAACATAGAAACAAAAGGATTTTTCCATTCCCTGTTCCAACAGGAGCAATTCAGTTACAACGGCGCGGCATTGCTTTTACCCAGAGCACTCTTCTGAAACTCCTTTAAAGCTTGAAACACTCGACGTTTGCAGAATGAGCAAGAATGCATTGATTTCCCCTCTTAACGGAAATACGCAGGTCGCACCCCCTTGGTAGTCCACGTCGTAGAACGTTTTCATCACAGTTTTCCACGTTGTCCACAGATGTCTACCTGTTGTGCCAGCCGAAAGGTAGCCTCATATTTCTACTTGGTGCGTTTGGCGTCAACGTTTGTGTTTAAAATTACAAAAAATTACAAAGGCTCTGTTAAAACAAGCCCTTCATGATGGTATTAACCAACACCGTGTAGGCATATGCTATCTCATGCTGAGCGTCGAGCTGAAAGGTAATTTGCGTTCATGTTAGAGTTCAATGATGATACTATGGTCCATTTAGAGAAAGTGGACCGTCAGAACCCAAGCATGTGGAGATAACAGCAGCCACATATCAGAGTCGAGCACGAAAGAGTCTCCAAAGTTTCGTTGTTTTGTGCAATATCGCTATGAAAGATGTACGACCTCTTCTTTTATAAGAAATAGATGGTTACACGACACAATTACCGCGATGCCAGACATTTAGCTGCTACCTCAACTGCGAAAAGTGAGCGAAAACTGCGAAATTTCCATACTTAACGGGACGAAGCAACATCGTTCTGCCTAGTGCATGTAAGAGAATTTCTTAATAATAAATATTTCGATGATAATGTGGCAGGAAGAAGCGTACAGATACCGAGTTACAAAACTCATTTCCAGAGTCATATGGCCTTAACGGAGTTGATTTGATGAAAGACTCAGTCCCATTGCCTTTCCATCAAAGAACTACGAATGCCGCTTGACGACAGCAGTGGCTGCAGTAACTCGAGTAATGGTTGCTAAAGGGTGACTATGATCTGTATGTTTGCCGGACGTCTGGTGGAGGACACACTGATCATCTCTGAAAGGTAAATGAAGACTTTGGTGCTAAACGTAATTGTAAAAGTTGTCAAAGGATGTGTGTGCGTTCGCTTAATGATATACTCTTGGAAAACCTGGTTGTTCTTAATGAAACAAATTATTATTTGATCAGTTTAAAGAAACAGGCAGTAAGTTGTCCATCTAGCTGAACTTCTTAAGACTTCCATTTCCCATACATATATAGCAGATAGTTCAGGATGGAGGTACACCCTCAGCTTGTATGGTAAATGCTGTACGTAACTGTTCTTGAATATAAATGTCACAGTGAATATATAAAAATTATTAATTATATTCATTCAACACAAATTCAGTTTAGTTTTAAGAAGTTTTAAATTTGTTTCTTGCGAGCATAATGGATTCAGTAACACCATATGGATGTGGCCAACGAAACTACTAACGTATCCGTAATTATTAATACAATACGGAAGTTTTGATTTGTAATATGAATCCAGTAAAGTTAATGCGTTTGTGTACCTGAGAAAGATAGAGTAGCATGGCTTCTTTAAGGTCGTGCGCAGCCAGTATCACCTATTAAGAGTTAGGCCTACATTCATTATCATTATTATATTGCCATTATTACTGGGTTCGATACAAACCTACTGGATACTCGAATGTTTGTGGTTCAAATTCCTGAGTTTCCATGTTGTTCTCATTCTTTCAGCCCGTCGCGTTCCCTTTTTCTTCACAGTTTTTTCTCCGACGGCACAACCCATCCGTATTTTTTTTTTTTTTTTTTTGCAGTAGGAGTTTCTGTCTAAAACGTTTGAGGAATATCGCCTCTTTCTTCTTGGCTTATTGATTTCGGGTATGGTTTTCAGCAGTTCCGAGTAAATTACAATTTTATGGGACAGTACTGTATCCTAGAGGCTGCTGACGTGTCGATAAAGTTGAAATTTTCTTTATCGAATGCCAGCTGCGAGATTACATCATTTTTCTGTTAGTTTCCGGTGCTAGAATTCGTAGTTATCTTCCGTCCAGTGTGACGCGAGAAACTTTCTCGTATTTTTGACATCCTGATTCACGATGTTGCCCTTCTCTGGACTTCTGCTTTGTGAGTGCTACCGTAGCAATTTTTTTCTTTTTACTTACAAATACTTGAGGATTAGACATTTTATTTTGCACAAGCACTTCACAAATCCTTGTGCAGTCCCAAAAGAGCGCTGACTTGCCGCTGATCTGAGACATACATCCTTATCTATCGAAATATCTTCGGACTTTAGCAGGTATTTCTTGCACGCTGTGAACTGTGATCTCATGTACAACTGATTTCGAACTTCCTCTTTGGTACACAGTTTATAAAAATCGTCGTTTTCTACATCATCCATAACACTCAACATTAGCGAGCATTGGCATGACCTTTATCAGTTTCAGGAAAAATGAATCTAATCGTACGTTCTTTTCTAACTAACGAGAGCGGAACTTTCATTTTCTTCGCCAGATACTTTAACTTTCCTTGAGTCTTACTGAATAATAACGGCTTTTTTGTTATTCATGCGAAGGAGGCGAGCAAAATGTTTCCCGAATTCCTCTTGCCCCATTTCAGTTCAATTCCACAGACGGCATGAATGTAACATTCACTGCAGCTTAGACATTGGTGTGCCGCATATGTAGGGCTGAGCAGCCACTAAAAATGAACTCTTGTCTTTCAGATTCTTGAGTCCCTGTTGAAAGCACGCGTGTAATGAACTGAAGTGCGTTTCTGCTCCATTTTTAAAGACATCTTCATATTCGCCGCCTTTTTTTAATGTCTAAATATTTAAATTAGCTTTCTTTCGTGCCTTTTCTTAAAAGTATCCGGTAATTTATTAAATGCTTAGGGAAAGTGTTAAATAATATGCATTTAATACCCTGCCTAAATATTTTCAGTATTCTGCTTATTGCCTAGGCCATAAAATGCAGGATTTTTCAGTTTGCCAGTAGCATTTATACTGAATTTGACCAGTGACCACGGTACTCTTACACATGTTTTCACGAAGTGGGAGACGAGTACGATGGAAAGTGAAAACACACACCTATATAGTAATTAAGCTGTCAACTTGATCGGTAGCTGTGAACTTTGTTCTGTGGTCATGAGGCCGTGATCCAAGGTATATGTCTGTTCTTAACAATTTTTCTCCTGCTGTTGGAGATATTAGGCTAGAAAAAATAAGATAGCAGTTTTACTCATAAACGACAATCTGAATCTTTTTAGCGTCTGATGATGTCTCCAACCTTAGGCAATGTTGAGTGCACAAATATACATTGCACTAGAGTGTAATGCCCGTGAAACAAGAATCAACGAGGACGCAAACAGAGCTCGTGGTAGCCTGGGCTGTTTGAGCTGGTGTGGTTTAATTTCCCTTATTGTGAGTATATCAAATGGATAAACTGTCTTAATGTGCTGTTTTAAAAGTTTTTATTTTGCACAGTCTATGGCGAATGGAATGTCACCCAATATACTCACTTTACCCCAATTCTATAACGATCGTATTTCTGTTGAACGTAACCCACGCGAAAACGTCCATCAATTGCAACCTGAGATTGACACACCGAAAAATCATACGATGTGGTTTCGGGCGATAGGTGCTTAAAGGTATACGAGATAGTAGACTCCATAGGTATATCAAAGAATAAGGGTAAGGAATATTTAAAGGAAGTATTAAATATGAAAAATCTTTGTGCAACACTGGAGTCGAATTTGTTGATCAACAACAAGCTGCTGCAAAACAAATTCCTTAGCAATTTTTGGACTGTAAAAGAATCCACTAGATTTTATACACCAAATTGTTACCATCTGGATGCTAAATCTAGCCTGAACTGAAAAAGAAATTATTTTTTGACAATATGGCTGCCCAAATTTCGGTGAGAGGCGAAAGAATATGGGATTTGAAATACGAACAGTTAGAACACAAACCTGCAGTAAGGATTTGGGATGCTCTGGCTGTTCAGTAGCACATGAATGATTCGGCGAGTAAATATTTTCTTTTCTGAAACTTACCCAGCGCTAAATTTACACATCCTTATGGCCGTGGGTGTTAAGGCGCCGCTTTCGGTATGGGTAGGAGCGCTGGCCCCGGATCGAATCCGCCGGAGGATTAACAAGTGTCGGTGTGCTGGTTAGCCTAGATGTGATTTTAGGCGGTTTCCCACATCCTCGTTACACAATTCCCAAACCTTTAGAAAACATCCCCTCGCTTTCATAAGAATAACACTATTGGCAGGGAGTTGGGGTACCCATATTCCCCCCTCCTCCGCCCGGGTGGAATCAGGGAGACGATGGCAGAGCATCCGGCCACCCCTTGAATTAACCTTGGATTGATATCAGACAAGCGCACAAAAAGATGAAGAAGAAGATCCTCCAGTGATAAATTTATGCACGCATACCGACTCGCATCACTTCATCGTTCAATATTGCCTTGAAGTTGTCACAAATTGTCCCATGACAGTATCTACGTAGTTGTTAGTCTTAGTAAAATGCAAACTAAGTTAAGAAGAATACATCAGACACATTATATTCGTACCTCAGCAACTATAACAGGATTGCATCTCTTGGATTCTATACTGCAGCTGCCGCACGCGAGCGAAGCCTGGCTTTTATGACTTTGGTGAAGGTCTTACTGGACAGTGGAACTATTTGGACTACTGCAGTGAATCACATTTATTTCAGTCGGTGCTCACAAGCAGTTGTGTGAGCTGCACTTTTAAAGAAACGCTTGCAGGCTTTGGTTTATGGCTATTTGTGTTGTTGTTCTGTTGAAATACTCACCCTGCCTCAGCTACCGTTTTCAGACTATTACGTAGTCTTTCAACAGAGTGCACTGAGCTACGCTTGCTGGCTAAATCCATTGACCGAAGTAACAATAGCGTACGTGAAGAGCCCTTACACCAACGAAATGTGTAAGCACTTGTTCTCTCACAGCAACAGGTAGCCAGAAACTTTTCGAAATAGCTTAACGCTCCAGAATGTGGCGGGCTCCGAGTGCAAGTTCATAAGAAGGACACGTATGCACTTGTAGCGAGTAATGATTAAATTTCTGTGAGAATCGAAATGTTCACTTAAGAAATCCGAACGAAACTAACAGTACATTTTAAGACCGTTACAAAAGCTTGTATTTGTTTATCACGGGATAATATGCGAACATTGTATTCCAAAATCGCTCACGTTTTTTAATTATAGATTGTTTTCTCTTTTTGTACATGAAACATGCTCACAGTTGTGAAAATAGGCAACCAGCAGCTGTATAATGGAATGACGAATGTGCAAGACAGGGGCTCAAACCGAGATTTCCCGCTTATCGCTAGCAGCCACCTTACCATTAGACTACACGAGCATGGTTCACGGCCAGACCCAGCCTTTTATATGTCGTCAACCATGTGTCTACAACTCGCTCTCGTAATTCCATTACGTATTTTCTCGTATATTAGCGACTTTTAATTGGAAGTCGCTCCTTTGTATCGACGATAAATATGATGCAATACTCTTTCGGAATGCTTGCGTGCAATGCAGTATCGTAAGTTTTTACGTTCAAATCATCTACATCTACATTTATACTCCACAAGCCACCCAATGGTGTGTGGCGGAGGGCACTTTACGTGCCAGTGTCATTACCTCCCTTTTCTGTTCCAGTCGCGTATGGTTCGCGGGAAGAACGACTGTCTGAAAGCCTCCGTGCGCGCTGGAATCTCTCTAGTTTTCCATTCGTGATCTGCTCGGGAGGTATAAGTAGGGGGAAGCAATTTATTCGATACCTTATCCAGAAACGCACCCTCTCGAAACCTGGCGAGCAAGCTACACCGCGATGCAGAGCGCCTCTCTTGCAGAGTCTGCCACTTGAGTTTGCTAAACACCTCCGTAACGCTATCACGGTTACCAAATAACCCTGTGACGAAACGCGCCGCTCTTCTTTGGATCTTCTCTATCTCCTCCGTCAGCCCGATCTGGTACGGATCCCACACTTATGAGCAACACTCAAGTATAGGTCGAACGAGTGTTTTGTAAGCCACCTCCTTTGTTGATGGACTACATTTTCTAAGGACTCTCCCAATGAATCTCAACCTGGTACCCGCCTTACCTACAATTAATTTTATATGATCATTCCACTTCAAATCGTTCCGCACGCATACTCCCAGATATTTTACAGAAGTAACTGCTACCTGTGTTCGTTCCGATATCATATAATCATACAATAAAGGATCCTTCTTTCTATGTATTCGCAATACATTTGTATATGTTAAGGGTCAGTTGCCACTCTCTGCACCAAGTGCCTATCCGCTGCAGATATTCCTGTATTTCGCTACAATTTTCTAATGCTGCAACTTCTCTGTATACTACAGCATCATCCACGAAAAGCCGCATGGAACTTCCGACACTATCTACTAGGTCATTTATATATATTGTGAAAAGCAATGGTCCCATAACACTCCACTGTGGCACGCCAGAGGTTACTTTAACGTCTGTAGACGTCTCTCCATTGATAACAACATACTGTGTTCTGTTTGCTAAAAACTCTTCAGCCACACAGCTGGTCTGATATGCCGTAGGCTCTTACTTTGTTTATCAGGCGACAGTGCGGAACTGTGTCGAACGCCTTCCGGTAGTCAAGGAAAATAGCATCTTCCTGGGAGCCTGTATCTAATATTTTCTGGGTTTCATGAACAAATAAAGCGAGTTGGGTCTCACACGATCGCTGTTTCCGGAATCCATGTTGATTCCTACAGAGTAAATTCTGGGTTTCCGAAAACGACATGATACTCGAGCAAGAAAAACATGTTGTAAAATTCTACAACAGATCGACGTCAGAGCTATAGGTCTATAGTTTCGCGCATCTACTCGACGACCCTTCTTGAAGACTGGGACTACCTGTGCTCTTTTCCAATCATTTGGAACCAACCGTTCCTCTAAAGACTTGCGGTACACGGCTGTTAGAAGGGGGGGCAAGTTCTTTCGCGTACTCTGTGTAGAATCGAATTGGTATCCCGTCGGGTCCAATGGACTTTCCTCTGTTGAGTGATTCCAGTTGCTTTTCTATTCCTTGGACACTTATTTCTATGTCAGCCGTTTTTTCGTTTCTGCGAGGATTTAGAGAAGGAACTGCAGTGCGGTCTTCCTCTGTGAAACAGCTTTGGAAAAAGGTGTTTAGTATTTCAGCTTTACGCGTGTCATCATCTGTTTCAATGCCATCATCATCCCGGAGTGTCTGGATATGCTGTTTCGAGCCACTTACTGATTTAACGTAAGACTAGAACTTCCTAGGATTTTATGTCAAGTCGGTACATAGAATTTTACTTTCGAATTCACTGAACGCTTCACGCATAGCCCTCCTTATGCTAACTTTGACATCGTTTAGCTTCTGTTTGTCTGAGAGGTTTTGGCTGCGTTTAAACTTGCAGTGAAGCTCTTTGCTTTCGCAGTAGTTTCCTAACTTTGTTGTTGAACCACGGTGGGTTTTTCCCGTCTCTCACAGTTCTACTCGGCACGTACCTGTCTAAAACGCATTTTACAATTGCCTTGAACTTCTTCCATAAACACTCAACATTGTCAGTGTCGGAATATAAATTTTCGTTTTGATCTTTTAGGTAGTTTGAAATCTGCCTTCTATTACTCTTGCTAAACAGATAAACCTTCCACCCTTTTTTTATATTCCTATTAACTTCCATATTCAGGGATGCTGCAACGGCCTTATGATCACTGATTCCCTGTTCTGCACTTACAGAGTCGAAAAGTTCGGGTCTGTTTGTTATCAGTAAGTCCAAGATGTTATCTCCACGAGTCGGTTCTCTGTTTAATTGCTCGAGGTAATTTTCGGATAGTGCACTCAGTATAATGTCACTCGATGCTCTGTCCCTACCACCCGTCCTAAATATCTGAGTGTCCCAGTCTATATCTGGTAAATTGAAATCTCCACCTAAGACTATAACATGCTGAGAAAATTTATGTGAAATGTATTCCAAATTTTCTCTCAGTTGTTCTGCCACTAATGCTGCTGAGTCGGGAGGTCGGTACAAGGAGCTAATTATTAACCTAGCTCGGTTGTTGAGTGTAACCTCCACGCATAATAATTCACAGGAACTATCCACTTCTACTTCACTACAGGATAAACTACTACTAACAGCGACAAACACGCCACCACCGGTTGCATGCAATCTATCCTTTCTAAACACCGTCTTTGCCTTTGTAAAAATTTCGGCAGAATTTATCTCTGGATTCAGCCAGCTTTCTGTACCTCTAACGATTTCAGCTTCGGTGTTTTCTATCAGCGCTTGAAGTTCTGGTACTATACCAATGCAGCTTCGACAGTTTACAATTGCAATACCGATTGCTGCTTCGTCCCCGCATGTCCTAACTTTGCCCCGCACCCTTTGAGGCTGTTGCCCTTTCTGTACTTGCCCGAGGCTATCTAACCTAAAAAACCGCCCAGTCCACGCCACATAACCCCTGCTACCCGTGTAGCCGCTTGCTGCGTGTAGTGGACTCCTGACCTATCCAGCGGAACCCGAAACCCCACCACCCTATGGCGAAAGTCGAGGAACCTGCAGCCTAAACGGTCGCAGAACCGTCTCAGCCTCTGATTCAGACCCACCACTCGGCTCTGTACCAAAGGTCCGCAGTCAGTCCTGTCGACGATGCTGCAGATGGTGAGCTCTGCTTTCATCCCACTAGCGAGACTGGCAGTCTTCATCAAATCAGATAGCCGCCGGAAGCCAGAGAGGATTTCCTCCGATCCAAAGCGACACACATCATTGGTGCCGACATGAGCGACCACCTGCAGATGGGTGCACCCTGTACCCTTCATGGCATCCGGAAGGACCCTTTCCACATCTGGAATGACTCCCCCCGGTATGCACACGGAGTGCACATTGGTTTTCTTCCCCTCTCTTGCTGCCATATCCCTAAGGGGCCCCATTACGCGCCTGACGTTACAGCTCCCATCTACCAGTAAGCCCACCCTCTGCGACCGCACGGATCTTGCAGACTGAGGGGCAACCTCTGAAACAGGAGAAGCAGCCATGTCCGGCCGAAGATCAGTGTCAGCCTGAGACAGAGCCTGAAACCGGTTCGTCAGACAAACTGGAGAGGCCTTCCGTTCAGCCCTCCGGAATGTCTCTCGCCCCCTGCCACACCTCGACACGACCTCCCACTCTACCACAGGTGAGGGATCAGCCTCAATGTGGGCAGTATCCCAGGCAGCCACAGTCGTAGTCCGATCGGGGGATGCGTGAGACGAGCTGGCCGTCCCCGCAAACCCCCATCCGGACCCCCACAGTGATGCCCATTGGCAACAGCCTCAAGCTGTGTGACCGAAGCCAACACTGCCTGAAGCTGGGAGGGAAGGGATGCCAACTCAGCCTGCATCCGAACACAGCAGTTGCATGGGCGAACTACTTCGTTATATGTTTCGTTTTGGATTCCGTATAAAGCGAAGGCATTTTTTTTAACAATAACGATAGTTCTTGATCAACTTTTTGTTCCTTTATTTTCTTACTTGCTTTCAGCCCGAAATTCATGCTTAGTGATGGAATATATGGATACAATATTGTTCATAAGGTGCTTGACATCCTCACGACTCAGACAAAAGAAATTTGCAGAAAATTTTTCTTTCCATATTTTCCAGCAAACTACTAAACAAGCGTGACACACATGCAAATAACAAAATTCTTGATGAATCCCTAAGGCATAAATGCTGCCTTATGTGGACCTCAAGCCTCACTTATCGTGAAAACGTCCTAATATTTTCTTCACCCATTCTTCAGTAAAAACATTTTATCCATCAACTTACATATTTTATTTGAAGCATTAAACTGCACTCTGAGGTTACGAAAGTCATGGGATATCTCCTAATATCGTGTCGCACCTCCTTTGGTCTGGGTAGTGCTGCAGCTGTAAGTGGCAAGGCCTTAACAAGTTGTTGGAAGTCTCTTGCATAATTATTGAGCCATGCTGTATCTATAGCCGTCCATAATAGCTAAAGTGTTGCCGTGCTACATTTTGTGCACGAACTGACCTCTCGATTATGTTCCATAACTGTTCGATGGGATCCATGTCGAGCAATCTGGTTGGCCAAGTCATTCACTCAAACTGTCCAAAATGTCTTCAAACCAATCGCGAACAATTGTGGCCCAGTAACACGGCGCATTGTCATCCATAAAAATTTAGTCCTTGTGTGGGAACATGAAGTCCAAGAACGGTGGCAAATGGCCTGCATGTAGCCGAACATAATCATTATCAGTCAATGATCCGTTTAGCTGGACCACAGACCTAGTCCATTCCATGTAAACACTGCCCATACCATTATGGTACTATCACGAGCCTGCACAGTGCCTTGTTGGCGACTTTGGTCTATGGCGTCGCGGGATCTGCGCCACATTCGCACCCTACCATCAGGTAACTGCTAATTTGTCTACTCCACTAAAATGTCACTTCTGTGTTGTGTAGCAAAATTACTGATTATCACTGTTCATAATTTCAATGTACAGTATTTCGTCTTGGCGCTGCAACTGATTCTTACCTGCGCAGTGGAAAACGCTGCTCTGCGCTGCACTGCTTTCATACACGAAAATAAATCGCTGAATTGCGTGCCCGTGTAAGGAAACCACGCCGCAGCAAGTATGCTTGAAACTGAGGCAATTGCTTTCTGGATTTATTCATAAAGAATGGCGCTAGCAGATCACGCAACTGTTCTAGGCTGGCAAAGTGAAGTTTTTACTTCTAAACAACAAGAGGGAAACGTGACGAATTAGTACAAGTAAATGAAATGAATCGTTGCAAACTGATGTTGAGATTCTTAGCCACACAGGATTTGATTACAGCAGTGTGAGAAATACAATTATCTCTAGTAGTTATGGCGAACAGTTAAACGGATTCGTGTAGAAAAAAAACTAGAACACTTGACCGATGGTTTTAAAACGTATACCGAAGTACTAAGTTTTTAATCGGAAATTCAGCAGAAAATTCGCGGCAGGTTTATTGTGGCGCAAAATATTGAGTTGGTGTATAAGTTATTAGCGTTTTTCCGGAAGTTTAATAAACACAGCAGATACACATAATAGAGATTTTATTCATCACTAATTTATTCATCTTCATCTTAGTTTCCCCTCTACGCAACATCTGGTCAGGTCGGGGTATCAATGGTACTTCGCCACTTTACTCTGTCTTTCCACCATTCTTCTTCCACAATTTGGTTCCATAGCAGGTTTCTCCTCCTTAAACTCACCTTTATTGTATCAGTCCATATTGTTCTCGGTCTTCCTGTTGGCCTCTTGCCCTTAAGCTTGAACTCCATCACTCTTCTTGCTATTCTTCCCTCTCCCATCCTCTTCACATCTCCTCTCTTCTAGTCATAGTCCAGGTCTCTGAGCCGTAAACCAGTATGGGTGTGAAGCAGGTCTTGTGTAGCACCAGCTTGCACCTCATTGGCACATCCCTTTTCCCCACCCATTCCCTCACACACTGGTAAAATGTACTACTCTGTTGTATTCTTTTGCTAATTTCTGTCTCCAGACAGGCATTCCCCATTCATAAACTTCAAAAATATTTAAAGTTGTCCACTATTTCAATATCCCATCCATTAATATGAATTTGTCCCTTGCTCTTTCTATCCCCTCACGTTACCACCATGGTCTTGCTTTTTTCCACACTAAATTTCGTTCCATATTTCTCGACCTTCTCATTTACGATGTCTATTTGTTTTTGTACCTCCTTACACCACAATATCATCAGCAAGTAGTAACAGCTTCATCCCCCTTCGTCTATGGGCTTCTTTGGTCTCGTTGACTATTTCATTCCTCACCATTATAAATAGTAGTGATGATATCACACTTCCTTGTCTTAGACCCGTAACATTCTCAAACCATTCAGTTCTTCCAACTGGTGTCTGCAAACAACTGAGCTTTTTTCATACTCTGGGCTACCTTTTCGTTTCCACGACTGTAGAAATCACATGTTTCTGAGGCGAAGGACTCATCGAGGCATACAGAAAGGACGTTCCTTGAAGGTTGTTCGATAAACAGCAGGAAAGGTGAAAATTGGGGACACAAGATCAGGTGAATGATGTGGGTGGGAAATGACTTCCCAATCCAAATAGTGCATAATGTGTCTTGTAAATCTGCGAGAATGCGAAGGGGCGTTATAGTGGAGTAGCATCATTTCCCGCCGACTTTGTATTCATTGTTCTTGGACTGACTCTGCAAAACGTTTCAGTTGTTAACAGTGAATGTCAGCAATGATGGTTACACCGCGGGGAAGCAATTCGTGGTACACCACACTGTCGCTGTTCCATCAGATGCCTAATATTATCTTTTGTGGATGCATTGGGGAGTTGATCTTTGCTTGACTCAACCATCCTCTTATTTTCCTTAAGTTTGCATAAAGACATAGTTTCTCATCACGAGTAACTATACAGCATAGAAAAGGTCGTTATTGTTCACAAGCCAATTGATGACTATACTGATTTTTGTGAATCTGGCTTAGCGCATGCGGTACCCACAATAATCCTTATCCAAAGCAAATGCCGCACGATAGTTAAATTATGACAGTTCACCACATTTGCAAATTCTGGAATACGCTGACATGGATAATTGTCGATTAATGAACGTAGAGTGTCACTAATGTCAAAACGATCACCCGTAAGACGAGAAAACCATTTGCTATCTCGTGGCATTATACTCATGCACGGCGCAAATGTTTCTGGCTGCCTCCACTGCTGTCACTGCCCTACCGAATTTAAACAGAAGAACACGTCGGGTATGTTGCGATTTCTCTATTTTACACTCCATTTTCTAGCATCCACTCACCATCTCCAAGTCACAAAATGACAATATGTAATCTCAGGTAGCAACAGTGCACTACAAGCAAAAATGACAATCGGCAAATAAACACATAAAAACCGGAGTACCAAACAACAAATCAGAAATCCTAAACTTATGCGCCAACCTAATAGGTTGCTTTAATGTTACAATTACTGTTCGCAGCAAATAACAACTTTGTCCATATTACCTCATTGGTAATGTCCATACACAGCGGGATGCATCTCAGACACAATAGGAGCATCTCAAACTTTGTCTTTTATCCACTATGTTGGCCACCAATGCTGCCCTCACACCGACTACCGACAACATACTACTGCTCGCTGAAGATCGACAGTGACGTCAACCGTTCCTACCATAACGTCTAGTGGCTAAGGGGTTACTTATCACCCAAGTGTTCACGTATCCAAAGTCGCTCTCTGTGGCAAACATTAAGAGCAAAACTGCCATCTGTCATCATATAGAAGCATCGCGCTCTGCATGTTTACACTGCAAATCACACTTCAGTGATTTTCTGAGGGTTTACAGAACGACTTTGAGACTACAGACACATGGAAAAAATGAATATCTAAATCTTTCGGGTGGACTCTGATTCCTCTTTCCTCTTATGAAAATGGGATTCAAGAAAATATTTTGGAATTCAGAAGAGTCATTTGAAATTTCATGAAAGTTCTCGCCACAACGAAAGATGCGTTTTTCACCCCAACTCACTGATTATATCCGAGACGCTCTCTCCTCTACTTCGCGATAGTACAAAACGGGCCAGCCTTCTTAGAACGTTTTGGATGTTTCACGTCGATTTGTAAGGGCCCAGCATCGTGCAGCAATACTCCGAAAGAGGACAGACCAGCGTAGTGTAGGAATTCTCTCTGCTGCACCTTGCATATGTTCTGCCAGCAAAACACAGTCTTGGGTCGCCTCCCCCATATCACATTATGCATGATGTTTCCAATTTAACTTGTTCATAATTGTAATCTCGAGGTATTCACATTAAAAGACAACCTTTATCGTATATCGAAATTTAACAGGATTAGTTGGCACTCACTTGCAGGACCTCACACTTCTTTTATTTTTATTTATTTATTTACGGTCTTCAATTACAACTGCCAATTTTTATACCATGCAAAAGTCTTGCGTAAAGAAATTTGTTAGTTTTGATTTTCCTATTACTGTACTAAACGGTAAGCGACTGATCACCTGACAACAATGTAAAATTTCCTACTGAAACGTTTATACGTGTTACGAATAGCAGACGACTCACCACGGTTCCTCGGGGGACCATAATTGTAGCACCGGTTTCACCAGATAACTTCCTGTCAAATTCTACAAATTATAGGGTCCCCTGTTTCATTACAAGCAGTTCGTTAGAAACTGAGTCAAAAGACTTCTGGAAATTTAGTAATGTGAAATCAACTTCAACTCCTCTGTCTATACACTTTGTGTTTCAAAAGAACGATATTTTCTGAATCGGTGCTGGTTGCGTATCAGTACGCCGTTTGCTTCGAGGTATTTCGTAATGTTGCAATATAGCTGTTACGTCCGCGCTATAACACAACAAATATTCCGTGATAACCAAATTTATTTGACCTTCTGTCACTCAAAACAAAACTCAAGTTCGACTACACAACACTTCGCTGACTGTCGCGCCAAGGAGAAATCAGAGTCACTAGTAGAGAATACAAGGCCAAACCACTGCCAACCAGTCCATTCCGACGCGTCGCAAGTTTCCAGCCAGGGAGGCCACAGAACGGTTCGGTCGTCGTGAATCCAGCAGCCGGGTAGTAACGCAGTCATCGGCGAAGATTAAACTGGTTAAACTTTTTTTTTTTTTTTTTTTTTTTTTTTGATGTGGTGGTGTGAAGGCTGATCAACTTCGTTGATTTTTACTTCTGTAGGGAATGGAAGTGGTAAAAATTTTCTCTTTATTTGTTTATTCTTCTTTCAGCTTTAGTTTGGGCACACAGAAGGGTCCTTTAACTCGCTGCTTTTGGTGTGTATTTGAAAACATGTGTGGAGAAGTGCTAAAGAACGATATGTCCTTAAATTATGGAGAAGTACGTAGGGATATCATTTACGGAGGCTCGAATACTATCGCCTTCGGTACTTTATATTTGTGGTTGCGTAAGGGGTCTACCGTACCTACTGTGGTGAGTTGTGGTGTACTGTCACGTATCATGTCCAACTTCCGAAATAAGGTTCGTGCCTTCTCCTTGACCTTGTCTGAGAGGTAAGATTCGCTTAAGGCTCGATGAATGTCATGATTTCGGATCCACCATTGGGCTCCTGTGATCCATCGTAGGCATCTGCTTTGTACAACCTGTAACTTCTTATAGTTAGTGGCACACGTAGTACCCCAAGAGGTCGATCCATACAAAATAGATGGTTCGACTGTGGCATGGTACAACTGGAGTTTCGTGCGTTGGCTGAGGTATGAGCTCTTCAGAAATGGGAGGAGAGCTCCCAGCATTTTGAGACCAGACGTCTTCTTCTCCATAATGTGATTATACAACAGTTTGGCGTCCAGATGCACTCCCAGGTATTTTACAGTTGTTGCCCAGGGGAGTGGCTGGTCTGATATCCGTAGGCGTTCATTGACGATCGGTCTCCGACGTGTGAAGACAATAACTTTGGTTTTCTCTGCGTTGACCGTTATTTTGTTCATGTGGGTCCAGTGGTCCACTAAATCTAGTTGGCGCTGCATCCGTGTGACGAGGTGGTCCATTCTGGTGCCTGCAGTCAGGAGCGCTGTGTCGTCGGCATAGAAACTGGCAGTAACATGTGGCACCGTCGGGAGGTCGTTAATATATAAATTAAACAGCAGTGGAGAGATGACCGATCCTTGTGGAAGTCCTTCAAGGACAGGCCGTGTTGATGAATTCTTGTCATCAATGCGAACATATAATCTGCGATCCTGAAGAAAATTGTCGAGAAGTTTTAAATAGCAGTCTGGTAGGGGAGTGGTACGTCGGAGCTTGACGATCAAGTTGCGTCGCCATACTTTATCGTAAGCCTTCTCTATATCGAGAAAGACTCCAATAGTATGTCGTTTCTTGTTGAAATTGTCTTGGATAGATTCCGTGATGCGCAGTAGTTGTAACTCAGCCGATAGCTTCGCCTGGAAGCCAAACTGCTCCGGCCGGATGATGTTGTGTGCCACAAGGATGTCCAGCATGCGTTTCAGTAGGACACGTTCCAGTACCTTTCCCAGTGTCGGCAGTAAACTTATGGGTCTGTAGCTGTCAGGGTGTGAGAGATCCTTGCCCGGTTTTGGTATTGGCACTATTCTGGCAATCTTCCATGCCTCTGGGAAGTATCCAGTCCTGAGGCAGCTGTTCACTATCCGGGTGAGAAGCACAACAGGCTTTCTCGGAAGGTGTTTCAACTCCGTATTGCTGATTCTATCTGCTCCAGGTGAGGTGTGTTTGCTATACTTGATAATCCTCCGAATTTCCTCCGGCGTTGTCAGCCGGGGCATAGCGGTAGTCGGGGCGTCCCGAATAGCTTCCCATTCCGCCGCTGTGTCCTCCTCTGCACGGTGGAGTGCATCATCTCCATCCTCCGTGGGGGGCGTAGTCATCTGTTGTTTATGTATCCGCATACAGCTCCGCCTGCGCAAGTGAGTCGTACAAGAGGCCATGGGGTCCTCGAATTGCCCTTTTGGGGGGCTGTTGTTGTCTGAGACTTTTAACTATTCGCCATTCATCTTTGGTGCGTAATAGAAAGTTGTCCATTTTGAGTTCCCACGTGTGTTGCTTCCAGTCCTGAACCTTCCGCCGGAGTTCGCGGGTTAGTCTGTGAGTCTCCCGTCTATCATCCGGATGGCGGTAGCGGACCCATCGTTTCCGAAATCGATTGCGCCTTGCCTTAAGTTCCTGCAGTGGTGGTGGAAACTCGTCATAATTGACTTCTGGTTGCAGGTGCTCCGTGAGTGCTCGTTGTTTCGCATTGTTAATCTTCTTTGTGAGTACTGCGACTGCCACATCAATCGCTTCTCTGGTAGTAACAACCTGGGTTGGTCGCACATTGTTGTTGAGCTACGCTTGGAACTGCTGCCAGTCGTAAGTTCTTGTCGTCGGCTGTGGGAGTTGCAAAGTAGCCCTCTCTATGATTCCTAACACCGGTCTGTGGTCCGACGAAAGATCATCCAGCGTCCGCAGATGGAGATTCGGGTTGATGTTCTTGATTATGGCGATGTCTAGAACATCAGGGTCTTGTGTCTGGACGTAAGGTATCCTCGTCGGTTCCCGTGGTCCATGGACGGAAATATGTAAATTCTCAGCCAGTGCAAACAACATATGTCCTTTTGGGTTAGTCTTACGGGAATTCCAGGCAACATGTTTACTATTAAGATCCCCTCCAAGGAGGATCTTGTCGTAACCCTCTGTAACGGAGTAAAGATCTTCTGGGTGGAGAGGCTTCTTTGGGCTAAGGTAAGCCGCAATACAGGTAATGTTTCCGAGCGTCGTGTGGATTGTTACTGCCGTGGCCTCTAAAGTCTGGAGTGGGGGTAAACGTTCTTGGTGGTGACGAATACATTTTTTGATCAGAACTGCGGTCCCTCCACCCCGTTGGTCCAGTCTGTCCGTCCGGTAGATGTGCATGTTCCTCAAGCGGAGGTCGGTTGACTCGCGGAGATGTGTTTCGGAGACAAATGCTACGTCTATCTTGTGGCGATGTAAGAAGTCCGTGAATTCTGTTTTCTTCAGTTTCAGGCCGTTGGCATTCCAAATGCAGAAGTTAAGATGCCTCGTGTGATGCCGTCTATCCATTTAGGGTGTTTGAAAAGCTGTCAGTACGCTTTCTACAAGCGAGAGGATAGACGTCAGCTTCTGCTGGAGGGCGGTGAGTAGTTGAAGAATATCTGTTAACGCTGGTGTAAAAGTGGTCGACCAGGCAGATGGTGTCTCCACTGGTGTTGGCGTCGGTGAATGGGCACGTATTGCTTCGGAGTACGAGCGCTGTTGTCTTGTCTGTCGGAGAGTCACTCTGGGTGCCGGTTGTGGCCGAGAGGCGATTGTTTCCACAGGGAGGGGTGCCGCTTGTTGTTGGGTGGCCGAAATCGCTGCCATGGCCGAGTTCTTAGCAATTATAGGCCGTTGTGGGGTCGACTTCTTTGGTGTCCTTCTAGTATATTTCCGTAGGAGTTCTTGAAATTTTGGGCAGCCACGGAAGGTCGCTGGATGTTCTTGTTCACAATTGGCGCACTTTGGGGGCGCTGTCCTAGGATGAGCACAATTCGATGATTTATGGGATCCACCGCAGCGGACGCAGCGTGCTGGCATGCTGCAGTAGTTCGCTGTATGCTCGAAACGTTGGCAATGTCGGCATTGGACTGGACCGTCTTTACTATTATATGTTTCTATTATCACTCGTGTGTAGAGCAGGTATTTGACATCATATATCTTGTCACTGTCTTTTCCGGTTGGGAGGGTGACTCGGTACACAGGTTGCGGTATCAATTGTTTCGTCTTCTCGTCGCGTTCCTTAAATTGGTAGACTTGTAGCACGTTGAAGCCTTTTTCCTTGAGGGCATAGTAAAGTTGTTCTTCGGTAACTTCCGCCGGAAGGCGTTTGACAACTACTTTCAGTTCCTTGTCGTCTGGTGCTTCATGCGTAAAATAGGAGAAGCTGTGGTTCGTGAAGTATTTTATTGCACGCCTTTGGTCTTCGAAGGACTCAAAGTGGTATTTGATGCGGTCCTTTTGGTATATAGCTTTAAGGGTGCCCTCTAGAAGTCCGTTGAGCGTTTCATTGAGGTGAACGTAATCCTTTGTGTAATAAATTGTGACTGGGGGCACTTTGCGAAGCACATTCTTGTCTCTGTCCACGGCTTCTGCGGCATTAGAAGTTTGTGCCTGCGGCTTGTTGGTGGTTGATGGAGGCGCAGCTTGAGGTGTCAGTGGGGCGAATCGGTTCGTTGTGGGGATGGTCTCCGTTCGTCTCTTAGCTGGGTTGGCTAAGTCCTTGGCTAATGCGTTGCTTCTGCGCCGTTTGTTGTGTACGAGCGTAAAGTCCCCCTCTGCGTGTGGGGAGTCGTTGTCGTTTTCAGCTGGAAAGGCCGCTGCCATCTCCGCGTCGTCGACCGTTTGGTGGGAGTGCTGTGATTCGACATCTGAGTCCACAGATAATGCCAGACAGGTGTCGTTATCCTGCTCTTGCGTTTCCCGTGAATAGCGGATAAGGCGTTGTATGTCCTTCAGCGTTTCTTTGTCCTCCTCCCGACATATTTCGAGTCTTCTGGCGTAGTCCTGGCGGTCGTCTTCATTGCTGCGTCCGTCGTGATGTGATGTATGGCCGACGTCCGAATACGGTTTCGTCGTGCGGTGTGTAGTCTTCTGCGGTCGAATAGCGCCTGTCGATCGTCGTTCTATCCTGTCATGAACCGGTGCCGTAGCCTGGGTCGTCAACCTGGGATCCGTCCTGTGTGGAGCGGCCGCTGGGGCGTCCTGAGGGCCAGGCCCAACCGACCGACCAGCGGCCGACTCCGGCGCGTCCGAGGCGGCTGCCCCGGCCGCGCGCGCATCGTCCTCGCTCTTCGGCATCGCGAACTCGACTGACTGGTTAAACGGGCTCAGGGAGCTCGCTTAAATCCGCAGGTCCGGCCAATCAGAGTGTTGGTAGATGGCGCCCTTATACGGTTGCGCACTCTGGTGGCAAGGGCAGCGCCTCCAGGGTAATCCGTATCGATAGTGGTGTGTACGCTGCCGCTTACCCCGAGACGACGCGTTCACTTGCGCCAGTTGTTGACATGGTGTGCGGCGCCAGCGGTACTCGCTGTGTGCCGCGCGTGTTGTAGCACGCCGCGCCGAGTTGACGGCTGCTGTGCGGCCGCCGGTACGACAATAGCGTATGTTCCAAAATCGTTCAAAAAATCTGTATTAATAAAATAAGTTTTAATATATTTTACTGTGTACTAGCAAATACGGCAATGATTCGCGATCGCTAAATATGTGTAGAAATTAGATGCGTGTCCTAATATCCTTCTCCCTCCCTCTCTCGGTCCATCTCCTCCTTCTCCTCTCTGACTATCTTCTTATCCTCTCCCCCCCCTCCACTTTCTACCCTTCACCCCCACCCGTCTCTCTGTCCGTCTGCTCCTCCCTCTCCATGTCCTCCTCCACCTCTCTCTACGTTACCTACGCCGACTTTCTGTCTAAATTTGAGCCTTGTTTATTGTTATCGGAAATTCGTATTCCATAGTAGTACACTATGCATTAGCTAGTAAGCCATAATCACGATTTTTCTGTTTGGTATGAAACCGACTATGAGGAAGAATGCAAAACAGCTCAATGTTGTATATACAATTTGTGTTCAAAACTGTATGTAACGAGAAATAATATGTGTTAGAGAACCAATTTATCTGGTGATTTAAGTGGCCCACTATCGTAATTAAAGCCGACTACCAGGGAGAAAACAGAAACGCACATAGTCACAGCACAGCGAAGACAGCACTTTTTTTCTCGCAGTCGGTTTTACCAGAAAGCTATACATTTTTCTTTAAAAAAGTGTATTCAAGATCGATATGAATGTTTATTGAAGTGTACTGCAATACTTGGAAGCACATTGGTCAGTGCCAGATAATTCGGACTCTTGGCGGGTCAGCATCTGAGGGGCGGAATTTTGGGTGTGCGTGAAAAACATGTTTGAAGCTGAAACAAGTTGTATAACAGATCTTTGCTTCGTGATGGCCGTTGTTTCGGCTAGTGGGCAGAACTCGGTCGCTTCACTATGGTGTCCAAATTACCGTGTTCGGTCTACTGCGAGGATTCTCCAGCGGTGTGGCGAAATCTTCTGTTGGCTCTGGGCCGGAGAGGCCATTTACTACCTGAGCTGGGAACCGATGTTTGCAGTTAAGCGCCGGCAGTTGTGGCTGAGCGGCTCTAGGCGCTTCAGTCCGGAACCGCGCGACTGCTATGGTCGCAGGTTCGAATCCTGCCTCGGGCATGGATGTGTGTGATGTCCTTAGGTTAGTTAGGTTTAAGTAGTTCTAATTTCTAGTGGACTGATGACCTCAGATGTTGAGTCCCATAGTGCTCAGAGCCATTTGAACCATTTGTAGTTAGGCTTTTGTATTCCCGCATACCACCTACCTCTTTACCCCCACCGTCCCCTCCACTATGCTTACTCTTTCTCGCTCGCTCATCTCAGCGACATTCACAGTACTATCACTGCCTGCAAAACTTGTTGTGAATGGACGTAGTAGCAACGAAGTAATAAATTTAAACGTCAAGCAAGATGCGACAGTTGGTCATCCATCTCATTGTTTATGACGTCATATCTCCTGAACTACGTCTTGATATAATTTTGTAGGTACATTCAGGGGCATATGTGAATACTGTCTACGAAATTTATAGCGAATAGAGTCATTAGCAAGGAAGTAGTAATTTTGAACGTCGTGCATGATGCGGCAGTTTTTCTCGCATCTCATGGTTGTCAAATGTCGTGAACTATGTATCGTACAATGGTGTAATTTTGCAGTTACGTTCAGTGTTATGTTTGCATAGTGTCTACATAACGTTTCCTGAATACAGTTTTGTAGTAAAGGAGTAATAAATTATAATGTCATGCCTCATTGAGTATTTTTACGGTATGAACAGTGGAAATGTAGTAAATGATAAACTTTTTTCCATCATTTTGTATGGGTTGTCAGCGAGAAAAAATTTCGTTAAGGTTTTGAATTACGTGTGAAGCTTGTTACTAGTCGCTAAGAACTCTTAATCTCAAATAAACTAAACTAAAACTAAACTCCTCCCGATCAGGCCATGAAGGCCCAACGGTACCGAGCGGCCGCCGTGTCATCCACAGCCATAGGCGTCACTGGATGCGGATATGGAGGAGCATGTAGTCAGCACACCACTCTCCCGGCCGTATGTCAGTTTCCGAGACCGGAACCGCTACTTCTCAATCAAGTAGCTCCTCAGTTTGCCTCATAAGGGCTGAGTGCACCCCGCTTCCCAACAGCGCTGGGCAGACCGGATGGTCACCCATCCAAGTGCTAGCGCAGCCCGACAACACTGAACTTCGGTGATCTGACGGGAACCGGTGTTACCACTGCGGCAAGGCCGTTGGCCTTAATCTCAAATACTCGATGAATAAATTCTGGGAATTCACTCTTCACAGGCTATGCTTCATTTTTCACCCCTATACTTTCGATATGAAGCTGGTTCTTGATCCCACAACGTCACCTAACAGTGAGGTACATGTGCACAAAGTTTATTTTAAATCACACCATGCTACCCTATCCTGTGCAAGCCTCTTCAACTCTGAGTAACTACTGCAAGTTATATCCTTCGGAATTTGCTTACTCTTTTCATCTATCGGTCTCTCTCTACGATTTTTATCCAATTTGTTAACTGTGTCTGTCTGAATGTTTATTAGAGTAGTGTGTAAAAATTTCAAGTAAACTGGTCATGAGCTTTGTAACGAGTATTGCTAACAATGTCTCCCTATTACGTGTTATGTACCATCCTTTTCCCCATAGCTTTGCTCTCATATGTGTTCGATGCATGCATCCTCCTCTGCTTCTCTGTCCACTTCTTCCTCCCTCCTCCCACCTCTATCTCCACCTCCTCACTCTATCTGTCCACTCCCTCAGTCTCTTTATATCCTCTTCCCCCTCTCTTTGTCCCTTTCCTACACCCCCTGTTTAACCATATCTTCTTCCCTCCTCTGAATCACAATACCTTTTCCTCTCCTCTTTCTTTTTAGCTCCATCTCCCTTCTTCATTTTACACCTGCACGCCACCTTCCTACACTTTCCAACATCAATGCATCTCCCCCTCCTCCCCTCCCTTTGTCCATTTCCTCCTCCCTCTCACTCTGTCCATCCCCTCCCTATTAATTTAAATTTGTCATCAGACATACTCACTAGCATGTATAGCACTGGCAACACGGTTCCAAATAGCATACCATTACTACTCCTGCAATTTACCTGTCTTAGAGGACAGGCACATCAGTGGCTTGAAAATTATTTATTTGCCATTGATGTTCATGCCACCATGCAAAGAAAGTGAATAATGCATGCTGATACAACTACAACACAACTATTATGCAGGGGAACCTACTTGTCAGTTTCTTGTCTCTGATGCATGTAGGCTGCCCTGCAAAGCAGGTTGGCTTGACAGGTCAATATTGTTTACACACAATATGTCTGTTGTACAGGGCAGTCTATACGCAACACGTTTTACCAGTATCTTCGCCCCTAATGGAGCTAGGAGGCTATAAACCGTGAGGCGTGCTGTTTCTGTGTAAATTTTGGTTAAAATCGATCCAGCGATTTTGGGGGTTGGGGAAGGATCCTGGACTTACACACATGCACTCCGCTTCATATTTATAATGGAATACATATTCAAGTTTACAGTCAATATATAGTTTTCTATTATGTGTGCAAAAACACGTATGTACTTGGATGCAGCATTGTGTCAAACTTTAAAAGCAGTTGGTGAAGAACTTTTGGGGATTTCAGATATTGAACGAACGAGCATTTACATGTATATTCATACATGAGGTTGCACTGGCCTGAGTTAACTATTCAGCCTTTATGTGCAGATCTTTCGTCTAGAAAAGTGCTGTGTATGATTACTAAAAATGATTTAATCAGCATATTCTGAGAGAAACCCATTTGGTGTGTACTTCTGCTGTAAGACTATCTTTCACTAACAAAAGTTGATTCACTGCATGGGCAGCATCTGGTACAAAATTACTCACCAACAACGGCTTTTCTCTGAAAACCACTATGAAGTGTATGGCAGAGAATACTTCTCAATGTAACAGTTGTTAGGGTGTATTCCCATTTAATTCATGTATGAAAAGGGGAAAGAATGATTTCTTAAATGCGTAGCTGTGACCTGTTATTAATCTAACCTTGTTTGCCTGGTCACTACAGAAGTAAAATACGCGAAATTTAAGTACATTCCATACTTTAAGCTAATTCTTTAAACTCTATGCACAGAATTCCATATGGTAGCTTAAGTCTGTCTTCAAGTGTCTGCCATTTCAGTTCTGTAGCACAAACATGACGCTCTGCCAAACGTAAGTCCTTGTTACGCATCTATGTATACTTTCAATTTCTTCTATTAGTCCTGTTTTGCATACACTTTAGCGGTATACTAGGATAGATCACGCGTGAGTTTTGCAAAGTTACTTCTTTTGCCTACTGATTACATTTCCCTTATTTCCCTAGCAGACTACCCGTTACCCGAAGTCTGCTTAACATATATATAAGCTAAAGTGATCATTCCATTTTATATCCTTACAAACTGTTACTTTCAAGCATTTTTATGAGTTTAACTTCTGGTCACGACCCATTGACGTTTTGGCAATACGACATTACATTTTCCCGTTCTGTGAAGTGCCTGAATTTATAGTTCTGGATATTTAATGGAAGCTTCCAGTTTAGCACCACTCTGAAATCTTATCAAGGTCCAACTGAACATCTGTGCATACTTTATGGACAGTACGTCATTGTAGCTAATGACATCATCTGCAAACAAACGATACTGTCTACATAGTCATTAACGTACAGCATGAACAGCAAAGGTCCCACAGTACTTCCTTGGAACAACGGAAATTACTTCCACATCTACCGATGGCTCTCCATCCAAGATAACATGCTCCGTTTTTCCTCCTAAATATCCTCAGTTGAGTCAAATTGCGATCAGTATCCCATTCCACAGTACTTTCTATAAATATAATAAGTGTGGTACTGTGTCAAATACGGTTTTGAAAATCAAGAAATACTGCATTTCCGATTCCGCCTTGATCCATGGGATCCTGAGAGTCATTCATGAAAAATGCAAGTTCGGTGTCGGATGACTTATACCTTTGGAATCCATGCTTGTTGCCATGGTGAAGGTCTTTCTGCTGAAGGTACCTCAAGCCATTTGAGAACAGACTATGTTCTAAGATGCTAAAGCAGATGAATGTCAAAGAACTGGACGCTTGTTTTGTGGATTTCCCCTTTCTTTTTTGTACATGGATGTGACCTGTACTTTCTTCCATAAAATTAGTGACTACTGGGTGTTTCGGTGTTTATGGTTAAAAGCAGGACTTACTCATCTGCCAGTTCGGAATAGAATCTGGTAAGGATTCCGTCAGACCTTCAAGATTCGTTCAATTTCAACAATTTCAGCTGTTTGTCAACACCACGGACACTAAGATCCGTATCACTCTGCAATGATTCAAGAATTAAATTGGGACAAACTCCTGGATATTCGTGATGGCAGCTACTCTCCATTCGAAAGTCTAGTATGTCTTCTTTGTGCAAGAATGATGGAAAACTGTGTTTCGTAGCTCTACTTTAGTTATGCTGCCGCCGGCAACATTAGCATTGATATCGTTTAATGTCTAGCCGTTGGTATACTTCATATAAGAAATGTTAAGGTGACATTAGGTAGTATCATAGAAAAGACTCTTTTTCACCCCACTTTCATGTAGCCATTATCAGTGATAACGTACTTTCAACTAGCCTAGCGGGTCACTTTCCTGCTTCTTGATTTATTGACATATTTCTGGAAGAGGAATTGCGTAGGGAGCCATCTCTTATTGATTTGTATTTCTACATTTTATTTTTGTGTGTCTCATAAGTAATGTCTTTTCTCTTTCTCGATAATCCCAACAGTTATTAACCAGTGGGGAATGTGTGCATGTGTGGGTAACTGTATGTGCACATTAACCAGTAGTTAATGCGGTAGTTGTTTTTGTTTCTTCTTGCAAAAGCATGGTAACATTCCAACGACTTTTTTTTTTCCAAAACTGTCTTATGACATACGGGACCAGAAACAACTGACGTCCCACTTTTTTAAAAAGTGCGCTAAGATTGGTCAAGCAAACCGACGAGTAAAATTCTGGATATCTCCATCGATCTCTATTCAGAAAATTACCTGGTGCAATTCTAGATTATAAATGTGAATCTAGATTAGAACCACGATTTCCCGCGCCTATAGCGTTCACGCGATTGGACAAGCAGTTGGTGCCTCGGCGTTTCTTGGCGACTGGCCATCCACTGACCCCAATATGAAACCTTGCACCGGACAAGTTCATTTTTGTATGGTATCTTTTTGTCATTTCGTTTTCTTTTGGTTTTTGTTTCTCAGTGTAACTGATCACTTTGTTGGTTAAATTCACTAATTGATGTCCTGTAAAGTGTGAGATGATTATGTATTTAAATCTGTTGTTTTCCTGTTAACGGTGAAACGTCCCCTTTGAAAAATTTATACATGACTGTGCTTATACTGACACACAATATTTTTAGCGCAACGCAATCTGACTTTCAAAAATCCCTACAAAAGAATGGCCCTGACTAACATTAACCTATACCTTTCACAAATCACTTACCTCACAAAAATCTTCGTTACTCGAACTACAGCAATACAGCGAGCGCCACTACTGCCAGCTAAATAACAGATTCAAACTACGGAAGGCACTAACTACTGATAGGCATAGTTAGCAAATGAAAGATTTTAATAGAGAACAAACAATGTATTTACCTTAATAGTCATAATATATATAGCAGTTCATGACATCAAGTATTATAAATTTCAAAACTCCACCATTTCTCTCCCCACATCCCCCACTGCTGTCGGCTCACCTCCAACTGCGCAACGCTACGCGCTGTTCACATCCAGCTGCCCAGCACTACAATGGCAAACAACAATGCAAACTAGCACACAGAGCGCTACGTAACGTTGCCGATTAGAAAACATAAACAGCCTACTTACAACGGTACATAAATGCGATAACTGGGTTAAGTTCTCATTTCAAGAATCAACAGTTATGCCTCTTTGACTGGCTAAAACTCATACTGACATCTATATCCTCATTTGCATGTGGCTATTTTTATCGTCTTTACTGCAAAAAAAATGGTTCAAATGGCTCTGAGCACTATGGGACTTAACATCTACGGTCAGCAGTCCCCTAGAACTTAGAACTACTTAAATCTAACTAACCTAAGGACATCACACAACACCCAGTCTTCACGAGGCAGAGAAAATCGTCTTTACTACACTTTACGGCGGAATGACTTTGAAGTTATCATCCACCCACAGTATGACCTTATAGTTGTACTATACTGCATTTACTGGTCACAATGAATGTTGCAAGCCAGGGAAGGTAGAGACAGGTTAGAATTTGTTGGAATAGTTACAACTTCAGTCAAAATGGTGAAATTAATTTCAGGTCTTCTTCTTATCCACTTGTATTGATATTGCTCGGTAGTGTGTGTGCGTGGATCTTACACACTCTCTTTCCTTTGCTTGTTGCTAACTTCTATGAGTATTTGCGATTTGCGAGTGCCAAGGTTACTGCATTGCTAAGAGCATCCAAGTCCTACTCCATCTCCATAAACATACTTAAGTTGCTGACAGACCAGTGTAACTGAAGCGCCAAAGAAACTGGTATAGGCATGCATATTCTAATACAGAGATACGTAAACAGGCAGAATATGGCGCTGTAGTCATCAATGCCTACATAAGACAAGTGTCTTGTTAGATCGGTTACTGCTGCTACAGTGGCAGTTTATCAAGAGTTGAACGTGGTGTTGTAGTCGGCACACGAGCAGTGGGACACAGTATCTCCGATATAGCGATGAAAAAGGAATTTTCCCGTACGACCATTTCACGAGTGTCCCGTGAATATCAGGAATCCGGTAAAACAAAATCTCCAACATCACTGCTACCGGTAAAAGATCCTGCAAGAATGGGACCAACGATGACTGAAGAAAATCGTTCAGCGTGACAGAAGGGCAACCCTTTCGAAAATTGCTCCAGATTTTAGTCCTGTGCCATCAGCAAGTATCAGCGTGCAAATCATTCACTGAAACATCTTCGATATCGGCTTTCGGAGCCAAAGGCCCACCCGTGTACCCTTGATGGCTGCACGACACAAAGCCTTACGAATCGCATTGGCCCATCAACATCGACACGACATTGGACTGTTGATGACTGGAAACATGTTGCCTGGTCAGACGATTCTCTTTTCAAATTTTGTCGAGTGGATTGACGTGTACAAGTTTGGAGACCACCTCATGCAGCAGGGTCTGTTCAAGCTGGTGGAGGCTGCGTAATGTTGTGGGTCGTGTGCAGTTGGAGTGATATGGGAACCCTCATATGTCTAGATACGGCTCTGACATGTGACGCGCACTTAAGCATCCTGTCTGATCACCTGCATCCCTTATTGTCCATTTTGCATTCCGACGAACTTGAGAAATTCCAGCAGGACAATGTGACATCCCACAAGTCCAGTATTGCTACAGAGTGGCTTCAGGAACACTCTTCTCAGTTTGAACACTTCCACTGGTCACCAAATTCTGCAGAGATGAACATTATTGAACATATCTCGGATGCCGGATGCCTTGCAACGTGCTGTTCAGAAGAGATCTCCACCATCTCATACCTTATGGATTTGTGGACAGCCCTGCAGGATTCATGGTGTCAGTTCCCTCCAGCACTACTCCAGACATTAGTCGAGCCCATGATATGTCCTGTTGCTGCACATATGCGTGCTCGCGGAGGCCCTACACGATATTAGGTAGGTGTACCAGTTTCTTTGGCACATATTACACCTACAATCCATTTGTAAGGAACCTTATCAGTAAGTTTGTTAAATTTTTGGTAAGCCATGAGTAGATCGAGGAAGGAAAGCTTGCAAGATAATAAATCATTATTTTGTGGTACCCATTTCGCACTTCGTTCTACCCCGCTTCATGCGCGCCATTTACCTCTATGGCAGTGGTCACGAATATAAAGAACTCTGCTTGAGAAATGAATCGCAAATGTGTAGTGAAACCCATTCCCTGGATCGTCGTACTGAAGTCACGATATTAGTTTCCACTTAGCTTTTCAAATAATTTTGTGGGTCGCACGTAAGTAAACTCCTTTATTGACTTCACATGGCGACGCACAGGGTCGAGTTAAGATATATAGAAGCATTTCCTACTACTAACAATACGCACAATAAATATCCGAAGGCCTTGGCATGTACCACAATGGACACTTTTTACCGTATACATTTGTATTTTCTATCAATCTCTTTCCTCGTAATGCTACATAAAGTATTGAGCACACTTGAGAGACCAATAGCAACGAGCGGTCGCAGGCGGTGCGCCGGCTAAGTCGCCGGGATTCCGCTGGCCCTCGAGCGATTTGCCGCACCTCTCGCCGCCTTTGTTCCGACCACAATTCAATTTTCGTTATCCGCCCCGAACATAAGAAACTTTTCAGCCAAACGTGCACGGAAAAAAATCCAATTACGCCGTAATATTCTCTAAATACCTCGGAGATGATACTTCAAAAGTGCAATTGAAAATTGTGTTTAACATCCGAGCTGTATAAAATGTAACTCCATTAAGCTCTCTCAGCGAAGCCTTTTTAATCACAGAGAGTTAAGGAACGTCCACGCCAACACCTTTTGCAGAAAAGTTCTTGCGGAGGTGCAGAGGGGACCGCAGTTCTTTTTATATAAGCTCAAGCTTAAATTACTTTGTTTTGCATTCAGTGAGAAGTCCTTGGTGGCACAGTTATTATGAAAACATTGTCTCAGTAAGCTCGTAATTTCATGCATATGGATCGCAATCATAGAAGAATACTTCCCCAGATGGACAATTGCTTTGAAACAAAAATGAGTTCACTGTATTTTCAGAATTTTCGTCATATAAGTGCGTTTCGAACTCTGTTGCGTATTTTACTTTTTAATATACACAATGGGTCCCAGTTCCGTTAACTGCGTCTATGAAAAATAATAGTCATGGATTATGTTCACAAAACCACTTTATTTACTTCAAAGATGTCTCCCCCGAATCTAAATACAGCGGAAATAGTTTTAAAAGTGTTTTGAAACGGTCCTGTAGTCCTGTTTTGGACATGCATTCGGTACTGCAGTACAACTTTCTTGAGTTTTCAGTATGAACATAAACAGTCTCGCCCGCATGAAACTTTTTTCTTCTTGTGTTTACCGCTTTCGGTCTGTTTTAGACCATCTTCAGACCTTGTACAACGATGGCCGACGGTGGCGGTGAAAGGAGCAGGCATTACGACCACACGTACACGGCTCAAAGCCCTGGTCACGAGACTGTACGGTTGCCAAAAAGACCGGCCTCGGACGGTGAGGTGGCGGTACCGAGAGGGAAGAACATCGTGTTTGGCGTATTGCCCTGACGCATCATACTGCATATGGAGCCGTAATTCGAGCAGCAGGTGGCACCACAACGACACAACGAACTGTTACAAATCCGATACTTCAAAGATAGCTCCTAGACAGACGCCCTGTAGCCTACATTCCACTGACATTTGTAGTTTCAGTGGTGTCTACAGAGACCTGATTGGATGGCAGGCTGAAGGTCTGTTGTGTTTTCTGATGAAATCTGGTTCAGCCTCTGTGCCATTGATGGCTGTTTGTCGCTTATAAGGACATCAGTTGAGAGGACCATCTCCGTTAATCTTTTCTGATAATGAGTTGGGAGGCAATATCAATAGTAACCAGAGATTTATTTCACAGATGAAGCTATTCTCCGTAATGAACTAGTCTTTGGAAACAGCTACAGAAATATCAGACCTTGTGCTTTAAATGACCGTTAAACCTTTTACTTCGGAAAATGCAAAAGTGTAGAACCTCACCGCGCGGTATTAGCCGAACGGTCGCAGGCGCTGCAGTCATGGACTGTGCGGCTGATCCCGGCGGAGATTCGAGTCCTCCCTCGAGCATGGGTGTGTGTGTTTGTCCTTAGGATAATTTAGGTTAAGTAGTCTGTAAGCTTAGGGACTGATGACCTTAGCAGTTGTCCCATAAGATTTCACACACATTTTGAACATTTTTTTGTAGAACCTTATAACTAAAGCATCAGTGACACACAATTGTAATAATTTATGTGGGTATGAAACAGAACGATCACATAGTCTCTGACATAGGGGAAATAGATTCCAGAGCCGTTGATTAATAAGACAATAGTAAATATAATCCAGTATGGAAATCACATTGTTCTCCCCATTGCAGAATATAACACAGCTGTGTGAAATCCATACCTAACTTTACGAATATGGGAAATCTAACAACACAAATAGTAGCAGTATAAATGGTCTCAGGTTTGTTTGACTCATGGCAGAGCATCAGAGAGTTTTTGAAAAAATGCACTGGTAGATGTACGAAGATAGAAGTCTCCTAGGCCGCGATAGCTTGATTACATTGTTTCAAGGACCAGTGTTAAGTGACCAGTCTATAAATATTTGTAAAAATAATGAGTATCAACAGCCGTTTTGACACTACATCAGTGTCATCTTCAGGCTCCTATACAAACTGAATGATTAACTCCAACCCTATTTGCGTTAGACAGGTACAAAATATATTCAATGGTATCGTGGATTTCTATTTACTCGGTGTGTGCACACCAGTCATCTAACAACAACTGCCAGAAATCAATATTAGCGGTGAGAAAAAGTCAACAGTGACGCATTATGTTGGTAGTTGGAGCAAATTTTAACAAAGTGATTCATAATTAAAAGGCAATGCATATTCTTACTTGTGACCAGAGGGTAAAACTGAGCTTATGCTACTCAGGATACAATTATACTCATTTGTAGTTTCAAATGAAATAAAATTTGGTGTAACTGAAATGCCACTGACATTCATTTTCTTTTGTTACAGGTAAATGTCCAGCAGGGTTCGGAGTGCACTTCCTCAGTTAGTAAGTTGATAAACGTTATATATAAAAATTAGTTTAGGATTAAAATCGTTAGTAATTCACCTGGATTGTAAACGATCTTCTACTGATTTCAGCTTTAACAAGTGAAGTTTTGGTTTCAGCAACGCATCTAAAGTTTAGACGGGAAAGAAGCAATATTGTATGTTTTAGGTAGAGTGATCTCATTCGTGATACATGTATGAAATATGAGTCACTGTGTGGGTATATAACGTGTGTTAATGGCTCCAACAAAAACACTTTTTTAATTCTCTAATGAAGCCTGAAAATAGTTGTACGTTATTTTGTACGAGAGTTATGTTTCAGGATATAAATAAACGTAGTGTATTTTCCATCAGGTTACTTATCACACTTTCCCCTTTAATAGATTAGTGTATTATATTCACTTGCATTAGTGAAAAACTTCTTTGTACCTTTCGGTCTGGAAGTGCTTACACATTACAGATTCAACCTTAATTATCTCTCACTTACTTGTGAAAGGGCGTGAAGTTAACGAATATTTTTGACGTTCCGTTTGCCACAAATTTTAGCCGTCATTAACTAATATATATATATATATATATATATATATATATATATATATATATATATATATATATATATATATATATATATGGCCGCTTAAAATTAATTAGAACGTATGAACGTGAGTGCATCTGTACCTCTAATGTAACTGTACGATTCTTGCCATGATCGCATGCGTTATCATTCGAAACTTCACAAAATTCGTGATTTTTGTGTCTTAAAAATACTGTTTAATAAAGGATGACGCACTTCTTGGCACTGTGAGGGGGTTTGAGTGAGTTTCGTACAAGTCCAATACAACCACCTAAATTTCGCCATTTCAAACAAACAGAAGATGACTCACTGCACAATCATGAATTTAACAAATTTCCTACCAGTGCAGAGAACGAAGATTCGTCCAAAGTTTATGCTTTCCTTCTATGCTGTTTGAACATTAATGTATTCCACTTACCGAAATCTATGGAGAATATAAGTTAGCAGAACAGTAATTGCTATAATGTTTTCTTATTTGCAATACGGTGCCAGAAGTACTGTGTTGATGAATGAGTAGCATTCCTACGTTCTCCTAACTCATAAACCCTTGAATCAAAGATAGGTGACTAAATGACTGATATGCACTGTAGTTGGGACGACTAGCATTACGCAAGGTGTCTCCATTGTGTGTTAGTAGAAGCCACTCAAAGTCAGTTATGTGTTACGTGTTTACGCGAATGGTAGATCCTTTCTACGTTTTTGATTATACGCTGAGAGGACGCAGTGTATTACCGAAAAAATATAGGACGCCATTGAAGAAAGATGTACTACTATTCACACCTTGAAAAACAAAAGACAAAAGAAAGGTAATTACGCTGGTTAACGTCCCACAGGTAGCTAAATAATATTTACTTGGAGCGTTATTCTTTTTGCTTCTGAACTAAAATAGTTATTAGGGGAAGTCAATATAAGTGGTGCACCCAGTATATTATGTAAGCTTTCGATAAAAATTGTCTATATGTGAAAAGACTGAATATATTGATTTCAGAAACTTTCTCCTGAGTAACGTGTACTGTAGATATTGTGTTCAACTGCTGAACAAAAATTGACCGTTGGTTGGCACTGTGCGAACAGTGTCATGAAATAAAGCTTTAAATTTCTTAAAATGCAAATTTTGAAATGAAGAAAATTAATGTAATTAATGCCAAAATAACCTAATGGTGTCCTCAATGAAAACTGTATTATTGAGACTGAGAACTGACACCATTATAAACGTTGCGTTAAGTACAATTTCACTTGCAATATCAAAAAAATTAATTACTGCTCTACGCAGAGTAAATCAACTGTTTGGAATTGCCAATACTGTTCACTGAGAGTTACTCTGCTTGCTAGCACTACAGCTGACAATCACGGCTTCACATTGTTTGCTCAAGAACGCAACGTGAGACCTGCCTTGAAATAAGGGCGATCTACATCTTGCTCAACTTGCTGTTTTTGTGCTTGGAGAACTGATGTTCTCGGAAGCAAATTGTTTTGATTGTCAGAAACAACATGTTGCTGGGAGTTTCGTAAGGTGCAATGCACACACGACAGAATATTTAAAATTTTGCTATGAATCATGGAGGTGGGTTTTCCTCTAAAAAAAATCGTTCTCGAGAAATAAAATTCTGATTATTGACAAAAAGACTGCACAATGTAAGAGGAATCTAACAATTACAAAATCCTCTCATTGCAAAGAAACTGCAAACATATCCTCAAAATTCCTCCAAAACCTTCTCCAAAAATATAAAGAGTAAGAAAGTACTATATATGAGTTTTCACCTCCATAATAAAGTATTCCAGACGACTTCTCCCAGATTCACAGAAAACGGATCTCATTCTTTGAAAAAATTCACCTGCTCACTAATAAGTCTCAACTAAGAATGTGCCAATGCTGCACAACTGACTTACTAGCAAGTGGACCACATACAAAACTAAACACAGAGTCCAGGATCTTATTCACAACTCATGGAGTGCGCAGAGTCACCTTTGGCCCAGTACGGTAAAGGTGAAGCAATTTACAGCAGCAATCTATCAATGGCTCTGAGCACTATGCGACTAGAACTTAGAACTAATTAAACCTAACTAACCTAAGGACATCACACACATCCATGCCCAAGGCAGGATTCGAACCTGCGACCGTAGCGGTCGCTCGGTTCTAGACTGTAGCGCCTAGAACCGCACTTACAGCAGCAGAACACATATGAGAATATTACAATTCGTCTGACCAGAAATCCTTCTTTCTGGTTAAATTTACTGTTCCTCCCCTCCACCCCACTCTCCCCACTATATCTATACCGATTCTTTGCTTTTCCCTTTTGCCTTTTCTAGCTCCCCTGTAACATTACAGCCTCTGTCATTCCAAGCTCCAACTCGTAATTTATTAACCTTTCGTTCGTTGTTCAGTCTTTCTCTCGTGGTCACCTCCCTACTGGCAATCCCCTCCGAATGTGGGACTAACCCGGAACCATTTGTCAATGGACCATGTCGCAGCTTGTGAATGGAGAGATCATCGTGGCACTTTTATAATTACATGCCCGCTTGTGCTGAGGATACATATTATCCGCCATTTCCGTCTGCATTCTCTTGCTACAAATCAATTCTAATTATTCCGCCGCGACTTTCCCAAGCCAAGAGCAAGAGGGTGTCCCGAAAAACTATGGGCTCCTCCAACCTCTTTGATTAGGTCATTGGCAGAACAATGGTGAAACATTACACTGGAAGTCTTCGGCTACTGGTGCCCTTTATTCAAAATTTTAGAAGTGCCTGGGATCGAAAGTGGGATTTGGATGTTTTAATTACTGGCCAAAGACACTATCTGTACACCACCGTCTAGTCCCATACAAAAATATTACAATTTTGTGCAAACTGAAACTGCAAATTGAAGAGGCGTTGAAAAGAATTAGCGAGGAAACAAGTCTGTGAAATACGCTTGTCAGAAAAGTGAAACATGTACTGTAGGATTACGGAATAGTTAAGCTGTGGATGGACGAATCAGTAAAGGAAATAATGACGAAAGTGTACAAAGACTAGAGCATCAATAATAGATTACTGAGAATGTTTTGCATACTAGTTTTGTAGAGAAGAATTGCTTATCACAGGATAGGAAAGAAAGGAGTCCATCAAACAAATCGAATAGGATAATGACTTCCAGAGGATTTCGAAAGTATCGGTCACGCCAAACAAAACTCCCAAAAGCCATGGATCGAGGCAGTTAGGCAGTTGCAGCGTTTCTTGTCTTTCAAAAAGCATTTGGCTCAGGACCACCTCGTCCCTTGTTAACGGAAGTACCGCAGTATTGAATATAAAACGAAATTTGTTTCTGGACTGGGACTCCCTTGGTAGGAAGTAGGCAGTATGTTATCGTGGACTGAGAGTCATAGATGGATGCAGTAGTAGCCTTACAGGTGCCCCAGGGAAGTAACCATGCTGTTCATGTTGTATATTAATGACCTGGAAGACGATTGATCAAGTACGGAGGCTTGTGGATGGTCGTTGTTCCTTCGCTCCATTTGGGAGTGGAATATGAAAAGGAATGAGCAGTAGTGACACAAAGTACCCTCTTCCATGTATTTTGTGCAGGATTCTGGAGTATGACATTAGATGTACTCGTAGTTGTAGATTAACAGTAACCTCAGACTGTTTGCAATTGTTGTAGTTTCCCATAATGAAGAAATATCTCAATAAAGCCGCACAAAAACAAGATATGATCAAAATATAATGTAATTTCTTGTTTTCCTTAAATAAAGTTTATTTATTCTTCAAAATCAACTTTGTACACTTCAAAGTAATACCCCTCAGATATAATACACGTGTGCCAGCGCATTTTCCAATCTTGGAAGCACTCCTGGAACTCGTCTTTGGTGTTAGGTTCCTTCAACGTTTCCGGTCAGTGGTGGCAAAACAACGTATTTTTATAGTTCTCTTCAGCCTTTGGAACAGAAAGAACTCGCAGCTGGCCATGTCTGGATAACACAGCGGCTGCGGCAATACAACGGCTTTGGTTTTTGCCTAAAAATTGCAAACAAACATCAAGGAGTGAGTGGTAGCATTACAGTGATGTAATTTCCGCGAGTGATTTTGCCACAATTCTGGTCATTTTCTTCGGATTTCTTAGCGCTAACGACACATAAGTTCTAGGTATTATTCCTTACTGACCGTACGACTATAAGGCAGGAACTTGCGATGAACTATCTCTTTGTAATCGAGGAAAACAGTGAAAGGAACCTTCACATGTGATCGGCCTGTTCGGCCTTGGCTCTTCAGGCAGTTTCGATTGAGACGATTGGGCCCTGGTTTCGACGTAATATCCGTATATTCCATCAACTCTAATAACATTCTTTAAAAGTTCTAGATCATTGTTGACTTCATTCAGTAATTCCTGAGCCGTGTTTTCGCGGCGTCATTTTTGGTGGAAATTCAACAATTTCGGAACGAACTTTGCTGCTACACGTTTCATGCTCAAACCTTCCAAGAAAATTGCTTGGCATGAGCCAAAGGGTATTCTGACATCAACAGCAACGGCTCTGATAGCGATTCGATAATTTTCCAGAACCGTTTTCTTTATTTCTTAAACATTATCGTCAGCAATTGATGTGCTAGGGTGTCCAGCGTGGCCGTCGTCTTCTTCAACGTTTTCTCGGCCCTCTTTGGAACAATAACCAATCGTAAATTCTTGTCTTACTTGTAGCAGATTCACCAAAAACCACAGTCAATATTTCGAATGCGGTGCTGCACTTTATTCCATTTATCAAGCAAAATTTAATGGAAATTCTTTGATCCATCTTTTTCAAAACTAACAGTTTTAGATTGTTGGGAATAAAGTAAATTTCCAAAACAGATGAAAGTGCAAACAGACATAAGGAACACCTGTATCAACAAGATAAAAAAAATTGCTGCGTGGGATTGTGCGTCGTCTAGGGCGCATTGTCACGGTTAGCGCAGCTCCCTTCGAGGGCAGGTTCGAGTCCTTCCTCGGTCATGGGTGTGTGTGTTGTCCTTACCGTAAGTGAATCTAGATTAGATTGGTCCCATAGGAACTTACCACAAATGTCCAAAGAATTTTCAAATCGGATTATAAAGACCTTGAAATTAAAAACTTCCGTGTGTAGTCTACAAAGAGCAGCTAGTTGTTTTAAACATTGAAATTTGTGAAATTGTGAAATTCAGAAAACGCTGATATTCTTTTCTCTATGGCTAGAACGTGAATGACTCGCAACTGGAATCAGTGAGACGACACACTTGCAGAGGTGTGGGTATGTGAAATATACGAAATCGTCTCAGTGGCTCAGTCAGACGGAAAGTATGCTGCAGATTTTAGTTAATTGATAGGATACTAAAAAAATAGAATCACTCAGCAAAGGTGATTGTTCACGGAACAGTCGTGTGACCTGTCGCACAATATTACACGTATATGAAGGACCTGTAGAAAACAGGACTAACAGGAGACATGGACATCGACAGAAAATGGCGGGACGAATGGTCACAGGTTTGTTTGTCTCACAAGAAAATGTTACGCAAATGCTGAAAGTCTTCATCTTGTAGATGTCTGAAGATAGACGCTAACTATTCTGAAGAAGTTCCAAGAACCAGCATTTAACGAGGAATCCAGGAATATGCTGCTAACTCTACACTATGGCTCCCCTGGGCCCGTCGAGGACAACAGCGACCTCAGAGGTATTTGACCTGTCATTCTTCCTTTCGCACCATTCGCGAATGGAACGGGAAAACTTCATAATAAGTATTGCAGTGGGTAATACCCGCACATTGGTTTGCAGAGTATAGCTACAAATGCAAAAAAAAAAAAAAAAAAAAAAAAAAAAAAAAAAAAAAAAAAAAAAAAACCAATGTTTTCGATCATGTTGAAAAATGAAATTGTCTTTTATCTGAAAAATACCCTGCTTCAGTTCATGTACTTATACTTTTAATGAGGACCACACAAGAATGAGCACAAGGTTTGAGGGACCTTTAAAATGTTACGAACACTTATTTTCTCAATTAAAGATTTTCGCTCTTTGCGTGGGAAGAGTGATTCATACAGAAAATTTACAATGCCAAGTACATTTCGTAACAACATAGTGAAGTCTAAACAGTAACATACTTTTGAAAACACTCAATTTCGAAACATAAAGGAGCAGCATGATTTTCATTCGTTGATTAGAACCGATAACATAGTTTGAAGTACTTTTAAGTATGTGCCCATATTCTGTAAATGTAATAAGTAACGCCATCCTTTAGCAGCGTGCGGAACTATTTGCTTAAATGTTGTCATTTCTCTGCTTGTGCAAACTAGTAATTGTAGATATTGTTATTTTTGTGATCCTTTTTGTAAAACGTATACAACACAGAAACAGTAGAATGTGTAGCAGAAAAAAGTGTGTAATACATTTCATTTAGTCTGTAAGAGAACTGCACTAGTTAGGCAAAGATTTTATTTAAGTAACATTCTGTGGCACTGTTCCGTTGTTGTTATATGAGTGCTCTGAGTAGGACTGTGTGCATTTGGGATGATCGATGGAAAGCATATAGTTGGATTGTGGCTGTACAATGGTGATTCTTAATAACTTTTAAAACACCCCGAAGCTGCGTAGTCGGCTCCGCCACGAGCAATTTAATATAAAACACATAGCGCCGAAAATGGTCGAAATACTCCAAAAGTGGATGAGATATGTTGAATATGTGACGTGACCAGAATACATGCCTATCTGCACGTGCAGCGGTTGATCCTAGCGGTCTGTCACACCTGACCATCCCAAACTAAATTGGTTCAAATGGCTCTGAGCACTATGGGACTTAACATCTGAGGTCATCAGTCCCCTACACTTAGATCTACTTAAACCAAACTAACCTAAGGACATCACACACATCCATGCCCGAGGCAGGATTCGAACCTGCGATCGTAGCAGCAGCGCGGTTCCGGACTGTAGCGCCTAGAACCACTCGGTCACACGGCCGGCTTCCAAACCAAGATAATTAATCCTGTAAGTGTGGCTCCTGGCCTACGTGCGAGTCTTGCGTCTGCTGGCAATGTTTTTTGCATTGCGTTAAGCAGCTACGTGTTTACATTGAGGTACGTTTTATTGTTTTATTTAGCGGCCTCCCCGTCCCCTTGATTTACACCATAGTACATTACCCAGTATTGCATCGCAAGTGAAAGAGTGTAAGCTTCTGAATGGCGTCGTCACCAGGAAATGACCTACGTTCTCTTTTCTAAATGAGGTTTGTAAACAAAAAAAGTGCAACAAAGAAAAGAAATATAAAATAGGAACAGCCTTTGCTTTGTTACAGCGAGGACAATAATTTTGCAACTTCTACGTTCACAATAGATCACATTGACAAAAGGTGTTCGAAATTTGCACTGTTTGCTTGAATGCAATTATCACTCGTTCGATGTGTAGCAGAGCCACCTAAGCGTGAGGGTATGATCGACTGGCCCAAGCACAGCACGTGCGGGAAGTTACGTCATCTGGTAACATCACATGTTTATCATTTGTTATCCACTTGTAGGGTATTCCCCGTCTCAGCGCAACCTACGTTGGGTAGAGGGTTTTTAAAAGCTAACAAAAATTGCCCTGTATACGAAGTCAAGAGAAGAGCTTGTCCAGTACGAAATAATTAACATAATACTGCAAAAAAACGAATGATGGAGAATATGAGAACAATTTATTTGCCATTGAACTACGACCTATGCAACAACGTTCCAGCTAACTCCTATTTGTTTGCAATATGTAGTACTTCGATAACTGTCTTGGTTCACATTCTGAAATTTAAGAATTAAAGACGGTGTAGCTATTTTTTCTACTCGTCAACATAAAACATTTTTGAACTACAGTATGAAGTTTCTTTACGTGTCTACTGTTCAGCCATTGCTGTAAATTGACAAATTTGTTAACGCCACCGTATCATCTGCATAAATAATTTTTGATTGGTTCATGATCAGTAGTACCGGGTGGTTATAATTAAACTTTTGACACGTTATAACATGGAAACTACTTAATTACCGTATGACCGAGCGAGGTGGCGCAATGGTTATTACACTGGACTCGCATTCGGGAGGGCGACGGTTCAATCCCGTCTCCGGCCATCCTGATTCAGGTTTTCCGTGATTTCCCTAAATCGCTTCAGGCAAATGCCTGGATGGTTCCATTGAAAGGGCACGGCCGAATTCCTTCCGCATCCTTCCCTCACCCGAGCTTGCGCTCCGTCTCTAATGACCTCGTTGTCGACGGGACGTTAAACACTAATCTCCTCCTCTCCTCCTTAATTACCGTATGAGTGCCAAACTTGGTAGCATTGATGTCAAGTACATGGGGAAGAGAAGTAATGTAGAATCAATTCAATTGAAACACTTTTAATGTGCTACCGCGGTACATCATACCATTACACACCGACACTCAATAATGCTACAAAAGGGGTTCCACATGGCACTCATCAGTGCCCAGAAGAGTCTGAAAGCGCAGGATTACGTTCTGCAAAGCAGATCGAAGTAAGTCCGTAGGTATGCTGACTACCCCTCTTGATATGCTGCGCTTCAGATCAGCACAAGCGTGAATGTTCACCTGAAAAATCTTGTCCTTCATGTAGCCCCACAGCCAGAAATGACAAGGAGTGAGATCAGGTGATCGTGCCGGCCAAGCATTTGGAAACGATCCGCTGTTAATTCGATCGTTTCCAAATGTGTTTCGGAGAAGCATGTGAACTTCACGAGCGACGTGCGTTGGGGCCCCGTCTTGCATGGGAACTGTTGAGTTCAATATGTCTTTCTCCTGTAGGCGGTTATGATATGCTGGCGAAGCTATCGCAGAAGCGCTGGCCAGTGACGCTGCACGCCTTTGGTTCTTGAGCACCAACCTGTTCAAAAAAGAGTAGGTCAATTATGAAAGAAGCCGTGAAGCCACACCATACGGTGACACGTTTACCATACAGAGGGGCTTCATGCACAGTTACTGAATGTTAAGATCCCCACAATCGTCAACTCTGTGTGTTCACCGCACCCGTCAGGGATAAGTGAGCTTCCTCTGCCCATAGGATGGTCCAGGGGCAGTCCTCGTCAACTTCAGTCCTTGCTATGAAGTGGAGAGCGAAGTCAACACGTCGTTGTGTTTCCTGTGGTGCGGATTGTACGGATACCAATTGAAAATGGTTCTAAGCGCTTTCCGTACAGTGGACCACGTTATGTTCAACTGCTGTGACACAGCACGCGCACTGCCTGACGCTCGGGAACTGCGCGCAGCGTTGTCTGCCATAGCAACAGCGATTTTATCAACCACCTGTCATGCAACCGATGGTCGGCCCCTTGCCGGAGCGACGGCCATTTCTACAGTCGATTCTTTTTCATCATTCTCCGCAAAGCAGTTGAAGAAAAAGAATCCTTCCGTAGTCATTTCAGCCGGCGATATTCTCGTGTTGTAGCTGCAGCACTACTGTTTTTTTTTTTTTTTTTTTTTTTTTTTGTAATGGAGCTTCACCAATAATTCCCTCTTTTTGTCCAAGCTCAAGTTAACATGTCACAAGTGCACTGCGACTGGTCAGGCGTGTGAGACTAGGAATCACGGAGACTGATCACGGTACTTGGTGACCATTGTTGGAATTGTACGGTGGCGCTGTTACGCATGAAAATCATGCACCTATTACTCTGGACATTAATACTACCACGTGTGGTAGTCGTACGGTAAATAGTTTCCGTGTTATAACGTGTTAAATAGGGGAAGTTTAATCATAACCACCCGGTATAACTTCCTTGTATGATTGTGGGACTGATTATCACATTTACTACGACGCTAGATTATTGACCGATTCAGCGCTAACTTTATGTCGCATCATTAGGAAACCCTCGTCAAATTTCCAATACCTTGAATGTTCTCTTTCTTTTTAATATCAGATTATCTGTACGTGCACAAAGCAATGTAATGCTTCACTTTATTAACAAATGTACTTATGTAGTAACACGGCGTTGGCTAGTTCGATGTATTTGTTGTAATTTCTGTTAATACAGCACGATAATTAAGTAGTAAACCTCGACGGCCACGTTACAAACTTCACTGTTGTTATTTAAATTCTTACGCTATATTTTTTTCTTCAGGCAGCAGTACTGAATACCTCTGCGGTATTAGCAAGAGATGGAGATGTAAAATCAGAAAAGTCTTCTGGAAGAGAGAAGCAAATTGAAACTGAGAATCTCGCTAATTTTTACAGGCATCTGTGTGGATGCAAAACTGATTATGCGAAGCAGAGAAGAGCAACAGGCAGCCTGAATGCGCGGAATAACGCAGACATACCAAAAACAAAAAGTAATTCATATCAGTACAACATCGGACATCAAAATCCATTTAGGGGCTACCGACGGGCCTGCGACGACGAAAATTGTGAATAATCCGGCTCCGTCCCTGGCAGTGTAGCCACTGCCTGTACCGGTCAGGGGGGAAGCGAGGTGGGGCGACTTCCGCTTTGACTGCGTGTCGGCTGGCGTTTTAATTTGGAACCCGTCGCCGCCGCCGCCGCCTACGACGCCACCGACGCTGACTGCGACACCGCGGCGTCCGCTGCGAGCGGCAACAACTCGACCTTCTTTTTCTGTCCGCCGGGAAACAGCGTTAAGCCTCGCTTCCGTCCTCCCGTCGCCATGTTTTATTCATGCTGTTGTTCTTTTTTCGGCCCTCTTTCTCCTCCTCTTCCAGCAACCTCTGTCCACCAGACACCAGACTGAAGATGGATTTTTGATGGAAATTTTTTATTGTTGGACTGCCGGGCTCTGGTAAATGGCGAGATAAATACTGTGACAGCTTCAATCTGTTGCCGAGAATGCGAGAATTCGTGCGCACTGATGCATGTGAGTCCTTGCGGACATTGAAATTTTGCCACCTCTGTGGACGTGTGTGGTGACGGGTGGCGGATCCGAAAGAAAGCGGTACGCGCGAGTATGTATTTCGCTGTTGCGCTTGTAACCGCCACAAGAAGAAAAAATGAAACAAACGCAAGATATTACACAAAAAAACGAAGGGTTCCGCACTTCGCTCAACAAGGATATATGGTAAGGTTACAGATATCGATCCTATACTGGAAGTGCACCGACATCACTGAGGGACTTGTCCCATTGTTCTAGAAGGGTGCGATTTGCGCTTGAAGATCTTTTAACTTGGAAGAGTGAACCAGTTGAGCCTGATCAAGCCTGCAGTCCAGGTCCCAGGAGCTCATGCTCCACGGATATGGCGTATAAAAATGAATTAGTTTTGTGATTTGTGGAAAATTGTCAGTAAAGCTGGAGGATGCTTACACAGTAGATCCCGCTTCTATAAAAGTGAAATATTTTGTGGAAAGAATATTGAAAGGCGCACCAGAGTTAAAACGCGAGTAGGTCGCTTGTGTGTGTGATAAAGTGAGAATTTTGAAGCGCAGATCCAAACTCCGAATCTGGGGAATCGTTACATAAGGAAAGGACGATAGTACGGAAATGAATAGGAATTGTCATAGGAAACGTTATAAGAGCTCGTGATAAATGAGGACTGCAATTGTAGTGTGAATGCTACCTGAACTTCCAGGAACGTGTTACTTGAATTCGAGGTAGAATAAAATATTTGTATCGTAAAACAGTGTTCACATATTAAAACATCTTTTCAATGTTAATAGAATATTCTGGAAAGAACAGTCAAGGAATAAAATTATTTAAATGTAATGAGTTACAGTGATGAGGCATCGCCATCGCCGTCATTAAGATGGTGCAAACTCTGATGATGGCCCGTAATTAAAAGGCTGAAACCGGTCAGCAGTTAACATCGGCGGCAATCAAGAATGCTTTTTAATAATTTTATCACAATGAGACCGCTGTTCCCCGAAATTGTTATATAAAATTGTAAGTCATACAATAGTGTGGGAGAATAGGTAGGGCGTGCGTCGTAGGATCGCCGTCAGAACATTAGTTATCGATGCATGTACCTAGTCAGTAAGTAAGCCCACTGTAACTGGCTGGTTAGTAATGTTCATTGTGTGACTTCACTAACCAGCGAGACTGCTGCAAGAATTAATTAACTGTATTCACTAATAAAAGCAATAAATTAGCAGTGGCGGCTTACAGTATATGGAGACCCAAATATCGCCTGGAAGCAGAAGCAAAAACTTAGATATTCTAAATCTTGTGGACAAGCAGAGGCGAACAGGCTTTCCTGGACAACAAAAGTATCAAATATCGGCCTCAATCCGAGAGAGGAATTTCGCAGAAAGTACACATGGAGCATAGCATTTTATGCTAGTGAGTCATGCGCTGTGGAGAAATTGAAAAAGAAGAGGATTGAATCGTTTGAGAAGTGGTTAAAATTAGGTTCACTTACAAAATACGAGAAGGTTTGCCATGTCGGATGTGACAGTTATTCATTCAAAATGGCTCTGAGCACTATGGGACTTAACATCTATGGTCATCAGTCCCCTAGAACTTAGAACTACTTAAACCTAAATAACCTAACGACAGCACACAACACCCAGCCATCACGAGGCAGAGAAAATCCCTGACCCCGCCGGGAACCGAACCCGGGAACCCGGGCCAGTTATTCATTGAGCAACTTTTTCTACTGACGTTCTACACTGGGTAGCAATGATGTGGCCCACATTGTGCTCACGTATCGATTCCTTACAAAGCACGACTTACAACGGTTTTATTGCCAGCAGTTGGGTACAGATACTTTAGTAAGAGTGATCTGAAGTTGATTGTTAGTTAACCGAAACCGGTAATCATCAAACTGCAATTTAGTATTTACAACGATCAGCACTATTACAATACTTAACAAACCATGTTTATTTTTGATAAGGATAGAAGCTAAAATAATGCCATAATTGGTACTCGAACCCAGTCCCCCTGCGTACTAGGTAGTTGCGCTAACCACTGCACCACAGCTCCTCGGTCTACTGTAGTCCACTGCCTTCTCTAACACAGACTTGGATTCACGCCCTCAGCCAATTTTTCCCTTTGTAAATAGTCACTACTGCCAAGGCTCTCCGATATCGGAATAGCATCCCAGCTTTGTATGTAATAGTAAATTTTGCGTCTATCTCATTTGTAGGTGATCTATTGATCTGATGGAATTACATCTTCATGGAAGCATATTAGTCTCAACTTTAACTTCGATAAGGATAGAAGCTAAAGTAATGATTTAAAATTCGTACCAAGCCTGGAACTTGAACCCAGGTCTGTTATTTACTAGGCAAATGCATTAACTACCAAATCACTGAGGTAGTGTGGCAATCATATCTGCACACACCACCTCCATGTAATGAACTTTCCAACATAAACTTCACACGCTTTCAGTCCATATTCCATCAGATCAACAGATTACGTACGCATGAGGTAGAGGCAGGAGTTACCCATTACGTAAAGAGCTGGGGGCCATTCGGTACTGAGGATTTAATGAAAATGGGCGGTAGGCGTGGATTGGAGATTTTGTTAGGGAGGGCTTTGGAACAGAAATGGTCTGTGGTAGGCGCCCTGTGCCAATGCCATAGTGGTCCGGTGGTTAAAACATCTGGCTTTTGCCTAGAAAATAAGAGACTTGTGTTCAAGTCCTGGCGTTAATATAAATTTTAATTCGTTCCTTCATCTTCTGGTCTTGCCGTAGATAAAGGTGAGAATCTAATGTCTCCAGGTCAAATAATATTCAGTTCTGTAGTTTGGCGCTGCAGAAATTCTGGCGCAGCTCTCTACAGCACAGTATTCTGCCATAGCGGTGGGCCCGTTTGCTACATGCTGTTGCTCAAAGCAGCGCTTCTGCAGCCGCCCACGTCACAACACAGCCGTGCAAGGCAGGTATAAATACCTCACTCTGCCATTAGAAGCACTTACGTCTGCGGAAACACGGCAATTGTTTCCCACAAACTTCTCTAAGTGGAAGAGGAGTGGACGTAAGAGAACACCTGTCTCGGCTTATCAATAGATGCTGGGCGGTTTCTGAGAAAACGAAGTTCACAGTTTCAGACGTAATTTAGATGCCTTTTAGCGCTCGATAACCTCAGCTGCAATTGAGTGACTGTGGCTAGCGTGGCACTCTCTCACTCTTGTGCCCAGTGCTCGAAACCAGGTTACTCTTTTTTATTTATTTACTTACCTTATTTCTTTTCATTTCTCCACCAATGTCCGTAGAAGTCTATTACAGAAATGTTCCTTATCGAGTTAGAGGACACAAGGACGTTACATTAACTGTAAAATTACAACTGGCTTTCACAGTAAGTGTCATAAACTTATTAACTTATTACACAGTGTGATCACTTTAACCTGAGACAACTAAATGTCACGAAAATGACGCATCGTACGAAAAAATGTTCTCGGTGGAAAGTTAACGTTATTGAAGGGGACATCTCTGTGTGCTGCAACTCGCCACCTTCTAACCACACCTGCATGTGCGTGGCCAACTTCGTATTTTCAAATAGTAAACACCCATTTTTAATTTATATCGGATTCTAAGCCAAAAAATACGCACAGTTTGCCAAATCATTGTTATCCATTCGTGTTAGTGCCAAAGTAGTCGACAAATACGAAGTGTGCCTGTCGTTGCAACGAAGAACCGACGCATTTGATTTTACATTTCATTTACGAGGTAAATGTAAACCTTTGTGTTCTAAAGGTTCATATTGACATTCTAACGTTATTTGGAGGTTACAAATGTGATTGTACAGAAACGATAATATAGCTAGACATTGCCAGCATATAAGCTACTTGTATGACAACTTTGTTTTGTGTTTCCTACAGGTTTGGCTGTGGTGAGTCCCCAAATCATGGATTTCCATCCAACCGTCTTAACTCTCGTGCTGTCCGCTACGCAGTTACCGGCAGAGTACAAATGGTTCAAATGGCTCTGAGCACTATGGGACTCAACTTCTGAGGTTATTAGCCCCGTAGAACTTAGAACTACTCAAACCTAACTAACCTAAGGACATCATACACATCCATGCCCGAGGCAGGATTCGAACCTGCGACCGGAGCGGTCGTGCGGTTCCAGACTGTAGCGCCTAGAACCGCTCGGCCACCCCTGCCGGCTGGCAGAGTACAAACCGCCACCATTGTAATAAGGTAAAATGTCCGTGTAGTTACAGTGACAGGCGCACCTGCCACAGATACTCACTGAAATCACGCACCTGAGTGGTGAGAGGCAAAGGGGATTCACTGAAATGAAGCATCCCGATGGGAACGGAAACCTATTACATCCACCTCGTTGTTTTAACCAGACAACGAAACAGCTAACCATATTGTACACTACAATCAAATTTGAAAAACCATAACAAATTTCGAACATAAATATCAGCCGTTAGAACACGGCGGCTTGTGTGTTGTAAATGAAAATCAAATGCGTCGTTTTTTCACCGCAACAACAGGAAAATTTGATATTCGTCGATTACAGTACCATATAACACGATTTGGAAAACGTACGTATTTTTGGCACAGAATCCGAATGTACATTAAAAATGGAAAGTTCCTATCAGAAAATACAAAACTATTCCCGCACAAGGAGGTGTAGTTAGGAGGTCGCCATTTGCAGCACAGAGAGATGGCCCCTCTACTAACTTTTCACCGCAAACACTTTCTCGTTCTATACGTCGTTTCCGAGATTCTTAATTGCTGCAAGTTTAAACTAATATCCTTAAATGTCTGTATTGTATTTTTAACGGTTACAAACTTTTAAAACTATCATATTGTTACGTTTCATTCTTATATTAATAGCTACAGTAATTCTTATATATTATTCTTGTGTTTATTTTTCAGGAGATTTGGTGCATTTTCTTGGACCGTAGCGATCGTAGAAACATTCTAAAAATAGAAATTCCGAACATCATTGGCATCCCACGAAGACAGATGTTCCCACAGCTACACATCTTTGTCTGAATCTCACTCGGAAAAGAAACGTCGGTAACATGCTGAAGATTTCACGCGTAGGCAACAATTTCGCAGCAAACAACGCATAACGCATCATTTTGCTGAAAACTGGTGCTTTCCATTGATTATGAATCGCTGTGCACTATAAGAATTTCGCCAAAACCAGTTTCAAATAATTTTTTCATTTTTCTTTTTTTTTAATTAATTCAGCAGACCTACGATTAGCAGACGAATGAACACAGCGTTATTTCAATATGCAATGGAAAACTTTCGTGTCGTAATCTGCTGCGGACATGAGCAGATGGATGAAAAAAAGAAATAAAAATAGTAATCCGATTTCAAACACAGGGTGCAAGCCTGTGAAACAATGACGATATCCACTGTGCCACCTAATTGGCTGAAAAGTTTTCTCAGTAGAAGGCACATAAAGTACCTCGAAAACATTGACCTTCGTTTTCACAGAAATGGTCGAGCACCTGCGGATAAGCCGAAATACGTGTTCGTTAATTGTGTCCCCTCTTCCATTCAACGAAGTTTCTGGGAAATCTGGTTATGGCGCTTCTCCATGTGAGCGAAGCCAATGCTCTGTCAGCTGTCAGCTAACCTTGTTGGTTCTGGACTCAGAACTGAATCCATAGATGTGAGGGCAGCCACTGGGTGCCATCGCCTAACTTAAAGAATCACATGTTCCACTCGTAGCGTCTGCTCGTCCCTTCCCGCCACTTTGGACTACGTGGAACGCTTGTCATGTAGCAGTCCATAATGGCTGCTACAAAGAGGACTGACGTCTTGCGTGAGCTAGGCTGCGTCCCTGCTGGCCATTGTTACCCAGCTTCAGCGCACCCACTCGCTGCGAACAGCCACGGTGAAGACATGAGTGCAGCTGTCGACCTTCTGCACGAAAGCACTGTGATGTAAAGAATGTTTTATCGAACAACCATCCTTGACTCTGCACTTGCCGCGGCAGCAGAAGCTCCCATTTCCACAGCGGCCCGTACGCGCCACTGTAGGGCAAACGTGGTCATCCTGCTGCATCGGTGTCAGCATAGCAGTCAACAAACATCATACCATTACGTCTGGCGTCATAACAATCCAATCCATTATAGTGTGTTATTAAAATCGAGAAGTTTCTTTCTGTCATAATACAGAGCAGGACGGTTCTTCAAACTTGAACTCTTGTATAACGAGAGCACGTGCTGTCTGCAGTGGAAACAGCGACTTATGACATCAAAATTATCAGGACAGTCACAAGTCGCAGTTAGTATTGTAGGCGTCCCGGTGGTCCCGGTTGCCTATGGTGGACTGGAGGCCGAGCGGTGACCTCTCCAGTTGTCAGGATGCTAGGAAATGACTTTGGACGTGTCAGAAAAGCCAAAGAAACATTATTAATTCGTAACATCTTTATTCCTGCCAAATACAATGTGGCCCGAGTAACATAGGCTGGCTGAGCTTGGTGATATCAACGACCATACCCGAGTCCTCGCTGACTCGTAGCGATGACACCTGCTCCGGGCTGCACCAGTCTTGCTAGCGCAGCGCCGCGTGCTGTGACGTAGCGGAGGAATGTCCTTACTTTGTACTTCGGCCGCGCATGGCTGGTGGCGCCCGGCTGGCCGGCCGGCTCGGCGGCGGACAGCAGGAGACTCGGAGTCCTGGTGCTGTTGGCACGAGAGGCGTTTTCGTAGAGCGGAGTGTACTTTATCCCACCCCGTCTTCTTCCCTGCTCCTCCTGGTGGCTCGTCCGCGGTGGACGGGTGGAACTGGCTGCAGTCCCCCAGCGTCGTCGGCTCACCCGGTTGTGACGGCGGATGCGCAGGGCCTAGGCCCCGCACGATCTCGACGACGGCTCACTGATGTGGTCAGCATTGGCGGCGAGCGAGTCTGCTTCGATGTCTGTTAATCCTGGGTTCATGATTGACAGCGGCAGCAGAGAGGACCAGAGCTGGTACTGTCCCCTCACGTCTGCTGCTGGATGGGCCGCCCTTACTGTAACATATCCTTAATAAAGATTAACATGTCGATCACCGAGCTGAGCGCTACGCAGCGACCCAGTACACATCTAACTGCAAGTCTAACTGCGAGTGCCTTGTTGCTATCAAAGCTGGCGTATTTAAAGGAAGCACGAACGACGTCCTGACGTCATGCTCGTTTGTAATGAACGCATTCGTTCCACTTATACTGCTGATTCATCTGTCGTACTCGCCCCTTAGGTGTTCTTGCGACAGAGTTACGTGTTGTTACGGCAGACTTACGCCAAGTTGTGAAATGCAGTACAGCTGACGCTATATCTCTGTCTTGCACTCTCCGTTGCAGTCTCCGTCTAACACAAACCCGCGTGCTAAGCAATTCTCTCTCGCCTGTTGTGTGTAACCAGGCCATTACCCCTGTGTGCCGACACATTCCGATACATGCGCAATCCTCTTACCTCTTGGCTAACCTACTGCCTCTGGCTCTCGGCATGGGCAACTAAACTTTGACAATATTCCACGTTTCCAACTCTTTACTATTCCGCGACACTACAGTATGTTTTAATCATCAGTTAGAATGTGTATCATCAGAAACTCTGGAATTTAATACAACAAACTGTGACAATACGGAGTCTTACATTGAGAGTCATACATCGTCATTAAAGAAAATTACTCATTTATAACACGTTAACTTACGTTTAAAATACAGTAGTTGGCTGATTACATTGCCAGCACCAGAGTTTAAGTCGGCTGTACAACAGTGCTTACGTTTCTGGCATTGTGTACTAAAGGATAATGTAGTTTTCGTATTGAGCAAGATAAGGACCTCTATATCTACAGGGTGGTCTGAAACAGTCGGAAAAGCTTGTAAGTGCGTTGCAAAATAGATTGCGCTGCGAAATAATCGTTAAGGAAAAAATTTGATACAACACGCCGTTTCCGAGTTAATTAGTACTGAAGTTAGCCAATTAGGGCGTTGAGCGCGCAGCTTCAAGTGGTCCACCAGAGACGGTGTCACCAAATGTGCTCTTTGTTTGGTTTCCTAGAACCGAAGAAGACAGAGATGCAAAAATAGGACATTTGACGGTGTTGAGTGTAGAACCGAACTAAGAGCTTAGCAGTGTCGTGCGCTATCATCTACGCTAGGAGAACAACCGATATAAACTCTATGTGGCGAGGAATTGAATTTGCGCCCGCGACGGCCTGATTGGTTAACAAATGCTAATTAACTCGGATATATCACAGCGTATTGAATTTTTTTCTTGCGTTATCTCTCAGAAGATCCTATCCTACAAAATCCTTACTAGCTTTTCAGACTGTTTCTGACCACGATGTGTGTACCCGTTGTTTCGAATCTACCTCATGAAATATCAGAGAATTTCATTACTACATTAAATTCAAAATATGGTAAACTACTGAAATGTGTTATGAAATTCATATTGCTGTCGGATATACATTTCAATCGCCGTTTTTATGGGCGAGTATATAGACATGTCATTGCTGCACTGGACAAAATTTCGTTGTTCTGCAATATCTATAAGAAAACATATTAAAAATATATCTTTAGGAATATATTTAGAAAGATATGGCGAAAAATATACGTTTAAAGCTCTGTCTCTTAAAAATATTTCTCTTTAGATGATACGGCAGCAAGCTGAGATTAAGTGTTAAATGCTTATCTGAAGCACCTCTTCGAATAATGGAAGAATCCGTGCAAGCTAAATTCGTTTTGTTGATTTATGAAATTCTGCGGGTTTTCCTTTCTTTTCCACGAAAATTTCAAATTCTTTTAGTAAAGAGCCTGTACCTGCGGCGTGCATAATTTTCATGCTGTCTTGAATCTCACCTGAACTGGGGTTCATTTTCAAATGCTCACTGAATGCTGCTTGGTTAGAATTTAAACTGCAATATTTTTCATAATGAATTTTAAACCCTCTTCCATTTTGCTCAGTGTACATACTCTGATAATTTTGACAATTTAGTTTTACGCTCCTGGATTACTGTATTTGTGCTAATCCACTTTCTGTTCGTGTTCTAAAGCGTGTTGACGGAAATTGCTTGTCCGAAATGTGTCGTTAAGATTTTGTCTTGGGAAAAATTTTGCAATACTGTCTGTCATAGGACCTTTATGTGTGAATGTAATATACCGTTTATTACTGCTGGATTTTATCACACCTCGCTCTTGGTAACTGTACCTGACTCCTATGTGTTTGATAGTCTAATACTCTAGCTGTTTCTTTGTCAGTGAATGGTAACTGTAACATTTTGTTCAAAGCTGGATTAAAATACCTTTTTTTGTGTTGGGTTGGGCGCTTTGAATTATTTCCACTAATTGTTCCTGAATATGTTGGCTTTCTGTAGATTCGATCTAGTAACTAACAAATAAAAGAAAATAAATGCTACAGTCAGATTCATGTTCAGCTATGAGTGTAACTTTTGGGTTCTCTTGTTTAAGTTCGTCTCTTACTTCATTTAAATCTTAATTGGTTCCTCTAAATAAAATTATACTTCCATCAACGTACCCGTGATAGTACAGTATTTTTCTCTTTCATATCGGGTAATTAATGAATAATTTAAATTGCATGTCAGTAAGAAAAATTTCTTAGCAGATAGTTGATAAACTATTACCCATCGCTAAACCGTCTACCATTTGGTAGGTTTTACCACTGAAGATAAAGAATCTGAGATCATGGCGAAATTTAAAAGCATCTGAAAGCTCTAAGATCTCACTTACTGCCATAGTTTCATGTTCCGTAAACTGGTGTATTCGTAAACATGTATTTAAATATCCAAGAGGCGAAAACTGTATCCTCTAGGATATTCATATTACATTGTCAACAATCTGGATGCTATTTTTAATGGTGAAAGTCCTATCAGATTTATAAACACCTTTCTGTTTTTCATGTAGTATGTAATACAGTTCGCTACTGGCAGACTATTCGTTGTGATACTTCTTAAGGTTTAATTGATTGGTTTGGTTTCTGTAACTTAATCTGAGCTGTTGCAGTGAAAATCCCTGGATTCATTAACTTTAATCATCGTTTTTATAATGCGTCGAATAGACACTGCGAGGCATCAGGTTTTTCTTTCGAGCCGATTTGGAACTTACTGAGAAGGCCTTTACTGACTTAGTTTTCGCCGTTCTATTATGAATAATGTACTGTTTTGTCAATGTAATCATTTTCACATAATAACATTGCCATATTACCCTTATCAGCCTTTATCCCTAGAGCTTCTGCACCCAGCAATTATCAGTCAAAGTTTTTACTGCGTTTAGCCGGCCCATGTGGCTGAGCGGTTCTAGGCGCTTCAGTCTGGAACCGCGTGACCGCTACGGTCGCAGGTTCGAATCCTGCCTCGGGCATGGATGTGTGTGATGTCCTTAGGTTAGCTAGGTTTAAGCAGTTCTAAGTTCTAGGGGACTGATGACCTCAGATGTTAAGTCCCATAGTGCTCAGAGCCATTTTTTTTTTACTGTGGTACATTCCTGTATATAAGTAGTAATTGAAATTAATTCTTGATGTAGGACTTTCCTCGTTTGGAAAACGACTTCAATTTCCTTATTTTTGTTTATTTCTGGAAAACTGCAAGCTATCTTTATCTGGGAATTGTGTCTGCAATGTCTGTCTTCGCTGATGATTCTTCAAGTTATGTTGAACTCCTTTCTCTATCTCACTCTTGGTTAGCTGTACATCCTTTCAGATGAAGTGTTTGTCATAAAATTTAATTTGTGTTTCACAAACAGTTACGATATCATCTGACGATAATTGTGAAAAATTTCTTAGGATGAATAGTACTACGATCATTCTCTGTATTCTCGACTTATTGATTAAGGTATCCGGACAAAATATATCCTCTAGTACCTTAACAATAACACAGATTCCACTTCGGAGATGAGACTGGTTACTCTCAACTTCTAGCAATAGTACTCCATTCTGAAATCAAGTATTACTTTCTTTCTTCTTTCTTTCTCTAGCGTTTATACCGTCTAGTATGGAATCCGCTTTAGGACCTCCAATCATCAGATACTGTGGTCGTCCTGTGAGGTGGTGCACGCGTTTATGTGACATTGAAGGCCTCCATAGGAAACCTTTTACCTCCGAAACGCGAGTTCTTGTGTAATCCCCGATACTCTGCCCCATGCATCTTGTGCCTATAGTCATTCCACGTTGAAAGTCGGTTAATTCGTGATGTTTTACGCACCTATCTGTCACTGACTGCTCAGACTGTGTGGCCACAATAGCGCCTTACAAAACACACATTCGCAAAATTCGGGTGCCGTAAACGACACACCTTGAAATGAGACAATATTACCCGCCATTTTGACCACTCAGTATAATACCACAAAATATTTCTTATAAACAAAATTCTATCATTAATAACAGACTAAATCTGAATGAATATTTATAATTCCTTTGAACGAGCTACTGGATCTGCATATCTACATTCAACAATGAATGCTTGTAAATTTCTAGCAGCGGAATCTACATGCGTATAGACTCTTATTTTCCTCAAACAGTTCCCTTTATAAATTTTATAATTTTTTGTCTAAATAAAAAATCCCACGTTGGCCCTGATTGTGTCTAATGTAACACAGTCGGTCAAGCTCAGTGCCCATCAGTAATATTTAACATATCATTCTCTCACACAAGAGTCATCTGCCACCGCTGTTATCTAAAACTAGACAGAAACAAAACAAACACACATTCAGAAAAACGGTTAGCCTTTGAACACATCGATAACTACTGTGGCTGGAACCTATGTGGTAGTTCTGGCAAACTGGTTTAACGTAGAATACGATCAAAGGACTAATCAGTTGCTACTGGCCACAAACGGTAAAGCGACGAGCAGCTAGCTAATTTGGACTTCGAATAATTTGGAAAGGCAGACAGTGCTGAATGCCGTTCAGAATTCAGCGAGTACAGCCCGGTTTCCCATATTCGTAAGTACAGCAAAGAGTGAAAAATTGCTGAAATAAACTTTTACAAAAAAATGTACCCCACGGAAACCCCATTTTTCACTCTTAAATTTTCTCTTTAAGTGGAATTAACGGCTCCGCCCGTCCATTTTAATGATACATGTCGGGACAAGTTTTTAACTGAGGCCAAAGCTCTTTAACAGCTCTAACGACGATGTACGATTCTACCCAAGAGTGCAGCGAGCACTTGCAAAGTAAGCTCACCATTGTCTGCAAGTTATAGGTGTTCATATGTAATTTCAACAGCTATTTCTGAATGAGCATATGTAATTCCTACAGGGATGAGCATTACGTTTCGCGTATTAATTGCCTTACGTCTTGCCAACATGGATCTATGTGCAGCAAGTTGTGCTTGCTCTTACGTAAATAATTATTATTCGGTGAGTCACTCTCTCCAATATTTCCATTCATTCCAGTTGCTTTATTTTTCTTTTTTTTTTATAGCTTGAATCTTGAAATCTGGCCTGTAATAACTGAAAGCGGACAGTTTGTTACACATCTGCTCTGCTTGTGTTTATGAATTTCTGAAGTTTCCGAATATTATGTGCCTTTTATATTGACTGCAACAATCCGACACCGTGAGGACTGTTTGGGCTCTTTAAAGTTTGCGACATTCACACGGCACGACGTGCACACCAGCTACAACTAAACGAAGGTCGTCTGTCACTAAATACATCAACTTCAAAGTTTTCCGCAGCACTGGGAAAAATAGTACGATACCGTTATCGCGTAGTGCAATTGCATCTGTCTAGTACTGGGTTGGCAAAACTGTGTTCCGTGGAACACTGCTGTTCAGCGGAAACTCAGTGAATGCTCACCGAAAATTTATTAACGACATGGTGGTTTATTTTTCGCGATTTTGGCGGTAATAATTTCTTAAGCATTTCATTATGACTTCCTTGGCATTATCTATGATTTAAAATTAATGACTATATAAAACAAGTTTTTCGCAGTTTTGAACTTTTTCAACTTTCAAAATATAGAAGATGCTTCACCAAAAGTACCACGATTATCAAAGGGTTCCGTCAGAATAAAAGTCGGGAAAACATCGGTGTAGTGGTACCTCCGTATGGTAAATTGAGTGCCTTGGCCTATCATTTTCGTATCGCTGAGTGGAAATGCATCTTCTTTTTCAGGCCAACGAATATAAGATTCGGTGTAACCATCCTCAAGAACATATTCTCCCAGTGTTCTGATTTATACGCCATGGCCGTTGTGAGATGACAGCGTTTTGAAGCAAGATGGAATTTTTCAGGTGGATCCTTTATTTACTTAGAACTACATGAAGATCGTTATGCGTCGGCGACCTATGCGCGTAACTACACATCTGATCGTGAAGTTTCGATGCAAATTGTGTGTCTAAACACGGGAAGTAGCTTTCCCTCTCTGCTTCCACCTTAAACCCACTGGCTCTGTATCGTATCATGCTGTACTAGTCAGCAGCAGTTGCAAAATTTCATTCCATTTCAGACTGCAACGTATCTTATCTCCATCCGAAATGTGCCCTAGCATATCGTACATCGCTGGAACAGGCCAGAAAATAAACGCAATATTTGCTGAAGTCATAGACAGGTACTCTTTGCATCATTAGCTCATGGCTGAAACTAGGAGCTAGCCGACACTTTCAGTATACCTTCACCCTGAAAAAATTGTTCTAGAGTGCAGATTTTTCGTGGACTGGCCACAAAGCCGGCCAACAGTCTGTATTGCTGTTTGTTTTAGCAGGGAGAGTGTGCAAAGTAAATTAAATTAATATATTTTACAACAAATTCGAGTTATTCAGAAAATTACCTTTCGTTTGATACGCATCTCGAGTTATTTAAAAAGTCGTCGTAATTAATTTTCAGTTATTCGCTATCAGACTAATTTTCCCCGATGATCTGAGATTACCGATGTCTCTTCTAATCAGCGAATTATGGGCTTGTGTGAGATGGCGAATACTGGCAGAAGTTAGCAAGCCGTTAGTTTGAAATACAGGTTGTGATTCATTTCCGCGGAAGGGTACGAGAGTGTCCGGCGTCTTCGTAGAAGTCGCCGCCTCTTCAGCAGTCCCAACACCCTTGTCGGTGGTTTCTGACCACTGCATAGAGGAGCTAACGGTAATCTCAGCGCTTGTTAGATTGGCTATATGGCCGTTTTCTTGTCGGGTGAAGGCTACTGTGTCGAGGGCTCCTCATTCGAAAAAGTGACGTAGGACGCCATGATCGTCCAGCTGTGACTAGTCGAACGCGTTGAACGGAGGTGAGCTGTTACGAAGGATCTTGAGTTCGGGACCGTCCCACATTTTAGCGTCGGTGAGCACCCTTAGTGCACTCTTTGCCGTCATGGGGCTTTCCGCTCCTGATGTTGCAGATAGTTAAATTCATCTTCGAGTTCACATTCAGTAGCGTTCGTGGTTAGCAGTTAATATTTTAGTACACAATACACCAGGTGCTATTTAAGATCACACCGTACTAGTTGTTTGAAGTATCCTGCCCTGTTTTCCGTTACCTTTCATGCTAGTGAACGTGGTTCCTCATGTTTCCTGTTCTCCCACTCTCTCGTAGAACAAAAAAAAAAAAAAGAAGAAAGAAAAAATGTTCAAATGTGTGTGAAATCTTGTGGGACTTAACTACTAAGGTCATCAGTCCCTAAGCTTACACATTACTTAACGTACATTATCTTAAGGACAAACACACGCACACACACACACATGCCCGAGGGAGGACTCGAACCTCCGCCGGGATCAGCCGCACAGTCCATGACTGCAGCGCCCAAGACCGCTCGGCTAACCCCGCGGTCTCGTAGTACAAGGGCTGGACCATTTTACTCGAGGCTGTTCATACGATTGAATGTCTTATATTTTATATTAGTTATACTTGCGTATCAGGCTACCTCGCTAATTTATTATGTGTTACTGGAGGAACGAGTAGTAGAAGTTACCGAAACTGACACATTTTCTGAAGAGAATTAGTTCGGTGCGAGCCACGATCTGGACAGCAAGCGATAGGTTAATGACAAACCTCACCGCTTGCGCGCAACAGAGAAATCCTCTTGTGAGGTAACGGGCGAGTTGCGGCGCCCTGGAAATATTCGAAGTTCTGAGGACGCAGTGGCCGCGCGGGCCGCTCGGCAGCGACCACGTGCTGCCGGACGTTTGCTTAGCAACCGCGTGTTGCCGCACAACGGCCGGTCCAGCCGCGTGGCTGGGAACTCCTTGGTGACGCTGTATGCCGAATGCGCCAAAGATGGCGGATTCGTGAAATCATAATGGCAGACATTTCGCAGTTCACACAGATTTTAATAATAGCCAGAGGAATGATATACTTCAAAAAGAAACATGTACTTTACTATTAATTGCATGACGATTCTGATAGTGTAATCAGATTTTCAATATCTTTATTAGTTTAAAGTTTAGTAATTGATGGTAAAATATACAAGTAACACCCAGCAACGAATTTACACAATATAAACGCTTCAGCCGATTTCGTCGATCGCCGTGTCTTTAGGAAGCTATTAGTGTAAACCTAAATTGATATGAATTACAGGCTTGTAACTTAAATAGTACATGAGTTATTGGAGGTCAAAGTGGCCGATTACTATCGATCGCGTCAGGCCATAAGTACTCCACAGTTACACGAAGAAACGGTAGCATCTATGTCTTTGTTTATATGCGATATATACTATTCATGAACAAATTGGTCAATTATTTACTGTGTTTCAGAAAGCACAGAGACATTAGGCTTCTGGCCTACCTTTGGTTCTTTTGTTTATTCAGTTGTTTATGTATTTAATAATGTGTGTTAGACCATGTATATGGTCCTGCCGTAGGAATATTTATTTAATTTCAAGTAGTTAAACGTAAATCCAGTATTTCGTATGTGCTTAAATATCTGTATGAGTGCGTGGGTTTGAAGACATGGCGCGAGCGCTCTAGCTAATCACAGCGCTCGTGAATGGGGAGACTGGATGGGAGCATCGTTTCTGGAGAGGATAGGGGAGTCGTGGAGAGTACGGGAGAGGACACGGCAAGTGCCGGGGCGGTACGGCACGAGGGACGCGCACAGTCGGCGGAAAGACTTGGACATTGGAGCAGTTTGCACATTGTCGCGAATAATAGAAATATTTCGGAGTGCCGACCTGTGCTCTTGTGTGATTTCCGTGGCTTCTGCAGTGAAGACGTAGTGTGCCTTTAGAAGTGAATATCTCGCGAGCTATGTTGTTGTTCATAGCTAATTACGTGCAGTAGGGATCTATTGTTTCCCTGTTATTCAACTTGTATTTTATTTAATTGCTGGACCAGCCACACCAACAAGTGTTTTGCAGAAATATACCGCATTCTCAAAAGTACTTCTACTATCGTACTCATAATTTAAAGTCGTTAAGATAGTACCTGTGATTTTATTTAATTGCAATCTTTCAGTTATAAATTTATATGTTACTCCCATAGTTCGCAATTGCCGAGTGATAAAACCTTCGACCATTCGACTCATGTCTGTATTCTTATCGTATACTGTAGACTCAGCAGTATTTGGCTTGTAATGCGGCAACTACGTATCCCAGCCCCTAGACAACGAAACCAGCCAATACCTTTAATATTGCAACGTTGAGTCGGAGGGTGAGTAACTGTGTGAAAGCCCACACTCTACACAAACATTTTTGCCATATTTCTGCAAATTAACCTTCATTAGTATTCTCGCCATTGAGTATAGCTGACAACACCCGATACACTGTGACTTACTTTGTAGTGTAAATTTCAAAACAGAAACGAAGTTCATTTCGTGACGCCATAACCGTTTCGTCAGAATTATTTGACTAACACCGATTAAAGTGGAGCAGCGGTCAGACTCTAGTTTCGAATTCGGTTTCATATCCGGCCATCGGTCTGTAGATTTTCTCTGGTTTTGGTTCCCCTAAATCGCTTGACACAAATATCGGGGTAGTTACTTGAGAAGGAAGCGTGCGAATTCCGTTCCTACCCTCAGCTAAACTTATTCTCTATCCTTCTTCAAACTTCCTCGTCTTGGAGGGGATAGCAAACACCTTCCTTCCTCCATCAGCTGTATAATCTTTCTTCAATATTCCATCAAAAGATACACGTTTCAGGAATCACTTCAGTTTTCAAGCATTTTTATCTGAACTAGAGTCCTTGCGCAACATGATGTCGTAGCCGGGTCTTGTACTTCACGTACTATCAAATAATACGTCAGTTATATAGTACTGTGCAAAATGATTTCGTATGGCGTTCACATCCAGTAATCAAGAGTATTTGTGCTTAGACTACCTTTACACAAAAGTAGCTCCTTGTTGAGCCTTAGCAGCCGAGGAGAGTACTTTCATTCGTTTGATGTCCGCTTGTCAGCGAAACAGTATCTTCGACGAGATACTAAGCTCAAGGAGCAAAATACAGGTTAGACCATACATAGGTTGACATTAGCAATGCTCATACTTTGTTTTGCCTAATGCACTGGTAGTTAATTGTGAATTTGACAAGCAAACAGTACGCATAAATCTGCTGATATTTGCAGATCCTTTGTTTGTTGTTATCTTGAAAAGAATAAATAGAAAGTTAACTATAGAACAAAGCATATTTGTTTTGTGGACATGGTGCAAACATGGCCATAACTTAGCAATTTTTGCGATTTGTTTATGGAACACTTCCCAAACACCCAACCGCCATCTCGGCAAGGTTTTTACAAATTAAATTTAAGTTTTGAAGAGGCCAGGTCGCTAGCGGGGCTTCCTCCTTCAGTTACACCAAAGTACGTCACTGCGAACGGGAAACTTTGTGTTATCTCAGAATGTTCTTGTAATCACCTATTAAATCACAAAGAAAAGCGTCCAAGGAGTTGGAAAAGCAAAGAAAAGCCCACGAAGGATTTTGATAAACCTGAAATTAAGAACAAATCGGCCTACTTTTCATCAAGGCGTTAATAAAGTTGATCTCGACAGGCGTATGAAGTTCGGTGAGTTTTACTCGCTCCGACAAGAAGCTAGTCCCAAATTTTGAAGTGGCATTCTTTGGAACAACGAAGCGATTTTTCATGTGCACAGACAAAGTTTTGTCTACTGTGATTCTACAGATCCCCATGTGGTGATAAGTGAAACACTCCTGACTTGAATGTGTGGGCAGGGATTTTCAGCAGTGGGTCAATTGGGCCTACTTTTTCACGGTACTGTCAATTGTTTAAATCACCTAAACTGGAAACAGACCACTTTTTGAACATCTGCAGAAAAGTATTTGGCTCACTAGGGAGCACACCAGCATTATAGAGTTATTGTGAGCAATTTTCTAGATTGAAACATTAATGAATGGATTGGCAGTCGGGTTACCACCGAAAGGCTTCCACGATCCCCAGATACACACCTATGAGTTTTTCTGTCTGGGGTGTACTAAAAAATGAAGTTTATTGCGTGAGAGATTCGTGATGGTGAGCATTCGAATGAACAGATTCAGTAAGGGTTTCAAAACCTAAAGTCCTGTAAAACTTGCTACAAAATTTATACTCCAGTCTCGAAAAGATGTAATGTTTGCTTAGGACAGCGTGGAAGAACACTGTAAGCTTCTCCTTCACTTTCATTCAACTCTACACGTATTGCTTTTTTGCTAGAAAATTTGTATTTTCATTTGTTTAGTATAATTGCACCATACACGTTTTTGGCAGATGCATTAGTCACCCAGTAAAAGGGGACACTGTTCACTTTAGAATGAACATCTGGTACCAAGCGGTCATGTGACACTGCACCGATGACACAAGCAAAATGGAGCGTATTTGTCAGTCATTTGAAGAGAATCAGCGCAATAACTTGTGTCAGTGTGGAAACGTGACTGGGAGAAGGAAGCTGTTGCGTTCTGTCGAGTCGTGACGGTAAATAAGTGTTTTCTGTTTGTGTAGCTGCTCGTCTTAAATAGCATCCCATACGAAGAAACTAGATGGGCTTTCAGCTGTGATTACTCGTACATTAGGTACTTAAGCTACGCACAGCTCTGTTTAAAAAGAATAGCTCAATGTAATCATAGGATCGAGCCATGAGTGGCTGCCCCACAACTAATTCGTTTGCAAATAATAACCTGTGGCTTTAATCCTGCAGTTCAATAATCTTTTCATTGGCTAGAATTGGGAGTTAATAAAATACGCAAAAATAAAAATAAAAATAAAAGTTAAATGAATAATTTAATAACAAGTGTCTTATGGTAACGTCTGTAATTGATGTAGACGACAGAGATTTATGTTGAATAATTTTTAATGAAGAAAAGACCTCTGAAATCAACGAGAAATGGTCCTAGGATATTCAGTTAAAAGTACAGTCAGGCCCTAATCAAATACAGTAAAGTTACGTTGAAGGCGTTGCGAGAATGGTAGCGAGAGCCCCAAACTAAATTTTAAACAGGGAGACGCGAAAACTAAAACCATTTCTTAATCACATTACACGAAATATTCACCAGCTCAAAACAGTTCCGAGTTAACCAAATGATTCACAAACTGACATATGCTACACGAAGAAGAGTAACTCATACTCTCTCTATTATCAGCTCCATAATAAAATATGAATAAGTCAATGTCTATACTGGAACACGTTCAGACATCTCGAAATTTAAAGTCGCTTCAGAAGCTAAAGTGTGGTAGACGCCGCTCACTCCCCAGAACCGAATACCACTCGTTACAACAGGTAGGTCTGCCTCCTTCAAGTACAAAAGTAAAAGTGTCAAGTGTCGCTCCCTTGAGCCTTTCACTGGAAACGTCCTAGTCTTCACTTGACTCCCGCGTCCGCCGCTCGTGGTCTCGCGGTAGCGTTCTCGCTTCCCGAGCACGGGGTCCCGGGTTCGATTCCCGGCGGGGTCAGGGATTTTCACCTGCCTCGAGATGACTGGGTGTTTGTGTTGCCCTCATCATTTCATCATCATCCAGGAAAGTGGCGCAATTGGACTGAGCAAAGATTGGGTAATTGTACGGGCGCTGATAACCACGCTGTTGAGCGCCCCACAAACCAAACATCATCATCATCACTTGACTCCCGTAGTGTTCCGGCAAGAATACGTCGATCTTACATTCTAAAGGCATAATTTGACTTACCATCATCACTTCGCGAACTAAACTCACATATTACAACAATTTTAGAAACATTCGGTCACACTCAGACCATTCACAATAACTATAAATAAAGGTTTGTCCATAAATAAACAAGCCATAATTCATGACCAAGTGCGCTCACGATAAATGACAACAGATTGTCGTTAAACACTGTTCAAACAACTGTTTAGGCCTGTTTGTCAGAAACGTCTTTTGGCAATTCTTCCCGAAGCTGGTGTCAGCTAAAACAACCGATTGACCATTTCTTAACTGTGAATTTGTATTGTCAAATGTAGTTAATATATTAAATAAATTTACTGGCAAAATAGCAAACTGTTCAAGAAAAAAATATGCAAGTATTACCAAACAGAAGGTATTCGTGCTCTATTCATTTGATGCGTAGTATTGAAGGACACACATTTGGGTATGGAAAGATATAAAAAACATAATAAACCAAGAAAAAAATACATACAGATACGTAGCTTTCAGAGAGGATAGCTATAGGCCAGTGCTGTCATATGAGATATCGTACGTATAATGAAATCGCATTACACTACTAAATGTTGTTAATTCAGAGGTTCATTATGAAAATCTTTATTCGCTGTGAAATATTAACTTCTGTAGCTTTAAAGAAATGTAAACATGGTTGTGTCACTGGATTCCCCTCATTTTTTCCAGAGATAGCATGTGTGATCAGATTTCCTTTAATACTGGGCTCTAAATGATTATACTCTGAAGCATTAAACAAACTGGTATATGCATACGTGTTCAAGTACAGTGACAGAATACGGCGCTGCAGTCGGCAATGTCTTTATAAGAAAACAAGTGTCTCGCGTAATTGTTCGATCGGTTACCGCTTCTACAATGGCAGGTTATCAAGATTTAAGTGAGTTTAAACGTGGTGTTACAGACGACGCACGAGAGATGGGACACAGAATCTACGAGGTAGCGATGAAATGGGGATATTCTCGTAGGACCACTTCACGAGTGTATCGAGAATATTAGGAATCCGGTAGAAACATCAAATCTCCGACATCGTTACGGCTGGAAAAAGATCCTGCAAGAACGGGACCATCGACGACTGAAGAGAATCCTTTAACGTGACAGAAACGCAACCCTTCCTCATATTGCTCCAGATTTCAATGCTGGGCCATCAGCAAGTGTCAGCGTGCGAATCATTCACCGAAACATCATCGGTAAGAGCTTTCAGAGCAGAAGGCCCATGAGTCTCGTTTCAAATTGTATCGAACAAATGGAAGTGCGCGGGTATGAGACAATCCATACACCCTGTAGGCCAGCATGGGACTGTTCAAGCTAGTGGAGGATCTGTAATGGGCGTGTCCAGATGGAGTGATATGGGACCCCTGATACGTCTAGATACAACTGAGAGAGGTGACAATTACGCAAGCAGCCTGTCTGATCACCTCCATCCATTCATGTTCATTCTGCATTCCGACGGACTTAAGCAATTCCAGGAGGACACGCCACACGTTCAGAATTGCTACAGAGTGACTCCAAGAACACTCTTCAGAGTTTAAACACTTCCACTGGCCACCAAACTCCCCAGACACGAACATTATTGAGCATATCTGGGATGCTTTGCAACGTGCTGCTCAGAAGAGATCTCTACCCTCTCATTCTCTTTTGGATTTATGGACAGCCCTGCAGGATTCATGTTGTGAGTTCCCTCGAGCACTACTTCAGACATTAGTCGAGTCCATGTCACGTCGTGTTGCGATACTTATGCGTGCTCGCGGGGGCGCTACGCCTATTACGCAGGTGTACCGGTTTCTTCGGCTCTTCGGTGTACGTTCTCAAAGAGCTGCAAGAAGCCATCTTTCAGCTTGTCTGACACCCCGCCTTTTTGCGTCATCATCTGCACAAAGGCCCTGCTAGCAACAGTGTACGAAATCCCCAGCTTTGGGATTTACCCATTTCCTGTGACGCTATTCGTTGCTGAGTCCTGTTTACCTGTACCGGTTGCTGCGGCACTTGGGCTGGTGCTTTGGCTGGAGCCCTTACCCCCCAGAACCAAATTCACCTTCCAGAAAGAGATTTTCACTCTGCAGCGGAGTGTGCACTGATATGAAATTTCCTGGCAGATTAAAACTGTGTGCTGCAAGAAGCCATCTTTCAGCTTGTCTGACACTCCGCCACTTTTATGTCAGCATCTGCATAAATTCACCTTACTTCGTACCAATACAAGGACGCCAAATCACTCGCAGCAAGCGTAACATTATAGTGTCCATGGTCACACCGTTGTCCATGTATTAAATAAAGCTGTCCAACGTATCAGCAAGGAATAGAGAACAACTCGCAGCCATCACCATACGAACGATGATCGTAAAAAGAAGGCTAACTGACAGGGACAGGAGACGGGTGTCGAGTATTGTCAGTGACTGTCGGTTTCAAATGCAAGTCCATCCCGACCAGCTTCCGAAGAACCATTGAGAAGGAAGTGGCATGTAACGATCATTTGGAATCGGCTACCTCGCTTAAGCCCAAGGATCACTGTGGTACATAAAACCTCAGCCCTTCAGTGGGGAAAGCAATACTGGATATTAGCTGCTTTGTACTGAAGATGTAATTCAGGTAGAAGTTTGGGCTGTGACGTTCCGGGAGTGTTTTTGCTCCTTGTCTTCGGTCCACCGATTTATGAAACCGTGAACGTGAACCAGGATGTTGATTTCCCCTTTCTCAGTGTTGTCTTTTCGTCTATGGATTCATAACGAGTATACTACCGTCTTCCAACGCAGCTGTCTTTTTGTAGGATTGCACTCTAACGTTCCTGAATCGATGAACACGCTGACACCCAGACTTGTAACGCCGGAAATGCATATCCTCCTATTTCCATCTATTGTACTATTTTTTTTCTTGCTTTGTTACCTCAAGATATGACATTTCTGTCTCTTTGTATATTGTAATTGTTTTACTATTTGTATATTTATGCATTTATGTCGATGTATAATTGGTTTGTTTCGTAAATATTATTTTTATTTTTACACTGGGTCTTGCCTAGGGAAAACTGCTATCGAACGATTACGTCGATAGGTCGTGTGAAGAATCAAAGTGTGTAGGATCTTTGGTAGTGTTAACTCTGCCGCGTGGAGCGCGGGCTGAGCAGAAGGAGTCTGGCGGGAGTAGCGAGTGGAGCAGAGTTGCCGCGCTTTCGGGGTTTGGCAGCATGTAATTGCGCTCGACTTGCGATGATAGTTTCTGACATGGTGTCGCGGACGGGAAACATTAACTAGCGCACATCAAGAGCCCGTTTCGTCTGGTGACCGTGTCGAGAAGAAGGCGCGCCAACATCCAGCTTCTGCAACAGCGACGGCCGACAATGAGTGACTGTCGCCACCTCCTCGATCGACGGCTTCAAACCTTCAATCAACCATCAAGGAAGACTGGAAGCAAGTAAAGTTTTAGAACCGTATGGCAGACCTCAGCTTTTAAAATTGTTCCATTTGCCTCGCAAAATTACAGTAACTTAACATGAACCTTTGTTGCTCATTGTCCCAGTTGCATTACCAAGTAGGGTCCCTTCCTTTTCCGAAATGAACCCGAGTGTCGTTGAAATTCAAACGCCAGCATTAAAGTAATATAGCTAACTCGTTTTCACTGCTTTAATTTCAAAGTTCAATTATGGCAATAACAGCTGGCTACAATATTCAGATTACACAAGCACGAATTAAGAGTACGAGCTTTGTTACCGTATTTTAGCTTACCTGTGACTGCAGCTCAGCTTGGTACGTACTAAATGTTACTATGGTTAATTGTTCAGAATCATTTAATTCAGGCTCAAAGTTAAATCTCTTCTTTCTAAATTGCGTAGATTCAAGTAGCTTTTGAAATGATTGTTGAGGTAGTCCAAGACTAACCGTATTTTACTGAATTTCGATGTGCTTCAGGAAGAAAGCTCAGTATTAACTTCAGTCACTAAATTAACTTTCGATTTTCCGGTTTTATTAATTCTTTTGCTAAATTAAGTCAGGGTGTAGCGAAATTTATTACTTCTGACAAACTTTCAGTTTTCACACTGCACGTGTCAACCTTCAGTTGCCACGCTTCTAGTGCTAAATATATGTGTAATAACCTTTCTTTTTCAGTTACTATAGTAATTGTCCTTAGGACTGGCGACCGTGATTTCCCCCAAATCTCAAATACCTAATTACCGCTAGTTAATTGTTAACGTAACGGCTGCACATTTACTTTCTTTATTAACTTTACCCCTTTTCAAAATTAATTTCCACCAGTTTCATTAGCACATTTCCGTTCATCTAGATGTAACCCTTTCCTCCCTCTTTACCGACAGGTTAACTTCGGTGACGATTGCTTTTCCAAAACTCCCATTAGGTACACGCGGTTTCATTTTTCACTGTCATTAAGGTCGGAAAGTGAGGGGGAGGTTACACGTGGCGACCTGGTGACAGGACAATCTTCAGATTTGAGGTTGTTCTGGACACGAATTTTGCATTGTGCAAATCTCGTAACAAAGTATTGGTTACGTACAGGCCGTTACGTCAGCGAGAATAAGTAGTGGGAGTAATCCTAATTATATTTGAGATTTGGCATTTATATTGAAAATTATTAAAATGAGTGAAGGCAACAATTGCCAAAATTTGGTAGACTTGGATACGGAACAATCGGTCGAACAGTGGGAAACGCGCACCGCGGTACCCATTGTTCAGGGGCAGGCGGCTAGCATGAAAGACGCGACCACCGAAACGCAACAAAGAGCAGAAATGGAATTCCAAACTTTAGAAAATGTTTCGGAATCGGAAGTGAAAATCAAACCTGAATCCCTTTATGACGAATACGGGGGGACAATTAAAGAGGAAGCCGCTACGGAAGTGGAACCGGTAGTTTCCGGGAATTTAACTGATTTATTGAATGTTTTGATTAACGAAATCAAGAGTCAATCGGCCAAGCTAGACAATCAGAACAAAGCTATTAACGTTGTTAACAACAATGTTGGAGTTGTTAATACAAAAGTTGATAAAATCAAAGAAGATATTGTTGTAATTAATACCGAAATCGGTAATCTTAAACAGGAAATGATAGGCGTTCAGGCGGAAATTGCGAGCATAAATACTCGTTTTGATTCCGAAATTAGCAGAATCGAGAAAAGTGTAGGAGAAGCAGTTGCTCCGATCATCGAGAATAAGGTGACGGAACAAATTCAATTAGTGAAAAAAGAGGATCAACAGAAGGTGGAAACTTTAAAGGCTTTAGTGTCCGAAGTAGACACTAAAGTGAGGGAGCAGGCTAATACCTGCGAAGAGAAAAAGAGGGAAGTGGAAACGCTTGCGACAACCACTTGCCAAGTAATTACGAGAGTGTCGAAATTAGAAAAGAAACTTGACGAAAAACAGAGCTATGTGCCAATCTGTGCACATAGTTCGGAATTGTTGACGAAAGAGGAGCGGTTCGACCCCTTGAAAAAAGGCGGTATACACGCGACGGATTTCATTTAAAATTGTGAAAGAGTTTTACCCAGATCATGGACTAATGAGAGAAAAATTAATGCGGTTATTGATGTGCTGGCTGGTGATGCCAAGCGTTGGGGCTTAAACCTCAACATTACGAACCTGACTTTTGACGAGTTTAAAAATTTGTTTCTGGCTGAATACTGGTCAGAGCAAAAACAGCAAAGTGTTTGGCGCGAATTTGTCGTATCGAGGCCTTTCGATGCGAATTCGCGCGGCTCGATGAAGGAGTTTTGTGAGGGCTGGATCCGCAAGTTGGAATATTTGCGTGATCGCCGCACGGAATCCGAAATAGTCTGGGAACTCTACAAGAAGCTTCCAGATGATACAAAACGCTACGTAGGAAGCAATTATAGGACAGTGAATGATTTCCTGGAAAGAGTTGAGGACGAGGACAATTGGCGCAATAATCGCGACAGTGGTAGAGGCCGTGGTAACAACAACGAGTACCACAGCAACCACAACAATGATAACCATGGGAATAATGCATACCGCAGCAATAACAATAATGGTTCGGACCGTAATAACAATCGGTACAATGCAAATAATAACAGGAATGACAGAAACCAGTATCATACTAACGTGATACGGGCTTCACAGAATAGTAATAACGCCAGAGGGTGTGATCAGCCGCCTCAGCAGCATCCGGGGAGCGTATCTGCTGGGACGAGACAGGGAAACCATTAGCCGCGCCGGTGAGGGGCCGAGCGGGCGTGGAGAAATTTTGGCGGCCCAATAACAAGAGAAAACCCAGGTGTCGCCGTTATGAAAATTCCGTATGGAATAATCAACGGCGGGAGAGTGTGCCAGTGTTAAGAGAAAAGAGTGCGCCCACAAGTAGTAGATCAGCTGTATACACGGCAGTAGAAAATACATTCGCTGTCAGTGAGAACAATTTAAGTAGTGTTCCGGAAATCGATCATAAAGTGGCAGCTGTAATACCCACAGCGGAACTGGAGATTGAGTTTAAGAATGATTCGCAATTGTTGAGAGAAGGTCAGATGTCGGATAAAACGTCCGTCATCGAGCGAGGGGATGCAGAGAGGGATGAGGTCTGGTTAAGGCAGTTCGGTCGCTTATACGACGAACTAAGAGATTATAGGGGTCTGTATGGGAGAAGTGTTTATGGGGAGCGCGTGCAGGATTTGCCGCGTCTCGTCCCGCAGGAAGATAGTGTTTGTGAAATGATAGAAAGTTCTGGCCCTAATCGGCAGACTTTACTAGAAATAGTTGATGTTAAGGGGGAGCACGAGCAAGATTCGTCGTGTTTCGTCCCGCAGGAGTTAGATGTTGAAGTAGTAACGGAAAGTTCTGGCCCTAACCGGCAGACCTTACCGAAAGTTTCAGTGGTAGAAGTAACCGACCCATCCGACGCAAACCTCCAGTTTAAACATTGCGAGAGTATTAAGGAGAAAGATTGCGAAAATTTTAGTGATAGCCGGACACGATTGGTAGAAAAGCACATAGATTACAACGTGTATGAGGTTAGAGCTGCCGTTATACGGTCAGACGGTAGCAGTGTGGGTTGCGCAGATCCAGAGGAAGTAATTGCAGAAACTACTGGACACATTCCTCCAGGTAGATTGGCGGATGAGATTAATCTGACCAAAGTGGAATCAACGAAGGTGACGATTAATGAATTGATAGCAAAGCAACACTTACTAGTTGACAAGTTACAGGAAAAGGTTTCGGTATTGGAGGCGAAGCTACAGACTACGCCTCAGGACAAACGTGTTGAAATTAAAACTGTATTTGAACAGAGGCTGAAAAAGCCGCCAGATAAGCCGGATTTAGGATCAAAGCCGGATGGTTTTTTCTGGAATGACCTGGATATAGACGAGGATTTACTGTGGGAAAATAAATAAACAGTCGAGGACAAGTGTAGACAGATAGTAGTGTCGGTTAATATGCACGACCTACAACTAAACGTGTTGATTGACACCGGTGCAGAATTGAGTGCTGTATCTGGAAAAATATTTGAGTTACTGAAAGACAGACCTGGCATCGTAGTTATGCCAGTAACAGGAGTGAAAATTATCGGTGCTACTGGGAAGGCCAGTAAACCGGTCACAAAACAGATTTTTGTCAACTTCGAGATATGTGGGGCACGATTTGAACAAGAGTTTGTCGTCGTGACTGACTTAACTACGGAAGTAATTATTGGGTTAGATTGGCTATTTAAGTACCGTGCAGTGATTAACTGCGAAAGCAAAACTTTGACATGTACGTCACAAGATAAAACAATAGTAGTTAGTTTTGACGAGGCAGGAGACGGTGCGCATAGGCAATACCAGCCTATACACATTGTTAAGTGGCCGGATGCCATTGAATTAGGTATGAATTTGAACTGCCGTAACGTGAGGAATTTCGGCATTGAGAAAAGTGTAGAAAGTGAAGTGGAAGAGATAATCAAATTCCCTCCATGGATTGACATTAGTATTGGTGTGAAAAAAGATCGTTTGCGAGAAGTAAGGAAGCTAAAAGCCGATGCTCTCATACGTCGTCATGACGCTAAAACGCGTTTTGCTAAGTTTGCAATCGGAGACTTAGTACTTGTAAAAGCTCATGAGAAATCGAGCGAGATAGACAATGAAATCTATAAATTTAAGTTTGTTTATAATGGACCATATAAAGTCATTGGTATACCTCACACAAATGCTTATTGCTTAGAGTATCCAAGCTCTGGAAAACGATTAGGTATACGGAATATTGTAGACTTGAAATTGTACCAACCTAGGATCGATTAATACCACACAATGGGTAATTTGTACAGTATGTAAATATAGAGTGTAAGATTTAAGGATGTGCTATGTTACGATGCTTTTGCCTGACCTAGAGGTCATTAAAGAAGTTGTAATTAATAAGTAATTAATTTTGACTAAATGATTTAAGAGTAACTGATTAGTAATCATCTGAAAAATCCAAGCTGCTAGTTTAAGTTTTCAGCTGAGTCACAGTAGATTAAGGAATGTAAATATGATTTTGTAACTTTCTGTAATATTTCATGAAAGTGTGTTTTTATTAGTCATTGCCGATGTACTTAGACGCTGTTTTAAGTTTCAGGCTAGTACATGCGTGTGATGATGGACAGTGTTGAGTTATCCACTGTGATAGTGTTTATGGACTCCTTGAGATTACTCGGGAGTGAGTTTTTCCGAAAGAATTCAGTGAAACGGACGTTCTGGAAACGCCGTTACAAGGGCGAGTGAGATCAAGCGTGCCGCACAGGCGGGCTCAACAATACTTGCGAGGCGATGCCGCTGTCGGCTCTTGTGCCGCTGTCGGCTCTTGTGCCGCTGTCGGCATTCTTTGTACTTGCGGGTACGAAAGGCGGAATTGTTTTTCTTCCTGGACAGCTGATGTGAAAAGATTCTGCTGTCAATATTTATGTTTTATTTTATCTGCTGTATATTATTTTCATGTTTAGCGTTAATTGGACATGACGAGAATATTAATTATGAAAAGGTTACATAAAATTGTGTATTCTATGTAATTAATTATTAGTTTGCGTATTTTGATATACCTGTTTTTTATGACCATGTACTCTGATCAATTTTGCAAATAGTATTCCATTTTTTATAGTGTTACGAATTTTAATGATTTTGGAATAGCTAAACCATTTTCTATGTTTTCTATGAATTTTGATATGTTGTCAACCTGTTTTATTTTGTGCAAGATGACAGAGTGGAATAAGATTAGGAGTGTCTCCACTCAATTATTATCGTCTCAAAATTGGTTTACGATTAATTAGACGAATGCTAAATTTTGTTATGTTTTGAGCATATGCATTTCCGCTGTTTCTTTTTTTGGGACATTTTCTGAGTCTGTTTACGTTGCACGAACATCCTCAGACAATGTGGGGCACGTGTAACGCCGGAAATGCATATCCTCCTATTTCCATCTATTGTACTATTTTTTTTCTTGCTTTGTTACCTCAAGATATGACATTTCTGTCTCTTTGTATATTGTAATTGTTTTACTATTTGTATATTCATGCATTTATGTCGATGTATAATTGGTTTGTTTCGTAAATATTATTTGTATTTTTACACTGGGTCTTGTCTAGGGAAAACTGCTATCGAACGATTACGTCGATAGGTCGTGTGAAGAATCAAAGTGTGTAGGATCTTTGGTAGTGTTAACTCTGCCGCGTGGAGCGCGGGCTGAGCAGAAGGAGTCTGGCGGGAGTAGCGAGTGGAGCAGGTGTGTTGTGTGACGCTCCCGCGAGTTGCCGCGCTTTCGGGATTTGGCAGCATGTAATTGCGCTCGACTTATCCACTGATAGTTTCTGACATGGTGTCGCGGACGGGAAACATTAACTAGCGCACATCAAGAGCCCGTTTCGTCTGGTGACCGTGTCGAGAAGAAGGCGCGCCAACATCCAGCTTCTGCAACAGCGACGGCCGACAATGAGTGACTGTCGCCACCTCCTCGATCGACGGCTTCAAACCTTCAATCAACCATCAAGGAAGACTGGAAGCAAGTAAAGTTTTAGAACCGTATGGCAGACCTCAGCTTTTAAAATTGTTCCATTTGCCTCGCAAAATTACAGTAACTTAACATGAACCTTTGTTGCTCATTGTCCCAGTTGCATTACCAAGTAGGGTCCCTTCCTTTTCCGAAATGAACCCGAGTGTCGTTGAAATTCAAACGCCAGCATTAAAGTAATATAGCTAACTCGTTTTCACTGCTTTAATTTCAAAGTTCAATTATGGCAATAACAGCTGGCTACAATATTCAGATTACACAAGCACGAATTAAGAGTACGAGCTTTGTTACCGTATTTTAGCTTACCTGTGACTGCAGCTCAGCTTGGTACGTACTAAATGTTACTATGGTTAATTGTTCAGAATCATTTAATTCAGGCTCAAAGTTAAATCTCTTCTTTCTAAATTGCGTAGATTCAAGTAGCTTTTGAAATGATTGTTGAGGTAGTCCAAGACTAACCGTATTTTACTGAATTTCGATGTGCTTCAGGAAGAAAGCTCAGTATTAACTTCAGTCACTAAATTAACTTTCGATTTTCCGGTTTTATTAATTCTTTTGCTAAATTAAGTCAGGGTGTAGCGAAATTTATTACTTCTGACAAACTTTCAGTTTTCACACTGCACGTGTCAACCTTCAGTTGCCACGCTTCTAGTGCTAAATATATGTGTAATAACCTTTCTTTTTCAGTTACTATAGTAATTGTCCTTAGGACTGGCGACCGTGATTTCCCCCAAATCTCAAATACCTAATTACCGCTAGTTAATTGTTAACGTAACGGCTGCACATTTACTTTCTTTATTAACTTTACCCCTTTTCAAAATTAATTTCCACCAGTTTCATTAGCACATTTCCGTTCATCTAGATGTAACCCTTTCCTCCCTCTTTACCGACAGGTTAACTTCGGTGACGATTGCTTTTCCAAAACTCCCATTAGGTACACGCGGTTTCATTTTTCACTGTCATTAAGGTCGGAAAGTGAGGGGGAGGTTACAGACTGACCTGTTGAAACATACGATATTAAACCAGCTGAAAATGACTATGGCTATCTCGAACAGCAGATGGAAAGTAACGTTCCTTATTCCCCAAATTTTCTAGCAATGTGGTATTTATCGATCACTGACTTCAACTGAATATGGCCATTATCAAGGCTACAGACGTTATTACATGGTAATAGCGTGATGTGGAGTTGCTAATATTTTGTCCGGTGTGCTAATAAACTGACCTTGACTGGTGGGGCAGCGACTACATAGCGTTAATTTGAGAATCCCACAGTTGTTGTTGTGGTCTACAGTCCAGAGACTGGTTTGATGCAGCTCTCCATGCTACTCTACGCTGTGCAAGGTTCTTCATCTCCTAGTACCTACAGCAACCTACATCCTTCTGAATCTGCTTAGTGTATTCATCTCTTGGTCTCCCCCTACGATTTTTACCCTCCACGCTGCCCTCCAATACTAAATTTGTAATCCCTTGATGCCTCAGAATATGCCCTAACAACCGATCCCCTCTTCTAGTCGCGCCACAAATTTCTCTTCTCTCCAATTCTATTCAATACCTCCTCATTAGTTATGTGATCTACCCATCTAATCTTCAGCATTCTTCTGTAGTACCACATTTCGAAAGCTTCTATTCTCTTCTTGTCTAAACTATTTATCGTCCATGTTTCACTTCCATGCATGGCTACACTCCATACAAATACTTTCAGAAACGACTTCCTGACACTTAAATCTATACTCGATGTTAACAAATTTCTCTTCTTCAGAATCGCTTTCCTGGCCATTGCCAGTCTACATTTTATATCCTCTCTACTTCGACCATCATCAGTTATTTTGCTTCCAAATAGCAAAACTCCTTTACTACTTTAAGTGTCTCATTTCCTAATCTAATTCCCGCAGCATCACCCGACCTAATTCGACTACATTCCATAATCCTCGTTTTGCTTTTGTTTATGTTCATCTTATATCCTCCATTCAAGACCATGTCCATTCCGTTCAGCTGCTCTTCCAGGTCCTTTGCTGTCTCTGACAGAATTACAGGGTCATTGGCGAACCTCAAACTTTTTATTTCTTCTCCATGGATTTTAATTCCTACTCCAAATTTTTCTTCTGTTTCCTTCACTGCTTGCTTAATATACAGATTGAATAACATCGGGGAGAGGCTACAACCCTGTCTCACTCCGTTCCCAACCACTGCTCCCCTTTCATTCTCCTCGACTCTTATAACTGCCATCTGGTTTCTGTACAAATTGTAAATAGCCTTTCGCTCCCTGTATTTTACCCCTGCCACCTTCAGAATTTGAAAGAGAGTATTCCAGTCAACATTGTCAAAAGCTTTCTCTAAGTCTACAATCCCACAGTTATCATGTACAATTAATGTGTGCAGCCGAGTTAGATTCAAATTATTTACTTAATTTTAAAACAGTTACCACAAGAGCTCATAATAGTGTGGGCTATATATCAGACTGGATCCCACGTAGATGATGATGCTGACATCAAGCAGGAATTGCCTTAAGTGAATCGCTATAAAGGAGACCTCACGGATTGGCCCTTTTCAACTTTCTTCGTACATGCATTATTTGATGCTCATTTCCTGGATGTCAATTCTCTACAGCCATACGTCACAGTTTTCAAGAGAGGTACGAGACATCGTTGATGAGGATTACAGGTTTCGAAGCACTGTTGTCAATAGCGTGAGTTTTATAATCTTAGAATAACTGGTTCGAATCTCACAACACTTTCTCTTACTTTTCTTTAAATGGTAGACTTATTAACAAATCTAAGTTTTAATTAATAGATACTGAATCACAGTTTTGAATACAAGTAAAATCGTTCTTATTTTAATTACTAAACACATGAAAATGCGAGTATTAAAAAAAATTAAAATTTCGTATTGCAATGCGAAACATCTAATAGAAAATAAAATACATTGTTTTATTTCTAAAGTGGACACTGTTGTTGACGCATGTACTTCTTTCCATGGATGCTATATATATTAGAAATTGTTATTCATAATTTGTTAAGTAGCATTTCCATTTGTTAATAATTTCTGTTTTTAAATAAAAACTAAATTGATTGAAATCTAAGGCTTCATTACCGTAATACTTGCATGCTACGCACTCCACTTTTTTTTTGTTTTTGTTTGAGCCTTCATACTCTGATACAGCCCGTCCTTACAATCGTCAGATTTTGCCATCATCTTGCTTCCTCCAGTTGTATACGAATTTTCACTAAGTAATTAAATTCTTCTTCTTTAATACCAAGTAAAACTTCCATTTCCTCTTAAAATCCTAATTTCCTTCTTCTTAAAGGTTTGTTTTTATTTCATTTGGGGCACCTTAAAAGATTTACTACGTTTTAAATTATGGACGTAAACTGCACCTCTACATAAACTCAAGACCTCCTCTGAAACCTAATATTTTGGTTTTGGTTTTTAAAATATCCTTGAGTTTGTAGAAAGTTATGAGCGGATCAAATTTTACAATTCTTCCGTTTTCTGTTGAGAATTTTGCCCCTTTCTCGGTTCAAGTACAGTCTGAATTCAGTAACAGCTTCCTCCCCATCATGGATGACGTACTTTATATTGGAATATATAATCCAAGTGGTTGTTCTTGCCTTTGAAGTAGGGAAAGTTTTAAATCCGTGTTCATTATTTTGTTTGAGTTAATTCCAGTCGTTGTTGTAGTTAATAGCATTGCACATTTAAATTTATTCGACTTCCTTAACCCTGGAATTCTTGAACAGCCTACTGTTCGGTGAATCGCTATATCAGTCAAGCCACAGTGTTCACACCATGGAATTCCACTGAGTCTCATTTGGTGTGGCTGTGACGCTGCCGACAAAAGATCGTTTAAGTACACGTTCATTTCATTTGGGGAGTTTTCCTAGCTACTGTCGACAACCATGTCAGTATACTAAAAATGTTTCGTACTGAACGATGTTTGCAGATCATCATCCTTAAGCCCAATTTTCTACATCTACATATACATATACATCTATATATGTATTCTGCAAACCTTGTGAAGTGTACTGCAGAGGGTATGTCCCATTGCATCAATCATAAGGATTTTTTCCTGCTCCATTGAAGTATGTAGTGCAGGATGAATAATTATTTAAGTGCCTTTGTTCATGCTTTATTAAATGTAATATTGTCCTCACCATCCCTATCGGGGCGATACGTTGAGGGTTATAGTCTATTACTAGACTCATCATCTGAACCTCGTTCCTGAATCTTTGTAAGTCGATTTTCTCGAAATTCTTTACATCTATCTTCCACTGTCAAGTTCAGATCTTTCAACATCTCTGTGACATCCTTCCGCTGGTCAGGAAAACCTGTGACCACTCCTGCTGCCCTTCTTTGTATACGTCCAATATTCCCTGTTGGTCTTGTTGGCATGGGCCGCACAAACTTGTGCAGTATTCTAGGATGGATCGCAATCTCACTTGTAAGCGGACTGCATTTCCCTAGTATTCTACCAACAAACCGAAGTCTGATACCTGTTTTACCCACCTCGTAAACGTTGCACCCAAGTATTTATATGAGTTTACCGATTCCAGATGTGGCTCGCAGTTACAATACATATCTGATAATTAAAAGCACGTTCCAATCTGTTAACCACTTTGAAATTTTATTGACAGTTAAAGGAATATTGGTGTAACGTCTTTCGGACTGTACAATGTCGCACGTAACTGTATCACCTGCGGATGATCTGAGGTTGCTACTAATATTGTCGACAAGGTCATTAATATTCAACACGAACATTAAGGGGCCAAAAGGACTTTCCTGGGGTACATCCGAAGTTACATCTATAATTGTCGACGACACTCCATCCAAGATCACTTGCTGCGACATCCACACTTAAAAATTCTCGACCCAATTACAAATTTCGGTTCATATCACATACGTTCGTATTTTGATAATAAGTGTAGACGTGATACTGAGTCAAATTCTTTCCGGAAATCGAAAAATACTTTATCTAGCTGACCGCCTTGATCCATGACTTTCAGCACGTCGTGTGAGAGAAAAGCTAATGGATTTCACATAATCAATCTTTCTCGAAATCCGTGTTGGTTGGCATGGAAGATACCTCAATATATTTTGGACTCAGAATATGTCGTAAAACCCACAAAAATTGACTTCGGGGATATTGGACGGTAGTTTTGCGGATCCCTTCTTCAATCCTTCTTGTTGATGGTTGTGACCTGTAATTTCTAACAGTTACTGGGTACTGGATTTTGTTAGGGAATCTGCAGTAGATTATAAGGGGGGATTCCAAAAGTAACTCAACAAATTTTTTTCTTGGCCAACTTCCGTTGGAGAAATGTGGAATTTGTTGCGGGATATCGTGGAGTATTCCCGATTGAGCCCATACATTTTCATGAAGGTGGCGCTGTACATAGCCTTCAGATTGGTGTCCATAGCGGAGGTGCGTTAAAAGTAGAGAGCTGTTCCATTTGGCGTTAGACGACAGCATCGCATATATTCGTAGGCGCTTGCAGAATGTTCACGGATACCTAGCAGTGAACAAAGAACTGTGAGTCTTTTGGCGCTGTATTTGTCGTTATTGCTGTTGTGTACGACTTCGTGCACAACAATAAGGAGAAGAGGGCTGTGTAGCTGTCATCTTAGAAAAGCTGGACAAGGGCAGAAATGATTAGCAAACAAAACAACGTAACAAACAGAAGATCTACCTAACTTGAATTTCTGAAAGCGAGTGATGACTCATTACAAATATTGTAACAAGAAACAGAGTTCAGCAATTACAATGTCAACTAAGATCAGACTCTCTGTACTGTGCTCGAACAATTGAGTCACGACCGGGCTGTGTCCGCGTAGCAACACGTAGCGACGTTTCTGAGACTGGACGTTGGTTGAGGGGTTGCCACCGGCGCCATATCGTGGCGGAAGAGAGCCGCGGTAGACGTAATCAGCATACAACAGGAACTTGCAATTCCGTTACCAAAAATATAGCGCCTGTGGAACGATTGTCTATAAGTGATAACACAACGGCAACAAGATCATGCAAACCGGACCTCCCACGTGCCGATAAGCTGTACATACCTGTGACTCTTGCAATGTTGGAATTTGCAGACACTCTCATTCGTGATGACCGACAGATCATAATCAAGCACATCTCTGGACAATTGGTAACGCTGACACGCTTGTCAGCCAGTTGGGGTACTCAAATCAGTGTGACCGATGGGTTCCTCATGACGCTCTCCTGCGACTCTGAAGGTGTTATTCTATTTGATATCATCCCTCATGGTGTCCTCCCTCATTGGGCAATGAACGTCTCGACAGTTCATTATGCTGCCCTCAAGAAATTGAAGGGACGAAATCAGAGTGTTCGTTACCACAAAAAAGGAAACAAACTTGTGCTTCTCCATGACAACGCAATACCTTACACAAATCTATGCATCCGATAGGAGCTCACAAGACTTCGTTGGACGATTCATCCTTATTCACCCTGAGCCTGGAATTCGCCCCTCTCCATCCGTTTTTCCCCATCAAAGATGGACGACGCGGGAAGTAGTACGTGGGTAACGGGGAGGTTATTGATGCAGCAAGACGACAACTTCGTCTCCGACGAGTAGTAGCATGCAAAGGACGTGCCAGTAAGGTGACGTACAGCCGTCGCACTGAACGTAACTTGTGGTGAAAAAATAGGTTTTGTAGCCAAAAGGATGGAGAATAATATGGTGTCCTGGAATTCCGAATAAAACCAACCTGCTTTCAGAAAAAAAAGTGTTGCATTACTTATTGTACGTCCCTCCACTTTTATTTTTTCGTAAGTATTGCGTCGTACCGCTTGGGGAAATTGATATCCTAGCAGTGGACATCAAGTACCATGAAAACGAGGTAAATCTGAGGAATACGACTCTGCAATGTCAAGGTTCTGCTGTAAGAGCTGAGAACCAGAGGCGCCTTCTGTCGGGGAGTGCGCGTCTGGGGGACAGCCGCAGTCTGGGAAGCAAGCAGTCCTTGACCCACCTTGGGGCACCCTGGTTCTGCCGGGAAGACTGTGCCGGCTCGTAATTAACCGGTGCCTTCGCGCCAGAAGACGTAAGCGCCGCTACCCTATTCGGCAGCAAAACAGCATCGTTACGTTCCTCGAGGCAATGATTAAACAAGGTTGTCTCTTGTCTGATGAGTTGTTGTTGTGGTCTTCAGTCCTGAGACTGGTTTGATGCATCTCTCCATGCTACTCTATCCTGTGCAAGCCTCTTCATCTCCCAGTACCTACTCCAGCCTACATCCTTCTGAATCTGCTTAGTGTATTCATCTATTGGTCTCCCTCTACGATTTTTACCCTCCACGCTGCCCTCCAGTATTAAATTGGTGATTACTTGATGCCTCAGAACATGTCCTACCAACCGATCCCTTCTTCTAGTCAAGTTGTGCCACAAACTCCTCTTCTCCCCAATTGTATTCAATACCTCCTCATTTGTTATGTGATCTACCCATCTAATGTTCAGCATTCTTCTGTAGCACCACATTTCGAAAGCTTCTATTCTCTTCTTGTCTAAACTATTTGAGAGGCAATACTATTTAACACGCGACACAACAAATCTTACTCCACCGCCCACCCTCCGGATCCTCCCATTCTGTTTATACATGTATTCAGCTAAAATTTCATGACTCTAGAAATATGAAGAAAGTTGTTAAGATACTAAGTTTCATAGCTGAACCCATGATGTCATAGGGAAACTGTGACGGCATAGGGCACTACGAAAACACGCCGTGTTGGTGGTTATATAGGAGCGACGTGTAAGTTCGCAGCATTTTCCTGCAAGTTTAATCAGCTCAACAGATACACCTTACAGAACTTTTCTCATCAATTCAATATCGTCGTTCACTATTTACAACAGTCTGCTAACGCTGTGATACTTTTATACTCCATCACCATAGAAATCACCTGGTTTTGGGCCGAAGAAGTCGTCGAGCCATGCTTGGAGCGTATTTTCAAAAAATGGTTCAAATGGCTATGAGCACTGTGGGACTCAACATCTGAGGTCATCAGTCGCCTAAATATTAGAACTACTTAAACCTGATAACCTAAGGACATCACACACAACCATGCCCGAGGTAGGATTCGAACCTGCGAAAGTAGCAGTCGCACGGTTCCGGACTGATCCGCCTAGAACCGCTCAGCCACCGCAGCCGGCAGCGTATTTTCATTCGGACAGAAATTTTCTTGAAGGCTGTTCGATAGAGAAAGGAAAAGATGATAATCTGAGAGCGCAGGATCAGATAAATAAAATGGCTGCAGAATGACTTCCCAACCCAACACTTGTGTAGTGCTTTTTGTCAGACGAACAGAATGCGGGCGAGCGTTATCGTGGATTGGCTTCACTTCACGCAGTCTTCCTGGTCGTTGTTCTTGGATTTGATCTGCAAGAAATCTCAGTTGCTGACAATAAACGTCGGCAGTAACGGTTACACCAGGGGGAAGCACTTCGTTGTACACCAAACCGTCGCTGTTCCACCACATGCATAATATTATGTTTTGTGGACGCGCGCTAGTCTTTGTAGGGGAAATTGCTGCTTTATCTGAACTCAACCATTCCTTTCATTTCCTAATGCTAGGATAAAGACACCTTTCCTCGTCACCAGTAACATTACAGTATAGGAACAGTCACCGTTGTTCACAAGCTTGTTGATAACGAGCAAGCCGGCCGCGGTGGCCGAGCGGTTCTAGGCGCTCAGTCCGGAACCGCGCGAATGCTACGGTCGCAGGTTCGAATCCTGCCTCGGGCATGGATGTGTGTGATGTCCTTAGGTTATTTAGGTTTAACTAGTTCTAAGTTCTAGGGGACTAATGATCACAGTTGAGTCCCATAGTGCTCAGAGCCATTTGAACCATTTTTGACAACGAGCATGCGCTGATGTACATATGGTCACCTACTGATTTCTGTGATTTTGACTAAAAGCATGCGGTACCCATACACCCGATTCTTCAACCTTCGCCATTGCATGCAAATGTTCCATTATGGTGGAATGAACAGAGTTCATCACGTTTACCTGTTCTCAAGTACACTGACGTCGACCATTTAAAAGATGCTCATCAAATCTCGACGGTCTTACAGAAAATGGAGAGTCACTACTGTCAAAACGATCCTCGTGAAAATGAGAAAAACCTTTTTGTGGCCGTACTTTGTCCGATGGCCTTATTCCACACATGGTGCAAATGTTTTTGGCTGCCTCCGCTGCTGGCATCCTTCTACTGAACTCAAACAGGAGAATCTGCCGGGAATGTTTCGATTTCTTCACGTGCCAGTCCTTACTCTAGCGTCTACAGCTCCACTCACTGTTTCTAAATGACAGTGTGTAAACTGAAATTGTAACACTGAACTAAAGATAAAAAAAAGACAATCGATAACTAAACCCCAAAGCAAGCGGAATACTGACATGCAAAACAGAAAGGCTACGAACTTACGCAACAACCCAATACATTGTGATTCAGCAGCACTGTTCCTGTCGGACATTTCCAGAATCATTTGAGATATCCTAATTCTGTTTGCATCCTAACGAATTCTGGAAAGCTGGCCGAAATGGTCGAGCGGTTCTAGGCGCTACAGTCTGGGACCGCGAGACCGCAACGGTCGCAGGTTCGAATCCAGCCTCGGGAATGGATGTGTGTGATGTCCTTATGTTAGTTACGTTTAAGTAGTTCGAAGTTCTAGGGACAGCGATAAACTATCCCTTGCCTGCTCTGTGCCAGGGGCACGCTCATGGGGATTAGCTCTATGAGCAAGGCATCTAAGTAGGTTTATATTATTAACACTGGCACAACTGTAACGCTGCAGGCAGTTAGTACTAACCTTTTGTAGTAACTAGAAATTATGCTAACTAGTAAAATAAGAAGTAGTCTGCCTAGTAATAATCGAACTGTCTGTAGTTAAGTAAAATGTAGAAGCTGCTATTTTATAAAAACTAGAAATATAGGACCCACTAATCACTAAGGTGGTGGGTCAATTTTGTATAATTATTATGTTATGAATTAAAGAACTTTTTTTAAAAAAAAAGTTCTAGGGGCCACGTAACAGGTCAGATACCTAGGTTGGCAGGAACACAACACTTCATTTTATACAGTGCGTCTCTCCTTAATGCAAGACGAAATGAGACGATTCCGACCCAAGGTAATATGTCGGCGGCGAATCGGGTTGATGAGCCCAACTTTTCGCCATGACGAGGCACTTGGCACTAAACCCATGCATCCCCGGTGTGATGTCTGATGATGATCGAAGTGTCGGTCACATCGACATAGGGAAGGCAGTGATCAAAGTTTATAAAAGTGCTTTGACCTAGGAAATAAATCTCTACTTCGAGGATAAGGCCAAAATCGCAATTACAGTGTTTCATAGGTGCGTAGACTTAAAGAGAATGGTGATTCCAGAGTCTGACAAAGTAGCACAATTAGGATCTTCATAGACAAATACACTTGTGTGGAGAATATTCTTAATCGGATGAAGTGGTGGCTCTGCTAGCGCTAGTACCGTCGCCTACTGTCCTTTCGTTACTGCGACAGGGCGAGTTGGCGACGCCGCGAAGTGCAGGGGCATTGTAGGCTGCACGCGTACCCGAGGTGCCCGAAGGGATGCCGATCGCTTTTGCGGAGATCTCCTGTATAGCAATTTCCCTTCGCTTGACAGGGAAGACAACGCTAGGAAACCGTGCCACTGAAGCTGGCCCGGAGTGCCCCCACAAGTGCAGGATACGCCAGAGCCCTTCGCGGGTGCTCGAAGAGCTCGGTACCGTGACAGAACGTAACTGTCACATTAAGATTTCTCTGCTTAAAACACAAAACCAATTGCTGTCTTACGCGAAAATTCATGTTGTACAGAACTGTTGCGTCAGGTTGATAGAGGCCAAAGCTTGATGCACCTTAGAGAGCCTACTTACAGAGACAGAACACTCGGGAAAAGTTTAATTATAAGTGGTACTGATAAATATCGCTTACACGTGGTTGGACAGACACACCAACTTGAAAGGGAAGGATATGGCATCTAAAACAGTTAAATACAGTAAAAATCTGCTGTGGTTTCTTCTAGAGCCTTAAAGGAAAGGTATTTGTAAAAGACTGAATAGGTTTGTGAAAAAGGCAATTCAGATGCATAGATGGTTATATAGTAACTTGTCATCACGAGTTTAATGTCGAAATATACACTTTGATTGTGTAATTACTTCAGTACCAGCACTAAAAATGAAGTAATTTTTTTCTTTCTTTTCTTCTTTCTTTTTGTCAGTAGTGCCCGCAGCCTGAACTACTTCGAAATACTTTCTACAAGAAATTAATTCAGGAACTGCAACGTAATATTTGTTTACTTGTACAATGTGTAAGTATTTCTGCACAACAGACTTGCCTGTTTCGGCTTACAATGCAATTTTAAAATAGGTGAAGTTGACGATCATATTCTGACTAGGGCCACCCACCTGTGAGCTTCCTGTTGTGAAATATTTTTATTACATATAGGTAGGTGCTATAATAAGCAATTTTTCACGATAATAATTATTTGACAGTTAGGATCCAACACATCCAAGTTTTCAAAGGTTTCTTTCTCAGTCAAGCGAATGGGTGAAGAATATTCAAGTAAAAGCTATCTAGTGTGTACAATTATTTGTTTTTCTAATCTATACCTTACTGTCAGTTATTGAACTGGGTACTTCAAAGAATGTAGATACAGGATGTATTTTATTCGTAATGCAAACGTAAACAAGTGCAGAAATGTTACGCGTTGTGTGGACATCCCTAGCTACGCAAGGTGATTCTTAGGTGTATTGTTTTTATTTGTGACAAACAGGTTTTTATTTTTATTTTTAACAGAACCACTGTGGAATGTGCTACATAATATCCACTAGAGTGTCAACATGCTATGTGTGATCCAGTCATAAAGGAACTCGACGTATATGAAAACGTAGAACTCCCATTTCCTCATTTGTAAAGGCAAATATGAATAATGATTGTCCATTTACTCCAATTAAATGTACCACTTTACAGATCGGAAGAGAACAGTCTGAACTGTTGAACGCGGTAATCCGGAATAAATAGTTCTGAATGTGGTCTCTGCAATTAAATTTTACATATTACTTCTTCTTATCTCTAATTAGCTTAGCGCCCGCTGATTCGATCGTGTCTGCGTAATATTTATATAAAAAATAAATTTAGTAACATGGCTCCTCTTCCAGGTGTGCTAGTTTTGCAAGGTTCGCAGGAGAGCTTCCGTGAAGTCTGGAAGGTAGGAGACGAGGTACTGGCAGAAGTAAAGCTGTGAAGACGGGGCGTGAGACGTACCTTCTCGGTCCGGCACGCAGTTTTAATCTGCCAGAAAGTTTTGTATCAGCGCAGACTCCGCTGCGGGGTGAAAATTTCATTCTGGAAAGCCGACTGAAAAATTAATAAATTAATGAGCCGTTTCTCTTTCTTTGCAGTTCGGACAATGTCCGTTTGTAGTGACTCTTACTCTGCTAAACCTTTCGCGCTAATTGAGGCTTATAAAGCATGGCCTTTCCCCAACGTGCTTTTTATCAAAAAGCGATTCTGGTGACTGAACTTAAAGGTTTTTCATATTAACAGAATCTTCCGTCGGTTCTTGGTAGAACAACATTATAATAAATGAAAAGCACCAGTTGGCTTTTGTTCTACAATATTTTCAATAAGAAATATTTTCATAAAATTGTCATCCCTTAATTCACTTCCATACGTAGCTGAATTTCCAAAAGCAATGAGGTAGCTCTTTTTTATTTGTATCCGCGAAGTAATATACCAATTTTCATAGATGTAGCTTTAAAAATGCTTTAGTAGTTCTTTAATAATGATTCATTTTCAAACAACTCTCACCAATTGTTTTATTCCTTAGTGTTTGAATTCCCAAGACTGCTAACACGTACTTTTCTTTATCTCTGATTGAATAACCAAATAACATCTTTCGTAGACCTAGCTTCATAATTTTTAGTAGTGAGATATTTTCAAAATGACTTTCATCCCTTATTTCACCCCACTTAGAAGTAGAATTTCAAACTTTCCCTTCTTAAACGATTCCAACAGTATAAGATTAACACTCTTTCCAAATTTCAAGTTTCTGTTCTCATCGGTTTTGGGTGGATCATGATGAGCCAGCGACCCAGTCTGTCTGTCTGTCTGTCTGTCGGGACATTGCCTTTTATACAAAGTATATAGAGATTATGAGAAATGTCAGATTCCTCGTTGTCAGTGAAAGTATCTAGCACACTGCTGAATTCTCCCTAACGCTTTAGTTTCAACTAGCCATTTTAGAAAACGTATGTTGTATTGCATCAGATTCCATGCCTCGCCTCACCACTGCTTGAAAAGTACGAAAGCGCACGAGCGAACTGGTGAATGTCTGCTACGGACGCTTTCATTTATCTAACTAATTTGGTGCGTAAATATGTTTTGGTTATGTTCTCTTAACGAGAAAGCGCCAGTGAACGAGCCGTGTTACGAAATGTCTTCGGCTGCATCTTTATTACGGCTTTGAAACAAACAACTACAACCCAGAAAAGAGATTGCCAATCGCCTTTACTCCTTTGTTAGACTGCGCTATTTTGAAAAACAATTTATTTCCGATAAAACAAAGAATCAAATATCTATTAAGGCACAAGCAATCATTTCTGTTGCTTTTAAATGAACAAGGGTTCTTCCGGAGGATTGTCCAATTACCGCTTTTTGTACTGTCATGAATTTTTATCGCCATAAAACTTCCATATCAGTAATGGCGCCCTGAAAAACTGAAGAGCCGTCGTTCGGAGGCTACGCTCAATCGTACCGTGAAGTTGGCGGAACGAGCTTCCCTTTTATTGTCACTGCTATAGTAACAACTGCCATGATTCTTGTTTGGCTCGCAGCAGATGAGCGCAGATTGTGTGAAAGACTCTCTCTCTCTCTCTCTCTCTCTCTCTCTCTCTTCCTGTCTGCGATATAAACACAGCCGCCGCGTGAGAAGTACTTTACGATTGTTTCGTGTTTTTAAGTTGAAATCCGTTCTCCACAATGTATGCCTGAGCCGCGAAATCAGCACTTTCCCTTTGTCGACGAGCTCGCTAAATAGAGCAGTTAATCCCGCAGCCAAATCGCCGTCGCTGTGGAATTAGTCCGTAATTAACGGCCGCATGAATTCGTTTCGGTACTTGTCGACGCTACTTCCACACACTGATTACTTCCAATTCAACAGAATGTCCATTATTTCAGAGCTGCGGATCTCTTTCCCTGATATTTACTGTAGCTCCTTTTATAAAATCCACCTGAGTAAAATACTTGAAAGGGAGGTATGGTATGTGCATCTTCATCATATCCCGGCTGCTTCACAACGAGACAGCGAAGTAATTAATCTGTTGTTGAAGATGATATACCATTTGCTCATATACATAAGGTCAACGCATAAACAAGTACTGCGGGGTTGTAGAAAGTTAAAAGCCACTCGTTCCGTTACAGTGACTGATGAGTCAGTTGTGGGAGATCAGGATCAGCCGAAAGTGTATTTTGGACAACTGGCACTATCATTACAGTATCTATAACAACTTGAAGAGAATAACAGCGTTACAAAACAACACGAAGTGCAGGAACATCTAAAATGATGAGCCAAAACATTATGACCATCTGCTTAATAGCTTGTTTCTCCGTATCTGGAACGACATACATCACTGATTCTTCGTATCAGGAATCCAACAGTTGGTTGGTAGGTTTGTGGAGGTGTGTGGCATTAAATGTCTACGCACAGGTCTCGTAATTCGCGTAAATAACGGGCCACTGATTTGGGAACGCGGTGATGGCACCCAATATCGACGGAGATGGGTTCCATAAGATTTACATCAGGGGAATTTGGTCGCCGAGACATCAACTAAAATTCACCATAATGCTACTCAAACGTCTGTAGCATGGTTCTGGCTCCGAGACAAGGACACTTATATTGCTTAAAGATGACATGGCAGTCGGTGAACACATCAGACATGAAGCGACACAGGTGGTTGGCAGCTGTCTACGTACCTTAGATTGCCACTACAAGACCCATGCAAGCGCATGCGAATGTCTCCCATAGCATAATATTGCTCCCACCAGCCTTCGCCTGTGGCGCGCTGCTCGTTTTAAGCCGCCGTTCACTTCTATTCGTTTTAAGCCGCCATTCACGTCGATGACGGCGTTTGTGCAGACTTCCAGCGAGCTAGTGTAACAAAAATGTGAATCAACTGAGGAGCCGACACGTTTCCACTGATCGACAGTCGAATCCCGATGGTCCTGTGTCCACTGCAGTCATAACTGACGATTTCGTTGGTTCCACGTGTGAACGCTTAGGGGTGGTCTGCTGTGGAGCTCTATGTTCAACAATGTACGATGAACGGTGCGTTCCGAAATACCTGGTGTGTGTCAGCATTGTGCCCTTTCCGCAGAGATGCACAGATCACCATCTATCCTACTTTACAGAGAAGACGAGTTTCCGAGCCCAATTTTCTGTTTAGAGTCCTGGACGTCCAACCATTTAGCTCCTAGTGGTAGTTTCACTGTCCTTCTGTCTCTTCCCGAAGGTGCTGACGACAGTAGCTCGCGAACATTGGACCAGCTTCGCCGTTTTCAAGATAATCGTTGACAGGCTCTGCGTAATAATGATCTGACCTTTGTCAAAGTCGCTAATCTCAATGGATTTTGCCATTTGAGCTCATACGTTCACTAGGGTGATCCCTCGTCTCCGTCCGTGTCTACTCCGCTTACATACTTTTCTTACTGCGTCACGTGCACGCAACGCCACAAGGCGGCATCTAGTGTCGCGCTGGACATTGGTCATAATGTTTTTGCCGATCAGTGTCTAACATTCTGCGAGGTGTCTGTTTGTTCTAAGTCGTGTCTCCCTACCACTTACGGGCAACGACGCTCTAAGCGTGTTTTTTCGGGAATTGACTAGTTTGAACCTGGGACCTGTTGCTGGTAAGGAGACGCCAGACCACACATGACATGTAGAGTTCAGAAGAGTTCAGTGAGACTAGTGATGATATAATCAAATACTTAATGATTTCAGCGTCAGCTCCATTCCACTGCCTGTAAAAGAATCTTAATACTAACTAAATTTAGTGGAAGGGGTTCAAGGCTTTTAGTTAGCTGGTAAAATAACATCGAAAAAGCTGTTAAGTTTAGCATTGGAATTTTTATTCTACTCACAAAACATTGTTTATAAATTGCACTATAGATAAAAGGAAATATTTTAATAGAGGATGATAAAAACCAACTGCGTTCAACAAAAATATGAACGAATATTCCCTGAATGGGTCTCCAAATTCTGTAATGGATCGAAGGATGACCTATGCCATGTCACATCTATAATCAAGATTTAAGTTAAGTTTCATAAAAGAGAAAACTATCAAAATGGTCTACAGTGACCCTCAATTATCTTTAATTACTTATTTAACTTGTCGTAAATCACAGTGGCTGATGTGGCTTCTCAATAATTATATAACAGAAAAATCATCGCGTTTCAGATTTTAACTTCCAATAGCAAATGTGAATACCACGAAGTTTAATTGACGATCGACGCTAGTATTACGTAAAAAGGGGATGTACCAGATGAGACTTCTGCAGTTCTGAGTGAAGCCTTATGCGCTGTTACCCGGCATCGAGTGCGTTCGTTACCTTATCGGTGGTTAGTCAGCGTCAGGGAGCGGCGGGTGGCCGTCTCGAAAGCAACTCTTTCTAACTTCTCCTTACTACAATTTACCGAAGTAGGTTTAAGAAAAGCTATCTACAAAAATTCTGTCTATCCAATGAGAAACGTTATACTTTTCGTGGTGGGGCATTGTTTTTAATGTTTGCAACGTAACAGAGACGCGTGTAGTCTCACGCTAAACCTTGCAGCTGGTGTGGCCCTTTTAGTATTATCGTAAGGTCTATACTGTTCTTCTCGAGGGCCCTATCTTTTAACATGGGCTGGGGGGGGGGGTCTTGGCGGTCGGCCGGCGACGTGGGTGTCCGTCCCTTATCGTAGGGCCTTCTAGCTTACACGGCTTTGCTCTCGGCTTCTGTTCTCGTTTCTCCCCTCGGAACTGCGTCTGTCTCACGGTGGGAAGGTATGACATGCATTTAGGCGTTCTAGTGTTAGTCTGTGGTATTCCATTTGCTCACTTGTTGATCTTATTACTTTGGTTGATTTAATGACAGGATTTATTCGGAGCTGTGTGACATACAGCCGGATTTGCTATTATGTCATGGTTTCCATGGAAGTTGTTGGATTTGCCTGACACCTTACAAGTGTAGCTGTCAGTATTGTATGTCGACGACGACTAATCTCCGTGAAAGTTATTCCTCGTTTGGCAAAACGAAAAATTTTATGAAGTACACCGGGGTGCATAACCAGTGGACGAGGGTAGCTCTCACATGATGTGCCGCTGCTCGATGGAACACGAACCATACGTGGAAAGCACTGATGCAGTTTAATATAGTATAGAAATTAACTGAAACAAATAAGCAACTAGACAAACAGAGAGACATTTTTATTCACAGACAATAATTACGTTAAAGTCATCGCAAATAATGATTGTCTCCTGGACATTAGGAAATGTAGAATATGGTTCCTAATAGTGTTTGTGATCACGGAAGGTAGTGCATGCTCTGCAACGTGATCCGATAATGATTACAAGGATGGTAAAGAGTTATTATGTAGGGCGTTCCATTCCTCCACCAGTTGTGAAACGCACTCATGTTTTAATAAAACTGTATACTACAAGAACTCTTTACCAACCTCTTGATCAGCATGGGAGAACGTTGCAAGGCATGCACTGCAGTCTGTGGTCACCACACACTGTACTGTGCACCCTTATCCATCATGAATCTCAGTGACTTCACTGTAATTATTGTCCGTTTTATTCAGAGTCACTTCTTTCGTCTCAGTGTGTATTTCTTTTTGTTACCTTCCGTACTATACGGTAGTAGGTCTTTCTATCTATGATACAAGCTCCATCAAACTATGTTACTTCAGAGCGACACATTATGCGAAAGCTACTTCCAACATTAAGGTTTGGACGCTAATGTAAAGCCGGCCGCTGTGGCCAAGCGGTTCTAGGCGCTTCAGTCTGGAACCGCGCGATCGCTACGGTCGCAGGTTCGAATTCTGCCTCGGGCATAGATGTGTGTGATGTCCGTAGGTTAATTAGGTTTAAGTAGTTCTAAGTTCTAGGGGACTGATGACCTCGGATGTTACGTGTTCAGAGCCATTTGAACCACTTCAACTATTGTAAAATGCCTTTACAGTGAAACAGTTAAGCGAGTGGTTCCTCCATTACTGAATCGGGGAATGTAATGTCAGAAAGAGATCAGAGGCATCCCATCCGCTTGATGGCAAGTGACCGTAGTATTTCAGCCCTATGTTCACTAAAAGTGCGACTACTGTTACAAGTGTGCCCTATTTTTAAACGTACCCATAAACTGGTAAACTGGGGGCTGCTTGTAAAATTTGCAGCACGATGAATACGTCATACTGTAAATGTCATATTGGCGCGAAGAACATGCATAATTAAAGTTTAAGTCCAGCCACAGAAATTAAATGGGAATAACGCCATATTCCGTATGTAAGGGAATGTCCCGCAGCGGAATTTCCGTTTTATGGTTTTACGTTTGTGGAAATATGAGGCTGTAACGCCATTAATAACGAGAATCACCTATAATCCCTTTTTGGAATTCAAGAGAAACACAATCAATCAAGTGTGCAATTCATCGTCCTGCATTATTGCTGCTTGTGTTGGTCTGGAGCCCAAAGCTGTGACAGTGGTTTAGGAGGGACACATTCCCCACCAAGGAGTATCTCAATGGCTCCTCTCGATTAGTCCCCATTTGGATAGGAACATTTAGTACCGAGGATGTTAGGCAAAATTTGTCGAAAATGTGTGATTTATTTACCATAACATAGTTCGGAACTACTGTATCCCGTTATCATTTGCTTAAATTTACTATGTCATTAAGCACCATTAAAAGTGTCAGACGACAGATATACTATTCACCACGCCTTCCAGGATCGTCCACCTACGTCACGCACATCGTATCAGGACATGGGTTTGGTTACAAGAAGAAAATTTTCTACATGCACAGTAGCCTGCGTCTGGAGCACCCAAGACTGCCAACATTCCTGTGGTTGCTCTTGCGGAAACAAACTATGGGTCGTCCACACCGTTGCTCTACAAAACTGGAAACAGAGGTCGCACCTCGTCGTCTTTCCAAGCGAGTATCGGTACTGTGCACAGCTCACGACGAATAGATATATATATATATATGTGTGTGTGTGTGTGTGTGTGTGTGTGTGTGTGTGTGTGTGTGTGTGTGTGTGTGTGGAGGCCCCGTAAACAGTTAACGTTGCCTTACTACGTTTGGCTTAGTACTGTAGGTCCTCCACTTGTGGCGTTGTGCTACTGGGCACCCAAAACGATGTTTTCTGATTCCCCTAGTCTGTAATCTGGAGATCAGGCGCCACTTATCTGGCACGTGAAGTCTGGTGGCTGTTCCTTATCCTTAAGGTCTACGTGAGATTACATTTAAAGAAGATAAATCATAATAGAATTTTTTCCCGTTCTGTGGTGACTTGCCTTGATTCACGAGGTATTCAACAGTTGCCGTGGCTCGTACGTTTTCCCGATCTGAAGTTTTTGGTTTCGGTTTGCCAAGATCCGGGTACGTCATCACTGCTGAAAAACTCTTGGATAGATCTGAAGGAAGACGCAAAGACTTTCTCACGTTTTTATCCAATTGTTAGAGTTGACCCATAACCAAGTTACGTTGACATCACTGGGACAACGTTACATCACACATGCAGAATGTGCTATTACTCTGAGAATAAAGCTGATCTTGTTCGATAGCGGCATTGTGTTACCCTTCCTTTAATTATTTGGTAAAAATTAAAAAAAAATTAATCAGTCTTTGTGTTTCCAGTATGGTAAACTTAAAGCTGCACCATTGTCAGGTACAGAAGAAAACAGGAAAAGTACACAGATATCTTTCAGGCGCATTTACTGTATTTTATACAAGCATAAAGAATGACAATAAATTGTAAAACACTATCTAATGGTTTACAAATTCTATTTATTTGTTCCTGAACTGCCATTCGCCTTCTCACGTCATCTTCGGTTGATCAAATAAATATAATTTTACAAAACGTTAGGAGGTGTTTTGCCCTTTATTATTATTATCATGTTCCGCCCAGCACCAACGGAAAAATCAGTTAACGTCTTAAAGAAAGGTTTAAACTGCAAACTTTTCACAAATTCATTCACTCACCTAACTGTTAAACATAGTTCTCTTTATTTATTTTGCTCTCTAACGCAATTACTGTGTAGCATACACGTGATTAATAAGTTAATACCTGTTATATAATTTTATATCAGAACAACTAGTTCACTTAATTTTAGTGTCTTCGTTTTTGTATAACTACTACAACCAACGTCCACTGCAGTCTGCTTACTTTAGCAAAGCTTTAATCTCGCTCTATAATATTATAGCCCCACAACTCCCTCCATCAACAGTTGCAGCGATCCTCCATATATTAGAATGCATTCTATCTATCGAGTCCTCCCTTTATTCAAGTCGCTGGTCCAATATGATTAGCAGCAACATACGCCGAGGACAGGAAGTAACTGAGGGTTGTGAAAGAGCACACCTTTCTTTTTAGAAAACTCGGTTTATTAACAATAGAATCACAAAAATTTCCGATAAATTATGCACTTCTCAATAAAAATTGAAACCTGAAAAAAATATTGAATCATATCACAAGAACAACAATTTCAAAAAATGGTTCACATGGCTCTGAGCACTAAGGGACTTAACATCTGAGGTCATCAGTCCACTAGAACTTAGAACTACTTAAACCAAACTAACCTAAGGACATCAATCACATCCATGCCCGAGGCAGGATTCGAACATGCCACCGTAGCGGTTGCGCGGTTCCAGACGGAAGCGAATAAAGCCGCTCGGCCACACCGGCCGGTATAGCAATTTCAAATGAGTTATTCGTGAACAGCACTAAAGGCTTAACACGTAATGCAGAATAATAGGAATTAATGCTTGTATTCTCCAAAACAACAGACACGTTCTAGAGAATAAAAGCGCAGCATAAATAACACTAAAACCAATAAATTAATTCACGCTACACCAAGGCAAAGAATTACTATCTATAACAATTGACAGGAATATCTTAATCGCTACTTTTGGTATAGCATGCGCTACCTAATATGCTACAAAGGTGCGCATGAAAGTGGGATTCTTCTGGAGCTCATACCTTGGACTTTTGTGGGTATGCCAGCATAGAGTCAAATGTTTGGGGTAGCTCTTGGGCTAAGGACCATTTGCATAACCAACAGTAGGCTCGTCTTAGAGTCACTAACCTACAGTACATTGCAAATTATGAATATGACACTTCCTCCTGGTTAGCAACTGAAGGAAATCGTTTGATTCTTTTTACGTTTGAAGTGATCTACGGTGAACTTTAAGGGGCTTATGGAGGCATTATCAATTCATGGGCAGGTCCTCAAAAAACCCGAATGAAAGGGATTTTTAACATATTTTCGTACGAAACATGAGCTGTCGATCCCAAAACGGCTATGCGAAGAAAATGGTGGAAATTTTTACTATAGTTTCCTAAGATACTTCTGGAGCTCATACCTTGGGCTTTTGTGGGTATGCAAGCATAGAGTCAAATGTTTGGGGTAGCTCTTGGGCTAAGGACCATTTGCATAACCAACAGTAGGCTCGTCTTAGAGTCACTAACCTACAGTACATTGCAAATTATGAATATGACACTTCCTCCTGGTTAGCAACTGAAGGAAATCGTTTGATTCTTTTTACGTTTGAAGTGATCTACGGTGAACTTTAAGGGGCTTATGGAGGCATTATCAATTCATGGGCAGTTCCTCAAAAAACCCGAATGAAAGGGATTTTTAACATATTTTCGTACGAAACATGAGCTGTCGATCCCAAAACGGCTATGCGAAGAAAATGGTGGAAATTTTTACTATAGTTTCCTTAGATACTTCTGGAGCTCATACCTTGGGCTTTTGTGGGTATGCAAGCATAGAGTCAAATGTTTGGGGTAGCTCTTGGGCTAAGGACGATTTGCATAACCAACAGTAGGCTCGTCTTAGAGTCACGAGCCTACAGTACATTGCAAATTATGAATATGACACTTCCTCCTGGTTAGCAACTGAAGGAAATCGTTTGATTCTTTTTACGTTTGAAGTGATCTACGGTGAACTTTAAGGGGCTTATGGAGGCATTATCAATTCATGGGCAGTTCCTCAAAAAACCCGAATGAAAGGGATTTTTAACATATTTTCGTACGAAACATGAGCTGTCGATCCCAAAACGGCTATGCGAAGAAAATGGTGGAAATTTTTACTATAGTATCCTAAGATACAGATCTTGGACAGTCCTGGAAATTTTATTGATATCATTATCCATTTCGGAGGTATAGAAGCTCAAATCTAACTTCCATGTACACGGATAATTAGCACGTAAAATCCGGTGTGAGACGAAATCTAAATAATAAATAAACGGAGAATGTTGCACAAATTTTTACGCAATATTTTCTAGGCATTTATATACAGTGACTTCTCGTTTCGAAAATTTTTTATCATTTAACGAGAAAGGCTCCAAAAGCTTGGTTTTTAGGTACCAAAATCGTGTCGCAGATACCAAGACGCCTATGCACAGAAAATGGCTGTAATTTCTACGATATATTCCTAAGCTCACGATTTCAAGCAACCTTGAAAATTTCTTGACAGCTTTATTCGTTTACAATTTACTTAGGCTGAAACTTACTCTGCCTCAACACATAAAATACACAGGTAAAAAACGATGTGAGCCAAAAAGGTAGTTTACAAAGTGACGTACCACGGAGAAATATGCTGTAAAGGGTCTACTTTATCATTTTTATACTGAAGTAAACGCAAAAGTTTGAGCACATTTAATCCAGCCTGAAGTGTTAAATTTGTTTTGCGTTATTTTAATTTCAGATAAGTAAACTATCAAAATTAAGTGATCCATAAAGTTATTTTCATATGAGTGACATTCCCTGTTGTGGCAGGGAAAAGAATGGAACTAGAAGCACCACGCTCTTTCCAGAGCTTGAGAAAGGCGAATATGCTAATGTTTAAAAGGCTGACTGAAAAGTGGGGTAATAGCTGCTTCATTCCACCTTCCTCAGCACCTTTAAAAAATTTTCCGAAAATTTTTGCAAGAGAATATATTTGCACTTTTTTATGCTTTGAGATAAGGAGACAGTGACAGCGAGAAAGAGACGGAAATATGATAAATACCGGAAGATAGTAGACAGTGTTTGTTATATAGAAAGAGCGAAGGACACAAATGTAGTGTGAGAGAAGTAGAGGAACAGTGGCAACTTAAAGCCGTCAGAACAGTGCTCAATGAAGAGTGAAGCAGATAGTGTCAGAGGGAAGGAAATAAAGTAAAGGAGAAAGTGGAAGTAGGTGAGAGTTAGTGATAATGAGAGACAGAGTCTATGACAATGACAACAGGGAAGAGAGAGATATTGACAGTGAGAAGACACCGCAGCACTGGGAAGGAATGAACGAGATAGTACCAGTAAGAGAGAAAAAGAGGGAGCAGCGTAAGTGAGAGGAGACAGTAGTAGTAGAATAGAACGAAAGGGACTGTGGCTGTGGGACAGAAGACAGTAAGAGAGGGGCAGAAAGAGATAACGACAACTTGGACTGAATTAGTGACAATGTGCAAGTGGGAAGAGAAGGGGTATGAGCGACCTACAGGGATAGAAAAATGTTCAAATGTGTGTGAATTCCTAAGGGTCCAAACTGCTGAGGTGATCGGTCCCTAGACTTACACACTACTTTGAATAACTTATGCTAAGAACAACACACACACCCCAGGGAGGACTCGAACCTCCGGCGGGAGGGTTCGCGCAATCCGTGCATGGCGCCTGAAACCGCACGGCCACTCCGCGCGGTGCAGGGATAGACTAGTAGGAGTGAGCGACTAACTGTTAGGGGAGCTTGAGAGACTAAAAGGTTAGTTTCATGTTAAACAGACCGTTAGTATGTTCGCAGGCCTAAATTATTGAGTAAATTTTTGAAGGTACTGAGGAAAGTAGAATGACGGAGCTGGTTGATGAAGGTAGAATGAAGTACCTATTACGCCACTTTCCAAACAAAGTCGCCTTTTTTGCGCTCCGATATGAGCATTTTTTGGCTGGTAGTTAATGTAAACATTGTCCATAGTGAAACAAAAAAATTAGAATAAAAATTTAAAATAAACTGTTATTACAAGGTTGTCCTCAAGTTTGCTTCCCTTGTACAATGTTGGACCAGTATGAACGCTAACTAGTATGGAGATTGCTAACCGGCGACCACGCATCGCCGGCAGGTGGGCGGCGACTGCCGTGCCGGCCCCCGTGCTGGCGGTCACTTGGCGATTCCCGCCTCGTAGCGCCGGCCGCTCCCCCTCGCCTGCAGCCTGTGCACCCTAAACTCTCCGCAGCTCGGCCCCCCCCCCCCCACCGGCGAGTTGGCTCGTATAATCGCCACGCGCCTCCTGCCTCCTCCACGAACCGATAAGTTAGCCGAGCTGTCGGAGCTCATTAGCATTGCTGTCAACAACAGCAGAGATCTTCAAATGAAACATATTCGAGTATGTAACCGCTTCGTGATGTTGTTTATACACTGTACCTAAATCATTACAGATTCACGGCAATTCTCCAGAACATTTCAACTAATCTTGTGTACGACTTCGTAAACAACAGCAAGGAGACGTGCGCTACTGTGTATTGCATCAATAGTCGTCGTAAGAAAACTTAGTTGGAGGAGAACTGATTGCATCTACATCTACGTGATTACTCTGCTATTCACAATAAAGTGCCTGGCAGAAGGTTCAATGAACTACCTTCAAGCTGTCTCTCTACCGTTCCACTCTCCAACGGCACGCGGGAAAAACGAGCACTTAAATTTTTCTGTGCGAGCCCTGATTTCTCTTATTTTATCGTGATGATCATTTCTCCTTATGTTGGTGGGTGCCAACAGAATGTTTTCGCAATCGGAAGAGTAAACTGGTGACTGAAATTTCATGAGAAGGTCACGTCGCAACGAAAAACGCCTTTGTTTTAATGATTGCCACTGCAATTCACGTATCATGTCTGTGACACTATCTCCCCTGTTATGCGATAATAATAAACGAGCTGCCCTTCTTTGTACTTTTTCGATGTCATCTGTTAGTCCCACCTGCTGCGGATCCCACACCCCACAGCCGTACCCCAGAATAGGGCGGACAAGCGTGGTGTAAACAGTCTCTTTGTACACCTGTTGCCCTTCTAATCGCAGTCTTTGGTTTGCTCTACCCACAATTTGATCTATGTGATCGTTCCAATTTAGGTTATTTGTAATTGTAATCCCTAAGTATTTAGTTGAATTTACAGCCTTCACATTTGTGTGTCTTATCGCGTAATGGAAATTTAGCTGATTTCTTTTAGTATTCATGTGAATAACTTTACCTTTTCCTTATTCAGGGTCAATTGCCACTTTTCACACCATACAGATATCTTACCTAAATCATTTTGCAATTTGGTTTCATAATTTGATGACTTTACAAGACAGTAAATGACAGCATCATCTGCAAATAAACTAAGAGTGCTACTCAGATTCTCTCTTATGTCTTTAATATAGATCAAGAACAATAGAGGTCTCCAACACTTCCTTGGGGAACGCAGGATATACTTCTGTTTTACTCGATGACTTTCCGTCTATTACTACGTACTGTGACCTCTCTGACAGGAAATCACGAATCCAGTCGCATAACTGAGGCGATACTCCGTAGGCACGCAGTTTGGTTAGAAGACGCTTGTGAGGAACGGTGTCGAAAGCTTTCTGGAAACCTAAAAATATGGAATCAATTTGACATCCACTGTCTATAGCACTTATTACTTCATGAGTATAAAGAGCTAGTTGTGATTCACAAGAACAATATTTTCTGAAACCGTGCTGACTGTGTGTCAGTAAATCGTTTTCTTCGATGGGCTTCATAATGTTAGAATACAGTATATGTTCCAAAACCCTACTGAAAATCGACGTTAGTGATATAGGCCTGTAATTCAGCGGCTTACTCCTACTTCCCTTTTGGGTATTGGTGTGACTTGTGAGCGAGTGGTTGTATATTTTGCTAAATGTGGAGTTATTTTATCAGCATATTCTGATAGGAATCTGACTGGTATACAATCTGGACCGGAGGCCTTGACTTTATTTATTGATTTAAGCTGCGCCGTTACTCCGAGGATATTTACTTCTATGTTTTTCATCTTGGCAGTTGTTCTTGACTGGAATTCAGGAATATTTACTCCGTCTTCTTTGGTGAAGGAGTTTCGGAAAACCGTGTTTAAAAACTCTGCTTTAGTGACACTGTCATCAGTGACTTCACCGTTGTTATCGCGCATATTGATTTGCGTCTTGCACACTGGTGTGATTTATGTATGACCAGAATCTCTTTGGGTTTTCTGTCAGATTTCGAGACAGAATTTCGTTGTGGAAATTATTAAAAGCATCTCGCATTGAAGTACACGCCATATTTCGAACTTCTCTAAGACTTTGCCAATCTTGGGAATTTTGCGTTCTTTTACATTTTTCATGCTTTTTTCGTTGCTTCTGCAACAACGATCTGACCTGTTTTGTGTACCATGGGGGATCGGTACCCTCACTTATTAATTTGTGTGGAATATATCTCTCAACAGCTGTCGATACTATCTCTTTGAAAACATTCCACAACTTTTCTACACCTACATGATCAGATCGGAATGAGTTAAGACTGTCTCTTTAAATGGCGTTAAGAGCATTTTTATCAGCTTTTTTAAATAGATATACTTTACGTTTCTTTTTGATGGTTGTAGGTGTTACGGTATTCAGCCTAGCAGCAACTGCCTTGTGCGAACAAGTTGACACAGTAAGCGGAAGATTTACAGTGCTCCAAGTGTACAAAGACTCTTTACAAGAAATAAAGTGCAGCTACCACAGTGCCAAGAGGGATGAGGCACTCTGAACTAAGCGTGAACAGTGGCATCGGAGCCGCTATTAGGAAGCATTTGCATAGCGTCAGGTAGCGAAGAGGCTCGAAGACCGAGTGGGATGTCTGGTTGCCGCTGGCCATCATGTATCACAGCAGCAGAGGTTGTTCGTGGTGCGTAGCCGATGTAGGTGTAGCCCGGTGGGCACGAACCATTGGATCCGCCGGATCCTGCATGAATGCTATCGGCGTCTGACCGAAACTTACAATGCTGTTGCCAACCTTTGTCGCAGGAAATCTAAGTTTTCTGTTTGACTTCCCTAATACTGAAATAACATGATCGTCCCATTTCGTATCACTTCTTAGAATTATTGCAAAATACTCATAGGATGTCACACTCTCAAGATGTTCACCATTTAGTTTGTAATCTGATACTACAGCCCCTGGCAATAAAGTTCGGTGAATGAACTCAGAACGGTCGACTGGGCAACACTGGAGACTCACAACGCTGCACCTACGTAGCGGCCGGTGTTGACAACCTGCCTCAACTGTAGTTCAGTTGAGCATCGTGTTTGTTTCGTGTTAGACCTATTGGCCGAAGTGCTTGTTTAGTGCGTTGGTTCTGAGCTGAGAACAGGACAATGAACGAGCAAAGGATCAATTTATAGTTTCGTTTTAAGCTTGCCAAGACACCGAAAGAAACGCTTGCAATGCTGGTACGTATTTATAAGGATCCAACAGTGTCCATGAAGTGCTTCTACGAGTGGTTTCCCGGTTCAGAAGAGGCCGGGAAAGTGTTTCTGGTAACCCCGTAGCGGACGACCTGCCCCCGCTGTCAGTGACGAAGACATTGAGACAGTAAGGACATTAATCTCGAACGGTCGTCGATTAACTATGTGCATGATAGCGGATGAGCTGCAGGTGAACCGTGAATTCGTGCGACGAATCCTTACCCAGGAGTTAGGGAAGAGGAAAAGTGTTGTCTTGTACGCATCACTTGACTGACGATCAGAAACAGGCCCGTTCAGAGGCTTCACAGGATTTTATTGTAACGTTGAATGCTACACCCAATTTGTTGAACCGCATTGTCACTCAGAATGAATCCTGGTGTTTCCAGTAAGACCCTGAAACGAAACGGCAAAGCATGGCGTTCTCTGATATAACCTCGTCGGAAGAAGGTCAGAGCCGCAAAATCACGCATGAAAACGATGGTCATCACCTTTTTCGACAATCAAGGCATTAATCACAAGGAATTTCAGACTGAGGGAACGACCTTGAACGCTGCACGGTACGTTGAAATTTTGACCCGTTTCATGCAACATCTACTCAGGATACGGCCCCAGTACGCACAACAAGGTTCCACTTTTTTGTTCACGGCAACGCTCGCCCACACACAGCCAATATCGCCAAACAGTTTTTGGCAGAAAAAGGGGTGGTGCAACTTGAACATCCAACATACTCGCCGGATCTGAATTCTCCAGACTTCATCCTATTGTCTTGACTCAAACTCGCTTTGAAAGGAAAGAGATTTGAAGATATTCCTGGGATCCAACGGAACGTGATGCGGATTTTTAACACCATCCCAAAGGAAGACTTCCTACAAAGTTTCCAGGACATGTATCACAGAGCTCAGCACTGTATAGTTATAGGAAGTGACTATTTCGAAGGACAGTAAGGTAACTCTAGTTCATAGTTCATCTACGTTAATATTACAGGACTATTCACCGAACTTTATAGTCAGATGTTGTATATCGTTCTTTTCATTTGTTACTAGTAAAGCCGGCAATGCTTCGCAATTGCTCAGTATGAAGGGAATTGGATACATGTACTGATCTCCTTCTCTTTCTCCTCTGTATGCCCATGTCCTCCTCTCCCCTCATAAGCCAGAAATACACCTTTCTGTTCCTACTTAACGGACTGCGAGGAAGAAAACAAAACAGCACATAGTTGTGTACAATTTTTGTTTAAAAATACAAATGAAAAAGACTATATATATATATATATATCAATTTGCGTGATGGTTTAAATGCCCTGTTACGGCAGTTAAAGCTGTCTACAAGAATGAAATCGAAACTGCACATTTTTACAAGACAGAATTGCACAGCATTTTCTTCCTCGGAGACGTTTTTAGGAGAAAACTGTACATTTTTATTGAATAAATCATGTTGGCTATGTCTGTATCAATATTTACTACAGCTCGTCCAAATGTATATCAGAATAACGTGTAAAAATCTTAGGTTTATCGGTCCGTTTGAAGATTTATTAGAGTGTCATCTAAAAATATGACATTAATCGGTTCAGACTTTTTCGAGATTTTGCCCATGAACCATGAACCTAGCCGTTGGTGGGGAGGCTTGCGTGCCTCATTGATACAGATAGCCGTACCGTAGGTACAACCACGACGGAGGGGTACCTGTTGAGAGGCCAGACAAACGTGTGGTTCCTGAAGAGGGGCAGCAGCCTTTTCAGTAGTTGCAAGGGCAACAGTCTGGATGATTGACTGATCTGGCCTTGTAACAATAACCAAAACGGCCTTGCTGTGCTGGTACTGCTAACGGCTGAAAGCAAGGGGAAACTACGGCCGTAATTTTTCCCGAGGGTATGCAGCTTTACTGTATGATTAAATGATGATGGCGTCCTCTTGGGTAAAATATTCCGGAGGTAAAATAGTCCCCCAATCAGATCTCCGGGCGGGGACTACTCAAGAGGATGTCGTTATCAGGAGAAAGAAAACTGGCGTTCTACGTATCGGAGCGTGGAATGTCAGATCCCTTAATCGGGCAGGTAGGTTAGAAAATTTAAAAAGGGAAATGGATAGGTTAAAGTTAGATATAGTGGGACTTAGTGAAGTTCGGTGGCAGGAGGAACAAGACTTCTGGTCAGGTGACTACAGGGTTATAAACACAAAGTCAAATAGGGGTAACGCAGGAGTAGGTTTAATAATGAATAGGAAAATAGGAATGCGGGTAAGCTACTACAAACAGCATAGTGAACGCATTATTGTGGCCAAGATAGATACGAAGCCCACACCTACTACAGTACTACAAGTTTATATGCCAACTAGCTCTGCAGATGACGAAGAAATTGAAGAAATGTATGATGAAATAAAAGAAATTATTCAGATTGTGAAGGGAGACGAAAATTTAATAGTCATGGGTGATTGGAATTCGAGTGTAGGAAAAGGGAGAGAAGGAAACGTAGTAGGTGAATATGGATTGGGGATAAGAAATGAAAGAGGAAGCCGCCTGGTAGAATTTTGCACAGAGCACAACTTAATCATAGCTACCACTTGGTTTAAGAATCATGATAGAAGGTTGTATACATGGAAGAACCCTGGAGATACTAAAAGAGATAGATTATATAATGGTAAGACAGAGATTTAGGAACCAGGTTTTAAATTGTAAGACATTTCCAGGGGCAGATGTGGACTCTGACCACAATCTATTGGTTATGACCTGTAGATTAAAACTGAAGAAACTGCAAAAAGGTGGGAATTTAAGGAGATGGGACCTGGATAAACTGAGTAAACCAGAGGTTGTACAGAGTTTCAGGGAGAGCATAAGGGAACAATTGACAGTAATGGGGGAAAGAAATACAGTAGAAGAGGAATGGGTAGCTTTGAGGGATGAAGGCAGCAGAGGATCAAGTAGGTAAAAAGACAAGGGCTAGTAGAAATCCTTGGGTAACAGAAGAAATATTGAATTTAATTGATGAAAGGAGAAAATATAAAAATGCAGTAAATGAAGCAGGCAAAAAGGAATACAATCGTCTCAAAAATGAGATCGGCAGGAAGTGCAAAATGGCTAAGCAGGCATGGCTAGAGGAAAAATGTAAGGATGTAGAGGCTTATCTCACTAGGGGTAAGATAGATACTGCCTACAGGAAAATTAAAGAGACCTTTGGAGATAAGACAACCACTTGTATGAACATCAAGAGCTCAGATGGAAACCCAGTTCTAAGCAAAGAAGGGAAAGCAGAAAGGTGGAAGGAGTATATAGAGGGTCTATACAAGGGCGATGTGATTGAGGATAATATTATGGAAATGGAAGAGGATGTAGATGAAGATGAAATGGAAGATACGATACTGCGTGAAGAGTTTGACAGAGCACTGAAAGACCTGAGTCGAAACAAAGCCCCCGGAGTAGACAACATTCCATTGGAACTACTGACGGTCTTGGGAGAGCCAGTCCTGACAAAACTCTACCATCTGGTAAGCAAGATGTATGAGACAGGTGAAATACCCTCAGACTTCAAGAAGAATATAATAATTCCAATCCCAAAGAAAGCAGGTGTTGACAGATGTGAAAATTACCGAACAATCAGTTTAATAAGCCACAGCTGCAAAATACTAACACGAATTCTTTACAGACGAATGGAAAAACTAGTAGAAGCCAACCTCGGGGAAGATCAGTTTGGATTCCGTAGAAAAATGGGAACACGTGAGGCAATACTGACCTTACGACTTATCTTAGAAGAAAGATTAAGGAAAGGCAAACCTACGTTTCTAGCATTTGTAGACTTAGAGAAAGCTTTTGACAATGTTGACTGGAATACTCTCTTTCAAATTCTGAAGGTGGCAGGGGTAAAATACAGGGAGCGAAAGGCTATTTACAATTTGTACAGAAACCAGATGGCAGTTATAAGAGTCGAGGGACATGAAAGGGAAGCAGCGGTGGGGAAGGGAGTAAGACAGGGTTGTAGCCTCTCCCCGATGTTATTCAATCTGTATATTGAGCAAGCAGTAAAGGAAACAAAAGAAAAATTCGGGGTAGGTATTAAAATCCATGGAGAAGAAATAAAAACTTTGAGGTTTGCCGATGACATTGTAATTCTGTCAGAGACAGCAAAGGACTTGGAAGAGCAGTTGAACGGAATGGATGGTATCTTGAAGGGAGGATATAAGATGAACATCAACAAAAGCAAAACGAGGATAATGGAATGTAGTGGAATTAAGTCGGGTGATGCTGAGGGAATTAGATTAGGAAATGAGACACTTAAAGTAGTAAAGGAGTTTTGCTATTTGTGGAGCAAAATAACTGATGATGGTCGAAGTAGAGAGGATATAAAATGTAGACTGGCAATGGCAAGGAAAGCGTTTCTGAAGAAGAGAAATTTGTTAACATCGAGTATAGATTTAAGTGTCAGGAAGCCATTTCTGAAAGTATTTGTATGGAGTGTAGCCATGTAAGGAAGTGAAACATGGACGATAAATAATTTGGACAAGAAGAGAATAGAAGCTTTCGAAATGTGGTGCTACAGAAGAATGCTGAAGTTTAGATGGGTAGATCACATAACTAATGAGGAAGTATTGAATAGGATTGGGGAGAAGAGAAGTTTGTGGCACAACTTGACCAGAAGAAGGGATCGGTTGGTAGGACATGTTCTGAGGCATCAAGGGATCACCAATTTAGTATTGGAGGGCAGCGTGGAGGGTAAAAATCGTAGGGGGAGACCAAGACATGAATACACTAAGCAGATTCTGAAGGATGTAGGTTGCAGTAGGTACTAGGTGATGAAGAAGCTTGCACAGGATAGAGTAGCATGGAGAGCTGCATCAAACCAGTCTCAGGGCTGAAGACAACAACAACAACAACAACAACAACAACAACAATTGCCGATTTACACATTACTAGCTTACCGCCCATTGCTTCGCTCGTGTTAGCGTAGTTATTACATCAAAAATGATTTCAGAAATATATATGGCCTTTTACGAAAGTTCTTATGACCTGAAAGCGAGTTTAGTTATTAGAGTCCAAGGTTTTTGTTACTCACACCTCTTGCGTTTTTGTCACGGTATTTCCACAGAAACTTTCATCCCCTAATACATATTTCTTCATATTTAACCGAGTAGTTATATACCAAT